>NC_064930.1:36877581-37535914 GCF_023897955.1 Schistocerca gregaria
CCAATGTAATTTCTGTCTTTCATCAAAACTCTGAACGTCCACAGATTACAGGAAGCCTCCAGATATGCTTCGGAAACTACTACTGGTGTTCCAGGAATCGATCAAAGAGAAGACAGTTTGAGACATTGCTCCCAGGGAGAAAAGTCCCCATGGTGCCCGTTATATTCAATCCCGATGCAATTTCTGTCTTTCATCGAAACTCTGAACGTCCAAAGACCTCGGAAGCCTCCAGATATGCTTCGGAAACTACTACTGGTGTTCCAGAAATCGATCAAAGAGTAGACAGTTTGAGACATTACTCCCATGGAGAAAAGTCCGCATGGTGCGCGTTATATTCAATCCCTTTGCAATTTCTGTCTTTCATCAAAACTCTGAACGTCCACAGATTACAGGAAGCCTCTAGATGTGCTTCGGAAACTACTACTGGTGTCCCAGGAATCGATCAAAGAGTAGACAGTTTGAGACATTAATCCCATGGAAAAAAAACCGCATGGTGCCCGTTATATTCAATCCCGATGCAATTTCTGTCTTTCATCAAAACTCTGAACGTCCACAGATTACAGGAAGCCTCCAGATGTGGTTCGGAAACTACTACTGGTGTCCCAGGAATCGATCAAAGAGTAGACAGTTTGAGACATTACTCCCATGGAGAAAAGTCCGCATGGTGCCCGTTATATTCAATCCCGATGTAATTTCGGTCTTTCATCAAAACTCTGAACGTCCACAGATTACAGGAAGCCTCCAGATATGCTTCGGAAACTACTACTGGTGTTCCAGGAATCGATCTAAGAGTAGACAGTTTGAGACATTACTCTAATGGAGAAAAGACTTCATGGTGCCCGTTATATTCAACTGCGATGCAATTTCAGTCTTTCATCAAAACTCTGAACATCCACAGATCACAGGAAGCCTCCAGATGTGCTTCGGAAACTACTACTGGTGTCCCAGGAATCGATCAAATAGTAGACAGTTGGAGACCTTACTCCCATGGAGAAAAGTCCGCATGGTGCCTGTTATATTCAATCAAGATGCAATTTCTGTCATTCATCAAAACTCTGAACGTCCACAGATTACAGGAAGCCTCCAGATGTGCTACGGAAACTACTAATGGTGTTCCAGGAATCGATCAAAGAGTAGACAGTTTGAGACATTACTCCCATGGAGAAAAGTCCGCATGGTGCCCGTTATATTCAATCCCGATGCAATTTCTGTCTTTCATCAAAACTCTGAACCTCCACAGATTACAGGAAGCCTCCAGATGTGCTTCGGAAACTACTACTGGTGTTCCAGAAATCGATCAAAGAATAGAAAGCTGAGACATTACTCCCATGGAGAAAAGTCCGCATGGTGCCCGTTATATTCAATCCCGATGCAACTTCTGGCTTTCATCAAAACTCTGAACGTCCACAGATTACAGGAAGCCTCCAGATGTGCTTCTGAAACTACTACTGGTGTCCCAGGAATCGATCAAAGCGTAGACAGTTTGAGACATTACTCCCATGGAGAAAAGTCTTCATGGTGCCCGTTATATTCAACCGTGATGCAATTTCAGTCTTTCATCAAAACTCTGAACGTCCACAGATTACAGGAAGCCTCCAGATATGCTTCGGAAACTACTACTGGTGTTCCAGGAATCGATCAAAGAGTAGACAGTTTGAGACATTGCTCCCAGGGAGAAAAGGCCCCATGGTGCCCGTTATATTCAATCCCGATGCAATTTCTGTCTTTCATCGAAACTCTGAACGTCCAAAGACCTCGGAAGCCTCCAGATATGCTTCGGAAACTACTACTGGTGTTCCAGGAATCGATCAAAGAGTAGACAGTTTGAGACATTACTCTAATGGAGAAAATACTTCATGGTGCCCGTTATATTCAACCGCGATGCAATTTCAGTCTTTCATCAAAACTCTGAACGTCCACAGATAACAGGAAGAATCCAGATGTGCTTCGGAAACTACTACTGGTGTAATAGAAATCGTTCAAAGAGTAGACAGTTTGAGGCATTACTCCCCATGGAGAAAAGTCCGCATGGTGCCCGTTATATTCAATCCCGATGCAATTTCTGTCTTTCATCAAAACTCTGAACGTCCACAGATTACAGGAAGCCTCCAGATATGCTTCGGAAACTATTACTGCTGTTCCAGGAATCGATCAAAGACTAGACAGTTTGTGACATTACTCAAATGGAGAAAAGTCCGCATGGTGCCCGTTATATT
Organism: Schistocerca gregaria; assembly: GCF_023897955.1. Taxonomy (NCBI): domain Eukaryota; kingdom Metazoa; phylum Arthropoda; class Insecta; order Orthoptera; family Acrididae; genus Schistocerca; species Schistocerca gregaria. The sequence goes on from NC_064930.1 coordinate 36,879,798, forward strand.
CAACCTCGATCCAATTTCTGCCTTTCATCAAAACTCTGAACGTCCACAGATTACAGGAAGCCTCCAGATGTGCTTCGGAAACTACAACTGGTGTTCCAGGAATCGATCAAAGAGTAGACAGTTTGAGACATTGCTCCCAGGGAGAAATCTCCCCATGGTGCCCGTTATATTCAATCCCGATGATATTTCTGTCTTTCATCAAAACTCTGAACGTCAAAAGACCTCAGGAAGCCTACAGATGTGCTTTGGAAACTATTACTGGCGTTCCAGGAATCTAACAAGGAGTAGACAGTTTGAGACATTACTACCATGGAGAAAAGTCCGCATGGTGACCGTTATATTCAATCCCGATGCAATTTCTGTCTTTCATCAAAACTCTGAACGTCCACAGATTACAGGAAGCCTCCAGATGTGCTTCTGAAACTACTACTGGTGTCCCAGGAATCGATCAAAGAGTAGACAGTTAGAGACATTACTCCCATGGAGAAAAGTCCGCATGGTGCCCGTTATATTCAATCCCAATGCAATTTCTGTCTTTCATCAAAACTCTGAACGTCCACAGATTACAGGAAGCCTCCAGATGTGCTTCGGAAACTACTACTGGTGTCCCAGGAATCGATCAAATAGTAGACAGTTTGAGACATTACTCCCATGGAGAAAAGTCCGCATGGTGCCCGTTATATTCAATCCCGATGTAATTTCTGTCTTTCATCAAAACTCTGAACGTCCACAGATTACAGGAAGCCTCCAGATATGCTTCGGAAACTACTACTGGTGTTCCAGGAATCGATCAAAGAGTAGACAGTTTGAGACATTGCTCCCAGGGAGAAAAGTCCCCATGGTGCCCGTTATATTCAATCCCGATGCAATTTCTGTCTTTCATCGAAACTCTGAACGTCCAAAGACCTCGGAAGCCTCCAGATATGCTTCGGAAACTACTACTGGTGTTCCAGGAATCGATCAAAGGGTAGACAGTTTGAGACATTACTCTAATGGAGAAAAGACTTCATGGTGCCCGTTATATTCAACCGCGATGCAATTTCAGTCTTTCATCAAAACTCTGAACATCCACAGATTACAGGAAGCCTCCAGATGTGTTTCGGAAACTTCTACTGGTGTCCCAGGAATCGACCAAATAGTAGACAGTTTGAGACATTACTCCCATGGAGAAAAGTCTTCATGGTGCCCGTTATATTCAACCGCGATGCAATTTCAGTCTTTCATCAAAACTCTGAACATCCACAGATTACAGGAAGCCTCCAGATGTGCTTCGGAAACTACTACTGGTGTCACAGGAATCGATCAAAGAGTAGACAGTTTGAGACATTACTCCCATGGAGAAAAGTCCGCATGGTGCCCGTTATATTCAATCCCGATGTAATTTCTGTCTTTCATCAAAACTCTGAACATTCACAGATTACAGGAAGCCTCCAGATGTGCTTCGGAAACTACTACTGGTGTCCCAGGAGTCGATCAAAGAGTAGACAGTTTGAGACATTACTCCCATGGAGAAAAGTCCGCATGGTGCCCGTTATATTCAATCCCAATGTAATTTCTGTCTTTCATCAAAACTCTGAACGTCCACAGATTACAGGAAGCCTCCAGATATGCTTCGGAAACTACTACTGGTGTTCCAGGAATCGATCAAAGAGAAGACAGTTTGAGACATTGCTCCCAGGGAGAAAAGTCCCCATGGTGCCCGTTATATTCAATCCCGATGCAATTTCTGTCTTTCATCGAAACTCTGAACGTCCAAAGACCTCGGAAGCCTCCAGATATGCTTCGGAAACTACTACTGGTGTTCCAGAAATCGATCAAAGAGTAGACAGTTTGAGACATTACTCCCATGGAGAAAAGTCCGCATGGTGCGCGTTATATTCAATCCCTTTGCAATTTCTGTCTTTCATCAAAACTCTGAACGTCCACAGATTACAGGAAGCCTCTAGATGTGCTTCGGAAACTACTACTGGTGTCCCAGGAATCGATCAAAGAGTAGACAGTTTGAGACATTAATCCCATGGAAAAAAAACCGCATGGTGCCCGTTATATTCAATCCCGATGCAATTTCTGTCTTTCATCAAAACTCTGAACGTCCACAGATTACAGGAAGCCTCCAGATGTGGTTCGGAAACTACTACTGGTGTCCCAGGAATCGATCAAAGAGTAGACAGTTTGAGACATTACTCCCATGGAGAAAAGTCCGCATGGTGCCCGTTATATTCAATCCCGATGTAATTTCGGTCTTTCATCAAAACTCTGAACGTCCACAGATTACAGGAAGCCTCCAGATATGCTTCGGAAACTACTACTGGTGTTCCAGGAATCGATCTAAGAGTAGACAGTTTGAGACATTACTCTAATGGAGAAAAGACTTCATGGTGCCCGTTATATTCAACTGCGATGCAATTTCAGTCTTTCATCAAAACTCTGAACATCCACAGATCACAGGAAGCCTCCAGATGTGCTTCGGAAACTACTACTGGTGTCCCAGGAATCGATCAAATAGTAGACAGTTGGAGACCTTACTCCCATGGAGAAAAGTCCGCATGGTGCCTGTTATATTCAATCAAGATGCAATTTCTGTCATTCATCAAAACTCTGAACGTCCACAGATTACAGGAAGCCTCCAGATGTGCTACGGAAACTACTAATGGTGTTCCAGGAATCGATCAAAGAGTAGACAGTTTGAGACATTACTCCCATGGAGAAAAGTCCGCATGGTGCCCGTTATATTCAATCCCGATGCAATTTCTGTCTTTCATCAAAACTCTGAACCTCCACAGATTACAGGAAGCCTCCAGATGTGCTTCGGAAACTACTACTGGTGTTCCAGAAATCGATCAAAGAATAGAAAGCTGAGACATTACTCCCATGGAGAAAAGTCCGCATGGTGCCCGTTATATTCAATCCCGATGCAACTTCTGGCTTTCATCAAAACTCTGAACGTCCACAGATTACAGGAAGCCTCCAGATGTGCTTCTGAAACTACTACTGGTGTCCCAGGAATCGATCAAAGCGTAGACAGTTTGAGACATTACTCCCATGGAGAAAAGTCTTCATGGTGCCCGTTATATTCAACCGTGATGCAATTTCAGTCTTTCATCAAAACTCTGAACATCCACAGATTACAGGAAGCCTCCAGATGTGCTTCGGAAACTACTACTGGTGTCACAGGAATCGATCAAAGAGTAGACAGTTTGAGACATTACTCCCATGGAGAAAAGTCCGCATGGTGCCCGTTTTATTCAATCCCGATGTAATTTCTGTCTTTCATCAAAACTCTGAACGTTCACAGATTACAGGAAGCCTCCAGATGTGCTTCGGAAACTACTACTGGTGTCCCAGGAGTCGATGAAAGAGTAGACAGTTTGAGACATTACTCCCATGGAGAAAAGTCCGCATGGTGCCCGTTATATTCAATCCCGATGCAATTTCTGTCTTTCATCAAAACTCTGAACGTCCACAGATTACAGGAAGCCTCCAGATGTGGTTCGGAAACTACTACTGGTGTCCCAGGAATCGATCAAAGAGTAGACAGTTTGAGACATTACTCCCATGGAGAAAAGTCCGCATGGTGCCCGTTATATTCAATCCCGATGTAATTTCTGTCTTTCATCAAAACTCTGAACGTCCACAGATTACAGGAAGCCTCCAGATATGCTTCGGAAACTACTACTGGTGTTCCAGGAATCGATCAAAGAGTAGACAGTTTGAGACATTGCTCCCAGGGAGAAAAGGCCCCATGGTGCCCGTTATATTCAATCCCGATGCAATTTCTGTCTTTCATCGAAACTCTGAACGTCCAAAGACCTCGGAAGCCTCCAGATATGCTTCGGAAACTACTACTGGTGTTCCAGGAATCGATCAAAGAGTAGACAGTTTGAGACATTACTCTAATGGAGAAAATACTTCATGGTGCCCGTTATATTCAACCGCGATGCAATTTCAGTCTTTCATCAAAACTCTGAACATCCACAGATTACAGGAAGCTTCCAGATGTGCTTCGGAAACTTCTACTGGTGTCCCAGGAATCGATCAAATAGTAGACAGTTGAAGACATTACTCCCATGGAGAAAAGTCCGCATGGTGCCTGTTATATTCAATCAAGATGCAATTTCTGTCTTTCATCAAAACTCTGAACGTCCACAGATTACAGGAAGCCTCCAGATGTGCTTCGGAAACTACTACTGGTGTTCAAGGAATCGATCAAAGAGTAGACAGTTTGAGACATTACTCCCATGGAGAAAAGTCCGCATGGTGCCCGTTATATTTAATCACGATGCAATTTCTGTCTTTCATCAAAACTCTGAACGTCCACAGATAACAGGAAGAATCCAGATGTGCTTCGGAAACTACTACTGGTGTAATAGAAATCGTTCAAAGAGTAGACAGTTTGAGGCATTACTCCCCATGGAGAAAAGTCCGCATGGTGCCCGTTATATTCAATCCCGATGCAATTTCTGTCTTTCATCAAAACTCTGAACGTCCACAGATTACAGGAAGCCTCCAGATATGCTTCGGAAACTATTACTGCTGTTCCAGGAATCGATCAAAGACTAGACAGTTTGTGACATTACTCAAATGGAGAAAAGTCCGCATGGTGCCCGTTATATTCAACCTCGATCCAATTTCTGCCTTTCATCAAAACTCTGAACGTCCACAGATTACAGGAAGCCTCCAGATGTGCTTCGGAAACTACAACTGGTGTTCCAGGAATCGATCAAAGAGTAGACAGTTTGAGACATTGCTCCCAGGGAGAAATCTCCCCATGGTGCCCGTTATATTCAATCCCGATGATATTTCTGTCTTTCATCAAAACTCTGAACGTCAAAAGACCTCAGGAAGCCTACAGATGTGCTTTGGAAACTATTACTGGCGTTCCAGGAATCTAACAAGGAGTAGACAGTTTGAGACATTACTACCATGGAGAAAAGTCCGCATGGTGACCGTTATATTCAATCCCGATGCAATTTCTGTCTTTCATCAAAACTCTGAACGTCCACAGATTACAGGAAGCCTCCAGATGTGCTTCTGAAACTACTACTGGTGTCCCAGGAATCGATCAAAGAGTAGACAGTTAGAGACATTACTCCCATGGAGAAAAGTCCGCATGGTGCCCGTTATATTCAATCCCAATGCAATTTCTGTCTTTCATCAAAACTCTGAACGTCCACAGATTACAGGAAGCCTCCAGATGTGCTTCGGAAACTACTACTGGTGTCCCAGGAATCGATCAAATAGTAGACAGTTTGAGACATTACTCCCATGGAGAAAAGTCCGCATGGTGCCCGTTATATTCAATCCCGATGTAATTTCTGTCTTTCATCAAAACTCTGAACGTCCACAGATTACAGGAAGCCTCCAGATATGCTTCGGAAACTACTACTGGTGTTCCAGGAATCGATCAAAGAGTAGACAGTTTGAGACATTGCTCCCAGGGAGAAAAGTCCCCATGGTGCCCGTTATATTCAATCCCGATGCAATTTCTGTCTTTCATCGAAACTCTGAACGTCCAAAGACCTCGGAAGCCTCCAGATATGCTTCGGAAACTACTACTGGTGTTCCAGGAATCGATCAAAGGGTAGACAGTTTGAGACATTACTCTAATGGAGAAAAGACTTCATGGTGCCCGTTATATTCAACCGCGATGCAATTTCAGTCTTTCATCAAAACTCTGAACATCCACAGATTACAGGAAGCCTCCAGATGTGTTTCGGAAACTTCTACTGGTGTCCCAGGAATCGACCAAATAGTAGACAGTTGGAGACATTACTCCCATGGAGAAAAGTCCGAATGGTGCCTGTTATATTCAATCAAGATGCAATTTCTGTCTTTCATCAAAACTCTGAACGTCCACAGATTACAGGAAGCCTCCAGATGTGCTTCGGAAACTACTACTGGTGTTCCAGGAATCGATCAAAGAGTAGACAGTTTGAGATATTACTCCCATGGAGAAAAGTCCGCATGGTGCCCGTTATATTAAATCACGATGCAATTTCTGTCTTTCATCAAAACTCTGAACGTCCACAGATTACAGGAAGCCTCCAGATATGCTTCGGAAACTACTACTGGTGTTCCAGGAATCGATCAAAGAGTAGACAGTTTGAGACATTGCTCCCAGGGAGAAAAGTCCGCATGGTGCCTGTTATATTCAATCAAGATGCAATTTCTGTCTTTCATCAACACTCTGAACGTCCACAGATTACAGGAAGCCTCCAGATGTGCTTCGGAAACTACTACTGGAGTTCCAGGAATCGATCAAAGAGTAGACAGTTTGAGACATTACTCCCATGGAGAAAAGTCCGCATGGTGCCCGTTATATTCAATCCCGATGCAATTTCTGTCTTTCATCAAAACTCTGAACGTCCACAGATTACAGGAAGCCTCCAGATGTGCTTCGGAAACTACTACTGGTGTCCCAGGAATCGATCAAAGAGTAGACAGTTTGAGACATTACTCCCATGGAGAAAAGTCCGCATGGTGCCCGTTATATTCAATCCCGATGCAATTTCTGTCTTTCATCAAAACTCTGAACGTCCACAGATTACAGGAAGCCTCCAGATGTGCTTCGGAAACTACTACTGGTGTCCCAGGAATCGATCAAAGAGTAGACAGTTTGAGACATTACTCCCATGTAGAAAAGTCCGCATGGTGCCCGTTATATTCAATCCCGATGCAATTTCTGTCTTTCATCAAAACTCTGAACGTCCACAGATCACAGGAAGCCTCAAGATGTGCTTCGGAAACTACTATTGGTGTCCCAGGAATCGATCAAAGAGTAGACAGTTTGAGACATTACTCCCATGGAGAAAAGTCCGCATGCTGCCCGTTATATTCAACCTCGATGCAATTTCTGTCTTTCATCAAAACTCTGAATGTCCACAGATTACAGGAAGCCTCCAGATGTGCTTCAGAAACTACATTTGGTGTTCCATTAATCGATCAAAGAGTAGACAGTTTGAAACATTGCTCCCAGGGAGAAAAGTCCCCATGGTGCCCGTTATATTCAATCCCGATGCAATTTCTTTCTTTCATCGAAACTGTGAACGTCCAAAGACCTCAGGAAGCCTCCAGATGTGCTTTGGAAACTACTACTCGTGTTCCAGTAATCGAACAAAGAGTAGACAGTTTGAGACATTACTACCATGGAGAAAAGTCCGCATGGTGCCCGTTATATTCAATCCCGATGCAATTTCTGTCTTTCATCAAAACTCTGAACGTCCACAGATTACAGGAAGCCTCCAGATGTGCTTCGGAAACTACTACTGGTGTTCCAGGAATCGATCAAAGAGTAGACAGTTTGAGACACTACTCCCATGGAGAAAAGTCCGCATGGTGCCCGTTATATTCAATCAAGATGCAATTTCTGTCTTTCATCGAAACTCTGAACGTCCAAAGACCTCAGGAAGCCTCCAGATGTGCTTTGGAAACTACTACTGGTGTTCCAGGAATCGAACAAAGGGTAGACAGTTTGGGACATTACTACCATGGAGAAAAGTCCGCATGGTGCCCGTTATATTCAATCCCGATGCAATTTCTGTCTTTCATCAAAACTCTGAACGTCCACAGATTACAGGAAGCCTCGAGTTGTGCTTCGGAAACTACTACTGGTGTCCCAGGAGTCGATCAGATAGTAGACAGTTTGAGACATAACTCCCATGGAGAAAAGTCCGCATGGTGCCCGTTATATTCAATCAAGATGCAATTTCTGTCTTTCATCAAAACTCTGAACGTCCACAGATTACAGGAAGCCTCAGATGTGCTTCGGAAACTACTACTGGTGTTCCGGGAATCGATCAAAGAGTAGACAGTTTGAGACATTACTCCCATGGAGAAAAGTCCGCATGGTGCCCGTTATATTTATTCACGATGCCATTTCTGTCTTTCATCAAAACTCTGAACGTCCACAGATAAAAGGAAGAATCCAGATGTGCTTCGGAAACTACTACTGGTGTTATAGAAATCGTTCAAGGAGTAACAGTTTGAGACATTACTCCCATGGAGAAAAGTCCGCATGGTGCCCGTTATATTCAACCTCGATGCAATTTCTGTCTTTCATCAAAACTCTGAACATCCACAGATTACAGGAGGCCTCCAGATATGCTTCGGAAACTACTACTGGTGTTCCAGAAATCGATCAAAGTGTAGACAGTTTGAGACATTACTCCCATGGAGAAAAGTCTTCATGGTGCCCGTTATATTCAACCGCGATGCAATTTCAGTCTTTCATCAAAACTCTGAACATCCACAGATTACAGGAAGCCTCCAGATGTGCTTCGGAAACTACTACTGGTGTCACAGGAATCGATCAAAGAGTAGACAGTTTGAGACATTACTCCCATGGAGAAAAGTCCGCATGGTGCCCGTTATATTCAATCCCGATGTAATTTCTGTCTTTCATCAAAACTCTGAACATTCACAGATTACAGGAAGCCTCCAGATGTGCTTCGGAAACTACTACTGGTGTCCCAGGAGTCGATCAAAGAGTAGACAGTTTGAGACATTACTCCCATGGAGAAAAGTCCGCATGGTGCCCGTTATATTCAATCCCAATGTAATTTCTGTCTTTCATCAAAACTCTGAACGTCCACAGATTACAGGAAGCCTCCAGATATGCTTCGGAAACTACTACTGGTGTTCCAGGAATCGATCAAAGAGAAGACAGTTTGAGACATTGCTCCCAGGGAGAAAAGTCCCCATGGTGCCCGTTATATTCAATCCCGATGCAATTTCTGTCTTTCATCGAAACTCTGAACGTCCAAAGACCTCGGAAGCCTCCAGATATGCTTCGGAAACTACTACTGGTGTTCCAGGAATCGATCAAAGAGTAGACAGTTTGAGACATTACTCTAATGGAGAAAAGTCTTCATGGTGCCCGTTATATTCAACCGCGATGCAATTTCAGTCTTTCATCAAAACTCTGAACATCCACAGATTACAGGAAGCCTCCAGATGTGCTTCGGAAACTACTACTGGTGTCCCAGGAATCGATCAAAGAGTAGACAGTTTGAGACATTACTCCCATGGAAAAAAGTCCGCATGGTGCCCGTTATAAGCAATCCCGATGCAATTTCAGTCTTTCATCAAAACTCTGAACGTCCACAGATTACAGGAAGCCTCCAGATGTGCTTCGGAAACTACTACTGGTGTTCCAGAAATCGATCAAAGAGTAGACAGTTTGAGACATTACTCCCATGGAGAAAAGCCCGCATGGTGCCCGTTATATTCAATCCCGATGCAATTTCAGTCTTTCATCAAAACTCTGAACGTCCACAGATTACAGGAAGCCTCCAGATGTGCTTCGGAAACTACTACTGGTGTTCCAGAAATCGATCAAAGAGTAGACAGTTTGAGACATTACTCCCATGGAGAAAAGTCCGCATGGTGCTGGTTATATTCAATCGCTATGCAATTTCTGTCTTTCATCAAAACTCTGAACGTCCACAGATTACAGGAAGCCTCCAGATGTGCTTCGGAAACTACTACTGGTGTTCCAGAAATCGATCAAAGAGTAGACAGTTTGAGACATTACTCCCATGGAGAAAAGTCTTCATGGTGCCCGTTATATTCAACCGCGATGCAATTTCAGTCTTTCATCAAAACTCTGAACATCCACAGATTACAGGAAGCCTCCAGATGTGCCTCGGAAACTACTACTGGTGTCACAGGAATCGATCAAAGAGTAGACAGTTTGAGACATTACTCCCATGGAGAAAAGTCCGCATGGTGCCCGTTATATTCAATCCTGATGTAATTTCTGTCTTTCATCAAAACTCTGAACGTTCACAGATTACAGGAAGCCTCCAGATGTGCTTCGGAAACTACTACTGGTGTCCCAGGAGTCGATCAAAGAGTAGACAGTTTGAGACATTACTCCCATGGAGAAAAGTCCTCATGGTGCCCGTTATATTCAATCCCAATGTAATTTCTGTCTTTCATAAAAACTCTGAACGTCCACAGATTACAGGAAGCCTCCAGATATGCTTCGGAAACTACAAATGGTGTTCCAGGAATCGATCAAAGAGAAGACAGTTTGAGACATTGCTCCCAGGGAGAAAAGTCCCCATGGTGCCCGTTATATTCAATCCCGATGCAATTTCTGTCTTTCATCGAAACTCTGAACGTCCAAAGACCTCGAAAGCCTCCAGATATGCTTCGGAAACTACTACTGGTGTTCCAGGAATCGATCAAAGACTAGACAGTTTGAGACATTACTCCAATGGAGAAAAGACTTCATGGTGCCCGTTATATTCAACCGCGATGCAATTTCAGTCTTTCATCAAAACTCTGAACATCCACAGATTACAGGAAGCCTCCAGATGTGCTTCGGAGACTACAACTGGTGTCCCAGGAATCGATCAAAGAGTAGACAGTTTGAGACATTACTCCCATGGAGAAAAGTCCGCATGGTGCCCGTTATAAGCAATCCCGATGCAATTTCAGTCTTTCATCAAAACTCTGAACGTCCACAGATTACAGGAAGCCTCCAGATGTGCTTCGGAAACTACTACTGGTGTTCCAGGAATCGATCAAAGAGTAGACAGTTTGAGACATTACTCCCATGGAGAAAAGTCCGCATGGTGCCCGTTATATTCAATCCCGATGCAATTTCTGTCTTTCATCAAAACACTGAACGTCCACAGATTACAGGAAGCCTCCAGATGTGCTTCGGAAACTACTACTGGTGTTCCAGAAATCGATCAAAGAGTAGACAGTTTGAGACATTACTCCCATGGAGAAAAGTCCGCATGGTGCCCGTAATATTCAATCCCGATGCAATTTCTGTCTTTCATCAAAACTCTGAACGTCCACAGATTACAGGAAGCCTCCAGATGTGCTTCGGAAACTACTACTGGTGTCCCAGGAATCGATCAAAGAGTAGACAGTTTGAGACATTACTCCCATGGAGAAAAGTCCTCATGGTGCCCGTTATTTTCAATAGCGATACAATTTCTGTCTTTCATCAAAACTCTGAACGTCCACAGGTTACAGGAAGCCTCCAGATGTGCTTCGGAAACTACTACTGGTGTCCCAGGAACGATCAAAGAGTAGACAGTTTGAGACATTACTCCCATGGAGAAAAGTCCGCATGGTGCCCGTTACATTCAATCCCGATGTAATTTCTGTCTTTCATCAAAACTCTGAACGTTCACAGATTACAGGAAGCCTCCAGATGTGCTTCGGAAACTACTACTGGTGTCCCAGGAATCGATCAAAGAGTAGACAGTTTGAGACATTACTCCCATGGAGAAAAGTCCGCATGGTGCCCGTTATAATCAATCCCGATGCAATTTCTGTCTTTCATCAAAACTCTGAACGTCCACAGATTACAGGAAGCCTCCAGATGTGGTTTGGAAGCTACTACTGGTGTCCCAGGAATCGATCAGAGAGTAGACAGTTTGAGACATTACTCCCATGGAGAAAAGTCCGCATGGTGCCCGTTATATTCAATCCCGATGTAATTTCTGTCTTTCATCAAAACTCTGAACGTCCACAGATTACAGGAAGCCTCCAGATATGCTTCGGAAACTACTACTGGTGTTCCAGGAATCGATCAAAGAGTAGACAGTTTGAGACATTGCTCCCAGGGAAAAAAGTCCCCATGGTGCCCGTTACATTCAATCCCGATGCAATTTCTGTCTTTCATCGAAACTCTGAACGTCCAAAGACCTCGGAAGCTTCCAGATATGCTTCGGAAACTACTACTGGTGTTCCAGGAATCGATCAAAGAGTAGACAGTTTGAGACATTAATGGAGAAAAGTCTTCATGGTGCCCGTCATATTCAACTGCGATGCAATTTCTGTCTTTCATCAAAACTCTGAACATCCACAGATTACAGGAAGCCTCCAGATGTGCTTCGGAAACTACTACTGGTGTTCCAGAAATCGATCAAAGAGTAGACAGTTTGAGACATTACTCCCATGGAGAAAACTCCGCATGGTGCCCGTTATATTCAATCCCGATGCAATTTCTGTCTTTCATCATATCTCTGAACGTCCACAGATTACAGGAAGCCTCCAGATGTGCTTCGGAAAATACTACTGGTGTCCCAGGAATCGATCAATGAGTAGACAGTTTGAGACACTACTCCCATGGAGAAAAGTCCGCATGGTGCCCGTTATATTCAATCCCGATGCAATTTCAGTCTTTCATCAAAACTCTGAACGTCCACAGATTACAGGAAGCCTCCAGATGTGCTTCGGAAACTACTACTGGTGTTCCAGAAATCGATCAAAGAGTAGACAGTTTGAGACATTACTCCCATGGAGAAAAGTCCGCATGGTGCTGGTTATATTCAATCGCGATGCAATTTCGGTCTTTCATCAAAACTCTGAACGTCCACAGATTACAGGAAGCCTCTAGATGTGCTTCGGAAACTACTACTGGTGTTCCAGAAATCGATCAAAGAGTAGACAGTTTGAGACATTACTCCCATGGAGAAAAGTCCGCATGGTGCCCGTTATATTCAATCCCGATGCAATTTCTGTCTTTCATCAATACTCTGCAAGTCCACAGATTACAGGAAGCCTCCAGATGTGCTTCGGAAACTACTACTGGTGTCCCAGGAATCGATCAAAGAGTAGACAGTTTGAGACATTACTCCCATGAAGAAAAGTCCTCATGGTGCCCATTATTTTCAATAGCGATGCAATTTCTGTCTTTCATCAAAACTCTGAACGTCCACAGGTTACAGGAAGCCTCCAGATGTAATTCGGAAACTACTACTGGTGTCCCAGGAATCGATCAAAGAGTAGACAGTTTGTGACATTACTCCCATGGAGAGAAGTCCGCATGGTGCCCGTTATATTCAATCCCGATGCAATTTCTGTCTTTCATCAAAACTCTGAACGTCCACAGATTACAGGAAGCCTCCAGATGTGCTTCGGAAACTACTACTGGTGTCCCAGGAATCAATCAAAGAGTAGACAGTTTGAGACATTACTCCCATGGAGAAAAGACCTCATGGTGCCCGTTATTTTCAATAACGATGCAATTTCTGTCTTTCATCAAAACTCTGAATGTCCAGAGGTTACAGGAAGCCTCCAGATGTGCTTCAGAAACTACTACTGGTGTCCCAGGAATCGATCAAAGAGTAGACAGTTTGAGACATTACTCCCATGGAGAAAAGTCCGCATGATGCCCGTTATATTCAATCCTGATGCAATTTCTTTCATCAAAACTCTGAACGTCCACAGATTACAGGAAGCCTCCAGATGTGCTTCGGAAACTACTACTGGTGTCCCAGGAATCGATCAAAGAGTAGACAATTTGAGACATTACTCCCATGGAGAAAAGTCCGCATGGTGCCCGTTATATACAATCCCGATGCAATTTCAGTCTTTCATCAAAACTCTGAACGTCCACAGATTACAGGAAGCCTCCAGATGTGCTTCGGAAACTACTACTGGTGTCCCAGGAATCGATCAAAGAGTAGACAGTTTGAGACATTACTCCCATGGAGAAAAGTCCGCATGGTGCCCGTTATATTCAATTCCGATGCAATTTCAGTCTTTCATCAAAACTCTGAACGTCCACAGATTACAGGAAGCCTCCAGATGTGCTTCGGAAACTACTACTGGTGTTCCAGAAATCGATCAAAGAGTAGACAGTTTGAGACATTACTCCCATGGAGAAAAGTCCGCATGGTGCCCATTATATTCAATCCCGATGTAATTTCTGTCTTTCATCAAAACTCTGAACGTCCACAGATTACAGGAAGCCTCCAGATATGCTTCGGAAACTACTACTGGTGTTCCAGGAATCGATCAAAGAGTAGACAGTTTGAGACATTGCTCTCAGGGAGAAAAGTCCCCATGGTGCCCGTTATATTCAATCCCGATGCAATTTCTGTCTTTCATCGAAACTCTGAACGTCCAAAGACCTCGGAAGCCTCCGGATATGTTTCGGAAACTACTACTGGTGTTCCAGGAATCGATCAAAGAGTAGACAGTTTGAGACATTACTCCCATGGAGAAAAATCCGCATGGTGCCCGTTATATTCAATCCCGATGCAATTTCAGTCCTCATCAAAACTCTGAACGACCACAGATTACAGGAAGCCTCCAGATGTGCTTCGGAAACTACTACTGGTGTCCCAGGAATCGATCAAAGAGTAGACAGTTTGAGACATTACTCCCATGGAGAAAAGTCCGCATGGTGCCCGTTATATTCAATCCCGATGCAATTTCAGTCTTTCATCAAAACTCTGAACGTCCACAGATTACAGGAAGCCTCCAGATGTGCTTCGGAAACTACTACTGGTGTTCCAGAAATCGATCAAAGAGTAGACAGTTTGAGACATTACTCTAATGGAGAAAAGTCTTCATGGTGCCCGTTATATTCAACCGCGATGCAATTTCAGTCTTTCATCAAAACTCTGAACATCCACAGATTACAGGAAGCCTCCAGATGTGCTTCGGAAACTACTACTGGTGTCACAGGAATCGATCAAAGAGTAGACAGTTTGAGACATTACTCCCATGGAGAAAAGTCCGCATGGTGCCCGTTATATTCAATCCCGATGTAATTTCTGTCTTTCATCAAAACTCTGAACGTCCACAGATTACAGGAAGCCTCCAGATATGCTTCGGAAACTACTACTGGTGTTCCAGGAATCGATCAAAGAGTAGACAGTTTGAGACATTGCTCCCAGGGAGAAAAGTCCCCATGGTGCCCGTTATATTCAATCCCGATGCAATTTCTGTCTTTCATCGAAACTCTGAACGTCCAAAGACCTCGGAAGCCTCCAGATATGCTTCGGAAACTACTACTGGTGTTCCAGGAATCGATCAAAGAGTAGACAGTTTGAGACATTACTCCCATGGAGAAAAGTCCGCATGGTGCCCGTTATATTCAATCCCGATGCAATTTCTGTCTTTCATCAAAACTCTGAACGTCCACAGATTACAGGAAGCCTCCAGATGTGCTTCGGAAACTACTACTGGTGTCCCAGGAATCGATCAAAGAGTAGACAGTTTGAGACATTACTCCCATGGAGAAAAGTCCACATGGTGCCCGTTATATTCAATCCCGATGCAATTTCAGTCTTTCATTAAAACTCTGAACGTCCACAGATTACAGGAAGCCTCCAGATATGCTTCGGAAACTACTACTGGTGATCCATGAATCGATCAAAGAGTAGAGAGTTTGTGACATTACTCAAATGGAGAAAAGTCCGCATGGTGCCCGTTATATTCAACCTCGATGCAATTTCTGTCTTTCATCAAAACTCTGAACTTCCACAGATTACAGGAAGCCTCCAGATGTGCTTCGGAAACTACTACTGGTGTCACAGGAATCGATCAAGGAGTAGACAGTTTGAGACATTACTCCCATGGAGAAAAGTCCGCATGGTGCCCGTTATTTTCAATCCCTTTGCAATTTCTGTCTTTCATCAAAACTCTGAACGTAAACTGATTACAGGAAGCCTCCAGATGTGCTTCGGAAACTACTACTGGTGTCCCAGGAATCGATCAAAGAGTAGGCAGTTTGAGACATTACTCTAATGGAGAAAAGTCTTCATGGTGCCCGTTATATTCAATCCCGATGCAATTTCTGTCTTTCATCAAAACTCTGAACGTCCACAGATTACAAGAAGCCTCCAGATGTGCTTCGGAAACTACTACTGGTGTTCCAGGAATCGATCAAAGTTTAGGCAGTTTGAGACATTACTCCCATGGAGGAAAGTCCTCACGGTGCCCGTTATTTTCAATAGCGATGCAATTTCTGTCTTTCATCAAAACTCTGAACGTCCACAGGATACAGGAAGCCTCCAGATCTGCTTCGGAAACTACTACTGGTGTCCCAGGAATCGATCAAAGCGTAGACAGTTTGAGACATTACTCTAATGGAGAAAAGTCTTCATGGTGCCCGTTATATTCAACCGCGATGCAATTTCAGTCTTTCATCAAAACTCTGAACATCCACAGATTACAGGAAGCCTCCAGATGTGCTTCGGAAACTACTACTGGTGTCACAGGAATCAATCAAAGAGTATACAGTTTGAGACATTACTCCCATGGAGAAAAGTCCGCATGGTGCCCGTTATATTCAATCCCGATGTAATTTCTGTCTTTCATCAAAACTCTGAACGTCCACAGATTACAGGAAGCCTCCAGATATGCTTCGGAAACTACTACTGGTGTCCCAGGAATCGATCAAAGAGTAGACAGTTTGCGACATTACTCAAATGGAGAAATTCCGCATGGTGCCTATTATATTCAATCTCGATGCAATTTCTGTCTTTCATCAAAACTCTGAACGTCCACAGATTACAGGAAGCCTCCAGATGTGCTTCGGAAACTACTACTGGTGTCACAGGAATCGATCAAAGAGTGGACAGTGTGAGACATTACTCCCATGGAGAAAAGACCGCATGGTGCCCGTTATTTTCAATCCCTTTGCAATTTGTGTCTTTCATCAAAACTCTGAATGTAAACAGATTACAGGAAGCCTCCAGGTGTGCTTCGGAAACTACTACTGGTGTCCCAGGAATCGATCAAATAGTAGACAGTTTGAGACATTACTCCCATGGAGAAAAGTCCGCATGGTGCCCGTTATATTCAATCCCGAAGCAATTTCAGTCTTTCATCAAAACTCTGTACGTCCACAGATTACAGGAAGCCTCCAGATGTGCTTCGGAAACTACTACTGGTGTTCCAGAAATCGATCAAAGAGTAGACAGTTTGAGACATTACTCCCATGGAGAAAAGTCTGCATGGTGTTCGTTATATTCAATCCCTTTGCAATTTCTGTCTTTCATCAAAACTCTGAACGTAAACAGATTACAGGAAGCATCCAGATGTGCTTCGGAAACTAATACTGGTGTCCCAGTAATCGATCAAAACGTAGACAGTTTGAGACATTACTCTAATGGAGAAAAGTCTTCATGGTGCCCGTTATATTCAACCGCGATGCAATTTCAGTCTTTCATCAAAATTCTGAAAATCCACAGATTTCAGGAAGCCTCCAGATGTGCTTCGGAAACTACTACTGGTGTCACAGGAATCGATCAAAGAGTATACAGTTTGAGACATTACTCCCATGGAGAAAAGCCCGCATGGTGCCCGTTATATTCTATCCCGATGTAATTTCTATCTTTCTTAAAAACTCTGAACGTCCACAGATTACAGGAAGCCTCCAGATATGCTTCGGAAACTACTACTGGTGTTCCAGGAATCGATCAAAGAGTAGACAGTTTGTGACATTACTCAAATGGAGAAATTCCGCATGGTGCCCGTTATATTCAACCTCGACGCAATTTCTGTCTTTCATCAAAACTCTGAACGTCCACAGATTACAGGAAGCCTCCAGATGTGCTTCCGAAACTACTACTGGTGTTCCAGAAATCGATCAAAGTGTAGACAGTTTGAGACATTACCCCCATGGAGAAAAGTCCGCATGGTGCCCGTTATATTCAATCCCTTTGCAATTTCTGTCTTTCATCAAAACTCTGAACGTCCACAGATTACAGGAAGCCTCCAGATGTGCTTCGGAAACTACTACTGCTGTCCCAGGAATCGATCAAAGAGTAGACAGTTTGAGACATTACTCCCATGGAGAAAAGTCCACATGGTGCCCGTTATATTCAATCCCGATGTAATTTTTGTCTGTCATCAAAACTCTGAACGTCCACAGATTAAAGGAAGCCTCCAGATATGCTTCGGAAACTACTACTGGTGTTCCAGGAATCGATCAAAGAGTAGACAGTTTGAGACATTGCTCCCAGAGAGAAAAGTCTCCATGGTGCCCGTTATATTCCATCCCGATGCAATTTCTGTCTTTCATCGAAAATCTGAACGTCCAAAGACCTCGGAAGCCTCCAGATATGCTTCGGAAACTACTACTGGTGTTCCAGGAATCGATCAAAGAGTAGACAGTTTGAGACATTACTCCCATGGAGAAAAGTCCGCATGGTGCCCGTTATATTCAATCCCGATGCAATTACTGTCTTTCATCAAAACTCTGAACGTCCACAGATTACAGGAAGCCTCCAGATGTGCTTCGGAAACTACTACTGGTGTCCCAGGAATCGATCAAAGAGTAGACAGTTTGAGACATTACTCCCATGGAGAAAAGTCCGCATGGTGCCCGTTATATTCAATCCCGATGCAATTTCAGTCTTTCATCAAAACTCTGAACGTCCACAGATTACAGGAAGCCTCCAGATATGCTTCGGAAACTACTACTGGTGTTCCAGGAATCGATCAAAGAGTAGAGAGTTTGTGACATTACTCAAATGGAGAAAAGTCCGCATGGTGCCCGTTATATTCAACCTCGATGCAATTTCCGTCTTTCATCAAAACTCTGAACTTCCACAGATTACAGGAAGCCTCCAGATGTGCTTCGGAAACTACTACTGATGTCACAGGAATCGATCAAAGCGTAGGCAGTTTGAGACATTACTCCCATGGAGAAAAGGCCGCATGGTGCCCGTTATTTTCAATCCCTTTGCAATTTCTGTCTTTCATCAAAACTCTGAACGTAAACAGATTACAGGAAGCCTCCAGATGTGCTTCGGAAACTACTACTGGTGTCCCAGGAATCGATCAAAGCGTAGGCAGTTTGAGACATTACTCTAATGGAGAAAAGTCTTCATAGTGCCCGTTATATTCAATCCCGATGCAATTTCTGTCTTTCATCAAAACTCTGAACGTCCACAGATTACAGGATGCCTCCAGATGTGCTTCGGAAACTACTACTTGTGTTCCAGGAATCGATCAAAGAGTGGGCAGTTTGAGACATTACTCCCATGGAGGAAAGTCCTCATGGTGCCCGGTATTTTCAATAGCGATGCAATTTCTGTCTTTCATCAAAACTCTGAACGTAAACAGATTACAGGAAGCATCCAGATGTGCTTCGGAAACTACCACTGGTGTCCCAGGAATAGATCAAAGCGTAGACAGTTTGAGACATTACTCTAATGGAGAAAAGTCTTCATGGTGCCCGTTATATTCAACCGCGATGCAATTTCAGTCTTTCATCAAAACTCTGAACATCCACAGATTACAGGAAACCTCCAGATGTGCTTCGGAAACTACTACTGGTGTCACAGGAATCGATCAAAGAGTATACAGTTTGAGACATTACTCCCATGGAGAAAAGTCCGCATGGAGCCCGTTATATTCAATCCCGATGCAATTTCAGTCTTTCATCAAAACTCTGAACGTCCACAGATTACAGGAAGCCTCCAGATGTGCTTCGGAAACTACTACTGGTGTTCCAGAAATCGATCAAAGAGTAGACAGTTTGAGACATTACTCCCATGGAGAAAAGTCCGCATGGTGCCCGTTATATTCAATCCCTTTGCAATTTCTGTCTTTCATCAAAACTCTGAACGTAAACAGATTACAGGAAGCCTCCAGATGTGCTTCGGAAACTACTACTGGTGTCCCAGGAATCGATCAAAGCGTAGACAGTTTGAGACATTACTCTAATGGAGAAAAGTCTTCATGGTGCCCGTTATATTCAACCGCGATGCAATTTCAGTCTTTCATCAAAACTCTAAACATCCACAGATTACAGGAAGCCTCCAGATGTGCTTCGGAAACTACTACTGGTGTCACAGGAATCGATCAAAGAGTAGACAGTTTGAGACATTACTCCCATGGAGAAAAGTCCGCATGGTGCCCGTTATATTCAATCCCGATGTAATTTCTGTCTTTCATCAAAACTCTGAACGTCCACAGATTACAGGAATCCTCCAGATATGCTTCGGAAACTACTACTGGTGTTCCAGGAATCGATCAAAGAGTAGACAATTTGAGACATTACTCCCATGGTGAAAAGTCCGCATGGTGCCCGTTATTCTTAATCCCGATGCAATTTCTGTCTTTCATCAAAACTCTGAACGTTTACAGATTACAGGAAGCCTCCAGATGTGCTTCGGAAACTACTACTTGTGCCCCAGGAATCGAATAAACAGTACACCGTTTGAGACATTACTCCCATGGAGAAAAGTCCGCATGGTGCCCGTTATATTCAATCTCGATGCAATTTCTGTCTTTCATCAAAACTCTGAACGTCCACAGATTACAGGAAGCCTCCAGATGTGCTTCGGAAACTACTACTAGTGTTCCAGGAATCGATCAAAGAGTAGACAGTTTGAGACATTACTCAAATGGAGAAAAGTCCGCATGGTGCCCGTTATATTCAACCTCGATGCAATTTCTGTCTTTCATCAAAACTCTGAACGTCCACAGATTACAATAAGCCTCCAGATGTGCTTCGGAAACTACAACTGGTGTTCCAGGAATCGATCAAAGAGTAGACAGTTTAAGACATTACTCCCATGGAGAAAAGTCCGCATGGTGCCCGTTATATTCAATCCCGATGCAATTTCTGTCTTTCATCAAAACTCTGAACGTCCGCAGATTACAGGAAGAAACCAGATATGCTTCGGAAACTACTACTGGTGTTCCAGGAATCGATCAAAGAGTAGACAGTTTGAGACATTGCTCCCAGGGAGAAAAGGCCCCATGGTGCCCGTTATATTCAATCCCGATGCAATTTCTGTCTTTCATCGAAACTCTGAACGTCCAAAGACCTCGGAAGCCTCCGGATATGCTTCGGAAACTACTACTGGTGTTCCAGGAATCGATCAAAGAGTAGACAGTTTGAGACATTACTCCCATGGAGAAAAGTCCGCATGGTGCCCGTTATATTCAATCCCGATGCAATTTCTGTCTTTCATCAAAACTCTGAACGTCCACAGATTACAGGAAGCCTCCAGATGTGCTTCGGAAACTACTACTTGTGTCCCAGGAATCGATCAAAGAGTAGACAGTTTGAGACATTACTCCCATGGAGAAAAGTCCGCATGGTGCCCGTTATATTCAATCCCGATGTAATTTCAGTCTTTCATCAAAACTCTGAACGTCCACAGATTACAGGAAGCCTCCAGATGTGCTTCGGAAACTACTACTAGTGTTCCAGAAATCGATCAAAGAGTAGACAGTTTGAGACATTACTCTAATGGAGAAAAGACTTCATGGTGCCCGTTATATTCAGCCGCGATGCAATTTCAGTCTTTCATCAAAACTCTGAACATCCACAGATTACAGGAAGCCTCCAGATGTGCTTCGGAAACTACTACTGGTGTCACAGGAATCGATCAAAGTGTAGACAGTTTGAGACATTACTCCCATGGAGAAAAGTCCGCATGGTGCCCGTTATATTCAATCCCGATGTAATTTCTGTCTTTCATCAAAACTCTGAAAGTCCACAGATTACAGGAAGCCTCCAGATATGCTTCGGAAACTACTACTGGTGTTCCAGGAATCGATCAAAGAGTAGACAGTTTGAGACATTGCTCCCAGTGAGAAAAGTCCCCATGGTGCCCGTTATATTCAATCCCGATGCAATTTCTGTCTTTCATCGAAACTCTGAACGTCCAAAGACCTCGGAAGCCTCCAGATATGCTTCGGAAACTAGTACTGGTGTTCCAGGAATCGATCAAAGAGTAGACAATTTGAGACATTACTCTAATGGAGAAAAGTCTTCATGGTGCCCGTTATATTCAACCGCGATGCAATTTCAGTCTTTCATCAAAACTCTGAACATCCACAGATTACAGGAAGCCTCCAGATGTGCTTCGGATACTACTACTGGTGTCACAGGAATCGATCAAAGAGTAGACAGTTTGAGACATTACTCCCATGGAGAAAAGTCCGCATGGTGCCCGTTATATTCAATCCCGATGCAATTTCTGTCTTTCATCAAAACTCTGAACGTCCACAGATTACAGGAAGCCTCCAGATGTGCTTCAGGAACTACTACTGGTGTTCCAGAAATCGATCAAAGAGTAGACAGTTTGAGACATTACTCCCATGGAGAAAAGTCCGCATGGTGCCCGTTATATTCAATCCCTTTGCAATTTCTGTCTTTCATCAAAACTCTGAACGTCCACAGATTACAGGAAGCCTCCAGATGTGCTTCGGAAACTACTACTGGTGTCCCAGGAATCGATCAAAGAGTAGACAGTTTGAGACATTAATCCCATGGAGAAAAGTCCGCATGGTGCCCGTTATATTCAATCCCGATGCAATTTCAGTCTTTCATCAAAACTCTGAACGTCCACAGATTACTGGAAGCCTCCTGATGTGCTTCGGAAACTACTCCTGGTGTTCCAGAAATCGATCAAAGAGTAGACAGTTTCAGACATTACTCCCATGGAGAAAAATCCGCATGGTGCCCGTTATATTCAATCCCGATGTAATTTCTGTCTTTCATCAAAACTCTGAACGTCCACAGATTACAGGAAGCCTCCAGATATGCTTCGGAAACTACTACTGGTGTTCCAGGAATCGATCAAAGCGTAGACAGTTTGAGACATTGCTCCCAGGGAGAAAAGTCCCCATGGTGCCCGTTATATTCAATCCCGATGCAATTTCTGTCTTTCATCGAAACTCTGAACGTCCAAAGACCTCGGAAGCCTCCAGATATGCTTCGGAAACTACTACTGGTGTTCCAGGAATCGAACAAAGGGTAGACAGTTTGGGACATTACTACCATGGAGAAAAGTCCGCATGGTGCCCGTTATATTCAATCCCGATGCAATTTCTGTCTTTCATCAAAACTCTGAACCTCCACAGATTACAGGAAGCCTCGAGTTGTGCTTCGGAAACTACTACTGGTGTCCCAGGAGTCGATCAGATAGTAGACAGTTTGAGACATAACTCCCATGGAGAAAAGTCCGCATGGTGCCCGTTATATTCAATCAAGATGCAATTTCTGTCTTTCATCAAAACTCTGAACGTCCACAGATTACAGGAAGCCTCCAAATGTGCTTCGGAAACTACAACTGGTATTCCAGGAATCGATCAAAGAGTAGACAGTTTGAGACATTGCTCCCAGGGAGAAAAGTCCCCATGGTGCCCGTTATATTCAATCCCGATGCAATTTCTGTCTTTCATCGAAACTCTGAACGTCCAAAGACCTCAGGAAGCCTCCAGATGTGCTTTGGAAACTACTACTGGTGTTCCAGGAATCGAACAAAGGGTAGACAGTTTGGGACATTACTACCATGGAGAAAAGTCCGCATGGTGCCCGTTATATTCAATCCCGATGCAATTTCTGTCTTTCATCAAAACTCTGAACCTCCACAGATTACAGGAAGCCTCCAGATGTGCTTCGGAAACTACTACTGGTGTTCCAGAAATCGATCAAAGAATAGACAGCTGAGACATTACTCCCATGGAGAAAAGTCCGCATGGTGCCCGTTATATTCAATCCCGATGCAACTTCTGGCTTTCATCAAAACTCTGAACGTCCACAGATTACAGGAAGCCTCCAGATGTGCTTCTGAAACTACTACTGGTGTCCCAGGAATCGATCAAAGCGTAGACAGTTTGAGACATTACTCCCATGGAGAAAAGTCTTCATGGTGCCCGTTATATTCAACCGTGATGCAATTTCAGTCTTTCATCAAAACTCTGAACATCCACAGATTACAGGAAGCCTCCAGATGTGCTTCGGAAACTACTACTGGTGTCACAGGAATCGATCAAAGAGTAGACAGTTTGAGACATTACTCCCATGGAGAAAATTCCGCATGGTGCCCGTTTTATTCAATCCCGATGTAATTTCTGTCTTTCATCAAAACTCTGAACGTTCACAGATTACAGGAAGCCTCCAGATGTGCTTCGGAAACTACTACTGGTGTCCCAGGAGTCGATGAAAGAGTAGACAGTTTGAGACATTACTCCCATGGAGAAAAGTCCGCATGGTGCCCGTTATATTCAATCCCGATGCAATTTCTGTCTTTCATCAAAACTCTGAACGTCCACAGATTACAGGAAGCCTCCAGATGTGGTTCGGAAACTACTACTGGTGTCCCAGGAATCGATCAAAGAGTAGACAGTTTGAGACATTACTCCCATGGAGAAAAGTCCGCATGGTGCCCGTTATATTCAATCCCGATGTAATTTCTGTCTTTCATCAAAACTCTGAACGTCCACAGATTACAGGAAGCCTCCAGATATGCTTCGGAAACTACTACTGGTGTTCCAGGAATCGATCAAAGAGTAGACAGTTTGAGACATTGCTCCCAGGGAGAAAAGGCCCCATGGTGCCCGTTATATTCAATCCCGATGCAATTTCTGTCTTTCATCGAAACTCTGAACGTCCAAAGACCTCGGAAGCCTCCAGATATGCTTCGGAAACTACTACTGGTGTTCCAGGAATCGATCAAAGAGTAGACAGTTTGAGACATTACTCTAATGGAGAAAATACTTCATGGTGCCCGTTATATTCAACCGCGATGCAATTTCAGTCTTTCATCAAAACTCTGAACATCCACAGATTACAGGAAGCTTCCAGATGTGCTTCGGAAACTTCTACTGGTGTCCCAGGAATCGATTAAATAGTAGACAGTTGAAGACATTACTCCCATGGAGAAAAGTCCGCATGGTGCCTGTTATATTCAATCAAGATGCAATTTCTGTCTTTCATCAAAACTCTGAACGTCCACAGATTACAGGAAGCCTCCAGATGTGCTTCGGAAACTACTACTGGTGTTCAAGGAATCGATCAAAGAGTAGACAGTTTGAGACATTACTCCCATGGAGAAAAGTCCGCATGGTGCCCGTTATATTTAATCACGATGCAATTTCTGTCTTTCATCAAAACTCTGAACGTCCACAGATAACAGGAAGAATCCAGATGTGCTTCGGAAACTACTACTGGTGTAATAGAAATCGTTCAAAGAGTAGACAGTTTGAGGCATTACTCCCCATGGAGAAAAGTCCGCATGGTGCCCGTTATATTCAATCCCGATGCAATTTCTGTCTTTCATCAAAACTCTGAACGTCCACAGATTACAGGAAGCCTCCAGATATGCTTCGGAAACTATTACTGCTGTTCCAGGAATCGATCAAAGACTAGACAGTTTGTGACATTACTCAAATGGAGAAAAGTCCGCATGGTGCCCGTTATATTCAACCTCGATCCAATTTCTGCCTTTCATCAAAACTCTGAACGTCCACAGATTACAGGAAGCCTCCAGATGTGCTTCGGAAACTACAACTGGTGTTCCAGGAATCGATCAAAGAGTAGACAGTTTGAGACATTGCTCCCAGGGAGAAATCTCCCCATGGTGCGCGTTATATTCAATCCCGATGATATTTCTGTCTTTCATCAAAACTCTGAACGTCAAAAGACCTCAGGAAGCCTACAGATGTGCTTTGGAAACTATTACTGGCGTTCCAGGAATCTAACAAGGAGTAGACAGTTTGAGACATTACTACCATGGAGAAAAGTCCGCATGGTGACCGTTATATTCAATCCCGATGCAATTTCTGTCTTTCATCAAAACTCTGAACGTCCACAGATTACAGGAAGCCTCCAGATGTGCTTCTGAAACTACTACTGGTGTCCCAGGAATCGATCAAAGAGTAGACAGTTTGAGACATTACTCCCATGGAGAAAAGTCCGCATGGTGCCCGTTATATTCAATCCCAATGCAATTTCTGTCTTTCATCAAAACTCTGAACGTCCACAGATTACAGGAAGCCTCCAGATGTGCTTCGGAAACTACTACTGGTGTCCCAGGAATCGATCAAATAGTAGACAGTTTGAGACATTACTCCCATGGAGAAAAGTCCGCATGGTGCCCGTTATATTCAATCCCGATGTAATTTCTGTCTTTCATCAAAACTCTGAACGTCCACAGATTACAGGAAGCCTCCAGATATGCTTCGGAAACTACTACTGGTGTTCCAGGAATCGATCAAAGAGTAGACAGTTTGAGACATTGCTCCCAGGGAGAAAAGCCCCATGGTGCCCGTTATATTCAATCCCGATGCAATTTCTGTCTTTCATCGAAACTCTGAACGTCCAAAGACCTCGGAAGCCTCCAGATATGCTTCGGAAACTACTACTGGTGTTCCAGGAATCGATCAAAGGGTAGACAGTTTGAGACATTACTCTAATGGAGAAAAGACTTCATGGTGCCCGTTATATTCAACCGCGATGCAATTTCAGTCTTTCATCAAAACTCTGAACGTCCACAGATTACAGGAAGCCTCCAGATGTGCTTCGGATACTACTACTGGTGTCACAGGAATCGATCAAAGAGTAGACAATTTGAGACATTACTCCCATGGAGAAAAGTCCGCATGGTGCCCGTTATATACAATCCCGATGCAATTTCAGTCTTTCATCAAAACTCTGAACGTCCACAGATTACAGGAAGCCTCCAGATGTGCTTCGGAAACTACTACTGGTGTCCCAGGAATCGATCAAAGAGTAGACAGTTTGAGACATTACTCCCATGGAGAAAAGTCCGCATGGTGCCCGTTATATTCAATCCCAATGCAATTTCTGTCTTTCATCAAAACTCTGAACGTCCACAGATTACAGGAAGCCTCCAGATGTGCTTCGGAAACTACTACTGGTGTCCCAGGAATCGATCAAAGAGTAGACAATTTGAGACATTACTCCCATGGAGAAAAGTCCGCATGGTGCCCGTTATATACAATCCCGATGCAATTTCAGTCTTTCATCAAAACTCTGAACGTCCACAGATTACAGGAAGCCTCCAGATGTGCTTCGGAAACTACTACTGGTGTCCCAGGAATCGATCAAAGAGTAGACAGTTTGAGACATTACTCCCATGGAGAAAAGTCCGCATGGTGCCCGTTATATTCAATTCCGATGCAATTTCAGTCTTTCATCAAAACTCTGAACGTCCACAGATTACAGGAAGCCTCCAGATGTGCTTCGGAAACTACTACTGGTGTTCCAGAAATCGATCAAAGAGTAGACAGTTTGAGACATTACTCCCATGGAGAAAAGTCCGCATGGTGCCCATTATATTCAATCCCGATGTAATTTCTGTCTTTCATCAAAACTCTGAACGTCCACAGATTACAGGAAGCCTCCAGATATGCTTCGGAAACTACTACTGGTGTTCCAGGAATCGATCAAAGAGTAGACAGTTTGAGACATTGCTCCCAGGGAGAAAAGTCCCCATGGTGCCCGTTATATTCAATCCCGATGCAATTTCTGTCTTTCATCGAAACTCTGAACGTCCAAAGACCTCGGAAGCCTCCGGATATGCTTCGGAAACTACTACTGGTGTTCCAGGAATCGATCAAAGAGTAGACAGTTTGAGACATTACTCCCATGGAGAAAAATCCGCATGGTGCCCGTTATATTCAATCCCGATGCAATTTCAGTCCTCATCAAAACTCTGAACGACCACAGATTACAGGAAGCCTCCAGATGTGCTTCGGAAACTACTACTGGTGTCCCAGGAATCGATCAAAGAGTAGACAGTTTGAGACATTACTCCCATGGAGAAAAGTCCGCATGGTGCCCGTTATATTCAATCCCGATGCAATTTCAGTCTTTCATCAAAACTCTGAACGTCCACAGATTACAGGAAGCCTCCAGATGTGCTTCGGAAACTACTACTGGTGTTCCAGAAATCGATCAAAGAGTAGACAGTTTGAGACATTACTCTAATGGAGAAAAGTCTTCATGGTGCCCGTTATATTCAACCGCGATGCAATTTCAGTCTTTCATCAAAACTCTGAACATCCACAGATTACAGGAAGCCTCCAGATGTGCTTCGGAAACTACTACTGGTGTCACAGGAATCGATCAAAGAGTAGACAGTTTGAACCATTACTCCCATGGAGAAAAGTCCGCATGGTGCCCGTTATATTCAATCCCGATGTAATTTCTGTCTTTCATCAAAACTCTGAACGTCCACAGATTACAGGAAGCCTCCAGATATGCTTCGGAAACTACTACTGGTGTTCCAGGAATCGATCAAAGAGTAGACAGTTTGAGACATTGCTCCCAGGGAGAAAAGTCCCCATGGTGCCCGTTATATTCAATCCCGATGCAATTTCTGTCTTTCATCGAAACTCTGAACGTCCAAAGACCTCGGAAGCCTCCAGATATGCTTCGGAAACTACTACTGGTGTTCCAGGAATCGATCAAAGAGTAGACAGTTTGAGACATTACTCCCATGGAGAAAAGTCCGCATGGTGCCCGTTATATTCAATCCCGATGCAATTTCTGTCTTTCATCAAAACTCTGAACGTCCACAGATTACAGGAAGCCTCCAGATGTGCTTCGGAAACTACTACTGGTGTCCCAGGAATCGATCAAAGAGTAGACAGTTTGAGACATTACTCCCATGGAGAAAAGTCCACATGGTGCCCGTTATATTCAATCCCGATGCAATTTCAGTCTTTCATTAAAACTCTGAACGTCCACAGATTACAGGAAGCCTCCAGATATGCTTCGGAAACTACTACTGGTGATCCATGAATCGATCAAAGAGTAGAGAGTTTGTGACATTACTCAAATGGAGAAAAGTCCGCATGGTGCCCGTTATATTCAACCTCGATGCAATTTCTGTCTTTCATCAAAACTCTGAACTTCCACAGATTACAGGAAGCCTCCAGATGTGCTTCGGAAACTACTACTGGTGTCACAGGAATCGATCAAGGAGTAGACAGTTTGAGACATTACTCCCATGGAGAAAAGTCCGCATGGTGCCCGTTATTTTCAATCCCTTTGCAATTTCTGTCTTTCATCAAAACTCTGAACGTAAACTGATTACAGGAAGCCTCCAGATGTGCTTCGGAAACTACTACTGGTGTCCCAGGAATCGATCAAAGAGTAGGCAGTTTGAGACATTACTCTAATGGAGAAAAGTCTTCATGGTGCCCGTTATATTCAATCCCGATGCAATTTCTGTCTTTCATCAAAACTCTGAACGTCCACAGATTACAGGAAGCCTCCAGATGTGCTTCGGAAACTACTACTGGTGTTCCAGGAATCGATCAAAGAGTAGGCAGTTTGAGACATTACTCCCATGGAGGAAAGTCCTCACGGTGCCCGTTATTTTCAATAGCGATGCAATTTCTGTCTTTCATCAAAACTCTGAACGTCCACAGGATACAGGAAGCCTCCAGATCTGCTTCGGAAACTACTACTGGTGTCCCAGGAATCGATCAAAGCGTAGACAGTTTGAGACATTACTCTAATGGAGAAAAGTCTTCATGGTGCCCGTTATATTCAACCGCGATGCAATTTCAGTCTTTCATCAAAACTCTGAACATCCACAGATTACAGGAAGCCTCCAGATGTGCTTCGGAAACTACTACTGGTGTCACAGGAATCAATCAAAGAGTATACAGTTTGAGACATTACTCCCATGGAGAAAAGTCCGCATGGTGCCCGTTATATTCAATCCCGATGTAATTTCTGTCTTTCATCAAAACTCTGAACGTCCACAGATTACAGGAAGCCTCCAGATATGCTTCGGAAACTACTACTGGTGTCCCAGGAATCGATCAAAGAGTAGACAGTTTGTGACATTACTCAAATGGAGAAATTCCGCATGGTGCCTATTATATTCAATCTCGATGCAATTTCTGTCTTTCATCAAAACTCTGAACGTCCACAGATTACAGGAAGCCTCCAGATGTGCTTCGGAAACTACTACTGGTGTCACAGGAATCGATCAAAGAGTGGACAGTGTGAGACATTACTCCCATGGAGAAAAGACCGCATGGTGCCCGTTATTTTCAATCCCTTTGCAATTTGTGTCTTTCATCAAAACTCTGAATGTAAACAGATTACAGGAAGCCTCCAGGTGTGCTTCGGAAACTACTACTGGTGTCCCAGGAATCGATCAAATAGTAGACAGTTTGAGACATTACTCCCATGGAGAAAAGTCCGCATGGTGCCCGTTATATTCAATCCCGAAGCAATTTCAGTCTTTCATCAAAACTCTGAACGTCCACAGATTACAGGAAGCCTCCAGATGTGCTTCGGAAACTACTACTGGTGTTCCAGAAATCGATCAAAGAGTAGACAGTTTGAGACATTACTCCCATGGAGAAAAGTCCGCATGGTGTTCGTTATATTCAATCCCTTTGCAATTTCTGTCTTTCATCAAAACTCTGAACGTAAACAGATTACAGGAAGCATCCAGATGTGCTTCGGAAACTAATACTGGTGTCCCAGGAATCGATCAAAACGTAGACAGTTTGAGACATTACTCTAATGGAGAAAAGTCTTCATGGTGCCCGTTATATTCAACCGCGATGCAATTTCAGTCTTTCATCAAAATTCTGAAAATCCACAGATTTCAGGAAGCCTCCAGATGTGCTTCGGAAACTACTACTGGTGTCACAGGAATCGATCAAAGAGTATACAGTTTGAGACATTACTCCCATGGAGAAAAGCCCGCATGGTGCCCGTTATATTCTATCCCGATGTAATTTCTATCTTTCATCAAAACTCTGAACGTCCACAGATTACAGGAAGCCTCCAGATATGCTTCGGAAACTACTACTGGTGTTCCAGGAATCGATCAAAGAGTAGACAGTTTGTGACATTACTCAAATGGAGAAATTCCGCATGGTGCCCGTTATATTCAACCTCGACGCAATTTCTGTCTTTCATCAAAACTCTGAACGTCCACAGATTACAGGAAGCCTCCAGATGTGCTTCCGAAACTACTACTGGTGTTCCAGAAATCGATCAAAGAGTAGACAGTTTGAGACATTACCCCCATGGAGAAAAGTCCGCATGGTGCCCGTTATATTCAATCCCTTTGCAATTTCTGTCTTTCATCAAAACTCTGAACGTCCACAGATTACAGGAAGCCTCCAGATGTGCTTCGGAAACTACTACTGGTGTCCCAGGAATCGATCAAAGAGTAGACAGTTTGAGACATTACTCCCATGGAGAAAAGTCCACATGGTGCCCGTTATATTCAATCCCGATGTAATTTTTGTCTGTCATCAAAACTCTGAACGTCCACAGATTAAAGGAAGCCTCCAGATATGCTTCGGAAACTACTACTGGTGTTCCAGGAATCGATCAAAGAGTAGACAGTTTGAGACATTGCTCCCAGGGAGAAAAGTCTCCATGGTGCCCGTTATATTCAATCCCGATGCAATTTCTGTCTTTCATCGAAAATCTGAACGTCCAAAGACCTCGGAAGCCTCCAGATATGCTTCGGAAACTACTACTGGTGTTCCAGGAATCGATCAAAGAGTAGACAGTTTGAGACATTACTCTAATGGAGAAAAGTCTTCATGGTGCCCGTTACATTCAACCACGATGCAATTTCAGTCTTTCATCAAAACTCTGAACATCCACAGATTACAGGAAGCCTCCAGATGTGCTTCGGAAACTACTACTGGTGTCACAGGAATCGATCAAAGAGTAGACAGTTTGAGACATTACTCCCATGGAGAAAAGTCCGCATGGTGCGCGTTATATTCAATCCCGATGTAATTTCTGTCTTTCATCAAAACTCTGAACGTCCACAGATTACAGGAAGCCTCCAGATATGCTTCGGAAACTACTACTGGTGTTCCAGGAATCGATCAAAGAGTAGACAGTTTGAGACATTGCTCCCAGGGAGAAAAGTCCCCATGGTGCCCGTTATATTCAATCCCGATGCAATTTCTGTCTTTCATCGAAACTCTGAACGTCCAAAGACCTCGGAAGCCTCCAGATATGCTTCGGAAACTACTACTGGTGTTCCAGGAATCGATCAAAGAGTAGACAGTTTGAGACATTACTCCCATGGAGAAAAGTCCGCATGGTGCCCGTTATATTCAATCCCGATGCAATTACTGTCTTTCATCAAAACTCTGAACGTCCACAGATTACAGGAAGCCTCCAGATGTGCTTCGGAAACTACTACTGGTGTCCCAGGAATCGATCAAAGAGTAGACAGTTTGAGACATTACTCCCATGGAGAAAAGTCCGCATGGTGCCCGTTATATTCAATCCCGATGCAATTTCAGTCTTTCATCAAAACTCTGAACGTCCACAGATTACAGGAAGCCTCCAGATATGCTTCGGAAACTACTACTGGTGTTCCAGGAATCGATCAAAGAGTAGAGAGTTTGTGACATTACTCAAATGGAGAAAAGTCCGCATGGTGCCCGTTATATTCAACCTCGATGCAATTTCCGTCTTTCATCAAAACTCTGAACTTCCACAGATTACAGGAAGCCTCCAGATGTGCTTCGGAAACTACTACTGATGTCACAGGAATCGATCAAAGCGTAGGCAGTTTGAGACATTACTCCCATGGAGAAAAGGCCGCATGGTGCCCGTTATTTTCAATCCCTTTGCAATTTCTGTCTTTCATCAAAACTCTGAACGTAAACAGATTACAGGAAGCCTCCAGATGTGCTTCGGATACTACTACTGGTGTCACAGGAATCGATCAAAGAGTAGACAGTTTGAGACATTACTCCCATGGAGAAAAGTCCGCATGGTGCCCGTTATATTCAATCCCGATGCAATTTCTGTCTTTCATCAAAACTCTGAACGTCCACAGATTACAGGAAGCCTCCAGATGTGCTTCAGGAACTACTACTGGTGTTCCAGAAATCGATCAAAGAGTAGACAGTTTGAGACATTACTCCCATGGAGAAAAGTCCGCATGGTGTCCGTTATATTCAATCCCTTTGCAATTTCTGTCTTTCATCAAAACTCTGAACGTCCACAGATTACAGGAAGCCTCCAGATGTGCTTCGGAAACTACTACTGGTGTCCCAGGAATCGATCAAAGAGTAGACAGTTTGAGACATTAATCCCATGGAGAAAAGTCCGCATGGTGCCCGTTATATTCAATCCCGATGCAATTTCAGTCTTTCATCAAAACTCTGAACGTCCACAGATTACTGGAAGCCTCCTGATGTGCTTCGGAAACTACTCCTGGTG
Source organism: Schistocerca gregaria (assembly GCF_023897955.1). Lineage (NCBI taxonomy): Eukaryota > Metazoa > Arthropoda > Insecta > Orthoptera > Acrididae > Schistocerca > Schistocerca gregaria. The sequence goes on from NC_064930.1 coordinate 36,912,514, forward strand.
TTCCAGAAAACGATCAAAGGGTAGACAGTTTCAGACATTACTCCCATGGAGAAAAATCCGCATGGTGCCCGTTATATTCAATCCCGATGTAATTTCTGTCTTTCATCAAAACTCTGAACGTCCACAGATTACAGGAAGCCTCCAGATATGCTTCGGAAACTACTACTGGTGTTCCAGGAATCGATCAAAGCGTAGACAGTTTGAGACATTGCTCCCAGGGAGAAAAGTCCCCATGGTGCCCGTTATATTCAATCCCGATGCAATTTCTGTCTTTCATCGAAACTCTGAACGTCCAAAGACCTCGGAAGCCTCCAGATATGCTTCGGAAACTACTACTGGTGTTCCAGGAATCGAACAAAGGGTAGACAGTTTGGGACATTACTACCATGGAGAAAAGTCCGCATGGTGCCCGTTATATTCAATCCCGATGCAATTTCTGTCTTTCATCAAAACTCTGAACCTCCACAGATTACAGGAAGCCTCGAGTTGTGCTTCGGAAACTACTACTGGTGTCCCAGGAGTCGATCAGATAGTAGACAGTTTGAGACATAACTCCCATGGAGAAAAGTCCGCATGGTGCCCGTTATATTCAATCAAGATGCAATTTCTGTCTTTCATCAAAACTCTGAACGTCCACAGATTACAGGAAGCCTCCAAATGTGCTTCGGAAACTACAACTGGTATTCCAGGAATCGATCAAAGAGTAGACAGTTTGAGACATTGCTCCCAGGGAGAAAAGTCCCCATGGTGCCCGTTATATTCAATCCCGATGCAATTTCTGTCTTTCATCGAAACTCTGAACGTCCAAAGACCTCAGGAAGCCTCCAGATGTGCTTTGGAAACTACTACTGGTGTTCCAGGAATCGAACAAAGGGTAGACAGTTTGGGACATTACTACCATGGAGAAAAGTCCGCATGGTGCCCGTTATATTCAATCCCGATGCAATTTCTGTCTTTCATCAAAACTCTGAACCTCCACAGATTACAGGAAGCCTCCAGATGTGCTTCGGAAACTACTACTGGTGTTCCAGAAATCGATCAAAGAATAGACAGCTGAGACATTACTCCCATGGAGAAAAGTCCGCATGGTGCCCGTTATATTCAATCCCGATGCAACTTCTGGCTTTCATCAAAACTCTGAACGTCCACAGATTACAGGAAGCCTCCAGATGTGCTTCTGAAACTACTACTGGTGTCCCAGGAATCGATCAAAGCGTAGACAGTTTGAGACATTACTCCCATGGAGAAAAGTCTTCATGGTGCCCGTTATATTCAACCGTGATGCAATTTCAGTCTTTCATCAAAACTCTGAACATCCACAGATTACAGGAAGCCTCCAGATGTGCTTCGGAAACTACTACTGGTGTCACAGGAATCGATCAAAGAGTAGACAGTTTGAGACATTACTCCCATGGAGAAAAGTCCGCATGGTGCCCGTTTTATTCAATCCCGATGTAATTTCTGTCTTTCATCAAAACTCTGAACGTTCACAGATTACAGGAAGCCTCCAGATGTGCTTCGGAAACTACTACTGGTGTCCCAGGAGTCGATGAAAGAGTAGACAGTTTGAGACATTACTCCCATGGAGAAAAGTCCGCATGGTGCCCGTCATATTCAATCCCGATGCAATTTCTGTCTTTCATCAAAACTCTGAACGTCCACAGATTACAGGAAGCCTCCAGATGTGGTTCGGAAACTACTACTGGTGTCCCAGGAATCGATCAAAGAGTAGACAGTTTGAGACATTACTCCCATGGAGAAAAGTCCGCATGGTGCCCGTTATATTCAATCCCGATGTAATTTCTGTCTTTCATCAAAACTCTGAACGTCCACAGATTACAGGAAGCCTCCAGATATGCTTCGGAAACTACTACTGGTGTTCCAGGAATCGATCAAAGAGTAGACAGTTTGAGACATTGCTCCCAGGGAGAAAAGGCCCCATGGTGCCCGTTATATTCAATCCCGATGCAATTTCTGTCTTTCATCGAAACTCTGAACGTCCAAAGACCTCGGAAGCATCCAGATATGCTTCGGAAACTACTACTGGTGTTCCAGGAATCGATCAAAGAGTAGACAGTTTGAGACATTACTCTAATGGAGAAAATACTTCATGGTGCCCGTTATATTCAACCGCGATGCAATTTCAGTCTTTCATCAAAACTCTGAACATCCACAGATTACAGGAAGCTTCCAGATGTGCTTCGGAAACTTCTACTGGTGTCCCAGGAATCGATCAAATAGTAGACAGTTGAAGACATTACTCCCATGGAGAAAAGTCCGCATGGTGCCTGTTATATTCAATCAAGATGCAATTTCTGTCTTTCATCAAAACTCTGAACGTCCACAGATTACAGGAAGCCTCCAGATGTGCTTCGGAAACTACTACTGGTGTTCAAGGAATCGATCAAAGAGTAGACAGTTTGAGACATTACTCCCATGGAGAAAAGTCCGCATGGTGCCCGTTATATTTAATCACGATGCAATTTCTGTCTTTCATCAAAACTCTGAACGTCCACAGAAAACAGGAAGAATCCAGATGTGCTTCGGAAACTACTACTGGTGTAATAGAAATCGTTCAAAGAGTAGACAGTTTGAGGCATTACTCCCCATGGAGAAAAGTCCGCATGGTGCCCGTTATATTCAATCCCGATGCAGTTTCTGTCTTTCATCAAAACTCTGAACGTCCACAGATTACAGGAAGCCTCCAGATATGCTTCGGAAACTATTACTGCTGTTCCAGGAATCGATCAAAGACTAGACAGTTTGTGACATTACTCAAATGGAGAAAAGTCCGCATGGTGCCCGTTATATTCAACCTCGATCCAATTTCTGCCTTTCATCAAAACTCTGAACGTCCACAGATTACAGGAAGCCTCCAGATGTGCTTCGGAAACTACAACTGGTGTTCCAGGAATCGATCAAAGAGTAGACAGTTTGAGACATTGCTCCCAGGGAGAAATCTCCCCATGGTGCCCGTTATATTCAATCCCGATGATATTTCTGTCTTTCATCAAAACTCTGAACGTCAAAAGACCTCAGGAAGCCTACAGATGTGCTTTGGAAACTATTACTGGCGTTCCAGGAATCTAACAAGGAGTAGACAGTTTGAGACATTACTACCATGGAGAAAAGTCCGCATGGTGACCGTTATATTCAATCCCGATGCAATTTCTGTCTTTCATCAAAACTCTGAACGTCCACAGATTACAGGAAGCCTCCAGATGTGCTTCTGAAACTACTACTGGTGTCCCAGGAATCGATCAAAGAGTAGACAGTTTGAGACATTACTCCCATGGAGAAAAGTCCGCATGGTGCCCGTTATATTCAATCCCAATGCAATTTCTGTCTTTCATCAAAACTCTGAACGTCCACAGATTACAGGAAGCCTCCAGATGTGCTTCGGAAACTACTACTGGTGTCCCAGGAATCGATCAAATAGTAGACAGTTTGAGACATTACTCCCATGGAGAAAAGTCCGCATGGTGCCCGTTATATTCAATCCCGATGTAATTTCTGTCTTTCATCAAAACTCTGAACGTCCACAGATTACAGGAAGCCTCCAGATATGCTTCGGAAACTACTACTGGTGTTCCAGGAATCGATCAAAGAGTAGACAGTTTGAGACATTGCTCCCAGGGAGAAAAGTCCCCATGGTGCCCGTTATATTCAATCCCGATGCAATTTCTGTCTTTCATCGAAACTCTGAACGTCCAAAGACCTCGGAAGCCTCCAGATATGCTTCGGAAACTACTACTGGTGTTCCAGGAATCGATCAAAGGGTAGACAGTTTGAGACATTACTCTAATGGAGAAAAGACTTCATGGTGCCCGTTATATTCAACCGCGATGCAATTTCAGTCTTTCATCAAAACTCTGAACGTCCACAGATTACAGGAAGCCTCCAGATGTGCTTCGGATACTACTACTGGTGTCACAGGAATCGATCAAAGAGTAGACAATTTGAGACATTACTCCCATGGAGAAAAGTCCGCATGGTGCCCGTTATATACAATCCCGATGCAATTTCAGTCTTTCATCAAAACTCTGAACGTCCACAGATTACAGGAAGCCTCCAGATGTGCTTCTGAAACTACTACTGGTGTCCCAGGAATCGATCAAAGAGTAGACAGTTTGAGACATTACTCCCATGGAGAAAAGTCCGCATGGTGCCCGTTATATTCAATCCCAATGCAATTTCTGTCTTTCATCAAAACTCTGAACGTCCACAGATTACAGGAAGCCTCCAGATGTGCTTCGGAAACTACTACTGGTGTCCCAGGAATCGATCAAAGAGTAGACAATTTGAGACATTACTCCCATGGAGAAAAGTCCGCATGGTGCCCGTTATATACAATCCCGATGCAATTTCAGTCTTTCATCAAAACTCTGAACGTCCACAGATTACAGGAAGCCTCCAGATGTGCTTCGGAAACTACTACTGGTGTCCCAGGAATCGATCAAAGAGTAGACAGTTTGAGACATTACTCCCATGGAGAAAAGTCCGCATGGTGCCCGTTATATTCAATTCCGATGCAATTTCAGTCTTTCATCAAAACTCTGAACGTCCACAGATTACAGGAAGCCTCCAGATGTGCTTCGGAAACTACTACTGGTGTTCCAGAAATCGATCAAAGAGTAGACAGTTTGAGACATTACTCCCATGGAGAAAAGTCCGCATGGTGCCCATTATATTCAATCCCGATGTAATTTCTGTCTTTCATCAAAACTCTGAACGTCCACAGATTACAGGAAGCCTCCAGATATGCTTCGGAAACTACTACTGGTGTTCCAGGAATCGATCAAAGAGTAGACAGTTTGAGACATTGCTCCCAGGGAGAAAAGTCCCCATGGTGCCCGTTATATTCAATCCCGATGCAATTTCTGTCTTTCATCGAAACTCTGAACGTCCAAAGACCTCGGAAGCCTCCGGATATGCTTCGGAAACTACTACTGGTGTTCCAGGAATCGATCAAAGAGTAGACAGTTTGAGACATTACTCCCATGGAGAAAAATCCGCATGGTGCCCGTTATATTCAATCCCGATGCAATTTCAGTCCTCATCAAAACTCTGAACGACCACAGATTACAGGAAGCCTCCAGATGTGCTTCGGAAACTACTACTGGTGTCCCAGGAATCGATCAAAGAGTAGACAGTTTGAGACATTACTCCCATGGAGAAAAGTCCGCATGGTGCCCGTTATATTCAATCCCGATGCAATTTCAGTCTTTCATCAAAACTCTGAACGTCCACAGATTACAGGAAGCCTCCAGATGTGCTTCGGAAACTACTACTGGTGTTCCAGAAATCGATCAAAGAGTAGACAGTTTGAGACATTACTCTAATGGAGAAAAGTCTTCATGGTGCCCGTTATATTCAACCGCGATGCAATTTCAGTCTTTCATCAAAACTCTGAACATCCACAGATTACAGGAAGCCTCCAGATGTGCTTCGGAAACTACTACTGGTGTCACAGGAATCGATCAAAGAGTAGACAGTTTGAGACATTACTCCCATGGAGAAAAGTCCGCATGGTGCCCGTTATATTCAATCCCGATGTAATTTCTGTCTTTCATCAAAACTCTGAACGTCCACAGATTACAGGAAGCCTCCAGATATGCTTCGGAAACTACTACTGGTGTTCCAGGAATCGATCAAAGAGTAGACAGTTTGAGACATTGCTCCCAGGGAGAAAAGTCCCCATGGTGCCCGTTATATTCAATCCCGATGCAATTTCTGTCTTTCATCGAAACTCTGAACGTCCAAAGACCTCGGAAGCCTCCAGATATGCTTCGGAAACTACTACTGGTGTTCCAGGAATCGATCAAAGAGTAGACAGTTTGAGACATTACTCCCATGGAGAAAAGTCCGCATGGTGCCCGTTATATTCAATCCCGATGCAATTTCTGTCTTTCATCAAAACTCTGAACGTCCACAGATTACAGGAAGCCTCCAGATGTGCTTCGGAAACTACTACTGGTGTCCCAGGAATCGATCAAAGAGTAGACAGTTTGAGACATTACTCCCATGGAGAAAAGTCCACATGGTGCCCGTTATATTCAATCCCGATGCAATTTCAGTCTTTCATTAAAACTCTGAACGTCCACAGATTACAGGAAGCCTCCAGATATGCTTCGGAAACTACTACTGGTGATCCATGAATCGATCAAAGAGTAGAGAGTTTGTGACATTACTCAAATGGAGAAAAGTCCGCATGGTGCCCGTTATATTCAACCTCGATGCAATTTCTGTCTTTCATCAAAACTCTGAACTTCCACAGATTACAGGAAGCCTCCAGATGTGCTTCGGAAACTACTACTGGTGTCACAGGAATCGATCAAGGAGTAGACAGTTTGAGACATTACTCCCATGGAGAAAAGTCCGCATGGTGCCCGTTATTTTCAATCCCTTTGCAATTTCTGTCTTTCATCAAAACTCTGAACGTAAACTGATTACAGGAAGCCTCCAGATGTGCTTCGGAAACTACTACTGGTGTCCCAGGAATCGATCAAAGAGTAGGCAGTTTGAGACATTACTCTAATGGAGAAAAGTCTTCATAGTGCCCGTTATATTCAATCCCGATGCAATTTCTGTCTTTCATCAAAACTCTGAACGTCCACAGATTACAGGAAGCCTCCAGATGTGCTTCGGAAACTACTACTGGTGTTCCAGGAATCGATCAAAGAGTAGGCAGTTTGAGACATTACTCCCATGGAGGAAAGTCCTCACGGTGCCCGTTATTTTCAATAGCGATGCAATTTCTGTCTTTCATCAAAACTCTGAACGTCCACAGGATACAGGAAGCCTCCAGATCTGCTTCGGAAACTACTACTGGTGTCCCAGGAATCGATCAAAGCGTAGACAGTTTGAGACATTACTCTAATGGAGAAAAGTCTTCATGGTGCCCGTTATATTCAACCGCGATGCAATTTCAGTCTTTCATCAAAACTCTGAACATCCACAGATTACAGGAAGCCTCCAGATGTGCTTCGGAAACTACTACTGGTGTCACAGGAATCAATCAAAGAGTATACAGTTTGAGACATTACTCCCATGGAGAAAAGTCCGCATGGTGCCCGTTATATTCAATCCCGATGTAATTTCTGTCTTTCATCAAAACTCTGAACGTCCACAGATTACAGGAAGCCTCCAGATATGCTTCGGAAACTACTACTGGTGTCCCAGGAATCGATCAAAGAGTAGACAGTTTGTGACATTACTCAAATGGAGAAATTCCGCATGGTGCCTATTATATTCAATCTCGATGCAATTTCTGTCTTTCATCAAAACTCTGAACGTCCACAGATTACAGGAAGCCTCCAGATGTGCTTCGGAAACTACTACTGGTGTCACAGGAATCGATCAAAGAGTGGACAGTGTGAGACATTACTCCCATGGAGAAAAGACCGCATGGTGCCCGTTATTTTCAATCCCTTTGCAATTTGTGTCTTTCATCAAAACTCTGAATGTAAACAGATTACAGGAAGCCTCCAGGTGTGCTTCGGAAACTACTACTGGTGTCCCAGGAATCGATCAAATAGTAGACAGTTTGAGACATTACTCCCATGGAGAAAAGTCCGCATGGTGCCCGTTATATTCAATCCCGAAGCAATTTCAGTCTTTCATCAAAACTCTGAACGTCCACAGATTACAGGAAGCCTCCAGATGTGCTTCGGAAACTACTACTGGTGTTCCAGAAATCGATCAAAGAGTAGACAGTTTGAGACATTACTCCCATGGAGAAAAGTCCGTATGGTGTTCGTTATATTCAATCCCTTTGCAATTTCTGTCTTTCATCAAAACTCTGAACGTAAACAGATTACAGGAAGCATCCAGATGTGCTTCGGAAACTAATACTGGTGTCCCAGGAATCGATCAAAACGTAGACAGTTTGAGACATTACTCTAATGGAGAAAAGTCTTCATGGTGCCCGTTATATTCAACCGCGATGCAATTTCAGTCTTTCATCAAAATTCTGAAAATCCACAGATTTCAGGAAGCCTCCAGATGTGCTTCGGAAACTACTACTGGTGTCACAGGAATCGATCAAAGAGTATACAGTTTGAGACATTACTCCCATGGAGAAAAGCCCGCATGGTGCCCGTTATATTCTATCCCGATGTAATTTCTATCTTTCATCAAAACTCTGAACGTCCACAGATTACAGGAAGCCTCCAGATATGCTTCGGAAACTACTACTGGTGTTCCAGGAATCGATCAAAGAGTAGACAGTTTGTGACATTACTCAAATGGAGAAATTCCGCATGGTGCCCGTTATATTCAACCTCGACGCAATTTCTGTCTTTCATCAAAACTCTGAACGTCCACAGATTACAGGAAGCCTCCAGATGTGCTTCCGAAACTACTACTGGTGTTCCAGAAATCGATCAAAGAGTAGACAGTTTGAGACATTACCCCCATGGAGAAAAGTCCGCATGGTGCCCGTTATATTCAATCCCTTTGCAATTTCTGTCTTTCATCAAAACTCTGAACGTCCACAGATTACAGGAAGCCTCCAGATGTGCTTCGGAAACTACTACTGGTGTCCCAGGAATCGATCAAAGAGTAGACAGTTTGAGACATTACTCCCATGGAGAAAAGTCCACATGGTGCCCGTTATATTCAATCCCGATGTAATTTTTGTCTGTCATCAAAACTCTGAACGTCCACAGGATACAGGAAGCCTCCAGATATGCTTCGGAAACTACTACTGGTGTTCCAGGAATCGATCAAAGAGTAGACAGTTTGAGACATTACTCCCATGGAGAAAAGTCCGCATGGTGCCCGTTATATTCAATCCCGATGTAATTTTTGTCTGTCATCAAAACTCTGAACGTCCAAAGACCTCGGAAGCCTCCAGATATGCTTCGGAAACTACTACTGGTGTTCCAGGAATCGATCAAAGAGTAGACAGTTTGAGACATTACTCCCATGGAGAAAAGTCCGCATGGTGCCCGTTATATTCAATCCCGATGCAATTTCTGTCTTTCATCAAAACTCTGAACGTCCACAGATTACAGGAAGCCTCCAGATGTGCTTCGGAAACTACTACTGGTGTCCCAGGAATCGATCAAAGAGTAGACAGTTTGAGACATTACTCCCATGGAGAAAAGTCCACATGGTGCCCGTTATATTCAATCCCGATGCAATTTCAGTCTTTCATTAAAACTCTGAACGTCCACAGATTACAGGAAGCCTCCAGATATGCTTCGGAAACTACTACTGGTGATCCATGAATCGATCAAAGAGTAGAGAGTTTGTGACATTACTCAAATGGAGAAAAGTCCGCATGGTGCCCGTTATATTCAACCTCGATGCAATTTCTGTCTTTCATCAAAACTCTGAACTTCCACAGATTACAGGAAGCCTCCAGATGTGCTTCGGAAACTACTACTGGTGTCACAGGAATCGATCAAGGAGTAGACAGTTTGAGACATTACTCCCATGGAGAAAAGTCCGCATGGTGCCCGTTATTTTCAATCCCTTTGCAATTTCTGTCTTTCATCAAAACTCTGAACGTAAACTGATTACAGGAAGCCTCCAGATGTGCTTCGGAAACTACTACTGGTGTCCCAGGAATCGATCAAAGAGTAGGCAGTTTGAGACATTACTCTAATGGAGAAAAGTCTTCATGGTGCCCGTTATATTCAATCCCGATGCAATTTCTGTCTTTCATCAAAACTCTGAACGTCCACAGATTACAGGAAGCCTCCAGATGTGCTTCGGAAACTACTACTGGTGTTCCAGGAATCGATCAAAGAGTAGGCAGTTTGAGACATTACTCCCATGGAGGAAAGTCCTCACGGTGCCCGTTATTTTCAATAGCGATGCAATTTCTGTCTTTCATCAAAACTCTGAACGTCCACAGGATACAGGAAGCCTCCAGATCTGCTTCGGAAACTACTACTGGTGTCCCAGGAATCGATCAAAGCGTAGACAGTTTGAGACATTACTCTAATGGAGAAAAGTCTTCATGGTGCCCGTTATATTCAACCGCGATGCAATTTCAGTCTTTCATCAAAACTCTGAACATCCACAGATTACAGGAAGCCTCCAGATGTGCTTCGGAAACTACTACTGGTGTCACAGGAATCAATCAAAGAGTATACAGTTTGAGACATTACTCCCATGGAGAAAAGTCCGCATGGTGCCCGTTATATTCAATCCCGATGTAATTTCTGTCTTTCATCAAAACTCTGAACGTCCACAGATTACAGGAAGCCTCCAGATATGCTTCGGAAACTACTACTGGTGTCCCAGGAATCGATCAAAGAGTAGACAGTTTGTGACATTACTCAAATGGAGAAATTCCGCATGGTGCCTATTATATTCAATCTCGATGCAATTTCTGTCTTTCATCAAAACTCTGAACGTCCACAGATTACAGGAAGCCTCCAGATGTGCTTCGGAAACTACTACTGGTGTCACAGGAATCGATCAAAGATTGGACAGTGTGAGACATTACTCCCATGGAGAAAAGACCGCATGGTGCCCGTTATTTTCAATCCCTTTGCAATTTGTGTCTTTCATCAAAACTCTGAATGTAAACAGATTACAGGAAGCCTCCAGGTGTGCTTCGGAAACTACTACTGGTGTCCCAGGAATCGATCAAATAGTAGACAGTTTGAGACATTACTCCCATGGAGAAAAGTCCGCATGGTGCCCGTTATATTCAATCCCGAAGCAATTTCAGTCTTTCATCAAAACTCTGAACGTCCACAGATTACAGGAAGCCTCCAGATGTGCTTCGGAAACTACTACTGGTGTTCCAGAAATCGATCAAAGAGTAGACAGTTTGAGACATTACTCCCATGGAGAAAAGTCCGTATGGTGTTCGTTATATTCAATCCCTTTGCAATTTCTGTCTTTCATCAAAACTCTGAACGTAAACAGATTACAGGAAGCATCCAGATGTGCTTCGGAAACTAATACTGGTGTCCCAGGAATCGATCAAAACGTAGACAGTTTGAGACATTACTCTAATGGAGAAAAGTCTTCATGGTGCCCGTTATATTCAACCGCGATGCAATTTCAGTCTTTCATCAAAATTCTGAAAATCCACAGATTTCAGGAAGCCTCCAGATGTGCTTCGGAAACTACTACTGGTGTCACAGGAATCGATCAAAGAGTATACAGTTTGAGACATTACTCCCATGGAGAAAAGCCCGCATGGTGCCCGTTATATTCTATCCCGATGTAATTTCTATCTTTCATCAAAACTCTGAACGTCCACAGATTACAGGAAGCCTCCAGATATGCTTCGGAAACTACTACTGGTGTTCCAGGAATCGATCAAAGAGTAGACAGTTTGTGACATTACTCAAATGGAGAAATTCCGCATGGTGCCCGTTATATTCAACCTCGACGCAATTTCTGTCTTTCATCAAAACTCTGAACGTCCACAGATTACAGGAAGCCTCCAGATGTGCTTCCGAAACTACTACTGGTGTTCCAGAAATCGATCAAAGAGTAGACAGTTTGAGACATTACCCCCATGGAGAAAAGTCCGCATGGTGCCCGTTATATTCAATCCCTTTGCAATTTCTGTCTTTCATCAAAACTCTGAACGTCCACAGATTACAGGAAGCCTCCAGATGTGCTTCGGAAACTACTACTGGTGTCCCAGGAATCGATCAAAGAGTAGACAGTTTGAGACATTACTCCCATGGAGAAAAGTCCACATGGTGCCCGTTATATTCAATCCCGATGTAATTTTTGTCTGTCATCAAAACTCTGAACGTCCACAGATTAAAGGAAGCCTCCAGATATGCTTCGGAAACTACTACTGGTGTTCCAGGAATCGATCAAAGAGTAGACAGTTTGAGACATTGCTCCCAGGGAGAAAAGTCTCCATGGTGCCCGTTATATTCAATCCCGATGCAATTTCTGTCTTTCATCGAAAATCTGAACGTCCAAAGACCTCGGAAGCCTCCAGATATGCTTCGGAAACTACTACTGGTGTTCCAGGAATCGATCAAAGAGTAGACAGTTTGAGACATTACTCTAATGGAGAAAAGTCTTCATGGTGCCCGTTACATTCAACCACGATGCAATTTCAGTCTTTCATCAAAACTCTGAACATCCACAGATTACAGGAAGCCTCCAGATGTGCTTCGGAAACTACTACTGGTGTCACAGGAATCGATCAAAGAGTAGACAGTTTGAGACATTACTCCCATGGAGAAAAGTCCGCATGGTGCGCGTTATATTCAATCCCGATGTAATTTCTGTCTTTCATCAAAACTCTGAACGTCCACAGATTACAGGAAGCCTCCAGATATGCTTCGGAAACTACTACTGGTGTTCCAGGAATCGATCAAAGAGTAGACAGTTTGAGACATTGCTCCCAGGGAGAAAAGTCCCCATGGTGCCCGTTATATTCAATCCCGATGCAATTTCTGTCTTTCATCGAAACTCTGAACGTCCAAAGACCTCGGAAGCCTCCAGATATGCTTCGGAAACTACTACTGGTGTTCCAGGAATCGATCAAAGAGTAGACAGTTTGAGACATTACTCCCATGGAGAAAAGTCCGCATGGTGCCCGTTATATTCAATCCCGATGCAATTACTGTCTTTCATCAAAACTCTGAACGTCCACAGATTACAGGAAGCCTCCAGATGTGCTTCGGAAACTACTACTGGTGTCCCAGGAATCGATCAAAGAGTAGACAGTTTGAGACATTACTCCCATGGAGAAAAGTCCGCATGGTGCCCGTTATATTCAATCCCGATGCAATTTCAGTCTTTCATCAAAACTCTGAACGTCCACAGATTACAGGAAGCCTCCAGATATGCTTCGGAAACTACTACTGGTGTTCCAGGAATCGATCAAAGAGTAGAGAGTTTGTGACATTACTCAAATGGAGAAAAGTCCGCATGGTGCCCGTTATATTCAACCTCGATGCAATTTTCGTCTTTCATCAAAACTCTGAACTTCCACAGATTACAGGAAGCCTCCAGATGTGCTTCGGAAACTACTACTGATGTCACAGGAATCGATCAAAGCGTAGGCAGTTTGAGACATTACTCCCATGGAGAAAAGGCCGCATGGTGCCCGTTATTTTCAATCCCTTTGCAATTTCTGTCTTTCATCAAAACTCTGAACGTAAACAGATTACAGGAAGCCTCCAGATGTGCTTCGGAAACTACTACTGGTGTCCCAGGAATCGATCAAAGCGTAGGCAGTTTGAGACATTACTCTAATGGAGAAAAGTCTTCATAGTGCCCGTTATATTCAATCCCGATGCAATTTCTGTCTTTCATCAAAACTCTGAACGTCCACAGATTACAGGATGCCTCCAGATGTGCTTCGGAAACTACTACTTGTGTTCCAGGAATCGATCAAAGAGTGGGCAGTTTGAGACATTACTCCCATGGAGGAAAGTCCTCATGGTGCCCGGTATTTTCAATAGCGATGCAATTTCTGTCTTTCATCAAAACTCTGAACGTAAACAGATTACAGGAAGCATCCAGATGTGCTTCGGAAACTACCACTGGTGTCCCAGGAATAGATCAAAGCGTAGACAGTTTGAGACATTACTCTAATGGAGAAAAGTCTTCATGGTGCCCGTTATATTCAACCGCGATGCAATTTCAGTCTTTCATCAAAACTCTGAACATCCACAGATTACAGGAAACCTCCAGATGTGCTTCGGAAACTACTACTGGTGTCACAGGAATCGATCAAAGAGTATACAGTTTGAGACATTACTCCCATGGAGAAAAGTCCGCATGGTGCCCGTTATATTCAATCCCGATGCAATTTCAGTCTTTCATCAAAACTCTGAACGTCCACAGATTACAGGAAGCCTCCAGATGTGCTTCGGAAACTACTACTGGTGTTCCAGAAATCGATCAAAGAGTAGACAGTTTGAGACATTACTCCCATGGAGAAAAGTCCGCATGGTGCCCGTTATATTCAATCCCTTTGCAATTTCTGTCTTTCATCAAAACTCTGAACGTAAACAGATTACAGGAAGCCTCCAGATGTGCTTCGGAAACTACTACTGGTGTCCCAGGAATCGATCAAAGCGTAGACAGTTTGAGACATTACTCTAATGGAGAAAAGTCTTCATGGTGCCCGTTATATTCAACCGCGATGCAATTTCAGTCTTTCATCAAAACTCTAAACATCCACAGATTACAGGAAGCCTCCAGATGTGCTTCGGAAACTACTACTGGTGTCACAGGAATCGATCAAAGAGTAGACAGTTTGAGACATTACTCCCATGGAGAAAAGTCCGCATGGTGCCCGTTATATTCAATCCCGATGTAATTTCTGTCTTTCATCAAAACTCTGAACGTCCACAGATTACAGGAATCCTCCAGATATGCTTCGGAAACTACTACTGGTGTTCCAGGAATCGATCAAAGAGTAGACAGTTTGAGACATTACTCCCATGGTGAAAAGTCCGCATGGTGCCCGTTATTCTTAATCCCGATGCAATTTCTGTCTTTCATCAAAACTCTGAACGTTTACAGATTACAGGAAGCCTCCAGATGTGCTTCGGAAACTACTACTTGTGCCCCAGGAATCGAATAAACAGTACACCGTTTGAGACATTACTCCCATGGAGAAAAGTCCGCATGGTGCCCGTTATATTCAATCTCGATGCAATTTCTGTCTTTCATCAAAACTCTGAACGTCCACAGATTACAGGAAGCCTCCAGATGTGCTTCGGAAACTACTACTAGTGTTCCAGGAATCGATCAAAGAGTAGACAGTTTGAGACATTACTCAAATGGAGAAAAGTCCGCATGGTGCCCGTTATATTCAACCTCGATGCAATTTCTGTCTTTCATCAAAACTCTGAACGTCCACAGATTACAATAAGCCTCCAGATGTGCTTCGGAAACTACAACTGGTGTTCCAGGAATCGATCAAAGAGTAGACAGTTTAAGACATTACTCCCATGGAGAAAAGTCCGCATGGTGCCCGTTATATTCAATCCCGATGCAATTTCTGTCTTTCATCAAAACTCTGAACGTCCGCAGATTACAGGAAGAAACCAGATATGCTTCGGAAACTACTACTGGTGTTCCAGGAATCGATCAAAGAGTAGACAGTTTGAGACATTGCTCCCAGGGAGAAAAGGCCCCATGGTGCCCGTTATATTCAATCCCGATGCAATTTCTGTCTTTCATCGAAACTCTGAACGTCCAAAGACCTCGGAAGCCTCCGGATATGCTTCGGAAACTACTACTGGTGTTCCAGGAATCGATCAAAGAGTAGACAGTTTGAGACATTACTCCCATGGAGAAAAGTCCGCATGGTGCCCGTTATATTCAATCCCGATGCAATTTCTGTCTTTCATCAAAACTCTGAACGTCCACAGATTACAGGAAGCCTCCAGATGTGCTTCGGAAACTACTACTTGTGTCCCAGGAATCGATCAACGAGTAGACAGTTTGAGACATTACTCCCATGGAGAAAAGTCCGCATGGTGCCCGTTATATTCAATCCCGATGCAATTTCAGTCTTTCATCAAAACTCTGAACGTCCACAGATTACAGGAAGCCTCCAGATGTGCTTCGGAAACTACTACTAGTGTTCCAGAAATCGATCAAAGAGTAGACAGTTTGAGACATTACTCTAATGGAGAAAAGACTTCATGGTGCCCGTTATATTCAGCCGCGATGCAATTTCAGTCTTTCATCAAAACTCTGAACATCCACAGATTACAGGAAGCCTCCAGATGTGCTTCGGAAACTACTACTGGTGTCACAGGAATCGATCAAAGTGTAGACAGTTTGAGACATTACTCCCATGGAGAAAAGTCCGCATGGTGCCCGTTATATTCAATCCCGATGTAATTTCTGTCTTTCATCAAAACTCTGAAAGTCCACAGATTACAGGAAGCCTCCAGATATGCTTCGGAAACTACTACTGGTGTTCCAGGAATCGATCAAAGAGTAGACAGTTTGAGACATTGCTCCCAGTGAGAAAAGTCCCCATGGTGCCCGTTATATTCAATCCCGATGCAATTTCTGTCTTTCATCGAAACTCTGAACGTCCAAAGACCTCGGAAGCCTCCAGATATGCTTCGGAAACTAGTACTGGTGTTCCAGGAATCGATCAAAGAGTAGACAATTTGAGACATTACTCTAATGGAGAAAAGTCTTCATGGTGCCCGTTATATTCAATCCCGATGCAATTTCAGTCTTTCATCAAAACTCTGAACGTCCACAGATTACTGGAAGCCTCCTGATGTGCTTCGGAAACTACTCCTGGTGTTCCAGAAATCGATCAAAGAGTAGACAGTTTCAGACATTACTCCCATGGAGAAA
This sequence comes from Schistocerca gregaria, assembly GCF_023897955.1. NCBI lineage: Eukaryota > Metazoa > Arthropoda > Insecta > Orthoptera > Acrididae > Schistocerca > Schistocerca gregaria. The sequence continues at coordinate 36,928,798 of NC_064930.1, forward strand.
AATCCGCATGGTGCCCGTTATATTCAATCCCGATGTAATTTCTGTCTTTCATCAAAACTCTGAACGTCCACAGATTACAGGAAGCCTCCAGATATGCTTCGGAAACTACTACTGGTGTTCCAGGAATCGATCAAAGCGTAGACAGTTTGAGACATTGCTCCCAGGGAGAAAAGTCCCCATGGTGCCCGTTATATTCAATCCCGATGCAATTTCTGTCTTTCATCGAAACTCTGAACGTCCAAAGACCTCGGAAGCCTCCAGATATGCTTCGGAAACTACTACTGGTGTTCCAGGAATCGAACAAAGGGTAGACAGTTTGGGACATTACTACCATGGAGAAAAGTCCGCATGGTGCCCGTTATATTCAATCCCGATGCAATTTCTGTCTTTCATCAAAACTCTGAACGTCCACAGATTACAGGAAGCCTCGAGTTGTGCTTCGGAAACTACTACTGGTGTCCCAGGAGTCGATCAGATAGTAGACAGTTTGAGACATAACTCCCATGGAGAAAAGTCCGCATGGTGCCTGTTATATTCAATCAAGATGCAATTTCTGTCTTTCATCAAAACTCTGAACGTCCACAGATTACAGGAAGCCTCCAAATGTGCTTCGGAAACTACAACTGGTATTCCAGGAATCGATCAAAGAGTAGACAGTTTGAGACATTGCTCCCAGGGAGAAAAGTCCCCATGGTGCCCGTTATATTCAATCCCGATGCAATTTCTGTCTTTCATCGAAACTCTGAACGTCCAAAGACCTCAGGAAGCCTCCAGATGTGCTTTGGAAACTACTACTGGTGCTCCAGGAATCGAACAAAGGGTAGACAGTTTGGGACATTACTACCATGGAGAAAAGTCCGCATGGTGCCCGTTATATTCAATCCCGATGCAATTTCTGTCTTTCATCAAAACTCTGAACCTCCACAGATTACAGGAAGCCTCCAGATGTGCTTCGGAAACTACTACTGGTGTTCCAGAAATCGATCAAAGAATAGACAGCTGAGACATTACTCCCATGGAGAAAAGTCCGCATGGTGCCCGTTATATTCAATCCCGATGCAACTTCTGGCTTTCATCAAAACTCTGAACGTCCACAGATTACAGGAAGCCTCCAGATGTGCTTCTGAAACTACTACTGGTGTCCCAGGAATCGATCAAAGCGTAGACAGTTTGAGACATTACTCCCATGGAGAAAAGTCTTCATGGTGCCCGTTATATTCAACCGTGATGCAATTTCAGTCTTTCATCAAAACTGTGAACATCCACAGATTACAGGAAGCGTCCAGATGTGCTTCGGAAACTACTACTGGTGTCACAGGAATCGATCAAAGAGTAGACAGTTTGAGACATTACTCCCATGGAGAAAAGTCCGCATGGTGCCCGTTTTATTCAATCCCGATGTAATTTCTGTCTTTCATCAAAACTCTGAACGTTCACAGATTACAGGAAGCCTCCAGATGTGCTTCGGAAACTACTACTGGTGTCCCAGGAGTCGATGAAAGAGTAGACAGTTTGAGACATTACTCCCATGGAGAAAAGTCCGCATGGTGCCCGTTATATTCAATCCCGATGCAATTTCTGTCTTTCATCAAAACTCTGAACGTCCACAGATTACAGGAAGCCTCCAGATGTGGTTCGGAAACTACTACTGGTGTCCCAGGAATCGATCAAAGTGTAGACAGTTTGAGACATTACTCCCATGGAGAAAAGTCCGCATGGTGCCCGTTATATTCAATCCCGATGTAATTTCTGTCTTTCATCAAAACTCTGAACGTCCACAGATTACAGGAAGCCTCCAGATATGCTTCGAAAACTACTACTGCTTTTCCAGGAATCGATCAAAGAGTAGACAGTTTGAGACATTGCTCCCAGGGAGAAAAGGCCCCATGGTGCCCGTTATATTCAATCCCGATGCAATTTCTGTCTTTCATCGAAACTCTGAACGTCCAAAGACCTCGGAAGCCTCCAGATATGCTTCGGAAGCTACTACTGGTGTTCCAGGAATCGATCAAAGAGTAGACAGTTTGAGACATTACTCTAATGGAGAAAATACTTCATGGTGCCCGTTATATTCAACCGCGATGCAATTTCAGTCTTTCATCAAAACTCTGAACATCCACAGATTACAGGAAGCTTCCAGATGTGCTTCGGAAACTTCTACTGGTGTCCCAGGAATCGATCAAATAGTAGACAGTTGAAGACATTACTCCCATGGAGAAAAGTCCGCATGGTGCCTGTTATATTCAATCAAGATGCAATTTCTGTCTTTCATCAAAACTCTGAACGTCCACAGATTACAGGAAGCCTCCAGATGTGCTTCGGAAACTACTACTGGTGTTCAAGGAATCGATCAAAGAGTAGACAGTTTGAGACATTACTCCCATGGAGAAAAGTCCGCATGGTGCCCGTTATATTTAATCACGATGCAATTTCTGTCTTTCATCAAAACTCTGAACGTCCACAGATAACAGGAAGAATCCAGATGTGCTTCGGAAACTACTACTGGTGTAATAGAAATCGTTCAAAGAGTAGACAGTTTGAGGCATTACTCCCCATGGAGAAAAGTCCGCATGGTGCCCGTTATATTCAATCCCGATGCAATTTCTGTCTTTCATCAAAACTCTGAACGTCCACAGATTACAGGAAGCCTCCAGATATGCTTCGGAAACTATTACTGCTGTTCCAGGAATCGATCAAAGACTAGACAGTTTGTGACATTACTCAAATGGAGAAAAGTCCGCATGGTGCCCGTTATATTCAACCTCGATCCAATTTCTGCCTTTCATCAAAACTCTGAACGTCCACAGATTACAGGAAGCCTCCAGATGTGCTTCGGAAACTACAACTGGTGTTCCAGGAATCGATCAAAGAGTAGACAGTTTGAGACATTGCTCCCAGGGAGAAATCTCCCCATGGTGCCCGTTATATTCAATCCCGATGATATTTCTGTCTTTCATCAAAACTCTGAACGTCAAAAGACCTCAGGAAGCCTACAGATGTGCTTTGGAAACTATTACTGGCGTTCCAGGAATCTAACAAGGAGTAGACAGTTTGAGACATTACTACCATGGAGAAAAGTCCGCATGGTGACCGTTATATTCAATCCCGATGCAATTTCTGTCTTTCATCAAAACTCTGAACGTCCACAGATTACAGGAAGCCTCCAGATGTGCTTCTGAAACTACTACTGGTGTCCCAGGAATCGATCAAAGAGTAGACAGTTTGAGACATTACTCCCATGGAGAAAAGTCCGCATGGTGCCCGTTATATTCAATCCCAATGCAATTTCTGTCTTTCATCAAAACTCTGAACGTCCACAGATTACAGGAAGCCTCCAGATGTGCTTCGGAAACTACTACTGGTGTCCCAGGAATCGATCAAATAGTAGACAGTTTGAGACATTACTCCCATGGAGAAAAGTCCGCATGGTGCCCGTTATATTCAATCCCGATGTAATTTCTGTCTTTCATCAAAACTCTGAACGTCCACAGATTACAGGAAGCCTCCAGATATGCTTCGGAAACTACTACTGGTGTTCCAGGAATCGATCAAAGAGTAGACAGTTTGAGACATTGCTCCCAGGGAGAAAAGTCCCCATGGTGCCCGTTATATTCAATCCCGATGCAATTTCTGTCTTTCATCGAAACTCTGAACGTCCAAAGACCTCGGAAGCCTCCAGATATGCTTCGGAAACTACTACTGGTGTTCCAGGAATCGATCAAAGGGTAGACAGTTTGAGACATTACTCTAATGGAGAAAAGACTTCATGGTGCCCGTTATATTCAACCGCGATGCAATTTCAGTCTTTCATCAAAACTCTGAACATCCACAGATTACAGGAAGCCTCCAGATGTGTTTCGGAAACTTCTACTGGTGTCCCAGGAATCGACCAAATAGTAGACAGTTGGAGACATTACTCCCATGGAGAAAAGTCCGAATGGTGCCTGTTATATTCAATCAAGATGCAATTTCTGTCTTTCATCAAAACTCTGAACGTCCACAGATTACAGGAAGCCTCCAGATGTGCTTCGGAAACTACTACTGGTGTTCCAGGAATCGATCAAAGAGTAGACAGTTTGAGATATTACTCCCATGGAGAAAAGTCCGCATGGTGCCCGTTATATTAAATCACGATGCAATTTCTGTCTTTCATCAAAACTCTGAACGTCCACAGATTACAGGAAGCCTCCAGATATGCTTCGGAAACTACTACTGGTGTTCCAGGAATCGATCAAAGAGTAGACAGTTTGAGACATTGCTCCCAGGGAGAAAAGTCCGCATGGTGCCTGTTATATTCAATCAAGATGCAATTTCTGTCTTTCATCAACACTCTGAACGTCCACAGATTACAGGAAGCCTCCAGATGTGCTTCGGAAACTACTACTGGAGTTCCAGGAATCGATCAAAGAGTAGACAGTTTGAGACATTACTCCCATGGAGAAAAGTCCGCATGGTGCCCGTTATATTCAATCCCGATGCAATTTCTGTCTTTCATCAAAACTCTGAACGTCCACAGATTACAGGAAGACTCCAGATGTGCTTCGGAAACTACTACTGGTGTCCCAGGAATCGATCAAAGAGTAGACAGTTTGAGACATTACTCCCATGGAGAAAAGTCCGCATGGTGCCCGTTATATTCAATCCCGATGCAATTTCTGTCTTTCATCAAAACTCTGAACGTCCACAGATTACAGGAAGCCTCCAGATGTGCTTCGGAAACTACTACTGGTGTCCCAGGAATCGATCAAAGAGTAGACAGTTTGAGACATTACTCCCATGTAGAAAAGTCCGCATGGTGCCCGTTATATTCAATCCCGATGCAATTTCTGTCTTTCATCAAAACTCTGAACGTCCACAGATCACAGGAAGCCTCAAGATGTGCTTCGGAAACTACTATTGGTGTCCCAGGAATCGATCAAAGAGTAGACAGTTTGAGACATTACTCCCATGGAGAAAAGTCCGCATGCTGCCCGTTATATTCAACCTCGATGCAATTTCTGTCTTTCATCAAAACTCTGAATGTCCACAGATTACAGGAAGCCTCCAGATGTGCTTCAGAAACTACATTTGGTGTTCCATTAATCGATCAAAGAGTAGACAGTTTGAAACATTGCTCCCAGGGAGAAAAGTCCCCATGGTGCCCGTTATATTCAATCCCGATGCAATTACTTTCTTTCATCGAAACTGTGAACGTCCAAAGACCTCAGGAAGCCTCCAGATGTGCTTTGGAAACTACTACTGGTGTTCCAGTAATCGAACAAAGAGTAGACAGTTTGAGACATTACTACCATGGAGAAAAGTCCGCATGGTGCCCGTTATATTCAATCCCGATGCAATTTCTGTCTTTCATCAAAACTCTGAACGTCCACAGATTACAGGAAGCCTCCAGATGTGCTTCGGAAACTACTACTGGTGTTCCAGGAATCGATCAAAGAGTAGACAGTTTGAGACACTACTCCCATGGAGAAAAGTCCGCATGGTGCCCGTTATATTCAATCAAGATGCAATTTCTGTCTTTCATCAAAACTCTGAACGTCCACAGATTACAGGAAGCCTCCAGATGTGCTTCGGAGACTACTACTGGTGTCCCAGGAATCGATCAAAGAGTAGACAGTTTGAGACATTACTCCCATGTAGAAAAGTCCGCATGGTGCCCGTTATATTCTATCCCGATGCAATTTCTGTCTTTCATCAAAACTCTGAACGTCCACAGATCACAGGAAGCCTCCAGATGTGCTTCGGAAACTACTATTGGTGTCCCAGGAATCGATCAAAGAGTAGACAGTTTGAGACATTACTCCCATGGAGAAAAGTCCGCATGGTTCCCGTTATATTCAACCTCGATGCAATTTCTGTCTTTCATCAAAACTCTGAACGTCCACAGATTACAGGAAGCCTCCAGATTTGCTTCGGAAACTACAACTGGTGTTCCATTAATCGATCAAAGAGTAGACAGTTTGAAACATTGCTCCAAGGGAGAAAAGTCCCCATAGTGCCCGTTATATTCAATCCCGATGCAATTTCTGTCTTTCATCGAAACTGTGAACGTCCAAATACCTCAGGAAGCCTCCAGATGTGCTTTGGAAACTACTACTAGTGTTCCAGTAATCGAACAAAGAGTAGACAGTTTGAGACATTACTACCATGGAGAAAAGTCCGCATGGTGCCCGTTATATTCAATCCCGATCCAATTACTGTCTTTCATCAAAACTCTGAACGTCCACAGATTACAGGAAGCCTCGAGATGTGCTTCGGAAACTACTACTGGTGTCCCAGGAATCGATCAAATAGTAGACAGTTTGAGACATAACTCCCATGGAGAAAAGTCCGCATGGTGCCCGTTATATTCAATCCCGATCCAATTTCTGTCTTTCATCAAAACTCAGAACGTCCACAGATTACAGGAAGCCTCGAGATGTGCTTCGGAAACTACTACTGGTGTCCCAGGAATCGATCAAATAGTAGACAGTTTGAGACATAACTCCCATGGAGAAAAGTCCGCATGGTGCCCGTTATATTCAATCAAGATGCAATTTCTGTCTTTCATCAAAACTCTGAACGTCCACAGATTACAGGAAGCCTCCAAATGTGCTTCGGAAACTACAACTGGTATTCCAGGAATCGATCAAAGAGTAGACAGTTTGAGACATTGCTCCCAGGGAGAAAAGTCCCCATGGTGCCCGTTATATTCAATCCCGATGCAATTTCTGTCTTTCATCGAAACTCTGAACGTCCAAAGACCTCAGGAAGCCTCCAGATGTGCTTTGGAAACTACTACTGGTGTTCCAGGAATCGAACAAAGGGTAGACAGTTTGGGACATTACTACCATGGAGAAAAGTCCGCATGGTGCCCGTTATATTCAATCCCGATGCAATTTCTGTCTTTCATCAAAACTCTGAACGTCCACAGATTACAGGAAGCCTCGAGTTGTGCTTCGGAAACTACTACTGGTGTCCCAGGAGTCGATCAGATAGTAGACAGTTTGAGACATAACTCCCATGGAGAAAAGTCCGCATGGTGCCCGTTATATTCAATCAAGATGCAATTTCTGTCTTTCATCAGAACTCTGAACGTCCACAGATTACAGGAAGCCTCAGATGTGCTTCGGAAACTACTGCTGGTGTTCCGGGAATCGATCAAAGAGTAGACAGTTTGAGACATTACTCCCATGGAGAAAAGTCCGCATGGTGCCCGTTATATTTATTCACGATGCCATTTCTGTCTTTCATCAAAACTCTGGACGTCCACAGATAAAAGGAAGAATCCAGATGTGCTTCGGAAACTACTACTGGTGTTATAGAAATCGTTCAAGGAGTAACAGTTTGAGACATTACTCCCATGGAGAAAAGTCCGCATGGTGCCCGTTATATTCAACCTCGATGCAATTTCTGTCTTTCATCAAAACTCTGAACATCCACAGATTACAGGAGGCCTCCAGATATGCTTCGGAAACTACTACTGGTGTTCCAGAAATCGATCAAAGTGTAGACAGTTTGAGACATTACTCCCATGGAGAAAAGTCTTCATGGTGCCCGTTATATTCAACCGCGATGCAATTTCAGTCTTTCATCAAAACTCTGAACATCCACAGATTACAGGAAGCCTCCAGATGTGCTTCGGAAACTACTACTGGTGTCACAGGAATCGATCAAAGAGTAGACAGTTTGAGACATTACTCCCATGGAGAAAAGTCCGCATGGTGCCCGTTATATTCAATCCCGATGTAATTTCTGTCTTTCATCAAAACTCTGAACATTCACAGGTTACAGGAAGCCTCCAGATGTGCTTCGGAAACTACTACTGGTGTCCCAGGAGTCGATCAAAGAGTAGACAGTTTGAGACATTACTCCCATGGAGAAAAGTCCGCATGGTGCCCGTTATATTCAATCCCAATGTAATTTCTGTCTTTCATCAAAACTCTGAACGTCCACAGATTACATCAAGCCTCCAGATATGCTTCGGAAACTACTACTGGTGTTCCAGGAATCGATCAAAGAGAAGACAGTTTGAGACATTGCTCCCAGGGAGAAAAGTCCCCATGGTGCCCGTTATATTCAATCCCGATGCAATTTCTGTCTTTCATCGAAACTCTGAACGTCCAAAGACCTCGGAAGCCTCCAGATATGCTTCGGAAACTACTACTGGTGTTCCAGGAATCGATCAAAGAGTAGACAGTTTGAGACATTACTCTAATGGAGAAAAGTCTTCATGGTGCCCGTTATATTCAACCGCGATGCAATTTTAGTCTTTCATCAAAACTCTGAACATCCACAGATTACAGGAAGCCTCCAGATGTGCTTCGGAAACTACTACTGGTGTCCCAGGAATCGATCAAAGAGTAGACAGTTTGAGACATTACTCCCATTGAAAAAAGTCCGCATGGTGCCCGTTATAAGCAATCCCGATGCAATTTCAGTCTTTCATCAAAACTCTGAACGTCCACAGATTACAGGAAGCCTCCAGATGTGCTTCGGAAACTACTACTGGTGTTCCAGAAATCGATCAAAGAGTAGACAGTTTGAGACATTACTCCCATGGAGAAAAGTCCGCATGGTGCCCGTTATATTCAATCCCGATGCAATTTCAGTCTTTCATCAAAACTCTGAACGTCCACAGATTACAGGAAGCCTCCAGATGTGCTTCGGAAACTACTACTGGTGTTCCAGAAATCGATCAAAGAGTAGACAGTTTGAGACATTACTCCCATGGAGAAAAGTCCGCATGGTGCTGGTTATATTCAATCGCTATGCAATTTCTGTCTTTCATCAAAACTCTGAACGTCCACAGATTACAGGAAGCCTCCAGATGTGCCTCGGAAACTACTACTGGTGTCACAGGAATCGATCAAAGAGTAGACAGTTTGAGACATTACTCCCATGGAGAAAAGTCCGCATGGTGCCCGTTATATTCAATCCTGATGTAATTTCTGTCTTTCATCAAAACTCTGAACGTTCACAGATTACAGGAAGCCTCCAGATGTGCTTCGGAAACTACTACTGGTGTCCCAGGAGTCGATCAAAGAGTAGACAGTTTGAGACATTACTCCCATGGAGAAAAGTCCTCATGGTGCCCGTTATATTCAATCCCAATGTAATTTCTGTCTTTCATAAAAACTCTGAACGTCCACAGATTACAGGAAGCCTCCAGATATGCTTCGGAAACTACAAATGGTGTTCCAGGAATCGATCAAAGAGAAGACAGTTTGAGACATTGCTCCCAGGGAGAAAAGTCCCCATGGTGCCCGTTATATTCAATCCCGATGCAATTTCTGTCTTTCATCGAAACTCTGAACGTCCAAAGACCTCGAAAGCCTCCAGATATGCTTCGGAAACTACTACTGGTGTTCCAGGAATCGATCAAAGACTAGACAGTTTGAGACATTACTCTAATGGAGAAAAGACTTCATGGTGCCCGTTATATTCAACCGCGATGCAATTTCAGTCTTTCATCAAAACTCTGAACATCCACAGATTACAGGAAGCCTCCAGATGTGCTTCGGAGACTACAACTGGTGTCCCAGGAATCGATCAAAGAGTAGACAGTTTGAGACATTACTCCCATGGAGAAAAGTCCGCATGGTGCCCGTTATAAGCAATCCCGATGCAATTTCAGTCTTTCATCAAAACTCTGAACGTCCACAGATTACAGGAAGCCTCCAGATGTGCTTCGGAAACTACTACTGGTGTTCCAGGAATCGATCAAAGAGTAGACAGTTTGAGACATTACTCCCATGGAGAAAAGTCCGCATGGTGCCCGTTATATTCAATCCCGATGCAATTTCTGTCTTTCATCAAAACACTGAACGTCCACAGATTACAGGAAGCCTCCAGATGTGCTTCGGAAACTACTACTGGTGTTCCAGAAATCGATCAAAGAGTAGACAGTTTGAGACATTACTCCCATGGAGAAAAGTCCGCATGGTGCCCGTAATATTCAATCCTGATGCAATTTCTGTCTTTCATCAAAACTCTGAACGTCCACAGATTACAGGAAGCCTCCAGATGTGCTTCGGAAACTACTACTGGTGTCCCAGGAATCGATCAAAGAGTAGACAGTTTGAGACATTACTCCCATGGAGAAAAGTCCTCATGGTGCCCGTTATTTTCAATAGCGATACAATTTCTGTCTTTCATCAAAACTCTGAACGTCCACAGGTTACAGGAAGCCTCCAGATGTGCTTCGGAAACTACTACTGGTGTCCCAGGAACGATCAAAGAGTAGACAGTTTGAGACATTACTCCCATGGAGAAAAGTCCGCATGGTGCCCGTTATATTCAATCCCGATGTAATTTCTGTCTTTCATCAAAACTCTGAACGTTCACAGATTACAGGAAGCCTCCAGATGTGCTTCGGAAACTACTACTGGTGTCCCAGGAATCGATCAAAGAGTAGACAGTTTGAGACATTACTCCCATGGAGAAAAGTCCGCATGGTGCCCGTTATAATCAATCCCGATGCAATTTCTGTCTTTCATCAAAACTCTGAACGTCCACAGATTACAGGAAGCCTCCAGATGTGGTTTGGAAGCTACTACTGGTGTCCCAGGAATCGATCAGAGAGTAGACAGTTTGAGACATTACTCCCATGGAGAAAAGTCCGCATGGTGCCCGTTATATTCAATCCCGATGTAATTTCTGTCTTTCATCAAAACTCTGAACGTCCACAGATTACAGGAAGCCTCCAGATATGCTTCGGAAACTACTACTGGTGTTCCAGGAATCGATCAAAGAGTAGACAGTTTGAGACATTGCTCCCAGGGAAAAAAGTCCCCATGGTGCCCGTTACATTCAATCCCGATGCAATTTCTGTCTTTCATCGAAACTCTGAACGTCCAAAGACCTCGGAAGCTTCCAGATATGCTTCGGAAACTACTACTGGTGTTCCAGGAATCGATCAAAGAGTAGACAGTTTGAGACATTAATGGAGAAAAGTCTTCATGGTGCCCGTCATATTCAACTGCGATGCAATTTCTGTCTTTCATCAAAACTCTGAACATCCACAGATTACAGGAAGCCTCCAGATGTGCTTCGGAAACTACTACTGGTGTTCCAGAAATCGATCAAAGAGTAGACAGTTTGAGACATTACTCCCATGGAGAAAACTCCGCATGGTGCCCGTTATATTCAATCCCGATGCAATTTCTGTCTTTCATCATATCTCTGAACGTCCACAGATTACAGGAAGCCTCCAGATGTGCTTCGGAAAATACTACTGGTGTCCCAGGAATCGATCAATGAGTAGACAGTTTGAGACATTACTCCCATGGAGAAAAATCCGCATGGTGCCCGTTATATTCAATCCCGATGCAATTTCAGTCTTTCATCAAAACTCTGAACGTCCACAGATTACAGGAAGCCTCCAGATGTGCTTCGGAAACTACTACTGGTGTTCCAGAAATCGATCAAAGAGTAGACAGTTTGAGACATTACTCCCATGGAGAAAAGTCCGCATGGTGCTGGTTATATTCAATCGCGATGCAATTTCGGTCTTTCATCAAAACTCTGAACGTCCACAGATTACAGGAAGCCTCTAGATGTGCTTCGGAAACTACTACTGGTGTTCCAGAAATCGATCAAAGAGTAGACAGTTTGAGACATTACTCCCATGGAGAAAAGTCCGCATGGTGCCCGTTATATTCAATCCCGATGCAATTTCTGTCTTTCATCAATACTCTGCAAGTCCACAGATTACAGGAAGCCTCCAGATGTGCTTCGGAAACTACTACTGGTGTCCCAGGAATCGATCAAAGAGTAGACAGTTTGAGACATTACTCCCATGAAGAAAAGTCCTCATGGTGCCCATTATTTTCAATAGCGATGCAATTTCTGTCTTTCATCAAAACTCTGAACGTCCACAGGTTACAGGAAGCCTCCAGATGTAATTCGGAAACTACTACTGGTGTCCCAGGAATCGATCAAAGAGTAGACAGTTTGTGACATTACTCCCATGGAGAGAAGTCCGCATGGTGCCCGTTATATTCAATCCCGATGCAATTTCTGTCTTTCATCAAAACTCTGAACGTCCACAGATTACAGGAAGCCTCCAGATGTGCTTCGGAAACTACTACTGGTGTCCCAGGAATCAATCAAAGAGTAGACAGTTTGAGACATTACTCCCATGGAGAAAAGACCTCATGGTGCCCGTTATTTTCAATAACGATGCAATTTCTGTCTTTCATCAAAACTCTGAATGTCCAGAGGTTACAGGAAGCCTCCAGATGTGCTTCAGAAACTACTACTGGTGTCCCAGGAATCGATCAAAGAGTAGACAGTTTGAGACATTACTCCCATGGAGAAAAGTCCGCATGATGCCCGTTATATTCAATCCTGATGCAATTTCTTTCATCAAAACTCTGAACGTCCACAGATTACAGGAAGCCTCCAGATGTGCTTCGGAAACTACTACTGGTGTCCCAGGAATCGATCAAAGAGTAGACAATTTGAGACATTACTCCCATGGAGAAAAGTCCGCATGGTGCCCGTTATATACAATCCCGATGCAATTTCAGTCTTTCATCAAAACTCTGAACGTCCACAGATTACAGGAAGCCTCCAGATGTGCTTCGGAAACTACTACTGGTGTCCCAGGAATCGATCAAAGAGTAGACAGTTTGAGACATTACTCCCATGGAGAAAAGTCCGCATGGTGCCCGTTATATTCAATTCCGATGCAATTTCAGTCTTTCATCAAAACTCTGAACGTCCACAGATTACAGGAAGCCTCCAGATGTGCTTCGGAAACTACTACTGGTGTTCCAGATATCGATCAAAGAGTAGACAGTTTGAGACATTACTCCCATGGAGAAAAGTCCGCATGGTGCCCATTATATTCAATCCCGATGTAATTTCTGTCTTTCATCAAAACTCTGAACGTCCACAGATTACAGGAAGCCTCCAGATATGCTTCGGAAACTACTACTGGTGTTCCAGGAATCGATCAAAGAGTAGACAGTTTGAGACATTGCTCCCAGGGAGAAAAGTCCCCATGGTGAACGTTATATTCAATCCCGATGCAATTTCTGTCTTTCATCGAAACTCTGAACGTCCAAAGACCTCGGAAGCCTCCGGATATGCTTCGGAAACTACTACTGGTGTTCCAGGAATCGATCAAAGAGTAGACAGTTTGAGACATTACTCCCATGGAGAAAAATCCGCATGGTGCCCGTTATATTCAATCCCGATGCAATTTCAGTCCTCATCAAAACTCTGAACGACCACAGATTACAGGAAGCCTCCAGATGTGCTTCGGAAACTACTACTGGTGTCCCAGGAATCGATCAAAGAGTAGACAGTTTGAGACATTACTCCCATGGAGAAAAGTCCGCATGGTGCCCGTTATATTCAATCCCGATGCAATTTCAGTCTTTCATCAAAACTCTGAACGTCCACAGATTACAGGAAGCCTCCAGATGTGCTTCGGAAACTACTACTGGTGTTCCAGAAATCGATCAAAGAGTAGACAGTTTGAGACATTACTCTAATGGAGAAAGGTCTTCATGGTGCCCGTTATATTCAACCGCGATGCAATTTCAGTCTTTCATCAAAACTCTGAACATCCACAGATTACAGGAAGCCTCCAGATGTGCTTCGGAAACTACTACTGGTGTCACAGGAATCGATCAAAGAGTAGACAGTTTGAGACATTACTCCAATGGAGAAAAGTCCGCATGGTGCCCGTTATATTCAATCCCGATGTAATTTCTGTCCTTCATCAAAACTCTGAACGTCCACAGATTACAGGAAGCCTCCAGATATGCTTCGGAAACTACTACTGGTGTTCCAGGAATCGATCAAAGAGTAGACAGTTTGAGACATTGCTCCCAGGGAGAAAAGTCCCCATGGTGCCCGTTATATTCAATCCCGATGCAATTTCTGTCTTTCATCGAAACTCTGAACGTCCAAAGACCTCGGAAGCCTCCAGATATGCTTCGGAAACTACTACTGGTGTTCCAGGAATCGATCAAAGAGTAGACAGTTTGAGACATTACTCCCATGGAGAAAAGTCCGCATGGTGCCCGTTATATTCAATCCCGATGCAATTTCTGTCTTTCATCAAAACTCTGAACGTCCACAGATTACAGGAAGCCTCCAGATGTGCTTCGGAAACTACTACTGGTGTCCCAGGAATCGATCAAAGAGTAGACAGTTTGAGACATTACTCCCATGGAGAAAAGTCCACATGGTGCCCGTTATATTCAATCCCGATGCAATTTCAGTCTTTCATTAAAACTCTGAACGTCCACAGATTACAGGAAGCCTCCAGATATGCTTCGGAAACTACTACTGGTGATCCATGAATCGATCAAAGAGTAGAGAGTTTGTGACATTACTCAAATGGAGAAAAGTCCGCATGGTGCCCGTTATATTCAACCTCGATGCAATTTCTGTCTTTCATCAAAACTCTGAACTTCCACAGATTACAGGAAGCCTCCAGATGTGCTTCGGAAACTACTACTGGTGTCACAGGAATCGATCAAGGAGTAGACAGTTTGAGACATTACTCCCATGGAGAAAAGTCCGCATGGTGCCCGTTATTTTCAATCCCTTTGCAATTTCTGTCTTTCATCAAAACTCTGAACGTAAACTGATTACAGGAAGCCTCCAGATGTGCTTCGGAAACTACTACTGGTGTCCCAGGAATCGATCAAAGAGTAGGCAGTTTGAGACATTACTCTAATGGAGAAAAGTCTTCATGGTGCCCGTTATATTCAATCCCGATGCAATTTCTGTCTTTCATCAAAACTCTGAACGTCCACAGATTACAGGAAGCCTCCAGATGTGCTTCGGAAACTACTACTGGTGTTCCAGGAATCGATCAAAGAGTAGGCAGTTTGAGACATTACTCCCATGGAGGAAAGTCCTCACGGTGCCCGTTATTTTCAATAGCGATGCAATTTCTGTCTTTCATCAAAACTCTGAACGTCCACAGGATACAGGAAGCCTCCAGATCTGCTTCGGAAACTACTACTGGTGTCCCAGGAATCGATCAAAGCGTAGACAGTTTGAGACATTACTCTAATGGAGAAAAGTCTTCATGGTGCCCGTTATATTCAACCGCGATGCAATTTCAGTCTTTCATCAAAACTCTGAACATCCACAGATTACAGGAAGCCTCCAGATGTGCTTCGGAAACTACTACTGGTGTCACAGGAATCAATCAAAGAGTATACAGTTTGAGACATTACTCCCATGGAGAAAAGTCCGCATGGTGCCCGTTATATTCAATCCCGATGTAATTTCTGTCTTTCATCAAAACTCTGAACGTCCACAGATTACAGGAAGCCTCCAGATATGCTTCGGAAACTACTACTGGTGTCCCAGGAATCGATCAAAGAGTAGACAGTTTGTGACATTACTCAAATGGAGAAATTCCGCATGGTGCCTATTATATTCAATCTCGATGCAATTTCTGTCTTTCATCAAAACTCTGAACGTCCACAGATTACAGGAAGCCTCCAGATGTGCTTCGGAAACTACTACTGGTGTCACAGGAATCGATCAAAGAGTGGACAGTGTGAGACATTACTCCCATGGAGAAAAGACCGCATGGTGCCCGTTATTTTCAATCCCTTTGCAATTTGTGTCTTTCATCAAAACTCTGAATGTAAACAGATTACAGGAAGCCTCCAGGTGTGCTTCGGAAACTACTACTGGTGTCCCAGGAATCGATCAAATAGTAGACAGTTTGAGACATTACTCCCATGGAGAAAAGTCCGCATGGTGCCCGTTATATTCAATCCCGAAGCAATTTCAGTCTTTCATCAAGACTCTGAACGTCCACAGATTACAGGAAGCCTCCAGATGTGCTTCGGAAACTACTACTGGTGTTCCAGAAATCGATCAAAGAGTAGACAGTTTGAGACATTACTCCCATGGAGAAAAGTCCGCATGGTGTTCGTTATATTCAATCCCTTTGCAATTTCTGTCTTTCATCAAAACTCTGAACGTAAACAGATTACAGGAAGCATCCAGATGTGCTTCGGAAACTAATACTGGTGTCCCAGGAATCGATCAAAACGTAGACAGTTTGAGACATTACTCTAATGGAGAAAAGTCTTCATGGTGCCCGTTATATTCAACCGCGATGCAATTTCAGTCTTTCATCAAAATTCTGAAAATCCACAGATTTCAGGAAGCCTCCAGATGTGCTTCGGAAACTACTACTGGTGTCACAGGAATCGATCAAAGAGTATACAGTTTGAGACATTACTCCCATGGAGAAAAGCCCGCATGGTGCCCGTTATATTCTATCCCGATGTAATTTCTATCTTTCATCAAAACTCTGAACGTCCACAGATTACAGGAAGCCTCCAGATATGCTTCGGAAACTACTACTGGTGTTCCAGGAATCGATCAAAGAGTAGACAGTTTGTGACATTACTCAAATGGAGAAATTCCGCATGGTGCCCGTTATATTCAACCTCGACGCAATTTCTGTCTTTCATCAAAACTCTGAGCGTCCACAGATTACAGGAAGCCTCCAGATGTGCTTCCGAAACTACTACTGGTGTTCCAGAAATCGATCAAAGAGTAGACAGTTTGAGACATTACCCCCATGGAGAAAAGTCCGCATGGTGCCCGTTATATTCAATCCCTTTGCAATTTCTGTCTTTCATCAAAACTCTGAACGTCCACAGATTACAGGA
Source organism: Schistocerca gregaria (assembly GCF_023897955.1). NCBI lineage: Eukaryota > Metazoa > Arthropoda > Insecta > Orthoptera > Acrididae > Schistocerca > Schistocerca gregaria. The sequence continues at coordinate 36,945,444 of NC_064930.1, forward strand.
AGCCTCCAGATGTGCTTCGGAAACTACTACTGGTGTCCCAGGAATCGATCAAAGAGTAGACAGTTTGAGACATTACTCCCATGGAGAAAAGTCCACATGGTGCCCGTTATATTCAATCCCGATGTAATTTTTGTCTGTCATCAAAACTCTGAACGTCCACAGATTAAAGGAAGCCTCCAGATATGCTTCGGAAACTACTACTGGTGTTCCAGGAATCGATCAAAGAGTAGACAGTTTGAGACATTGCTCCCAGGGAGAAAAGTCTCCATGGTGCCCGTTATATTCAATCCCGATGCAATTTCTGTCTTTCATCGAAAATCTGAACGTCCAAAGACCTCGGAAGCCTCCAGATATGCTTCGGAAACTACTACTGGTGTTCCAGGAATCGATCAAAGAGTAGACAGTTTGAGACATTACTCTAATGGAGAAAAGTCTTCATGGTGCCCGTTACATTCAACCACGATGCAATTTCAGTCTTTCATCAAAACTCTGAACATCCACAGATTACAGGAAGCCTCCAGATGTGCTTCGGAAACTACTACTGGTGTCACAGGAATCGATCAAAGAGTAGACAGTTTGAGACATTACTCCCATGGAGAAAAGTCCGCATGGTGCGCGTTATATTCAATCCCGATGTAATTTCTGTCTTTCATCAAAACTCTGAACGTCCACAGATTACAGGAAGCCTCCAGATATGCTTCGGAAACTACTACTGGTGTTCCAGGAATCGATCAAAGAGTAGACAGTTTGAGACATTGCTCCCAGGGAGAAAAGTCCCCATGGTGCCCGTTATATTCAATCCCGATGCAATTTCTGTCTTTCATCGAAACTCTGAACGTCCAAAGACCTCGGAAGCCTCCAGATATGCTTCGGAAACTACTACTGGTGTTCCAGGAATCGATCAAAGAGTAGACAGTTTGAGACATTACTCCCATGGAGAAAAGTCCGCATGGTGCCCGTTATATTCAATCCCGATGCAATTACTGTCTTTCATCAAAACTCTGAACGTCCACAGATTACAGGAAGCCTCCAGATGTGCTTCGGAAACTACTACTGGTGTCACAGGAATCGATCAAAGAGTAGACAGTTTGAGACATTACTCCCATGGAGAAAAGTCCGCATGGTGCCCGTTATATTCAATCCCGATGCAATTTCAGTCTTTCATCAAAACTCTGAACGTCCACAGATTACAGGAAGCCTCCAGATATGCTTCGGAAACTACTACTGGTGTTCCAGGAATCGATCAAAGAGTAGAGAGTTTGTGACATTACTCAAATGGAGAAAAGTCCGCATGGTGCCCGTTATATTCAACCTCGATGCAATTTCCGTCTTTCATCAAAACTCTGAACTTCCACAGATTACAGGAAGCCTCCAGATGTGCTTCGGAAACTACTACTGATGTCACAGGAATCGATCAAAGCGTAGGCAGTTTGAGACATTACTCCCATGGAGAAAAGGCCGCATGGTGCCCGTTATTTTCAATCCCTTTGCAATTTCTGTCTTTCATCAAAACTCTGAACGTAAACAGATTACAGGAAGCCTCCAGATGTGCTTCGGAAACTACTACTGGTGTCCCAGGAATCGATCAAAGCGTAGGCAGTTTGAGACATTACTCTAATGGAGAAAAGTCTTCATAGTGCCCGTTATATTCAATCCCGATGCAATTTCTGTCTTTCATCAAAACTCTGAACGTCCACAGATTACAGGATGCCTCCAGATGTGCTTCGGAAACTACTACTTGTGTTCCAGGAATCGATCAAAGAGTGGGCAGTTTGAGACATTACTCCCATGGAGGAAAGTCCTCATGGTGCCCGGTATTTTCAATAGCGATGCAATTTCTGTCTTTCATCAAAACTCTGAACGTAAACAGATTACAGGAAGCATCCAGATGTGCTTCGGAAACTACCACTGGTGTCCCAGGAATAGATCAAAGCGTAGACAGTTTGAGACATTACTCTAATGGAGAAAAGTCTTCATGGTGCCCGTTATATTCAACCGCGATGCAATTTCAGTCTTTCATCAAAACTCTGAACATCCACAGATTACAGGAAACCTCCAGATGTGCTTCGGAAACTACTACTGGTGTCACAGGAATCGATCAAAGAGTATACAGTTTGAGACATTACTCCCATGGAGAAAAGTCCGCATGGTGCCCGTTATATTCAATCCCGATGCAATTTCAGTCTTTCATCAAAACTCTGAACGTCCACAGATTACAGGAAGCCTCCAGATGTGCTTCGGAAACTACTACTGGTGTTCCAGAAATCGATCAAAGAGTAGACAGTTTGAGACATTACTCCCATGGAGAAAAGTCCGCATGGTGCCCGTTATATTCAATCCCTTTGCAATTTCTGTCTTTCATCAAAACTCTGAACGTAAACAGATTACAGGAAGCCTCCAGATGTGCTTCGGAAACTACTACTGGTGTCCCAGGAATCGATCAAAGCGTAGACAGTTTGAGACATTACTCTAATGGAGAAAAGTCTTCATGGTGCCCGTTATATTCAACCGCGATGCAATTTCAGTCTTTCATCAAAACTCTAAACATCCACAGATTACAGGAAGCCTCCAGATGTGCTTCGGAAACTACTACTGGTGTCACAGGAATCGATCAAAGAGTAGACAGTTTGAGACATTACTCCCATGGAGAAAAGTCCGCATGGTGCCCGTTATATTCAATCCCGATGTAATTTCTGTCTTTCATCAAAACTCTGAACGTCCACAGATTACAGGAATCCTCCAGATATGCTTCGGAAACTACTACTGGTGTTCCAGGAATCGATCAAAGAGTAGACAGTTTGAGACATTACTCCCATGGTGAAAAGTCCGCATGGTGCCCGTTATTCTTAATCCCGATGCAATTTCTGTCTTTCATCAAAACTCTGAACGTTTACAGATTACAGGAAGCCTCCAGATGTGCTTCGGAAACTACTACTTGTGCCCCAGGAATCGAATAAACAGTACACCGTTTGAGACATTACTCCCATGGAGAAAAGTCCGCATGGTGCCCGTTATATTCAATCTCGATGCAATTTCTGTCTTTCATCAAAACTCTGAACGTCCACAGATTACAGGAAGCCTCCAGATGTGCTTCGGAAACTACTACTAGTGTTCCAGGAATCGATCAAAGAGTAGACAGTTTGAGACATTACTCAAATGGAGAAAAGTCCGCATGGTGCCCGTTATATTCAACCTCGATGCAATTTCTGTCTTTCATCAAAACTCTGAACGTCCACAGATTACAATAAGCCTCCAGATGTGCTTCGGAAACTACAACTGGTGTTCCAGGAATCGACCAAAGAGTAGACAGTTTAAGACATTACTCCCATGGAGAAAAGTCCGCATGGTGCCCGTTATATTCAATCCCGATGCAATTTCTGTCTTTCATCAAAACTCTGAACGTCCGCAGATTACAGGAAGAAACCAGATATGCTTCGGAAACTACTACTTTTGTTCCAGGAATCGATCAAAGAGTAGACAGTTTGAGACAATGCTCCCAGGGAGAAAAGGCCCCATGGTGCCCGTTATATTCAATCCCGATGCAATTTCTGTCTTTCATCGAAACTCTGAACGTCCAAAGACCTCGGAAGCCTCCGGATATGCTTCGGAAACTACTACTGGTGTTCCAGGAATCGATCAAAGAGTAGACAGTTTGAGACATTACTCCCATGGAGAAAAGTCCGCATGGTGCCCGTTATATTCAATCCCGATGCAATTTCTGTCTTTCATCAAAACTCTGAACGTCCACAGATTACAGGAAGCCTCCAGATGTGCTTCGGAAACTACTACTTGTGTCCCAGGAATCGATCAAAGAGTAGACAGTTTGAGACATTACTCCCATGGAGAAAAGTCCGCATGGTGCCCGTTATATTCAATCCCGATGCAATTTCAGTCTTTCATCAAAACTCTGAACGTCCACAGATTACAGGAAGCCTCCAGATGTGCTTCGGAAACTACTACTAGTGTTCCAGAAATCGATCAAAGAGTAGACAGTTTGAGACATTACTCTAATGGAGAAAAGACTTCATGGTGCCCGTTATATTCAGCCGCGATGCAATTTCAGTCTTTCATCAAAACTCTGAACATCCACAGATTACAGGAAGCCTCCAGATGTGCTTCGGAAACTACTACTGGTGTCACAGGAATCGATCAAAGTGTAGACAGTTTGAGACATTACTCCCATGGAGAAAAGTCCGCATGGTGCCCGTTATATTCAATCCCGATGTAATTTCTGTCTTTCATCAAAACTCTGAAAGTCCACAGATTACAGGAAGCCTGCAGATATGCTTCGGAAACTACTACTGGTGTTCCAGGAATCGATCAAAGAGTAGACAGTTTGAGACATTGCTCCCAGTGAGAAAAGTCCCCATGGTGCCCGTTATATTCAATCCCGATGCAATTTCTGTCTTTCATCGAAACTCTGAACGTCCAAAGACCTCGGAAGCCTCCAGATATGCTTCGGAAACTAGTACTGGTGTTCCAGGAATCGATCAAAGAGTAGGCAATTTGAGACATTACTCTAATGGAGAAAAGTCTTCATGGTGCCCGTTATATTCAACCGCGATGCAATTTCAGTCTTTCATCAAAACTCTGAACATCCACAGATTACAGGAAGCCTCCAGATGTGCTTCGGATACTACTACTGGTGTCACAGGAATCGATCAAAGAGTAGACAGTTTGAGACATTACTCCCATGGAGAAAAGTCCGCATGGTGCCCGTTATATTCAATCCCGATGCAATTTCTGTCTTTCATCAAAACTCTGAACGTCCACAGATTACAGGAAGCCTCCAGATGTGCTTCAGGAACTACTACTGGTGTTCCAGAAATCGATCAAAGAGTAGACAGTTTGAGACATTACTCCCATGGAGAAAAGTCCGCATGGTGCCCGTTATATTCAATCCCTTTGCAATTTCTGTCTTTCATCAAAACTCTGAACGTCCACAGATTACAGGAAGCCTCCAGATGTGCTTCGGAAACTACTACTGGTGTCCCAGGAATCGATCAAAGAGTAGACAGTTTGAGACATTAATCCCATGGAGAAAAGTCCGCATGGTGCCCGTTATATTCAATCCCGATGCAATTTCAGTCTTTCATCAAAACTCTGAACGTCCACAGATTACTGGAAGCCTCCTGATGTGCTTCGAAAACTACTCCTGGTGTTCCAGAAATCGATCAAAGAGTAGACAGTTTCAGACATTACTCCCATGGAGAAAAATCCGCATGGTGCCCGTTATATTCAATCCCGATGTAATTTCTGTCTTTCATCAAAACTCTGAACGTCCACAGATTACAGGAAGCCTCCAGATATGCTTCGGAAACTACTACTGGTGTTCCAGGAATCGATCAAAGCGTAGACAGTTTGAGACATTGCTCCCAGGGAGAAAAGTCCCCATGGTGCCCGTTATATTCAATCCCGATGCAATTTCTGTCTTTCATCGAAACTCTGAACGTCCAAAGACCTCGGAAGCCTCCAGATATGCTTCGGAAACTACTACTGGTGTTCCAGGAATCGATCAAAGAGAAGACTTTGAGACATTACTCCCATGGAGAAAAGTCCGCATGGTGCCCGTTATATTCAATCCCGATGCAATTACTGTCTTTCATAAAAACTCTGAACGTCCACAGATTACAGGAAGCCTCCAGATGTGCTTCGGGAAACTACTACTGGTGTTCCAGGAATCGATCAAAGAGTAGACAGTTTGAGACATTACTCCCATGGAGAAAAGTCCGCATGGTGCCCGTTATATTCAATCCCGATGCAATTTCAGTCTTTCATCAAAACTCTGAACGTCCACAGATTACAGGAAGCCTCCAGATATGCTTCGGAAACTACTACTGGTGTTCCAGGAATCGATCAAAGAGTAGAGAGTTTGTGACATTACTCAAATGGAGAAATGTCCACATGGTGCCCGTTATATTCAACCTCGATGCAATTTCTGTCTTTCATCAAAACTCTGAACTTCCACAGATTACAGGAAGCCTCCAGATGTGCTTCGGAAACTACTACTGGTGTCACAGGAATCGATCAAAGAGTAGACAGTTTGAGACATTACTCCCATGGAGAAAAGTCCGCATGGTGCCCGTTATTTTCAATCCCTTTGCAATTTCTGTCTTTCATCAAAACTCTGAACGTAAACAGATTACAGGAAGCCTCCAGATGTGCTTCGGAAGCTACTACTGGTGTCCCAGGAATCGATCAAAGCGTAGACAGTTTGAGACTTTACTCTAATGGAGAAAAGTCTTCATGGTGCCCGTTATATTCAATCCCGATGCAATTTCTGTCTTTCATCGAAACTCTGAACGTCCAAAGACCTCGGAAGACTCCAGATATGCTTCGGAAACTACTACTGGTGTTCCAGGAGTCGATCAAAGAGTAGACAGTTTGAGACATTACCGCCATGGAGAAAAGTCCGCATGGTGCCCGTTATATTCAATCCCGATGCAATTTCTGTCTTTCATCAAAACTCTGAACGTCCACAGGTTACAGGAAGCCTCCAGATGTGCTTCGGAAACTACTACTGGTGTCCCAGGAATCGATCAAAGAGTAGACAGTTTGAGACATTACTCCCATGGAGAAAAGTCCGCATGGTGCCCGTTATATTCAATCCCAATGCAATTTCTGTCTTTCATCAAAACTCTGAACGTCCACAGATTACAGGAAGCCTCCAGATGTGCTTCGGAAACTACTACTGGTGTACCAGGAATCGATCAAAGGGTAGACAGTTTGAGACATTACTCCCATGGAGAAAAGTCAACATGGTGCCCGTTATATTCAATCCCGAAGCAATTTCAGTCTTTCATCAAAACTCTGAACGTCCACAGATTACAGGAAGCCTCCAGATGTGCTTCGGAAACTACTACTGGTGTTCCAGAAATCGATCAAAGAGTAGACAGTTTGAGACATTACTCACATGGAGAAAAGTCCGCATCGTGTTCGTTATATTCAATCCCTTTGCAATTTCTGTCTTTCATCAAAACTCTGAACATCCACAGATTACAGGAAGCCTCCAGATGTGCTTCGGAAACTACTACTGGTGTCACAGGAATCGATCAAAGAGTATACAGTTTGAGACATAACTCCCATGGAGAAATTCCGCATGGTGCCCGTTATATTCAACCTCGATGCAATTTCTGTCTTTCATCAAAACTCTGAACGTCCACAGATTACAGGAAGCCTCCAGATGTGCTTCGGAAACTACTACTGCTGTTCCAGAAATCGATCAAAGAGTAGACAGTTTGAGACATTACTCCCATGGAGAAAAGTCCGCATGGTGCCCGTTATATTCAATCCCTTTGCAATTTCTGTCTTTCATCAAAACTCTGAACGTCCACAGATTACAGGTAGCCTCCAGATGTGCTTCGGAAACTACTACTGGTGTCCCAGGAATCGATCAAAAAGTAGACAGTTTGAGACATTAATCCCATGGAGAAAAGTCCGCATGGTGCCCGTTATATTCAATCCCGATGCAATTTCAGTCTTTCATCAAAACTCTGAACGTCCACAGATTACAGGAAGCCTCCAGATGTGCTTCGGAAACTACTACTGGTGTCCCAGGAATCGATCAAAGAGTAGACAGTTTGAGACATTACTCCCATGGAGAAAAGTCCGCATGGTGCCCGTTATATTCAATCCCGATGCAATTTCAGTCTTTCATCAAAACTCTGAACGTCCACAGATTACAGGAAGCCTCCAGATATGCTTCGGAAACTACTACTGGTGTTGCAGGAATCGATCAAAGAGTAGAGAGTTTGTGACATTACTCAAATGGAGAAAAGTCCGCATGGTGCCCGTTATATTCAACCTCGATGCAATTTCTGTCTTTCATCAAAACTCTGAACTTTCACAGATTACAGGAAGCCTCCAGATGTGCTTCGGAAACTACTACTGGTGTCACAGGAATCGATCAAAGAGTAGACAGTTTGAGACATTACTCCCATGGAGAAAAGTCCGCATGGTGCCCGTTATTTTCAATCCCTTTGCAATTTCTGTCTTTCATCAAAACTCTGAACGTAAACAGATTACAGGAATCCTCCAGATGTGCTTCGGAAACTACTACTGGTGTCCCAGGAATCGATCAAAGCGTAGACAGTTTGAGACATTACTCTAATGGAGAGAAGTCTTCATGGTGCCCGTTATATTCAATCCCGATGCAATTTCTGTCTTTCATCATCACTCTGAACGTCCACAGATTACAGGAAGCCTCCAGATGTGCTTTGGAAACTACTACTGGTGTTCCAGGAATCGATCAAAGAGTAGGCAGTTTGAGACATTACTCCCATGGAGGAAAGTCGTCATGGTGCCCGTTATTTTCAATAGCGATGCAATTTCTGTCTTTCATCAAAACTCTGAACGTCCACAGGTTACAGGAAGCCTCCAGATGTGCTTCGGAAACTACTACTGGTGTCGCAGGAATCGATCAAAGAGTAGACAGTTTGAGACATTACTCCCATGGAGAAAAGTCCGCATGGTGCCCGTTATATTCAATCCCAATGCAATTTCTGTCTTTCATCAAAACTCTGAACGTCCACAGGTTACATGAAGCCTCCAGATGTGCTTCGCAAACTACTACTGGTGTCCCAGGTATCGATCAAAGAGTAGACAGTTTGAGACATTACTCCCATGGAGAAAAGTCCGCATGGTGATGGTTATATTCAATCCCGAAGCAATTTCAGTCTTTCATCAAAACTCTGAACGTCCACAGATTACAGGAAGCCTCCAGATGTGCTTCGGAAACTACTACTGGTGTTCCAGAAATCGATCAAAGAGTAGACAGTTTGAGACATTACTCCCATGGAGAAAAGTCCGCATGGTGTTCGTTATATTCAATCCCTTTGCAATTTCTGTCTTTCATCAAAACTCTGAACGTAAACAGATTACAGGAAGCATCCAGATGTGCTTCGGAAACTACTACTGGTGTCCCAGGAATCGATCAAAGCGTAGACAGTTTGAGACATTACCCTAATGGAGAAAAGTCTTCATGGTGCCCGTTATATTCAACCGCGATGCAATTTCAGTCTTTCATCAAAACTCTGAACATCCACAGATTACAGGAAGCCTCCAGATGTGCTTCGGAAACTACTACTGGTGTCACAGGAATCGATCAAAGAGTAGACAGTTTGAGACATTACTCCCATGGAGAAAAGTCCGCATGGTGCGCGTTATATTCAATCCCGATGTAATTTCTGTCTTTCATCAAAACTCTGAACGTCCACAGATTACAGGAAGCCTCCAGATATGCTTCGGAAACTACTACTGGTGTTCCAGGAATCGATCAAAGAGTAGACAGTTTGAGACATTGCTCCCAGGGAGAAAAGTCCCCATGGTGCCCGTTATATTCAATCCCGATGCAATTTCTGTCTTTCATCGAAACTCTGAACGTCCAAAGACCTCGGAAGCCTCCAGATATGCTTCGGAAACTACTACTGGTGTTCCAGGAATCGATCAAAGAGTAGACAGTTTGAGACATTACTCCCATGGAGAAAAGTCCGCATGGTGCCCGTTATATTCAATCCCGATGCAATTACTGTCTTTCATCAAAACTCTGAACGTCCACAGATTACAGGAAGCCTCCAGATGTGCTTCGGAAACTACTACTGGTGTCCCAGGAATCGATCAAAGAGTAGACAGTTTGAGACATTACTCCCATGGAGAAAAGTCCGCATGGTGCCCGTTATATTCAATCCCGATGCAATTTCAGTCTTTCATCAAAACTCTGAACGTCCACAGATTACAGGAAGCCTCCAGATATGCTTCGGAAACTACTACTGGTGTTCCAGGAATCGATCAAAGAGTAGAGAGTTTGTGACATTACTCAAATGGAGAAAAGTCCGCATGGTGCCCGTTATATTCAACCTCGATGCAATTTCCGTCTTTCATCAAAACTCTGAACTTCCACAGATTACAGGAAGCCTCCAGATGTGCTTCGGAAACTACTACTGATGTCACAGGAATCGATCAAAGCGTAGGCAGTTTGAGACATTACTCCCATGGAGAAAAGGCCGCATGGTGCCCGTTATTTTCAATCCCTTTGCAATTTCTGTCTTTCATCAAAACTCTGAACGTAAACAGATTACAGGAAGCCTCCAGATGTGCTTCGGAAACTACTACTGGTGTCCCAGGAATCGATCAAAGCGTAGGCAGTTTGAGACATTACTCTAATGGAGAAAAGTCTTCATAGTGCCCGTTATATTCAATCCCGATGCAATTTCTGTCTTTCATCAAAACTCTGAACGTCCACAGATTACAGGATGCCTCCAGATGTGCTTCGGAAACTACTACTTGTGTTCCAGGAATCGATCAAAGAGTGGGCAGTTTGAGACATTACTCCCATGGAGGAAAGTCCTCATGGTGCCCGGTATTTTCAATAGCGATGCAATTTCTGTCTTTCATCAAAACTCTGAACGTAAACAGATTACAGGAAGCATCCAGATGTGCTTCGGAAACTACCACTGGTGTCCCAGGAATAGATCAAAGCGTAGACAGTTTGAGACATTACTCTAATGGAGAAAAGTCTTCATGGTGCCCGTTATATTCAACCGCGATGCAATTTCAGTCTTTCATCAAAACTCTGAACATCCACAGATTACAGGAAACCTCCAGATGTGCTTCGGAAACTACTACTGGTGTCACAGGAATCGATCAAAGAGTATACAGTTTGAGACATTACTCCCATGGAGAAAAGTCCGCATGGCGCCCGTTATATTCAATCCCGATGCAATTTCAGTCTTTCATCAAAACTCTGAACGTCCACAGATTACAGGAAGCCTCCAGATGTGCTTCGGAAACTACTACTGGTGTTCCAGAAATCGATCAAAGAGTAGACAGTTTGAGACATTACTCCCATGGAGAAAAGTCCGCATGGTGCCCGTTATATTCAATCCCTTTGCAATTTCTGTCTTTCATCAAAACTCTGAACGTAAACAGATTACAGGAAGCCTCCAGATGTGCTTCGGAAACTACTACTGGTGTCCCAGGAATCGATCAAAGCGTAGACAGTTTGAGACATTACTCTAATGGAGAAAAGTCTTCATGGTGCCCGTTATATTCAACCGCGATGCAATTTCAGTCTTTCATCAAAACTCTAAACATCCACAGATTACAGGAAGCCTCCAGATGTGCTTCGGAAACTACTACTGGTGTCACAGGAATCGATCAAAGAGTAGACAGTTTGAGACATTACTCCCATGGAGAAAAGTCCGCATGGTGCCCGTTATATTCAATCCCGATGTAATTTCTGTCTTTCATCAAAACTCTGAACGTCCACAGATTACAGGAATCCTCCAGATATGCTTCGGAAACTACTACTGGTGTTCCAGGTATCGATCAAAGAGTAGACAGTTTGAGACATTACTCCCATGGTGAAAAGTCCGCATGGTGCCCGTTATTCTTAATCCCGATGCAATTTCTGTCTTTCATCAAAACTCTGAACGTTTACAGATTACAGGAAGCCTCCAGATGTGCTTCGGAAACTACTACTTGTGCCCCAGGAATCGAATAAACAGTACACCGTTTGAGACATTACTCCCATGGAGAAAAGTCCGCATGGTGCCCGTTATATTCAATCTCGATGCAATTTCTGTCTTTCATCAAAACTCTGAACGTCCACAGATTACAGGAAGCCTCCAGATGTGCTTCGGAAACTACTACTAGTGTTCCAGGAATCGATCAAAGAGTAGACAGTTTGAGACATTACTCAAATGGAGAAAAGTCCGCATGGTGCCCGTTATATTCAACCTCGATGCAATTTCTGTCTTTCATCAAAACTCTGAACGTCCGCAGACTACAGGAAGAAACCAGATATGCTTCGGAAACTACTACTTTTGTTCCAGGAATCGATCAAAGAGTAGACAGTTTGAGACATTGCTCCCAGGGAGAAAAGGCCCCATGGTGCCCGTTATATTCAATCCCGATGCAATTTCTGTCTTTCATCGAAACTCTGAACGTCCAAAGACCTCGGAAGCCTCCGGATATGCTTCGGAAACTACTACTGGTGTTCCAGGAATCGATCAAAGAGTAGACAGTTTGAGACATTACTCCCATGGAGAAAAGTCCGCATGGTGCCCGTTATATTCAATCCCGATGCAATTTCTGTCTTTCATCAAAACTCTGAACGTCCACAGATTACAGGAAGCCTCCAGATGTGCTTCGGAAACTACTACTTGTGTCCCAGGAATCGATCAAAGAGTAGACAGTTTGAGACATTACTCCCATGGAGAAAAGTCCGCATGGTGCCCGTTATATTCAATCCCGATGCAATTTCAGTCTTTCATCAAAACTCTGAACGTCCACAGATTACAGGAAGCCTCCAGATGTGCTTCGGAAACTACTACTAGTGTTCCAGAAATCGATCAAAGAGTAGACAGTTTGAGACATTACTCTAATGGAGAAAAGACTTCATGGTGCCCGTTATATTCAGCCGCGATGCAATTTCAGTCTTTCATCAAAACTCTGAACATCCACAGATTACAGGAAGCCTCCAGATGTGCTTCGGAAACTACTACTGGTGTCACAGGAATCGATCAAAGTGTAGACAGTTTGAGACATTACTCCCATGGAGAAAAGTCCGCATGGTGCCCGTTATATTCAATCCCGATGTAATTTCTGTCTTTCATCAAAACTCTGAAAGTCCACAGATTACAGGAAGCCTGCAGATATGCTTCGGAAACTACTACTGGTGTTCCAGGAATCGATCAAAGAGTAGACAGTTTGAGACATTGCTCCCAGTGAGAAAAGTCCCCATGGTGCCCGTTATATTCAATCCCGATGCAATTTCTGTCTTTCATCGAAACTCTGAACGTCCAAAGACCTCGGAAGCCTCCAGATATGCTTCGGAAACTAGTACTGGTGTTCCAGGAATCGATCAAAGAGTAGACAATTTGAGACATTACTCTAATGGAGAAAAGTCTTCATGGTGCCCGTTATATTCAACCGCGATGCAATTTCAGTCTTTCATCAAAACTCTGAACATCCACAGATTACAGGAAGCCTCCAGATGTGCTTCGGATACTACTACTGGTGTCACAGGAATCGATCAAAGAGTAGACAGTTTGAGACATTACTCCCATGGAGAAAAGTCCGCATGGTGCCCGTTATATTCAATCCCGATGCAATTTCTGTCTTTCATCAAAACTCTGAACGTCCACAGATTACAGGAAGCCTCCAGATGTGCTTCAGGAACTACTACTGGTGTTCCAGAAATCGATCAAAGAGTAGACAGTTTGAGACATTACTCCCATGGAGAAAAGTCCGCATGGTGCCCGTTATATTCAATCCCTTTGCAATTTCTGTCTTTCATCAAAACTCTGAACGTCCACAGATTACAGGAAGCCTCCAGATGTGCTTCGGAAACTACTACTGGTGTCCCAGGAATCGATCAAAGAGTAGACAGTTTGAGACATTAATCCCATGGAGAAAAGTCCGCATGGTGCCCGTTATATTCAATCCCGATGCAATTTCAGTCTTTCATCAAAACTCTGAACGTCCACAGATTACTGGAAGCCTCCTGATGTGCTTCGAAAACTACTCCTGGTGTTCCAGAAATCGATCAAAGAGTAGACAGTTTCAGACATTACTCCCATGGAGAAAAATCCGCATGGTGCCCGTTATATTCAATCCCGATGTAATTTCTGTCTTTCATCAAAACTCTGAACGTCCACAGATTACAGGAAGCCTCCAGATATGCTTCGGAAACTACTACTGGCGTTCCAGGAATCGATCAAAGCGTAGACAGTTTGAGACATTGCTCCCAGGGAGAAAAGTCCCCATGGTGCCCGTTATATTCAATCCCGATGCAATTTCTGTCTTTCATCGAAACTCTGAACGTCCAAAGACCTCGGAAGCCTCCAGATATGCTTCGGAAACTACTACTGGTGTTCCAGGAATCGATCAAAGAGAAGACAGTTTGAGACATTACTCCCATGGAGAAAAGTCCGCATGGTGCCCGTTATATTCAATCCCGATGCAATTACTGTCTTTCATAAAAACTCTGAACGTCCACAGATTACAGGAAGCCTCCAGATGTGCTTCGGGAAACTACTACTGGTGTTCCAGGAATCGATCAAAGAGTAGACAGTTTGAGACATTACTCCCATGGAGAAAAGTCCGCATGGTGCCCGTTATATTCAATCCCGATGCAATTTCAGTCTTTCATCAAAACTCTGAACGTCCACAGATTACAGGAAGCCTCCAGATATGCTTCGGAAACTACTACTGGTGTTCCAGGAATCGATCAAAGAGTAGAGAGTTTGTGACATTACTCAAATGGAGAAATGTCCACATGGTGCCCGTTATATTCAACCTCGATGCAATTTCTGTCTTTCATCAAAACTCTGAACTTCCACAGATTACAGGAAGCCTCCAGATGTGCTTCGGAAACTACTACTGGTGTCACAGGAATCGATCAAAGAGTAGACAGTTTGAGACATTACTCCCATGGAGAAAAGTCCGCATGGTGCCCGTTATTTTCAATCCCTTTGCAATTTCTGTCTTTCATCAAAACTCTGAACGTAAACAGATTACAGGAAGCCTCCAGATGTGCTTCGGAAGCTACTACTGGTGTCCCAGGAATCGATCAAAGCGTAGACAGTTTGAGACTTTACTCTAATGGAGAAAAGTCTTCATGGTGCCCGTTATATTCAATCCCGATGCAATTTCTGTCTTTCATCGAAACTCTGAACGTCCAAAGACCTCGGAAGACTCCAGATATGCTTCGGAAACTACTACTGGTGTTCCAGGAGTCGATCAAAGCGTAGACAGTTTGAGACATTACTGCCATGGAGAAAAGTCCGCATGGTGCCCGTTATATTCAATCCCGATGCAATTTCTGTCTTTCATCAAAACTCTGAACGTCCACAGGTTACAGGAAGCCTCCAGATGTGCTTCGGAAACTACTACTGGTGTCCCAGGAATCGATCAAAGAGTAGACAGTTTGAGACATTACTCCCATGGAGAAAAGTCCGCATGGTGCCCGTTATATTCAATCCCAATGCAATTTCTGTCTTTCATCAAAACTCTGAACGTCCACAGATTACAGGAAGCCTCCAGATGTGCTTCGGAAACTACTACTGGTGTACCAGGAATCGATCAAAGGGTAGACAGTTTGAGACATTACTCCCATGGAGAAAAGTCAACATGGTGCCCGTTATATTCAATCCCGAAGCAATTTCAGTCTTTCATCAAAACTCTGAACGTCCACAGATTACAGGAAGCCTCCAGATGTGCTTCGGAAACTACTACTGGTGTTCCAGAAATCGATCAAAGAGTAGACAGTTTGAGACATTACTCACATGGAGAAAAGTCCGCATCGTGTTCGTTATATTCAATCCCTTTGCAATTTCTGTCTTTCATCAAAACTCTGAACGTAAACAGATTACAGGAAGCATCCAGATGTGCTTCGGAAACTACTACTGGTGTCCCAGGAATCGATCAAAGCGTAGACAGTTTGAGACATTACCCTAATGGAGAAAAGTCTTCATGGTGCCCGTTATATTCAACCGCGATGCAATTTCAGTCTTTCATCAAAACTCTGAACATCCACAGATTACAGGAAGCCTCCAGATGTGCTTCGGAAACTACTACTGGTGTCACAGGAATCGATCAAAGAGTATACAGTTTGAGACATAACTCCCATGGAGAAATTCCGCATGGTGCCCGTTATATTCAACCTCGATGCAATTTCTGTCTTTCATCAAAACTCTGAACGTCCACAGATTACAGGAAGCCTCCAGATGTGCTTCGGAAACTACTACTGGTGTTCCAGAAATCGATCAAAGAGTAGACAGTTTGAGACATTACTCCCATGGAGAAAAGTCCGCATGGTGCCCGTTATATTCAATCCCTTTGCAATTTCTGTCTTTCATCAAAACTCTGAACGTCCACAGATTACAGGTAGCCTCCAGATGTGCTTCGGAAACTACTACTGGTGTCCCAGGAATCGATCAAAAAGTAGACAGTTTGAGACATTAATCCCATGGAGAAAAGTCCGCATGGTGCCCGTTATATTCAATCCCGATGCAATTTCAGTCTTTCATCAAAACTCTGAACGTCCACAGATTACAGGAAGCCTCCAGATGTGCTTCGGAAACTACTACTGGTGTCCCAGGAATCGATCAAAGAGTAGACAGTTTGAGACATTACTCCCATGGAGAAAAGTCCGCATGGTGCCCGTTATATTCAATCCCGATGCAATTTCAGTCTTTCATCAAAACTCTGAACGTCCACAGATTACAGGAAGCCTCCAGATATGCTTCGGAAACTACTACTGGTGTTGCAGGAATCGATCAAAGAGTAGAGAGTTTGTGACATTACTCAAATGGAGAAAAGTCCGCATGGTGCCCGTTATATTCAACCTCGATGCAATTTCTGTCTTTCATCAAAACTCTGAACTTTCACAGATTACAGGAAGCCTCCAGATGTGCTTCGGAAACTACTACTGGTGTCACAGGAATCGATCAAAGAGTAGACAGTTTGAGACATTACTCCCATGGAGAAAAGTCCGCATGGTGCCCGTTATTTTCAATCCCTTTGCAATTTCTGTCTTTCATCAAAACTCTGAACGTAAACAGATTACAGGAATCCTCCAGATGTGCTTCGGAAACTACTACTGGTGTCCCAGGAATCGATCAAAGCGTAGACAGTTTGAGACATTACTCTAATGGAGAGAAGTCTTCATGGTGCCCGTTATATTCAATCCCGATGCAATTTCTGTCTTTCATCATCACTCTGAACGTCCACAGATTACAGGAAGCCTCCAGATGTGCTTCGGAAACTACTACTGGTGTTCCAGGAATCGATCAAAGAGTAGGCAGTTTGAGACATTACTCCCATGGAGGAAAGTCGTCATGGTGCCCGTTATTTTCAATAGCGATGCAATTTCTGTCTTTCATCAAAACTCTGAACGTCCACAGGTTACAGGAAGCCTCCAGATGTGCTTCGGAAACTACTACTGGTGTCGCAGGAATCGATCAAGGAGTAGACAGTTTGAGACATTACTCCCATGGAGAAAAGTCCGCATGGTGCCCGTTATATTCAATTCCGATGCAATTTCTGTCTTTCATCAAAACTCTGAACGTCCACAGATTACAGGAAGCCTCCAGATGTGCTTCGGAAACTACTACTGGTGTTCCAGGAATCGATCAAAGAGTAGACAGTTTGAGACATTACTCCCATGGAGGTAAGTCCGCATGGTGCCCGTTATATTCAATTCCGATGCAATTTCTGTCTTTCATCAAAACTCTGAACGTCCACAGATTACAGGAAGCCTCCAGATGTGCTTCGGAAACTACTACTGGTGTTCCAGAAATCGATCAAAGAGTAGACAGTTTGAGACATTACTCCCATGGAGAAAAGTCCGCATGGTGTTCGTTATATTCAATCCCTTTGCAATTTCTGTCTTTCATCAAAACTCTGAACGTAAACAGATTACAGGAAGCATCCAGATGTGCTTCGGAAACTACTACTGGTGTCCCAGGAATCGATCAAAGCGTAGACAGTTTGAGACATTACCCTAATGGAGAAAAGTCTTCATGGTGCCCGTTATATTCAACCGCGATGCAATTTCAGTCTTTCATCAAAACTCTGAACATCCACAGATTACAGGAAGCCTCCAGATGTGCTTCGGAAACTACTACTGGTGTCACAGGAATCGATCAAAGAGTATACAGTTTGAGACATAACTCCCATGGAGAAGTTCCGCATGGTGCCCGTTATATTCAACCTCGATGCATTTTCTGTCTTTCATCAAAACTCTGAACGTCCACAGATTACAGGAAGCCTCCAGATGTGCTTCGGAAACTACTACTGGTGTTCCAGAAATCGATCAAAGGGTAGACAGTTTGAGACATTACTCCCATGGAGAAAAGTCCGCATGGTGCCCGTTATATTCAATCCCTTTGCAATTTCTGTCTTTCATCAAAACTCTGAACGTCCACAGATTACAGGTAGCCTCCAGATGTGCTTCGGAAACTACTACTGGTGTCCCAGGAATCGATCAAAAAGTAGACAGTTTGAGACATTAATCCCATGGAGAAAAGTCCGCATGGTGCCCGTTATATTCAATCCCGATGCAATTTCAGTCTTTCATCAAAACTCTGAACGTCCACAGATTACAGGAAGCCTCCAGATGTGCTTCGGAAACTACTACTGGTGTCCCAGGAATCGATCAAAGAGTAGACAGTTTGAGACATTACTCCCATGGAGAAAAGTCCGCATGGTGCCCGTTATATTCAATCCCGATGCAATTTCAGTCTTTCATCAAAACTCTGAACGTCCACAGATTACAGGAAGCCTCCAGATATGCTTCGGAAACTACTACTGGTGTTGCAGGAATCGATCAAAGAGTAGAGAGTTTGTGACATTACTCAAATGGAGAAAAGTCCGCATGGTGCCCGTTATATTCAACCTCGATGCAATTTCTGTCTTTCATCAAAACTCTGAACTTTCACAGATTACAGGAAGCCTCCAGATGTGCTTCGGAAACTACTACTGGTGTCACAGGAATCGATCAAAGAGTAGACAGTTTGAGACATTACTCCCATGGAGAAAAGTCCGCATGGTGCCCGTTATTTTCAATCCCTTTGCAATTTCTGTCTTTCATCAAAACTCTGAACGT
This sequence comes from Schistocerca gregaria, assembly GCF_023897955.1. Classification (NCBI taxonomy): domain Eukaryota; kingdom Metazoa; phylum Arthropoda; class Insecta; order Orthoptera; family Acrididae; genus Schistocerca; species Schistocerca gregaria. The sequence continues at coordinate 36,964,054 of NC_064930.1, forward strand.
AAACAGATTACAGGAATCCTCCAGATGTGCTTCGGAAACTACTACTGGTGTCCCAGGAATCGATCAAAGCGTAGACAGTTTGAGACATTACTCTAATGGAGAGAAGTCTTCATGGTGCCCGTTATATTCAATCCCGATGCAATTTCTGTCTTTCATCATCACTCTGAACGTCCACAGATTACAGGAAGCCTCCAGATGTGCTTCGGAAACTACTACTGGTGTTCCAGGAATCGATCAAAGAGTAGGCAGTTTGAGACATTACTCCCATGGAGGAAAGTCGTCATGGTGCCCGTTATTTTCAATAGCGATGCAATTTCTGTCTTTCATCAAAACTCTGAACGTCCACAGGTTACAGGAAGCCTCCAGATGTGCTTCGGAAACTACTACTGGTGTCGCAGGAATCGATCAAAGAGTAGACAGTTTGAGACATTACTCCCATGGAGAAAAGTCCGCATGGTGCCCGTTATATTCAATCCCAATGCAATTTCTGTCTTTCATCAAAACTTTGAACGTCCACAGGTTACATGAAGCCTCCAGATGTGCTTCGCAAACTACTACTGGTGTCCCAGGTATCGATCAAAGAGTAGACAGTTTGAGACATTACTCCCATGGAGAAAAGTCCGCATGGTGATGGTTATATTCAATCCCGAAGCAATTTCAGTCTTTCATCAAAACTCTGAACGTCCACAGATTACAGGAAGCCTCCAGATGTGCTTCGGAAACTACTACTGGTGTTCCAGAAATCGATCAAAGAGTAGACAGTTTGAGACATTACTCCCATGGAGAAAAGTCCGCATGGTGTTCGTTATATTCAATCCCCTTGCAATTTCTGTCTTTCATCAAAACTCTGAACGTAAACAGATTACAGGAAGCATCCAGATGTGCTTCGGAAACTACTACTGGTGTTCCAGAAATCGATCAAAGAGTAGACAGTTTGTGACATTACTCAAATGGAGAAATTCCGCATGGTGCCTGTTATATTCAACCTCGATGCAATTTCTGTCTTTCATCAAAACTCTGAACGTCCACAGATTACAGGAAGCCTCCAGATGTGCTTCGGAAACTACTACTGGTGTTCCAGAAATCGATCAAAGAGTAGACAGTTTGAGACATTACTCCCATGGAGAAAAGTCCGCATGGTGCCCGTTATATTCAATCCCTTTGCAATTTCTGTCTTTCATCAAAACTCTGAACGTCCACAGATTACAGGAAGCCTCCAGATGTGCTTCGGAAACTACTACTGGTGTCCCAGGAATCGATCAAAGAGTAGACAGTTTGAGACATTAATAACATGGAGAAAAGTCCGCATGGTGCCCGTAATATTCAATCCCGATGCAAATTCAGTCTTTCATCAAAACTCTGAACGTCCACAGATTACAGGAAGCCTCCAGATGTGCTTCGGAAACTACTACTGGTGTTCCAGAAATCGATCAAAGAGTAGACAGTTTGAGACATTACTCCCATGGAGAAAAGTCCGCATGGTGCCCGTTATATTCAATCCCTTTTCAATTTCTGTCTTTCATCAAAACTCTGAACGTAAACAGATTACAGGAAGCCTCCAGATGTGCTTCGGAAAGTACTACTGGTGTCCCAGGAATCGATCAAAGCGTAGACAGTTTGAGACATTACTCTAATGGAGAAAAGTCTTCATGGTGCCCGTTATATTCAACCGCGATGCAATTTCAGTCTTTCATCAAAACTCTGAACATCCACAGATTACAGGAAGCCTCCAGATGTGCTTCGGAAACTACTACTGGTGTCACAGGAATCGATCAAAGAGTAGACAGTTTGAGACATTACTCCCATGGGGAAAAGTCCGCATGGTGCCCGTTATATTCAATCCCGATGTAATTTCTGTCTTTCATCAAAACTCTGAACGTCCACAGATTACAGGAAGCCTCCAGATATGCTTCGGAAACTACTACTGGTGTTCCAGGAATCGATCAAAGAGTAGACAGTTTGTGACATTACTCAAATGGAGAAATTCCGCATGGTGCCCGTTATATTCAACCTCGATGCAATTTCTGTCTTTCATCAAAACTCTGAACGTCCACAGATTACAGGAAGCCTCCAGATGTGCTTCGGAAACTACTACTGGTGTTCCAGAAATCGATCAAAGAGTAGACAGTTTGAGACATTACTCCCATGGAGAAAAGTCCGCATGGTGCCCGTTACATTCAATCCCTTTTCAATTTCTGTCTTTCATCAAAACTCTGAACGTAAACAGATTACAGGAAGCCTACAGATATGCTTCGGAAACTACTACTGGTGTTCCAGGAATCGATCAAAGAGTAGACAGTTTGAGACATTACTCCCATGGAGAAAAGTCCGCATGGTGCCCGTTATTCTTAATCCCGATGCAATTTCTGTCTTTCATCAAAACTCTGAATGTCCACTAATTACAGGAAGCCTCCAGATGTGCTTCGGAAACTACTACTTGTGCCCCAGGAATCGAATAAACAGTACACCGTTTGAGACATTACTCCCATGGAGAAAAGTCCGCATGGTGCCCGTTATATTCAATCTCGATGAAATTTCTGTCTTTCATCAAAACTCTGAACGTCCACAGATTACAGGAAGCCTCCAGATGTGCTTCGGAAACTACTACTAGTGTTCCAGGAATCGATCAAAGAGTAAACATTTTGAGACGTTACTCAAATGGAGAAAAGTCCGCATGGCGCCCGTTATATTCAACCTCGATGCAATTTCTGTCCTTCATCAAAACTCTGAACATCCACAGATTACAGGAAGCCTCCAGATGTGCTTCGGAAACTACTACAGGTGTTCCCCGGAATCGATCAAAGAGTAGACAGTTTGAGACATTACTCCCAGGGAGAAAAGTCCCCATGGTGCACGTTATATATTCAATCCCGATGCAATTTCTGTCTTTCATCAAAACTTTGAAAGTCCAAAGACTTCAGGAAGCCTCCAGATGTGCTTTGGAAGCTACTACTGGTGTTCCAGGAATCGATCAAAGGGTAGACAGATTGAGACATTACTCCCACGGAGAAAGGTCCGCATGGTGCCCGTTATATTCGATCCCGATGTAATTTCTGACTTCCATCAAAACTCCGAACGTCCACAGATCACAGGAAGCCTCCAGATGTGCTTCGGGAACTTTTACTGGTGTTCCAGGAATCGATCAAAGAGTAGACAGTTTGAGACATTACTCTAATGGAGAAAAGTCCGCATGGTACCCGTTATGTTCAATCCCTATGCAATTTCTGTCTTTCATCAAAACTCTGAACGTCCACATATTACAGGAAGCCTCCAGATGTGCTTCGGAAACTACTACTGGTGTCCCAGGAATCGATCAAAGTGTAGACACTTTGAGACATTACTACCATGGAGAAAAGTCCGCATGGTGCCCGTTATATTCAGTCCCGATGCAATTTCTCTCTTTCATCAAAACTCTGAACGTCCACATATTACAGGAAGACTCCAGATGTGCTTCGGAAACTACTACTTGTGTCCCAGGAATCGATCAAAGAGTACACAGTTTGAGACATTATTCCCATGGAGGAAAGTCCGCGTGGTGCCCGTTATATTCAGTCCCGATGCAATTTCTCTCTTTCATCAAAACTCTGAACGTCCACAGATTACAGGAAGCCTCCAGATGTGCTTCGGAAACTACTACTGGTGTTCCAGGAATCGATCAAAGAGTTGACAGTTTGAGACATTACTCCCATGGAGAAAAGTCCGCATGGTGCCCGTTATATTCAATCCCGATGCAATTTCAGTCTTTCATCAAAACTCTGAACGACCACATATTACAGGAAGCCTCCAGATGTGCTTCGGAAACTACTACTGGTGTCCCAGGAATCGATCAAAGAGTAGACAGTTTGAGACATTACTCCCATGGAGAAAAGTCCGCATGGTGCCCGTTATATTCAATCCCGATGCAATTTCAGTCTTTCATCAAAACTCTGAACGTCCACAGATTACAGGAAGCCTCCAGATGTGCTTCGGAAACTACTACTGGTGTCCCAGGAATCGATCAAAGAGTAGACAGTTTGAGACATTACTGCCATGGAGAAAAGTCCGCATGGTGCCCGTTATATTCAATCCCGATGCAATTTCTGTCTTTCATCAAAACTCTGAACGTCCACAGATTACAGGAAGCCTCCAGATGTGCTTCGGAAACTACTGCTGGTGTCCCAGGAATCGATCAAAGAGTAGACAGTTTGAGACATTACTCCCATGGATATAAGCCCGCATGGTGCCCGTTATATTCAATCCCGATGCAATTTCTGTCTTTCATCAAAACTCTGAACGTCCACAGATTACAGGAAGCCTCCAGATGTGCTTCGGAAACTATAACTGGTCTCCCAGGAATCGATCAAAGAGTAGACAGTTTGAGACATTACTCCCATGGAGAAAAGTCCGCATGGTGCCCGTTATATTCAACCCCGATGCAATTTCTGTCTTTCATCAAAACTCTGAACGCCCACAGATTACAGGAAGCCTCCAGATGTGCTTCGGAAACTACTACTGGTGTTCCAGAAATCGATCAAAGAGTAGACAGTTTGAGACATTACTCTAATGGAGAAAAGTCTTCATGGTACCCGTTATATTCAACCGCGATGCAATTTCAGTCTTTCATCAAAACTCTGAACATCCACAGATTACAGGAAGCCTCCAGATGTGCTTCGGAAACTACTACTGGTGTCACAGGAATCGATCAAAGAGTAGACAGTGTGAGACATCACTCCCATGGAGAAAATTCCGCATGGTGCCCGTTATATTCTATCCCGATGTAATTTCTGTCTTTCATCAAATCTCTGAACGTCCACAGATTACAGGAAGCCCCCAGATATGCTTCGGAAACTACTACTGGTGTTCCAGGAATCGATCAAAGAGTAGACAGTTTGAGACATTGCTCCCAGGGAGAAAAGTCCCCATAGTGCCCGTTATATTCAATCCCGATGCAATTTCTGTCTTTCATCGAAACTCTGAACGTCCAAAGACCTCGGAAGGCTCCAGATATGCTTCGGAAACTACTACTGGTGTTCCAGGAATCGATCAAAGAGTAGACAGTTTGAGACATTACTCTAATGGAGAAAAGTCTTCATGGTGCCCGTTATATTCAACCGCGTTGCAATTTCAGTCTTTCATCAAAACTCTGAACATCCACAGATTACAGGAAGCCTCCAGATGTGCTTCGGAAACTACTACTGGTGTCACAGGAATCGATCAAAGAGTAGACAGTTTGAGACATTACTCCCATGGAGAAAAGTCCGCATGGTGCCCGTTATATTCAATCCCGATGTAATTTCTGTCTTTCATCAAAACTCTGAACGTCCACAGATTACAGGAAGCCTCCAGATATGCTTCGGAAACTACTACTGGTGTTCCAGGAATCGATCAAAGAGTAGACAGTTTGAGACATTGCTCCCAGGGAGAAAAGTCCCCATGGTGCCGTTATATTCAATCCCGATGCAATTTCTGTCTTTCATCGAAACTCTGAACGTCCAAAGACCTCGGAAGCCTCCAGATATGCTTCGGAAACTACTACTGGTGTTCCAGGAATCGATCAAAGAGTAGACGGTTTGAGACATTACTCCCATGGAGAAAAGTCCGCATGGTGCCCGTTATATTCAATCCCGATGCAATTTCTGTCTTTCATCAAAACTCTGAACGTCCACAGATTACAGGAAGCCTCCAGATGTGCTTCGGAAACTACTACTGGTGTCCCTGGAATCGATCAAAGAGTAGACAGTTTGAGACATTACTCCCATGGAGAAAAGTCCGCATGGTGCCCGTTATATTCAATCCCGATGCAATTTCAGTCTTTCATCAAAACTCTGAACGTCCACAGATTACAGGAAGCCTCCAGATGTGCTTCGGAAACTACTACTGGTGTTCCAGAAATCGATCAAAGAGTAGACAGCTTGAGACATTACTCCCATGGAGAAAAGTCCGCATGGTGTTCGTTATATTCAATCCCTTTGCAATTTCTGTCTTTCATCAAAACTCTGAATGTAAACAGATTACAGGAAGCCTCCAGATGTGCTTCGGAAACTACTACTGGTGTCCCAGGAATCGATCAAAGCGTAGACAGTTTGAGACATTACTCTAATGGAGAAATTCCGCATGGTGCCCGTTATATTCAACCTCGATGCAATTTCTGTCTTTCATCAAAGCTCTGAACGTCCACAGATAACAGGAAGCCTCCAGATGTGCTTCGGAAACTACTACTGGTGTTCCAGAAATCGATCAAAGAGTAGACAGTTTGAGACATTACTCCCATGGAGAAAAGTCCGCATGGTGCCCGTTATATTCAATCCCTTTGCAATTTCTGTCTTTCATCAAAACTCTGAACGTCCACAGATTACAGGAAGCCTCTAGATGTGCTTCGGAAACTACTACTGGTGTCCCAGGAATCGATCAAAGAGTAGACAGTTTGAGACATTAATCCCATGGAAAAAAAACCGCATGGTGCCCGTTATATTCAATCCCGATGCAATTTCTGTCTTTCATCAAAACTCTGAACGTCCACAGATTACAGGAAGCCTCCAGATGTGCTTTGGAAACTACTACTGGTGTTCCAGAAATCGATCGAAGAGTAGACAGTTTGACACATTACTCCCATGGAGAAAAGTCCGCATGGTGCCCGTTATATTCAATCCCTTTGCAATTTCTGTCTTTCATCAAAACTCTGAACGTAAACAGATTACAGGAAGCCTCCAGATGTGCTTCGGAAACTACTACTGGGGTCCCAGGAATCGATCAAAGCGTAGACAGTTTGAGACATTACTCTAATGGAGAAATTCCGCATGGTGCCCGTTATATTCAACCTCGATGCAATTTCTGTCTTTCATCAAAGCTCTGAACGTCCACAGATAACAGGAAGCCTCCAGATGTGCTTCGGAAACTACTACTGGTGTTCCAGAAATCGATCAAAGAGTAGAGAGTTTGAGACATTACTCCCATGGAGAAAAGTCCGCATGGTGCCCGTTATATTCAATCCCGATGTAATTTCTGTCTTTCATCAAAACTCTGAACGTCCACAGATTACAGGAGGCCTCCAGATGTGCTTCGGAAACTACTACTGGTGTCACAGGAATCGATCAAAGAGTAGACAGTTTGAGACATTACTCCCATGGAGAAAAGTCCGCATGGTGCCCGTTATATTCAATCCCGATGTAATTTCTGTCTTTCATCAAAACTCTGAACGTAAACAGATTACAGGAAGCCTCCAGATGTGCTTCGGAAACTACTACTGGTGTCCCAGGAATCGATCAAAGCGTAGACAGTTTGAGACATTACTCTAATGGAGAAATTCCGCATGGTGCCCGTTATATTCAACCTCGATGCAATTTCTGTCTTTCATCAAAGCTCTGAACGTCCACAGATAACAGGAAGCCTCCAGATGTGCTTCGGAAACTACTACTGGTGTTCCAGAAATCGATCAAAGAGTAGACAGTTTGAGACATTACTCCCATGGAGAAAAGTCCGCATGGTGCCCGTTATATTCAATCCCTTTGCAATTTCTGTCTTTCATCAAAACTCTGAACGTCCACAGATTACAGGAAGCCTCTAGATGTGCTTCGGAAACTACTACTGGTGTCCCAGGAATCGATCAAAGAGTAGACAGTTTGAGACATTAATCCCATGGAAAAAAAACCGCATGGTGCCCGTTATATTCAATCCCGATGCAATTTCTGTCTTTCATCAAAACTCTGAACGTCCACAGATTACAGGAAGCCTCCAGATGTGCTTCGGAAACTACTACTGGTGTTCCAGAAATCGATCAAAGAGTAGACAGCTTGAGACATTACTCCCATGGAGAAAAGTCCGCATGGTGTTCGTTATATTCAATCCCTTTGCAATTTCTGTCTTTCATCAAAACTCTGAATGTAAACAGATTACAGGAAGCCTCCAGATGTGCTTCGGAAACTACTACTGGTGTCCCAGGAATCGATCAAAGCGTAGACAGTTTGAGACATTACTCTAATGGAGAAATTCCGCATGGTGCCCGTTATATTCAACCTCGATGCAATTTCTGTCTTTCATCAAAGCTCTGAACGTCCACAGATAACAGGAAGCCTCCAGATGTGCTTCGGAAACTACTACTGGTGTTCCAGAAATCGATCAAAGAGTAGACAGTTTGAGACATTACTCCCATGGAGAAAAGTCCGCATGGTGCCCGTTATATTCAATCCCTTTGCAATTTCTGTCTTTCATCAAAACTCTGAACGTCCACAGATTACAGGAAGCCTCTAGATGTGCTTCGGAAACTACTACTGGTGTCCCAGGAATCGATCAAAGAGTAGACAGTTTGAGACATTAATCCCATGGAAAAAAAACCGCATGGTGCCCGTTATATTCAATCCCGATGCAATTTCTGTCTTTCATCAAAACTCTGAACGTCCAAAGACTTCAGGAAGCCTCCAGATGTGCTTTGGAAGCTACTACTGGTGTTCCAGGAATCGATCAAAGAGTAGACAGTTTGAGACATTACTCCCAGGGAGAAAAGTCCCCATGGTGTACGTTATATTCAATCCCGATGCAATATCTGTCTTTCATCAAAACTCTGAACGTCCAAAGACTTCAGGAAGCCTCCAGATGTGCTTTGGAAGCTACTACTGGTGTTCCACGAATCGATCAAAGGGTAGACAGATTGAGACATTACTCCCACGGAGAAAGGTCCGCATGGTGCCCGTTATATTCAATCCCGATGTAATTTCTGACTTTCATCAAAACTCTGAACGTCCACAGATTACAGGAAGCCTCCAGATATGCTTCGGGAACTACTACTGGTGTTCCAGGAATCGATCAAAGAGTAGAAAGTTTGAGACACTACTCTAATGGAGAAAAGTCCGCATGGTACCCGTTATGTTCAATCCCTATGCAATTTCGGTCTTTCATCAAAACTCTGAACGTCCACAGATTACAGGAAGCCTCCAGATGTGCTTCGGAAACTACTACTGGTGTTCCAGGAATCGATCAAAGAGTATACAGTTTGAGACATTACTCCCATGGAGAAAAGTCCTCATGGTGCCCGTTATTTTCAATAGCGATGCAATTTCTGTCTTTCATCAAAACTCTGAGCGTCCACAGGTTACAGGAAGCCTCCAGATGTGCTTCGGAAACTACTACTTGTGTCCCAGGAATCGATCAAAGAGTACACAGTTTGAGACATTATTCGCATGGAGGAAAGTCCGCATGGTGCCCGTTATATTCAGTCCCTATGCAATTTCTCTCTTTCATCAAAACTCTGAACGTCCGCAGATTACAGGAAGCCTCCAGATGTGCTTCGGAAACTACTACTAGTGTTCCAGGAATCGATCAAAGAGTAAACAGATTGAGACGTTACTCAAATGGAGAAAAGTCCGCATGGTGACCGTTATATTCAACCTCGATGCAATTTCTGTCTTTCATCAAAACTCTGAACGTCCACAGACTACAATAAGCCTCCAGATGTCCTTCGGAAACTAAAACTGGTGTTCCAGGAATCGATCAAAGAGTAGACAGTTTGAGACATTACTATAAGGGAGAAAAGTCCCCATGGTGCCCGTTATATTCAATCCCGATGCAATTTCTGTCTTTCATCAAAACTCTGAACGTCCAAAGACTTCAGGAAACCTCCAGATGTGCTTTGGAAACTACTACTGGTGTTCCAGGAATCGATCAAAGAGTAGACAGTTTGAGACATTACTCCCATGGAGGAAAGTCCTCAAGGTGCCCGTTATTTGCAATAGCGATGCAATTTCTGTATTTCATCAAAACTCTGAACGTCCACAGATTACAGGAAGCCTCCAGATGTGCTTCGGAAACTACTACTGGTGTCACAGGAATCGATCAAAAAGCAGACAGTTTGAGACATTACTCCCATGCAGAAAAGTCCGCATGGTGCCCGTTAATTTCAATCCCTTTGCAATTTCTGTCTTTCATCAAAACTCTGAACGTAAACAGATTACAGGAAGCCTCCAGATGTGCTTCGGAAACTACTACTGGTGTCCCAGGAATCGATCAAAGCGTAGACAGTTTGAGACATTACTCTAATGGAGAAAAGTCTTCATGGTGCCCGTTATATTCAATCCCGATGCAATTTCTGTCTTTCATCAGAACTCTGAACGTCCACAGATTACAGGAAGCCTCCAGATGTGCTTCGGAAACTACTACTGGTGTTCCAGGAATCGATCAAATAGTAGGCAGTTTGAGACATTACTCCCATGGAGGAAAGTCCTCATGGTGCCCGTTATTTTCAATAGCGATGCTATTTCTGTCTTTCATCAAAACTCTGAACGTCCACAGACTACAGGAAGCCTCCAGATGTGCTTCGGAAACTACTACTGGTGTCCCAGGAATCGATCAAAGAGTAGACAGTTTGAGACATTACTCCCATGGAGAAAAGTCCGCATGGTGCCCGTTATATTCAATCCCGAAGCAATTTCAGTCTTTCATCAAAACTCTGAACGTCCACAGATTACAGGAAGCCTCCAGATGTGCTTCGGAAACTACTACTGGTGTTCCAGAAATCGATCAAAGGGTAGACAGTTTGAGACATTACTCCCATGGAGAAAAGTCCGCATGGTGTTCGTTATATTCAATCCCTTTGCAATTTCTGTCTTTCATCAAAACTCTGAACGTAAACAGATTACAGGAAGCCTCCAGATGTGCTTCGGAGACTACTACTGGTGTCCCAGGAATCGATCAAAGAGTAGACAGTTTGACACATTACTCCCATGGAGAAAAGTCCGCATGGTGCCCGTTATATTCAATCCCTTTGCAATTTCTGTCTTTCATCAAAACTCTGAACGTAAACAGATTACAGGAAGCCTCCAGATGTGCTTCGGAAACTACTACTGGGGTCCCAGGAATCGATCAAAGCGTAGACAGTTTGAGACATTACTCTAATTGAGAAAAGTCTTCATGGTGCCCGTTATATTCAACGGCGATGCAATTTCAGTCTTTCATCAAAACTCTGAACATCCACAGATTACAGGAAGCCTCCAGATGTGCTTCGGAAACTACTACTGGTGTCACAGGAATCGATCAAAGAGTAGACAGTTTGAGACATTACTCCCATGGAGAAAAGTCCGCATGGTGCCCGTTATATTCAATCCCGATGTAATTTCTGTCTTTCATCAAAACTCTGAACGTCCACAGATTACAGGAGGCCTCCAGATGTGCTTCGGAAACTACTACTGGTGTTCCAGGAATCGATCAAAGAGTAGACAGTTTGAGACATTACTCCCATGGAGAAAAGTCCGCATGGTGCCCGTTATTCTTAATCCCGATGCAATTTCTGTCTTTCATCAAAACTCTGAACGTCCACAGATTACAGGAAGCCTCCAGATGTGCTTCGGAAACTACTACTTGTGCCCCAGGAATGGAATAAACAGTACACCGTTTGAGACATTACTCCCATGGAGAAAAGTCCGCATGGTGCCCGTTATATTCAATCTCGATGCAATTTCTGTCTTTCATCAAAACTCTGAACGTCCACAGATTACAGGAAGCCTCCAGATGTGCTTCGGAAACTACTACTAGTGTTCCAGGAATCGATCAAAGAGTAAACAGATTGAGACGTTGCTCAAATGGAGAAAAGTCCGCATGGCGCCCGTTATATTCAACCTCGATGCAATTTCTGTCTTTCATCAAAACTCTGAACATCCACAGATTACAGGAAGCCTCCAGATGTGCTTCGGAAACTACTACAGGTGTTCCAGGAATCGATCAAAGAGTAGACAGTTTGAGACATTACTCCCAGGGAGAAAAGTCCCCATGGTGTACGTTATATTCAATCCCGATGCAATTTCTGTCTTTCATCAAAACTCTGAACGTCCAAAGACTTCAGGAAGCCTCCAGATGTGCTTTGGAAGCTACTACTGGTGTTCCACGAATCGATCAAAGGGTAGACAGATTGAGACATTACTCCCACGGAGAAAGGTCCGCATGGTGCCCGTTATATTCAATCCCGATGTAATTTCTGACTTTCATCAAAACTCTGAACGTCCACAGATTACAGGAAGCCTCCAGATATGCTTCGGGAACTACTACTGGTGTTCCAGGAATCGATCAAAGAGTAGACAGTTTGAGACACTACTCTAATGGAGAAAAGTCCGCATGGTACCCGTTATGTTCAATCCCTATGCAATTTCGGTCTTTCATCAAAACTCTGAACGTCCACAGATTACAGGAAGCCTCCAGATGTGCTTCGGAAACTACTACTGGTGTTCCAGGAATCGATCAAAGAGTATACAGTTTGAGACATTACTCCCATGGAGAAAAGTCCTCATGGTGCCCGTTATTTTCAATAGCGATGCAATTTCTGTCTTTCATCAAAACTCTGAGCGTCCACAGGTTACAGGAAGCCTCCAGATGTGCTTCGGAAACTACTACTTGTGTCCCAGGAATCGATCAAAGAGTACACAGTTTGAGACATTATTCGCATGGAGGAAAGTCCGCATGGTGCCCGTTATATTCAGTCCCTATGCAATTTCTCTCTTTCATCAAAACTCTGAACGTCCGCAGATTACAGGAAGCCTCCAGATGTGCTTCGGAAACTACTACTAGTGTTCCAGGAATCGATCAAAGAGTAAACAGATTGAGACGTTACTCAAATGGAGAAAAGTCCGCATGGCGCCCGTTATATTCAACCTCGATGCAATTTCTGTCTTTCATCAAAACTCTGAACATCCACAGATTACAGGAAGCCTCCAGATGTGCTTCGGAAACTACTACTGGTGTCACAGGAATCGATCAAAGAGTAGACAGTTTGAGACATTACTCCCATGGAGAAAAGTCCGCATGGTGCCCGTTATATTCAATCCCGATGTAATTTCTGTCTTTCATCAAAACTCTGAACGTCCACAGATTACAGGAAGCCTCCAGATGTGCTTCGGAAACTACTACTAGTGTTCCAGGAATCGATCAAAGAGGAAACAGATTGAGACGTTACTCAAATGGAGAAAAGTCCGCATGGCGCCCGTTATATTCAACCTCGATGCAATTTCTGTCTTTCATCAAAACTCTGAACATCCACAGATTACAGGAAGCCTCCAGATGTGCTTCGGAAACTACTACAGGTGTTCCAGGAATCGATCAAAGAGTAGAAAGTTTGAGACATTACTCCCAGGGAGAAAAGTCCGCATGGTACCCGTTATGTTCAATCCCTATGCAATTTCTGTCTTTCATCAAAACTCTGAACGTCCACAGATTACAGGAAGCCTCCAGATGTGCTTCGGAAACTACTACTGGTGTTCCGGGAATCGATCAAAGAGTATACAGTTTGAGACATTACTCCCATGGAGAAAAGTCCTCATGGTGCCCGTTATTTTCAATAGCGATGCAATTTCTGTCTTTCATCAAAACTCTGAACGTCCACAGGTTACAGGAAGCCTCCAGATGTGCTTCGGAAACTACTACTTGTGTCCCAGGAATCGATCAAAGAGTACACTGTTTGAGACATTATTCGCATGGAGGAAAGTCCGCATGGTGCCAGTTATATTCAGTCCCGATGCAATTTCTCTCTTTCATCAAAACTCTGAACGTCCACAGATTACAGGAAGCCTCCAGATGTGCTTCGGAAACTACTACTTGTGCCCCAGGAATCGAATAAACAGTACACCGTTTGAGACATTACTCCCATGGAGAAAAGTCCGCATGGTGCCCGTTATATTCAATCTCGATGCAATTTCTGTCTTTCATCAAAACTCTGAACGTCCACAGATTACAGGAAGCCTCCAGATGTGCTTCGGAAACTACTACTAGTGTTCCAGGAATCGATCAAAGAGTAAACAGATTGAGACGTTACTCAAATGGAGAAAAGTCCGCATGGTGCCCGTTGTATTCAACCTCGACGCAATTTCTGTCTTTCATCAAAACTCTGAACGTCCACAGATTACAATAAGCCTCCAGATGTGCTTCGGAAACTACAACTGGTGTTCCAGGAATCGATCAAAGAGTTGACAGTTTGAGACATTACTATAAGGGAGGAAAGTCCCCATGGTGCCCGTTATATTCAATCCCGATGCAATTTCTGTCTTTCATCAAAACTCTGAACGTCCACAGATTACAGGAAGCCTCCAGATGTGCTTCGGAAACTACTACTGGTGATCCAGGAATCGATCAAAGAGTAGACAGTTTGAGACATTACTCAAATGGAGAAAAGTCCGCATGGTGCCCGTTATATTCAACCTCGATGCAATTTCTGTCTTTCATCAAAACTCTGAACGTCCACAGATTACAGGAAGCCCCCAGATGTGCTTCGGAAACTACAACTGGTGTTCCAGGAATCGATCAAAGAGTAGACAGTTTGAGACATTACTCCCAGGGAGGAAAGTCCGCATGGTGCCCGTTATATTCAGTCCCGATGCAATTTCTCTCTTTCATCAAAACTCTGAACGTCCACAGATTACAGGAAGCCTCCAGATGTGCTTCGGAAACTACTACTGGTGTTCCAGAAATCGATCAAAGAGTAGACTGTTTGAGACATTACTCCCATGGAGAAAAGTCCGCATGGTGCCCGTTATATTCAATCCCTTTGCAATTTCTGTCTTTCATCAAAACTCTGAACGTCCACAGATTACAGGAAGCCTCCAGATGTGCATCGGAAACTACCACTGGTGTCCCAGGAATCGATCAAAGAGTAGACAGTTTGAGACATTAATCCTATGGAGAAAAGTCCGCATGGTGCCCGTTATATTCAATCCCGATGCAATTTCTGTCTTTCATCAAAACTCTGAACGTCCACAGATTACAGGAAGCCTCCAGATGTGCTTCGGAAACTACTACTGGTGTTCCAGAAATCGATCAAAGGGTAGACAGTTTGAGACATTACTCCCATGGAGAAAAGTCCGCATGGTGCTCGTTATATTCAATCCCTTTGCAATTTCTGTCTTTCATCAAAACTCTGAACGTAAACAGATTACAGGAAGCCTCCAGATGTGCTTCGGAAACTACTACTGGTGTCCCAGGAATCGATCAAGGCGTAGACAGTTTGAGACATTACTCTAATTGAGAAAAGTCTTCATGGTGCCCGTTATATTCAACCGCGTTGCAATTTCAGTTTTTCATCAAAACTCTGAACATCCACAGATTACAGGAAGCCTCCAGATGTGCTTCGGAAACTACTACTGGTGTCACAGGAATCGATCAAAGAGTAGACAGTTTGAGACATTACTCCCATGGAGAAAAGTCCGCATGGTGCCCGTTATATTGAATCCCGATGTAATTTCTGTCTTTCATAAAAACTCTGAACGTCCACAGATTACAGGAAGCCTCCAGATGTGCATCGGAAACTACTACTGGTGTCCCAGGAATCGATCAAAGAGTAGACAGTTTGAGACATTAATCCTATGGAGAAAAGTCCGCATGGTGCCCGTTATATTCAATCCCGATGCAATTTCTGTCTTTCATCAAAACTCTGAACGTCCACAGATTACAGGAAGCCTCCAGATGTGCTTCGGAAACTACTACTGGTGTTCCAGAAATCGATCAAAGGGTAGACAGTTTGAGACATTACTCCCATGGAGAAAAGTCCGCATGGTGCCCGTTATATTCAATCCCTTTGCAATTTCTGTCTTTCATCAAAACTCTGAACGTAAACAGATTACAGGAAGCCTCCAGATGTGCTTCGGAAACTACTACTGGTGTCCCAGGAATCGATCAAGGCGTAGACAGTTTGAGACATTACTCTAATTGAGAAAAGTCTTCATGGTGCCCGTTATATTCAACCGCGTTGCAATTTCAGTTTTTCATCAAAACTCTGAACATCCACAGATTACAGGAAGCCTCCAGATGTGCTTCGGAAACTACTACTGGTGTCACAGGAATCGATCAAAGAGTAGACAGTTTGAGACATTACTCCCATGGAGAAAAGTCCGCATGGTGCCCGTTATATTGAATCCCGATGTAATTTCTGTCTTTCATCAAAACTCTGAACGTCCACAGATTACAGGAAGCCTCCAGATGTGCTTCGGAAACTACTACTAGTGTTCCAGGAATCGATCAAAGAGGAAACAGATTGAGCCGTTACTCAAATGGAGAAAAGTCCGCATGGCGCCCGTTATATTCAACCTCGATGCAATTTCTGTCTTTCATCAAAACTCTTAACATCCACAGATTACAGGAAGCCTCCAGATGTGCTTCGGAAAGTACTACAGGTGTTCCAGGAATCGATCAAAGAGTAGACGGTTTGAGACATTACTCCCAGGGAGAAAAGTCCCCATGGTGCACGTTATATTCAATCCCGATGCAATTTCTGTCTTTCATCAAAACTCTGAACGTCCAAAGACTTCAGGAAGCCTCCAGATGTGCTTTGGAAGCTACTACTGGTGTTCCACGAATCGATCAAAGGGTAGACAGATTGAGACATTACTCCCACGGAGAAAGGTCCGCATGGTGCCCGTTATATTCAATCCCGATGTAATTTCTGACTTACATCAAAACTCTGAACGTCCACAGATTACAGGAAGCCTCCAGATGTGCTTCGGGAACTACTACTGGTGTTCCAGGAATCGATCAAAGAGTAGACAGTTTGAGACATTACTCTAATGGAGAAAAGTCCGCATGGTACCCGTTATGTTCAATCCCTATGCAATTTCTGTCTTTCATCAAAACTCTGAACGTCCACAGATTACAGGAAGCCTCCAGATGTGCTTCAAAAACTACTACTGGTGTTCCGGGAATCGATCAAAGAGTATACAGTTTGAGACATTACTCCCATGGAGAAAAGTCCTCATGGTGCCCGTTATTTTCAATAGCGATGCAATTTCTGTCTTTCATCAAAACTCCGAAGGTCCACAGGTTACAGGAAGCCTCCAGACGTGCTTCGGAAACTACTACTTGTGTCCCAGGAATCGATCAAAGGGTACACAGTTTGAGACATTATTCGCATGGAGGAAAGTCCGCATGGTGCCCGTTATATTCAGTCCCGATACAATTTCTCTCTTTCATCAAAACTCTGAACGTCCACAGATTACAGGAAGCCTCCAGATGTGATTCGGAAACTACTACTTGTGCCCCAGGAATCGAATAAACAGTACACCGTTTGAGACATTACTCCCATGGAGAAAAGTCCGCATGGTGCCCGTTATATTCAATCTCGATGCAATTTCTGTCTTTCATCAAAACTCTGAACGTCCACAGATTACAGGAAGCCTCCAGATGTGCTTCGGAAACTACTACTAGTGTTCCAGGAATCGATCAAAGAGTAAACAGATTGAGACGTTACTCAAATGGAGAAAAGTCCGCATGGTGCCCGTTGTATTCAACCTCGATGCAATTTCTGTCTTTCATCAAAACTCTGAACGTCCACAGATTACAATAAGCCTCCAGATGTGCTTCGGAAACTACAACTGGTGTTCGAGGAATCGATCAAAGAGTAGACAGATTGAGACATTACTATAAGGGAGAAAAGTCCCCATGGTGCCCGTTATATTCAATCCCGATGCAATTTCTGTCTTTCATCAAAACTCTGAACGTCCAAAGACTTCAGGAAACCTCCAGATGTGCTTTGGAAACTACTACTGGTGTTCCAGGAATCGATCAAAGAGTAGACAGTTTGAGACATTACTCCCATGGAGGAAAGTCCTCAAGGTGCCCGTTATTTTCAATAGCGATGCAATTTCTGTCTTTCATCAAAACTCTGAACGTCCACAGATTACAGGTAGCCTCCAGATGTGCTTCGGAAACTACTACTGGTGTTCCAGAAATCGATCAAAGAGTAGACAGTTTGAGACATCACTCCCATGGGGAAAAGTCCGCATGGTGCCCGTTATATTCAATCCCGATGCAATTTCTGTCTTTCATCAAAACTGTGAACGTCCACAGATTCCAGGAAGCCTCCAGATGTGCTTCGGAAACTACTACTGGTGATCCAGGAATCGATCAAAGAGTAGACAGTTTGAGACATTACTCAAATGGAGAAAAGTCCGCATGGTGCCCGTTATATTCAACCTCGATGCAATTTCTGTCTTTCATCAAAACTCTGAACGTCCACAGATTACAGGAAGCCCCCAGATGTGCTTCGGAAACTACAACTGGTGTTCCAGGAATCGATCAAAGAGTAGACAGTTTGAGACATTGCTCCCAGGGAGGAAAGTCCGCATGGTGCCCGTTATATTCAGTCCCGATGCAATTTCTCTCTTTCATCAAAACTCTGAACGTCCACAGATTACAGGAAGCCTCCAGATGTGCTTCGGAAACTACTACTGGTGTTCCAGGAATCGATCAAAGAGTAGACAGTTTGAGACATTACTCAAATGGAGAAAAGTCCTCATGGTGCCCGTTATATTCAACCTCGATGCAATATCTGTCTTTCATCAAAACTCTGAACGTCCACAGATTACAATAAGCCTCCAGATGTGCTTCGGAAACTACAACTGGTGATCCAGGAATCGATCAAAGAGTAGACAGTTTGAGACATTACTATAAGGGAGAAAAGTCCCCATGGTGCCCGTTATATTCAATCCCGATGCAATTTCTGCCTTTCATCAAAACTCTGAACGTCCAAAGACTTCAGGAAACCTCCAGATGTGCTTTGGAAACTACTACTGGTGTTCCAGGAATCGATCAAAGAGTAGACAGTTTGAGACATTACTCCCATGGAGAAAAGTCCTCAAGGTGCCCGTTATTTTTATAGCGATGCAATTTCTGTCTTTCATCAAAACTCTGAACGTCCACAGATTACAGGTAGCCTCCAGATGTGCTTCGGAAACTACTACTGGTGTTCCAGAAATCGATCAAGGAGTAGACAGTTTGAGACATCACGCCCATGGAGAAAAGTCCGCATGGTGCCCGTTATATTCAACCTCGATGCAATTTCTGTCTTTCATCAAAACTCTGAACGTCCACAGAATCATGGAAGCCTCCAGATGTGCTTCGGGTACTACTACTGGTGTTCCAGGAATCGATCAAACAGTAGACAGTTTGATACATTACTCTAATGGAGAAAAGTCCTCATGGTGCCCGTTATTTTCAATCCTGATGCAATTTCTATCTTTCATCAAAACTCTGAACGTCCACAGGTTAACGGAAACCTCCAGATGTGCTTCGGAAACGACTACTGATGACCCAGGTATCGATCAAAGAGTAGACAGTTTGAGACATTACTCCCATGGAGAAAAGTCCGCATGGTGCCCGTTATATTCAATCCCGATGCAATTTCTGTCTTTCATCAAAACTCTGAACGTCCACAGATTACAGGAAGCCTCCAGATGTGCTTCGGAAACTACTACTGGTGTCCCAGGAATCGATCAAAGAGTAGACAGTTTGAGACATTACTCCTATGGAGAAAAGTCCGCATGGTGCCGGTTATATTCAATCCCGATGCAGTTTCTGTCTTTCATCAAAACTCTGAACGTTCACAGATTACAGGAAGCCTCCAGATGTGCTTCGGAAACTACTACTGGTGTCCCAGGAATCGATCAAAGCGTGGACAGTTTGAGACATTACTCCCATGGAGAAAAGTCTTTATAGTGCCCGTTATATTCAATCCCGATGCAATATCTGTCTTTCATCAAAACTCTGAACGTCCACAGATTACAGGAAGCCTCCAGATGTGCTTCGGAAACTACTACTGGTGTCACAGGAATCGATCAAAGAGTAGACAGTTCGAGACATTACTCCCATGGAGAAAAGTCCTCATGGTGCCCCTTATATTCAATCCCGATGCAATTTCTGTCTTTCATCAAAACTCTGAACGTCCACAGATTACAGGAAACCTCCAGATGTGCTTCGGATACTACTACTGCTGTCCCAGGAATCGATCAAAACGTAGACAGTTTGAGACATTACTCCGATGGAGAAAAGTCCGCATGGTGCCCGTTATATTCAACCCGGATGCAATTTCTATCTTTCATAAAAACTCTGAACGTCCACAGATTGCAGGAAGCCTCCAGATGTGCTTCGGAAACTACTACTGGTGTCCCTGGAATCGATCAGAGAGTAGACTGTTAGAGACATTACTCCCATGGAGAAAAGTCATCATGGTACCCGTTATATTCAATTCCGATGCAATTTCTGTCTTTCATCAAGACTCTGAACGTCCGCCGATTACAGGAAGCCTCCAGGTGTGCTTCGGAAACTACTACTGGTGTTCCAGCAATCGATCAAAGAGTAGACAGTTTGAGACATTACTCCCATGGAGAAAAGTCCCCATGGTGCCCGTTATATTCAACCCCTATGCAATTTCTGTCTTTCATCAAAACTCTGAACTTCCACAGATTACAGGAAGTCTCCAGATGTGCATCGGAAACTACTACTGGTGTTCCAGGAATCGATCAAAGAGTAGACAGTTTGAGACATTACTCCCATGGAGAAATTTCCGCATGGTGCCCGTTATACTCAAGTCCTACGCAATTTCTGTCTTTCATCAAAGCTCTGAACGTCCACAGATTACAGGAAGCCTCCAGATGTGCTTCGGAAACAACTACTGGTGTTCCAGGAGTCGATCAAAGAGTAGACAGTTTGAGACATTACTCCCATGGAGAAAAGTCCGCATGGTGCCCGTTATACTCAAACCCCTATGCAATTTCTGGCTTTCATCAAAACTCTGAACGTCCACAGATTACAGGAAGCCTCCAGATTTGCTTCGGAAACTACTACTGGTGTTCCAGAAATAGATCAAAGAGTAGACAGTATGAGACATTACTCCCATGGACAAAAGTCCGCATGGTGCCCGTTATATTCAATGCCGTTGCAATTTCTGTCTTTCATCAAAACTCTGAACGTCCACAGAATACAGGAAGCCTCCAGATGTGCTTCGGAAGCTACTACTGGTGTCCCAGGAAGCGATCAAAGCGAAGACAGTTTGAGACATTACTCCCATGGAGAAAAGTCCGCATGGTGCCCGTTATATTAAACCCCGATGCAATCTCTTTCTTTCATCAAAACTCTGAACGTCCACAGATTACAGGAAGCATCCAGATGTGCTTCGGAAACTACTACTGGTGTCAAAGGAATCGATCAAAGAGTAGACAGTTTGAGACATTACTCCCATGGAGAAAAGTCCGCATGGTGCCTGTTATATTCAATCCCGATGCAATTTCTGTCTTTCATCAAAACTCGGAATGTCCACAGATTACAGGATGCCTCCAGATGTGTTTCGGAAACTACTACTGGTGTTCCAGGAATCAATCAAAGAGTAGACAGTTTGAGACGTTACTCCCATGGAGAAAAGTCCGCATGGTGCCCGTTATACTCAACCCCTATGCAATTTCTGTCTTTCATCATAACTCTGAACGTCCACAGATTACAGGAAGCCTCCGGATGTGCTTCGGACACTACTACTGGTGTTCCAGGAATCGATCAAAGAGTAGACAGTTTGAGACATTACTCCCATTGAGAAATTTCCGCATGGTGCCCGTTATACTCAACTCCTATGCAATATCTGTCTTTCATCAAAGCTCTCAACGTCCACAGATTACAGGAAGCCTCCAGATGTGCTTCGGAAACTACTGCTGGTGTTCCAGGAGTCGATCAAAGAGTAGACAGTTTGAGACATTACTCCCATGGAGAAAAGTCCGCATGGTGCCCGTTATACTCAAACCCCTATGCAATTTCTGGCTTTCATCAAAACTCTGAACGTCCACAGATTACAGGAAGCCTCCAGATTTGCTTCGGAAACTACTACTGTTGTTCCAGAAATAGATCAAGGAGTAGACAGTATGAGACATTACTCCCATGGAGAAAAGTCCGCATGGTGCCCGTTATATTCAATTCCGATGCAATTTCTGTCTTTCATCAAAACTCTGAACGTCCGCCGATTACAGGAAGCCTCCAGATGTGCTTCGGAAACTACTACTGGTGTTCCAGCAATCGATCAAAGCGTAGACAGTTTGAGACATTACTCCCATGGAGAAAAGTCCGCATGGTGCCCGTTATATTCAACCCCGATGCAATTTCTGTCTTTCATCAAAACTCTGAACGTCCACAGATTATAGGAAGCCTCCAGATGTGCTTCAGAAACTACTACTGGTGTTCCAGGAATCTATCAAAGAGTAGACAGTTTGAGACATTACTCCCATGGAGAGAACTCCGCATGGTGCCCGTTATATTCAAGCCCTATGCAATTTCTGTCTTTCATCAAAACTCTGAACTTCCACAGATTACAGGAAGTCTCCAGATGTGCTTCGGAAACTACTACTGGTGTTCCAGGAATCGATCAAAGAGTAGACAGTTTGAGACATTACTCCCATGGAGAAATTTCCGCATGGTGCCCGTTATACTCAACTCCTACGCAATTTCTGTCTTTCATCAAAGCTCTGAACGTCCACAGATTACAGGAAGCCTCCAGATGTGCTTCGGAAACTACTACTGGTGTTCCAGAAATAGATCAAAGAGTAGACAGTATGAGACATTACTCCCATGGAGAAAAGTCCGCATGGTGCCCGTTATATTCAATGCCGTTGCAATTTCTGTCTTTCATCAAAACTCTGAACGTCCACAGATTACAGGAAGCCTCCAGATGTGCTTCGGAAGCTACTACTGGTGTCCCAGGAAGCGATCAAAGCGAAGACAGTTTGAGACATTACTCCCATGGACAAAAGTCCGCATGGTGCCCGTTATATTAAACCCCGATGCAATTTCTGTCTTTCATCAAAACTCTGCACGTCACAGATTACAGGAAGCCTCCAGATGTGCTTCGGAAGCTACTACTGGTGTTCCAGGAATCGATCAAAGTGTAGACAGTTTGAGACATTACTCCCATGGAGAAAAGTCCGCATGGTGCCCGTTATATTCAATAGCGATGCAATTTCTGACTTTCATCAAAACTCTGAACGTCCACAGATTACAGGAAGCCTCCAGATGTGTTTCGGAAACTACTACTGGTGTTCCAGGAATCGATCAAATCGTAGACAGTTTGAGACATTACTCCCATGGAGAAAAGTCTTCATGGTGCCCGTTATATTCAATCCCGATGCAATTTCTGTCTTTCATGAAAGCTCTGAACGTCCACAGATTACAGGAAGCCTCCAGATGTGCTTCGGAAACTACTACTGGTGTCCCAGGAATCGATCAAAGCGTAGACAGTTTGAGACATTACTCCCATGGAGAAATTTCCGTATGGTGCCCGTTATACTCAACTCCTATGCAATATCTGTCTTTCATCAAAGCTCTGAACATCCACAGATTACAGGAAGCCTCCTGATGTGCTTCGGAAAGTACTACTTGTGTTCCAGGAGTCGATCAAAGAGTAGACAGTTTGAGACATTACTCCCATGGAGAAAAGTCCGCATGGTGCCCGTTATACTCAAACCCCTATGCAATTTCTGGCTTTCATCAAAACTCTGAACGTCCACAGATTACAGGAAGCCTCCAGATTTGCTTCGGAAACTACTACTGGTGTTCCAGAAATAGATCAAGGAGTAGACAGTATGAGACATTACTCCCATGGAGAAAAGTCCGCATGGTGCCCGTTATATTCAATGCCGTTGCAATTTCTGTCTTTCATCAAAACTCTGAACGTCCACAGATTACAGGAAGCCTCCAGATGTGCTTCGGAAACTACTACTGGTGTCCCAGGAAGCGATCAAAGCGTAGACAGTTTGATACATTACTCCCATGGAGAAAAGTCCGCATGGTGCCCGTTATATTAAACCCCGATGCAATTTCCGTATTTTATCAAAACTCTGAACGTCCACAGATTACAGGAAGCCTCCAGATGTGTTTCGGGAACTACTACTGGTGTTCCAGGAATCACTCAAAGAGTAGACAGTTTGAGACGTTACTCCCATGGAGAAAAGTCCGCATGGTGCCCGTTATACTCAACCCCTATGCAATTTCTGTCTTTCATCATAACTCTGAACGTCCACAGATTACAGGAAGCCTCCAGATGTGCTTCGGACACTGCTACTGGTGTTCTAGGAATCGATCAAAGAGTAGACAGTTTGAGCCATTATTCTCATGGAGAAAAGTCCGCATTGTGATGGTTATATTCAATCCCGATGCAATTCTGTCTTTCATCAATACTCTGAACGTCCAGAGATTACAGGAAGCCTCCAGATGTGCTTCGGACACTACTACTGGTGTTCCAGGAATCGATCAAAGAGTAGACAGTTTGAGCCATTATTCCCATGGAGAAAAGAACGCATGGTGATGGTTATATTCAATCCCGATGCAATTTCTGTCTTACATCAAAACTCTGAACGTCCACAGATTACAGGAAGCCTCCAGATTTGCTTCGGAAACTACTACTGGTGTTCCAGAAATAGATCAAAGAGTAGACAGTTTGAGACATTACTCCCATGGACAAAAGTCCGCATGGTGACCGTTATATTCAATTCCGATGCAATTTCTGTCTTTCATCAAAACTCCGAACGTCCACAGATTACAGGAAGCCTCCAGATTTGCTTCGGAAACTACTACTGGTGTTCCAGAAATAGATCAAAGAGTAGACAGTTTGATACATTACTCCCATGGACAAAAGTCCGCATGGTGCCCGTTATATTCAATCCCGATGCAATATCTGTCTTTCATCAAAACTCTGCACGTCCACAGATTACAGGAAGCCTCCAGGTGTGCTTCGAAAACTACTACTGGTGTTCCAGGAATCGATCAAAGAGTAGACAGTTTGAGACATTACTCCCACGGAGAAAAGTCCTCATGGTGCCCGTTATTTTCAATAGCGATGCAATTTCTGTCTTTCATCAAAACTCTGAACGTCCACAGGTTACAGGAAGCCTCCAGATGTGCTTCGGAAACGACTACTGATGTCCCAGGAATCGATCAAAGAGTAGACAGTTTGAGACATTACTCCCATGTAGAAAATTCCGCATGGTGCCCGTTATATTCAATCCCAATGCAATTTCTGTCTTTCATCAAAACTCTGAACGTCCACAGATTACAGGAAGCCTCCAGATGTGCTTCGGAAACTACTACTGGTGTCGGAGGAATCGATCAAAGAGTAGATAGTTTGAGACATTACTCCTATGGAGAAAAGTCCGCATGGTGCCGGTTATATTCAATCCCGATGCAATTTCTGTCTTTCATCAGAACTCTGAACGTTCACAGATTACAGGAAGCTTCCAGATGTGCTTCAGAAACTACAACTGGTGTCCCAGGAATCGATCAAAGCGTAGACAGTTTGAGACGTTACTCCGATGGAGAAAAGTCCGCATGGTGCCCGTTATATTCAACCCGGATGCAATTTCTGTCTTTCATCAAAACTCTGAACGTCCACAGATTACAGGAAGCCTCCAGATGTGCTTCGGAAACTACTACTGGTGTCCCTGGAATCGATCAAAGAGTAGACTGTTAGAGACATTACTCCCATGGAGAAAAGTCATCATGGTGCCCGTTATATTCAATTCCGATGCAATTTCTGTCTTTCATCAAAACTCTGAACGTCCGCAGATTACAGGAAGCCTCCAGATGTGCTTCGGAAACTACTACTGGTGTTCCAGGAATCGATCAAAGAGTAGACAGTTTGAGACATTACTCCCATGGAGAAAAGTCCGCATGGTGCCCGTTATATTCAACCCCGATGCAATTTCTGTCTTTCATCAAAGCTCTGAACGTCCACTGATTACAGGAAGCCTCCAGATGTGCTTCGGAAACTACTACTGGTGTTCCAGGAGTCGATCAAAGAGTAGACAGTTTGAGACATTACTCCCATGGAGAAAAGTCCGCATGGTGCCCGTTATACTCAAACCCCTATGCAATTTCTGGCTTTCATCAAAACTCTGAACGTCCACAGATTACAGGAAGCCTCCAGATGTGCTTCGGAAACTACTACTGGTGTCCCAGGAAGCGATCAAAGCGTAGACAGTTTGAGACATTTCTCCCATGGAGAAAAGTCCGCATGGTGCCCGTCATATTAAACCCCGATGCAATTTCCGTATTTCATCAAAACTCTGAACGTCCACAGATTACGGGAAGCTTCCAGATGTGCTTCGGAAACTACTACTGGTGTCCCAGGAATCGATCAAAGCGTAGACAGTTTGAGACATTACTCCCATGGAGAAAAGTCTTCATGGTGCCCGTTATATTCAATCCCGATGCAATTTCTGTCTTTCATCAAAACTCTGAAGGTCCACAGATTACAGGAAGCCTCCAGATGTGCTTCGGAAACTACTACTGGTGTCACAGGAATCGCTCAAAGAGTAGACAGTTCGAGACATTACTCCCATGGAGAAAAGTCCTCATGGTGCCACTTATATTCAATCCCGATGCAATTTCTGTCTTTCATCAAAACTCTGAACGTCCACAGATTACAGGAAGCCTCCAGATGTGCTTCGGATACTACTACCGCTGTCCCAGGTAGCGTTCAAAACGTAGACAGTTTGAGACATTACTCCGATGGAGAAAAGTCCGCATGGTGCCCGTTATATTCAACCCGGATGCAATTTCTGTCTTTCATCAAAACTCTGAACGTCCACAGATTACAGGAAGCCTCCAGATGTGCTTCGGAAACTACTACTGGTGTTCCAGGAATCGATGAAAGAGTAGACAGTTTGAGACATTACTCCCATTGAGAAAAGTCCGCATGGTGCCCGTTATATTCAATCCCGATGCAATTTGTGTCTTGCATCAAAACTCTGAAAGTCCACAGATTACAGGAAGCCTCCAGATGTGCTTCGGAAACTACTACTGGTGTTCCAGGAATCGATCAAAGAGTAGACGGTTTGTGAAATTACTCCCATGGAGAAAAGTCCGCATGGTGCCCGTTATACTCAACCCCTATGTAATTTCTGTCTTTCATCAAAACTCTGAACGTCCACAGATTACAGGAAGCCTCCAGATGTGCTTCGGAAACTACTACTGGTGTTCCAGGAATCGATCAAAGAGTAGACAGTTTGAGACATTACTCCCATGAAGAAAAGTCCGCATGGTGCCCGTTATTCTTAATCCCGATGCAATTTCTGTCTTTCATCAAAACTCTGAACGTCCACGGATTACAGGAAGCCTCCAGATGTGCTTCGGAAACTACTACTTGTGCCCCAGGAATCGAATAAACAGTACACCGTTTGAGACATTATTCCCATGGAGAAAAGTCCGCATGGTGCCCGTTATATTCAATCTCGATGCAATTTCTGTCTTTCATCAAAACTCTGAACGTCCACAGATTACAGGAAGCGTCCTGATGTGCTTCGGAAACTACTACTGGTGTTCCAGGAATCGATCAAAGAGTAGACAGTTTGAGACATTACTCCCATTGAGAAAAGTCCGCATGGTGCCCGTTATATTCAATCCCGATGCAATTTGTGTCTTTCATCAAAACTCTGAAAGTCCACAGATTACAGGAAGCCTCCAGATGTGCTTAGGAAACAACTACTGGTGTTCCAGGAATCGATCAAAGAGTAGACGGTTTGTGAAATTACTCCCATGGAGAAAAGTCCGCATGGTGCCCGTTATACTCAACCCCTATGTAATTTCTGTCTTTCATCAAAACTCTGAACGTCCACAGATTACAGGAAGCCTCCAGATGTGCTTCGGAAACTACTACTGGTGTTCCAGGAATCGATCAAAGAGTAGAAAGTTTGAGACATTACTCCCATGGAGAAAAGTCCGCATGGTGCCCGTTATTCTTAATCCCGATGCAATTTCTGTCTTTCATCAAAACTCTGAACGTCCACAGATTACAGGAAGCCTCCAGATGTGCTTCAGAAACTACTACTGGTGTTCCAGGAATCTATCAAAGAGTAGACAGTTTGAGACATTACTCCCATGGAGAAAAGTCCGCATGGTGCCCGTTATACTCAACTCCTATGCAATTTCTGTCTTTCATCAAAGCTCTGAACGTCCACTGATTACAGGAAGCCTCCAGATGTGCTTCGGAAACTACTACTGGTGTTCCAGGAGTCGATCAAAGAGTAGACAGTTTGAGACATTACTCCCATGGAGAAAAGTCCGCATGGTGCCCGTTATACTCAAACCCCTATGCAATTTCTGGCTTTCATCAAAACTCTGAACGTCCGCAGATTACAGGAAGCCTCCAGATTTCCTTCGGAAGCTACTACTGGTGTTATAGAAATAGATCAAGTAGTAGACAGTATGAGACATTACTCCCATGGAGAAAAGTCCGCATGGTGCCCGTTATATTCAATGCCGTTGCAATTTCTGTCTTTCATCAAAACTCTGAACGTCTACAGATTACAGGAAGCCTCCAGATGTGCTTCGGAAACTACTACTGGTGTCCCAGGAAGCGATCAAAGCGTAGACAGTTTGAGACATTTCTCCCATGGAGAAAAGTCCGCATGGTGCCCGTTATATTAAACCCCGATGCAATTTCCGTATTTCATCAAAACTCTGAACGTCCACAGATTACAGGAAGCCTCCAGATGTGCTTCGGAAACTACTACTGGTGTCCCAGGAATCGATCAAAGAGTAGACAGTTTGAGACATTACTCCTATGGAGAAAAGTCCGCATGGTGCCTGTTATATTCAATCCCGATGCAATTACTGTCTTTCATCAAAACTCTGAACGTTCACAGATTACGGGAAGCTTCCAGATGTGCTTCGGAAACTACTACTGGTGTCCCAGGAATCGATCAAAGCGTAGACAGTTTGAGACATTACTCCCATGGAGAAAAGCCTTCATGGTGCCCGTTATATTCAATCCCGATGCAATTTCTGTCTTTCATCAAAACTCTGAAGGTCCACAGATTACAGGAAGCCTCCAGATGTGCTTCGGAAACTACTACTGGTGTCACAGGAATCGAACAAAGAGTAGACAGTTCGAGACATTACTCCCATGGAGAAAAGTCCTCATGGTGCCACTTATATTCAATCCCGATGCAATTTCTGTCTTTCATCAAAACTCTGAACGTCCACAGATTACAGGAAGCCTCCAGATGTGCTTCGGATACTACTACCGCTGTCCCAGGTAGCGATCAAAACGTAGACAGTTTGAGACATTACTCCGATGGAGAAAAGTCCGCATGGTGCCCGTTATATTCAACCCGGATGCAATTTCTGTCTTTCATCAAAACTCTGAACGTCCACAGATTACAGGAAGCCTCCAGATGTGCTTCGGAAACTACTACTGGTGTTCCAGGAATCGATCAAAGAGTAGACAGTTTGAGACATTACTCCCATGGAGAAAAGTCCGCATGGTGCCCGTTATTCTTAATCCCGATGCAATTTCTGTCTTTCATCAAAACTCTGAACGTCCACGGATTACAGGAAGCCTCCAGATGTGCTTCGGAAACTACTACTTGTGCCCCAGGAATCGAATAAACAGTACACCGTTTGAGACATTACTCCCATGGAGAAAAGTCCGCATGGTGCCCGTTATATTCAATCTCGATGCAATTTCTGTCTTTCATCAAAACTCTGAACGTCCACAGATTACAGGAAGCGTCCTGATGTGCTTCGGAAACTACTACTGGTGTTCCAGGAATCGATCAAAGAGTAGACAGTTTGAGATGTTACTCCCATGGAGAAAAGTCCGCATGGTGCCCGTTATATTCAACCCCGATGCAATTTCTGTCTTTCATCAAAACTCTGAACGTCCACAGATTACAGGAAGCCTCCAGATGTGCTTCAGAAACTACTACTGGTGTTCCAGGAATCGATCAAAGAGTAGACAGTTTGAGACATTACTCCCATGGAGAAAAGTCCACATGGTGCCCGTTATATTCAACCCCTATGCAATTTCTGGTATTCATCAAAACTCTGAACGTCCACAGATTACAGGAAGCCTCCAGATGTGCTTCGGAAGCTACTACTGGTGTTCCAGGAATCGAACAAAGAGTAGACAGTTTGAGACATTACTACCATGGAGAAAAGTCCGCATGATGCCCGTTATATTCAATCTCGATGCAATTTCTGTCTTTCATCAAAACTCTGAACGTCCACAGATTACAGGAAGCCTCCAGATGAGCTTTGGAAACTACTACTGGTGTTCCAGAAATCGATCAAAGAGTAGACAGTTTGAGACATTACTCCCATGGAGAACGGTCCGGATGGTGATCTTTACATTCAATCCCGATGCAATTTCTGTCTTTCATCAAAACTCTGAATGTCCACAGATTACAGGAAGCCTCCATATGTGCTTCGGAAACTACTACTAGTGTTCCAGGAATCGATCAAAGAGTAGACAGTTTGAGACATTACTCAAATGGAGAAAAGTCCGCATGGTGCCCGTTATATTCAACTCCTATGCAATTTCTGTCTTTCATCAAAACTCTGAACGTCCACAGATTACAGGAAGCCTCCAGATTTGCTTCGGAAACTACTACTGGTGTTCCAGGAATCGATCAAAGAGTAGACAGTTTGAGACATTACTTCCATGGAGAAAAGTCCGCATGGTGCCCGTTATACTCAACCCCAATGCAATTTCTGTCTTTCATCAAAACTCTGAACGTCCACAGATTACAGGAGGCCTCCAGATGTGCTTCGGAAACTACCACTTGTGTCCCAGGAATCGAATAAAGAGTACACAGTTTGAGACATTACTCCCATGGAGAAAGGTCCGCATGGTGATCGTTACATTCAATCCCGATGCAATTTCTGTCTTTCATCAAAACTCGGAACGTCCACAGATTACAGGAGGCCTCCAGATTTGCTTCGGAAACTACTGCTGGTGTTTCAGAAATAGATCAAAGAGTAGACAGTTTGAGACATTACTCCCATGGAGAAAAGTGCGCATGGTGCCCGTTATATTCAATCCCGATGCAATTTCTGTCTTTAATCAAAACTCTGAACGTCCACAGATTACAGGAAGCCTCCAGATGTGCTTCGGAAACTACTACTGGTGTTCCAGGAATCGATCAAAGAGTAGACAGTTTGAGACATTACTCCCATGGAGAAAATTCCGCATGGTGCCCGTTATATTCAACCCCGATGCAATTTCTGTCTTTCATCAAAACTCTGAACGTCCACAGATTACAGGAAGCCTCCAGATGTGCTTCAGAAACTACTACTGCTGTTCCAGGAATCGATCAAAGCGTAGACAGTTTGAGACGTTACTCCCATGGAGAAAAGTCCGCATGGTGCCCGTTATATTCAATCCCGATGCAATTTCTGTCTTTAATCAAAACTCTGAACGTCCACAGATTACAGGAAGCGTGCTGATGTGCTTCGGAAACTACTACTGGTGTTCCAGGAATCGATCAAAGAGTAGACAGTTTGAGACATTACTCCCATGGAGAAAAGTCCGAAAGGTGCCCGTTATATTCAACACCGATTAAATTTCTGTCTTTCATCAAAACTCTGAACGTCCACAGATTACAGGAAGCTTCCAGATGTGCTTCAGAAACTACTACTGGTGTTCCAGGAATCGATCAAAGCGTAGACAGTTTGAGACGTTACTCCCATGGAGAAAAGTCCGCATGGTGCCCGTTATATTCAACCCCTTTGCAATTTCTGGTATTCATCAAAACTCTGAACGTCCACAGATTACAGGAAGCCTCCAGATGTGCTTCGGAAGCTACTACTGGTGTTCCAGGAATCGATCAAAGAGCAGACAGTTTGAGACATTACTCCCATGGAGAAAAGTCCGAAAGGTGCCCGTTATATTCAACACCGATTAAATTTCTGTCTTTCATCAAAACTCTGAACGTCCACAGATTACAGGAAGCTTCCAGATGTGCTTCAGAAACTACTACTGGTGTTCCAGGAATCGATCAAAGCGTAGACAGTTTGAGACGTTACTCCCATGGAGAAAAGTCCGCATGGTGCCCGTTATATTCAACCCCTATGCAATTTCTGGTATTCATCAAAACTCTGAACGTCCACAGATTACAGGAAGCCTCCAGATGTGCTTCGGAAGCTACTACTGGTGTTCCAGGAATCGATCAAAGAGCAGACAGTTTGAGACATTACTCCCATGGAGAAAAGTCCGCATGGTGCGCATATATTCAATCCCAATGCAATTTCTGTCTTTCATCAAAACTCTGAACGTCCACAGATTACAGGAAGCCTCCAGATGAGCTTTGGAAACTACTACTGGT
Organism: Schistocerca gregaria; assembly: GCF_023897955.1. NCBI lineage: Eukaryota > Metazoa > Arthropoda > Insecta > Orthoptera > Acrididae > Schistocerca > Schistocerca gregaria. Next base: position 36,995,904 of record NC_064930.1, read on the forward strand.
GTTCCAGAAATCGATCAAAGAGTAGACAGTTTGAGACATTATTCCCATGGAGAAAAGTCGGCATGGTGCCCGTTATATTCAATCCCGATGCAATTTCTGTCTTTCATCAAAACTCTGAACGTCCACATATTACAGGAAGCCTCCAGATGTGCTTCGGAAACTACTACTGGTGTTCCAGGAATCGATCAAAGAGTAGACAGTTTGAGACATTACTCCCATGGAGAAAAGTCCGCATGGTGCCCGTTATATTCAACCCCGATGCAATATCTGTCTTTCATCAAAACTCTGAACGTCCACAGGTTACAGGAAGCCTCCAGATGTGCTTCGGAAACTACTACTGGTGTTCCAGGAATCGATCAAAGAGTAGACAGTTTGAGACATTACTCCCATGGAGAAAACTCCGCAAGGTGCCCGTTATATTCAACACCGATGCAATTTCTGTCTTTCATCAAAACTCTGAACGTCCACAGATTACAGAAAGCCTCCAGATGTGCTTCGGAAACTACAACTGGTGTTCCAGGAATCGATCAAAGAGTAGACAGTTTGAGACATTACTATCAGGGAGAAAAGTCCCCATGGTGCCCGTTATATTCAATCCCGATGCAATTTCTGTCTTTCATGAAAACTCTGAACGTCCAAAGACTTATGGAAGCCTCCAGATGTGCTTTGGAAACTACTACTAGTGTTCCAGGAATCGAACAAAGAGTAGACAGTTTGAGACATTACTACCATGGAGAAAAGTCCGCATGGTGCCCGTTATATTCAATCCCGATGCAATTTCTGTCTTTCATCAAATCTCTGGACGTCCACAGATTACAGGAAGCCTCCATATGTGCTTCGGAAACTACTACTGGTGTCCCAGGAATCGATCAAAGAGTAAACAGTTTGAGACATTACTCCCATGGAGAAAAGTCCGCACGGTGAACGTTATATTCAATTACGATGCAATTTCTGTCTTTCATCAAAACTCTGAACGTCCACAGATTACAGGAAGCCTCCAGATGTGCTTCGGAAACTACTGCTGGTATTCCATTAATCGATCAAAGAGTAGACAGTTTGAGACATTACACCCATGGTGAAAAGTCCGCATGGTGCCCGTTATATTCAACCCCGATGCAATTTCTGTCTTTCATCAAAACTCTGAACGTCCACAGATTACAGGAAGCCTTCAGATGTGCTTCGGAAACTACTACTGGTGTTCCAGGAATCGATCAAAGAGTAGACAGTTTGAGACATTGCTCCCATGGAGAAAAGTCCGCATGGTGCCCGTTATATTCAACCTCGATGCAATTTCTGTCTTTCATCAAAACTCTGAACGTCCACAGATTACAGGAAGCCTCCAGATGTGCTTCGGAAACTACAACTGGTGTTCCAGGAATCGATCAAAGAGTAGACAGTTTGAGACATTACTCCCAGGGAGAAAAGTCCCCATGGTGCCCGTTATATTCAATCACGATGCAATTTCTGTCTTTCTTCAAAACTCTGAACGTCCAAAGACTTCAGGAAGCCTCCAGATGTGCTTTGGAAACTACTACTGGTGTTCCATTAATAGAACAAAGTGTAGACAGTTTGAGACATTACTACCATGGAGAAAAGTCCCCATGATACCCGTTATATTCAATCCCGATGCAATTTCCGTCCTTCATCAAAACTCTGAACGTCCACAGATTACAGGAAGCCTCCAGATGTGCTTCAGAAACTACTACTGGTGTCCCAGGAATCGAACAAAGAGTAGACAGTTTGAGACATTACTCCCATGGAGAAAAGTCCGCATGGTGCCCGGTATATTCAATCCCGATGCAATTTCTGTCTTTCATCAAAACTCTGAACGTCCACAGATTACAGGAAGCCTCCTGATGTGCTTCGGAAACTACTACTGGTGTTCCAGGAATCGATCAAAGAGTAGACAGTTTGAGACATTGCTCCCATGGAGAAATGTCCGCATGGTGCCCGTTATATTCAACCTCGATGCAATTTCTGTCTTTCATCAAAACTCTGATCGTCCACAGATTACAGGAAGCCTCCAGATGTGCTTCGGAAACTACAACTGGTGTTCCAGGAATCGATCAAAGAGTAGACAGTTTGAGACATTACTCCCAGGGAGAAAAGTCCCCATGGTGCCCGTTATATTCAATCACGATGCAATTTCTGTCTTTCTTCAAAACTCTGAACGTCCAAAGACTTCAGGAAGCCTCCAGATGTGCTTTGGAAACTACTACTGGTGTTCCATTAATCGAACAAAGAGTAGACAGTTTGAGACATTACTACCATGAAGAAAAGTCCCCATGATACCCGTTATATTCAATCCCGATGCAATTTCTGTCTTTCATCAAAACTCTGAACGTCCACAGATTACAGGAAGCCTCCAGATGTGCTTCGGAAACTACTACTGGTGTCCCAGGAATCGATCAAAGAGTAGACAGTTTGAGACATTACTCCCATGGAGAAAAGTCCGCATGGTGCCCGGTATATTCAATCCCGATGCAATTTCTGTCTTTCATCAAAACTCTGAACGTCCACAGATTACAGGAAGCCTCCAGATGTGCTTCGGAAACTACTACTGGTGTCCCAGGAATCGATCAAAGTGTAGACACTTTGAGACATTACTACCATGGAGAAAAGTCCGCATGGTGCCCGTTATATTCAATCCCGATGCAATTTCTGTCTTTCATCAAAACTCTGAACGTCCACAGATTACAGGATGCCTCCAGATGTGCTTCGGAAACTACTACTGGTGTTCCAGAAATCGATCAAAGAGTAGACAGTTTGAGACATTACTCCCATGGAGAAAAGACCGCATGGTGCCCGTTATATTCAATCCCTTTGCAATTTCTGTCTTTCATCAAAACTCTGAACGTCCACAGATTACAGGAAGCCTCCAGATGTGCTTCGGAAACTACAACTGGTGATCCAGGAATCGATCAAAGAGTAGACAGTTTCAGACATTGCTCCCAGGGAGAAAAGTCCCCATGGTGCCCGTTATATTCAATCACGATGCAATTTCTGTCTTTCATCAAAACTCTGAACGTCCAAAGACTTCAGGAAGCCTCCAGATGTGCTTTGGAAACTACTAGTGGTGTTCCATTAATCGAACAAAGAGTAGACAGTTTGAGACATTACTACCATGGAGAAAAGTCCGCATGATACCCGTTATATTCAATCCCGATGCAATTTCTGTCTTTCATCAAAACTCTGAACGTCCACAGATTTCAGGAAGCCTCCAGATGTGCTTCGGAAACTACTACTGGTGTCCCAGGAATCGATCAAAGAGTAGACAGTTTGAGACATTACTCCCATGGAGAAAAGTCCGCATGGTGCCCGGTATATTCAATCCCGATGCAATTTCTGTCTTTCATCAAAACTCTGAACGTCCACAGATTACAGGAAGCCTCCAGATGTGCTTCGGAAACTACTACTGGTGTCCCAGGAATCGATCAAAGTGTAGACACATTGAGACATTACTACCATGGAGAAAAGTCCGCATGGTGCCCGTTATATTCAATCCCGATGCAATTTCTGTCTTTCATCAAAACTCTGAACGTCCACAGATTACAGGATGCCTCCAGATGTGCTTCGGAAACTACTACTGGTGTTCCAGAAATCGATCAAAGAGTAGACAGTTTGAGACATTACTCCCATGGAGAAAAGACCGCATGGTGCCCGTTATATTCAATCCCTTTGCAATTTCTGTCTTTCGTCAAAACTCTGAACGTCCACAGATTACAGGAAGCCTCCAGATGTGCTTCGGAAACTACAACTGGTGTACCAGGAATCGATCAAAGAGTAGACAGTTTGAGACATTACTCCCAGGGAGAAAAGTCCCCATGGTGCCCGTTATATTCAATCCCGATGCAATTTCTGCCTTTCATCAAAACTCTGAACGTCCAAAGACTTCAGGAAGATTCCAGATGTGCTTTGGAAGCTACTACTGGTGTCCCAGGAATCGATCAAAGAGTAGACAGTTTGAGACATAACTCCCATGGAGAAAAGTCCGCATGGTGCCCGTTATATTTAATCCCGATGCAATTTCTGTCTTTCATCAAAACTCTGAACGTCCACAGATTACAGGAAGCCTCCAGATGTGCTTCGGAAACTACTACTGGTGTCCCAGGAATCGATCAAAGAGTAGACAGTTTGAGATATTACTCCCATGGAGAAAAGTCCGCATGGTGCCCGTTATATTCAATCCCGATGCAATTTCGGTCTTTCATCAAAACTCTGAACGTCCACAGATTACAGGATGCCTCAAGATGTGCTTCGGAAACTACTACTGGTGTTCCTGGAATCGATCAAAGAGTAGACAGTTTGAGACATTACTCCCATGGAGAAAAGTCCTCATGCTGCCCGTTATTTTCAATAGCGACGCAATTTCTGTCTTTCATCAAAACTCTGAACGTCCACAGGTTACAGGAAGCCTCCAGATGTGCTTCGGAAACTACTACTGGTGTCCCAGGAATCGATCAAAGAGTAGACAGTTTGAGACATTACTTCCATGGAGAAAAGTCCGCATGGTGCCCGTTATACTCAACCCCAATGCAATTTCTGTCTTTCATCAAAACTCTGAACGTCCACAGATTACAGGAGGCCTCCAGATGTGCTTCGGAAACTACCACTTGTGTCCCAGGAATCGAACAAAGAGTACACAGTTTAAGACATTACTCCCATGGAGAAAAGTACGCATGGTGCCCGTTATATTCAATCTCGATACAATTTCTCTCTTTCATCAAAACTCTGAACGTCCACAGATTACAGGAAGCCTCCAGATGTGCTTCGGAAACTACTACTAGTGTTCCAGGAATCGATCAAAGAGTAAACAGATTGAGACATTACTCAAATGGAGAAAAGTCCGAATGCGACCGTTATATTCAACCTCGATGCAATTTCTGTCTTTCATCAAAACTCTGAACGTCCACAGATTACAGGAAGCCTCCAGATGTGCTTCGGAAACTACTACTTGTGTCCCAGGAATCGAATAAAGAGTACACAGTTTGAGACATTACTCCCATGGAGAAAAGTCCGCATGGTGCCCGTTATATTCAATCTCGATGCAATTTCTCTCTTTCATCAAAACTCTGAACGTCCACAGGTTACAGGAAGCCTCCAGATGTGCTTCGGAAACTACTACTGGTGTCCCAGGAATCGATCAAAGTGTAGACACTTTGAGACATTCCTACCATGGAGAAAAGTCCGCATGGTGCCCGTTATATTCAATCCCGATGCAATTTCTGTCTTTCATCAAAACTCTGAACGTCCACAGATTACAGGATGCCTCCAGATGTGCTTCGGAAACTACTACTGGTGTCCCAGGAATAGATCAAAGAGTAGACAGTTTGAGACATTACTCCCATGGAGAAAAGTCCGCATGGTGAACGTTATATCCAATCCCGATGCAATTTCTGTCTTTCATCAAAACTCTGAACGTCCACAGATTACAGGATGCCTCCAGATGTGCTTCGGAAACTACTACTGGTGTTCCAGAAATCGATCAAAGAGTAGACAGTTTGAGACATTACTCCCATGGAGTAAAGACCGCATGGTGCCCGTTATATTCAAATCCTTTGCAATTTCTGTCTTTCATCAAAACTCTGAACGTCCACAGATTACAGGAAGCCTCCAGATGTGCTTCGGAAACTACTGCTGGTATTCCATTAATCGATCAAAGAGTAGACAGTTTGAGACATTACACCCATGGAGAAAAGTCCGCATGGTGCCCGTTATATTCAACCCCGATGCAATTTCTGTCTTTCATCAAAACTCTGAACGTCCACAGATTACAGGAAGCCTTCAGATGTGCTTCGGAAACTACTACTGGTATCCCAGGAATCGATCAAAGTGTAGACACTTTGAGACATTCCTACCATGGAGAAAAGTCCGCATGGTGCCCGTTATATTCAATCCCTTTGCAATTTCTGTCTTTCATCAAAACTCTGAACGTCCACAGATTACAGGAAGCCTCCAGATGTGCTTCGGAAACTACTGCTGGTATTCCATTAATCGATCAAAGAGTAGACAGTTTGAGACATTACACCCATGGAGAAAAGTCCGCATGGTGCCCGTTATATTCAACCCCGATGCAATTTCTGTCTTTCATCAAAACTCTGAACGTCCACAGATTACAGGAAGCCTCCAGATGTGCTTCGGAAACTACTACTGGTGTTCCAGGAATCGATCAAAGAGTAGACAGTTTGAGACATTGCTCCCATGGAGAAAAGTCCCCATGGTGCACGTTATATTCAATCACGATGCAATTTCTGTCTTTCTTCAAAACTCTGAACGTCCAAAGACTTCAGGAAGCCTCCAGATGTGCTTTGGAAACTACTACTGGTGTTCCAATAATCGAACAAAGAGTAGACAGTTTGAGACATTACTACCATGGAGAAAAGTCCCCATGATACCCGTTATATTCAATCCCGATGCAATCTCTGTTTTTCATCAAAACTCTGAACGTCCACAGATTACAGGAAGCCTCCAGATGTGCTTCGGAAACTACTACTGGTGTCCCAGGAATCGATCAAAGAGTAGACAGTTTGAGACATTACTCCCATGGAGAAAAGTCCGCATGGTGCCCGGTATATTCAATCCCGATGCAATTTCTGTCTTTTATCAAAACTCTGAACGTCCACAGATTACAGGATGCCTCCAGATGTGCTTCGGAAACTACTACTGGTGTTCCAGGAATCGATCAAAGAGTAGACAGTTTGAGACATTGCTCCCATGGAGAAAAGTCCGCATGGTGCCCGTTATATTCAACCTCGATGCAATTTCTGTCTTTCATCAAAACTCTGATCGTCCACAGATTACAGGAAGCCTCCAGATGTGCTTCGGAAACTACAACTGGTGTTCCAGGAATCGATCAAAGAGTAGACAGTTTGAGACATTACTCCCAGGGAGAAAAGTCCCCATGGTGCCCGTTATATTCAATCACGATGCAATTTCTGTCTTTCTTCAAAACTCTGAACGTCCAAAGACTTCAGGAAGCCTCCAGATGTGCTTTGGAAACTACTACTGGTGTTCCATTAATCGAACAAAAAGTAGACAGTTTGAGACATTACTACCATGGAGAAAAGTCCCCATGATACCCGTTATATTCAATCCCGATGCAATTTCTGTCTTTCATCAAAACTCTGAACGTCCACAGATTACAGAAAGCCTCCAGATGTGCTTCGGAAACTACTACTGGTGTCCCAGGAATCGATCAAAGAGTAGACAGTTTGAGACATTACTCCCATGGAGAGAAGACCGCATGGTGCCCGTTATATTCAATCCCTTTGCAATTTCTGACTTTCATCAAAACTCTGAACGTCCACAGATTACAGGAAGCCTCCAGATGTGCTTCGGAAACTACAACTGGTGATCCAGGAATCGATCAAAGAGTAGACAGTTTCAGACATTACTCCCAGGGAGAAAAGTCCCCATGGTGCCCGTTATATTCAATCACGATGCAATTTCTGTCTTTCATCAAAAGTCTGAACGTCCAAAGACTTCAGGAAGCCTCCAGATGTGCTTTGGAAACTACTAGTGGTGTTCCATTAATCGAACAAAGAGTAGACAGTTTGAGACATTACTACCATGGAGAAAAGTCCGCATGATACCCGTTATATTCAATCCCGATGCAATTTCTGTCTTTCATCAAAACTCTGAACGTCCACAGATTTCAGGAAGCCTCCAGATGTGCTTCGACAACTACTACTGGTGTCCCAGGAATCGATCAAAGAGTAGACAGTTTGAGACATTACTCCCATGGAGAAAAGTCCGCATGGTGCCCGGTATATTCAATCCCGATGTAATTTCTGTCTTTCATCAAAACTCTGAACGTCCACAGATTACAGGAAGCCTCCAGATGTGCTTCGGAAACTACTACTGGTGTCCCAGGAATCGATCAAAGTGTAGACACTTTGAGACATTACTACCATGGAGAAAAGTCCGCATGGTGCCCGTTATATTCAATCCCGATGCAATTTCTGTCTTTCATCAAAACTCTGAACGTCCACAGATTACAGGATGCCTCCAGATGTGCTTCGGAAACTACTACTGGTGTTCCAGAAATCGATCAAAGAGTAGACAGTTTGAGACATTACTCCCATGGAGAAAAGACCGCATGGTGCCCGTTATATTCAATCCCTTTGCAATTTCTGTCTTTCATCAAAACTCTGAACGTCCACAGATTACAGGAAGCCTCCAGATGTGCTTCGGAAACTACAACTGGTGTTCCAGGAATCGAACTAAGAGTAGACAGTTTGAGACATTACTCCCAGGGAGAAAAGTCCCCATGGTGCCCGTTATATTCAATCCCGATGCAATTTCTGTCTTTCATCAAAACTCTGAACGTCCAAAGACTTCAGGAAGATTCCAGATGTGCTTTGGAAGCTACTACTGGTGTCCCAGGAATCGATCAAAGAGTAGACAGTTTGAGACATAACTCCCATGGAGAAAAGTCCGCATGGTGCCCGTTATATTTAATCCCGATGCAATTTCTGTCTTTCATCAAAACTCTGAACGTCCACAGATTACAGGAAGCCTCCAGATGTGCTTCGTAAACTACTACTGGTGTCCCAGGAATCGATCAAAGAGTAGACAGTTTGAGATATTACTCCCATGGAGAAAAGTCCGCATGGTGCCCGTTATATTCAATCCCGATGCAATTTCGGTCTTTCATCAAAACTCTGAACGTCCACAGATTACAGGATGCCTCAAGATGTGCTTCGGAAACTACTACTGGTGTTCCTGGAATCGATCAAAGAGTAGACAGTTTGAGACATTACTCCCATGGAGAAAAGTCCTCATGCTGCCCGTTATTTTCAATAGCGACGCAATTTCTGTCTTTCATCAAAACTCTGATCGTCCACAGATTACAGGAGGCCTCCAGATGTGCTTCGGGAACTACCACTTGTGTCCCAGGAATCGAACAAAGAGTACACAGTTTAAGACATTACTCCCATGGAGAAAAGTACGCATGGTGCCCGTTATATTCAATCTCGATACAATTTCTCTCTTTCATCAAAACTCTGAACGTCCACAGATTACAGGAAGCCTCCAGATGTGCTTCGGAAACTACTACTAGTGTTCCAGGAATCGATCAAAGAGTAAACAGATTGAGACATTACTCAAATGGAGAAAAGTCCGCATGGCGACCGTTATATTCAACCTCGATGCAATTTCTGTCTTTCATCAAAACTCTGAACGTCCACAGATTACAGGAAGCCTCCAGATGTGCTTCGGAAACTACTACTTGTGTCCCAGGAATCGAATAAAGAGTACACAGTTTGAGACATACTCCCATGGAGAAAAGTCCGCATGGTGCCCGTTATATTCAATCTCGATGCAATTTCTCTCTTTCATCAAAACTCTGAACGTCCACAGGTTACAGGAAGCCTCCAGATGTGCTTCGGAAACTACTACTGGTGTCCCAGGAATCGATCAAAGTGTAGACACTTTGAGACATTCCTACCATGGAGAAAAGTCCGCATGGTGCCCGTTATATTCAATCCCGATGCAATTTCTGTCTTTCATCAAAACTCTGAACGTCCACAGATTACAGGATGCCTCCAGATGTGCTTCGGAAACTTCTACTGGTGTTCCAGAAATCGATCAAAGAGTAGACAGTTTGAGACATTACTCCCATGGAGAAAAGACCGCATGGGGCCCGTTAAATTCAATCCCTTTGCAATTTCTGTCTTTCATCAAAACTCTGAACGTCCACAGATTACAGGAAGCCTCCAGATGTGCTTTGGAAACTACAACTGGTGTTCCAGGAATCGATCAAAGAGTAGACAGTTTCAGACATTACTCCCAGGGAGAAAAGTCCCTATGGTGCCCGATATATTCAATCACGATGCAATTTCTGTCTTTCATCAAAACTCTGAACGTCCAAAGGCTTCAGGATGCCTCCACATGTGCTTTGGAAACTACTACTGGTGTTCCATTAATCGAACAAAGAGTAGACAGTTTGAGACATTACTACCATGGAGAAAAGTCTACATGGTGCCAATTATATTCAATCCCGATGCAATTTCTGTCTTTCATCAAAACTCTGAACGTCCACAGATTTCAGGAAGCCTCCAGATGTGCTTCGGAAACTACTACTGGTGTCCCAGGAATCGATCAAAGAGTAGACAGTTTGAGACATTACTCCCATGGAGAAAAGTCCGCATGGTGCCCGGTATATTCAACCCCGATGCAATTTCTGTCTTTCATCAAAACTTTGAACGTCCACAGATTACAGGAAGCCTCCAGATGTGCTTCGGAAACTACTACTGGTGTCCCAGGAATCGATCAAAGTGTAGACACTTTGAGACATTACTACCATGGAGAAAAGTCCGCATGGTGCCCGTTATATTCAATCCCGATGCAATTTCTGTCTTTCATCAAAACTCTGAACGTCCACAGATTACAGGATGCCTCCATATGTGCTTCGGAAACTACTACTGGTGTTCCAGGAATCGATCAAAGAGTAGACAGTTTGAGACATTACTCCCATGGAGAAAAGACCGCATGGTGCCCGTTATATTCAATCCCTTTGCAATTTCTGTCTTTCATCAAAACTCTGAACGTCCACAGATTACAGGATGCCTCCAGATGTGCTTCGGAAACTACAACTGGTGTTCCAGGAATCGAACAAAGAGTAGACAGTTTGAGACATTACTCCCAGGGAGAAAAGTCCCCATGGTGCCCGTTATATTCAATCCCTTTGCAATTTCTGTCTTTCATCAAAACTCTGAACGTCCAAAGACTTCAGGAAGATTCCAGATGTGCTTTGAAAGCTACTACTAGTGTCCCAGGAATCGTTCATCAAAGATTAGACAGTTTGAGACATTACTACCATGGAGAAAAGTCCGCATGATACCCGTTATATTCAATCCCGATGCAATTTCTGTCTTTCATCAAAACTCTGAACGTCCACAGATTACAGGATGCCTCAAGATGTGCTTCGGAAACTACTACTGGTGATCCTGGAATCGATCAAAGAGTAGACAGTTTGAGACATTACTCCCATGGAGAAAAGTCCTCATGCTGCCCGTTATTTTCAATAGCGACGCAATTTCTGTCTTTCATCAAAACTCTGAACGTCCACAGGTTACAGGAAGCCTCCAGATGTGCTTCGGAAACTACTACTGGTGTCCCAGGAATCGATCAAAGAGTAGACAGTTTGAGACATTACTCCCATGGAGAAAAGTCCGCATGGTGCCCGTTCTATTCAACACCGATGCAATTTCAGTCTTTCATCACAACTCTGAACGTCCACAGATTACAGGAAGCCTCCAGATATGCTTTGGAAACTACTACTGGTGTTCCAGGAATCGATCAAAGAGTAGACAGTTTGAGACATTACTTCCATGGAGAAAAGTCCGCATGGTGCCCGTTATACTCAACCCCAATGCAATTTCTGTCTTTCATCAAAACTCTGAACGTCCACAGATTACAGGAGGCCTCCAGATGTGCTTCGGAAACTACCACTTGTGTCCCAGGAATCGAACAAAGAGTACACTGTTTAAGACATTACTCCCATGGAGAAAAGTACGCATGGTGCCCGTTATATTCAATCTCGATACAATTTCTCTCTTTCATCAAAACTCTGAACGTCCACAGATTACAGGAAGCCTCCAGATGTGCTTCGGAAACTACTACTAGTGTTCCAGGAATCGATCAAAGAGTAAACAGATTGAGACATTACTCAAATGGAGAAAAGTCCGCATGGCGACCGTTATATTCAACCTCGATGCAATTTCTGTCTTTCATCAAAACTCTGAACGTCCACAGATTACAGGAAGCCTCCAGATGTGCTTCGGAAACTACTACTTGTGTCCCAGGAATCGAATAAAGAGTACACAGTTTGAGACATACTCCCATGGAGAAAAGTCCGCATGGTGCCCGTTATATTCAATCTCGATGCAATTTCTCTCTTTCATCAAAACTCTGAACGTCCACAGGTTACAGGAAGCCTCCAGATGTGCTTCGGAAACTACTACTGGTGTCCCAGGAATCGATCAAAGTGTAGGCACTTTGAGACATTCCTACCATGGAGAAAAGTCCGCATGGTGCCCGTTATATTCAATCCCGATGCAATTTCTGTCTTTCATCAAAACTCTGAACGTCCACAGATTACAGGATGCCTCCAGATGTGCTTCGGAAACTACTACTGGTGTTCCAGAAATCGATCAAAGAGTAGACAGTTTGAGACATTACTCCCATGGAGAAAAGACCGCATGGTGCCCGTTAAATTCAATCCCTTTGCAATTTCTGTCTTTCATCAAAACTCTGAACGTCCACAGATTACAGGAAGCCTCCAGATGTGCTTTGGAAACTACAACTGGTGTTCCAGGAATCGATCAAAGAGTAGACAGTTTCAGACATTACTCCCAGGGAGAAAAGTCCCCATGGTGCCCGTTATATTCAATCACGATGCAATTTCTGTCTTTCATCAAAACTCTGAACGTCCAAAGGCTTCAGGAAGCCTCCACATGTGCTTTGGAAACTACTACTGGTGTTCCATTAATCGAACAAAGAGTAGACAGTTTGAGACATTACTACCATGGAGAAAAGTCTACATGGTGCCAATTATATTCAATCCCGATGCAATTTCTGTCTTTCATCAAAACTCTGAACGTCCACAGATTTCAGGAAGCCTCCAGATGTGCTTCGGAAACTACTACTGGTGTCCCAGGAATCGATCAAAGAGTAGACAGTTTGAGACATTACTCCCATGGAGAAAAGTCCGCATGGTGCCCGGTATATTCAACCCCGATGCAATTTCTGTCTTTCATCAAAACTTTGAACGTCCACAGATTACAGGAAGCCTCCAGATGTGCTTCGGAAACTACTACTGGTGTCCCAGGAATCGATCAAAGTGTAGACACTTTGAGACATTACTACCATGGAGAAAAGTCCGCATGGTGCCCGTTATATTCAATCCCGATGCAATTTCTGTCTTTCATCAAAACTCTGAACGTCCACAGATTACAGGATGCCTCCAGATGTGCTTCGGAAACTACTACTGGTGTTCCAGGAATCGATCAAAGAGTAGACAGTTTGAGACATTACTCCCATGGAGAAAAGGCTTCATTGTGCCCGTTATATTCAACCCCGATGCAATTTCTGTCTTTCATCATAACTCTGAACGTCCACAGATTACAGGAAGCCTCCAGATGTGCTTCGGAAACTACAACTGGTGTTCCAGGAATCGAACAAAGAGTAGACAGTTTGAGACATTACTCCCAGGGAGAAAAGTCCCCATGGTGCCCGTTATATTCAATCCCTTTGCAATTTCTGTCTTTCATCAAAACTCTGAACGTCCAAAGACTTCAGGAAGATTCCAGATGTGCTTTGAAAGCTACTACTAGTGTCCCAGGAATCGTTCATCAAAGATTAGACAGTTTGAGACATTACTACCATGGAGAAAAGTCCGCATGATACCCGTTATATTCAATCCCGATGCAATTTCTGTCTTTCATCAAAACTCTGAAAGTCCACAGATTACAGGAAGCCTCCAGATGTGCTTCGGAAACTACTACTGGTGTCCCAGGAATCGATCAAAGAGTAGACAGTTTGAGATATTACTCCCATGGAGAAAAGTCCGCATGGTGCCCGTTATATTCAATCCCGATGCAATTTCGGTCTTTCATCAAAACTCTGAACGTCCAAAGACTTCAGGAAGATTCCAGATGTGCTTTGAAAGCTACTACTAGTGTCCCAGGAATCGTTCATCAAAGATTAGACAGTTTGAGACATTACTACCATGGAGAAAAGTCCGCATGATACCCGTTATATTCAATCCCGATGCAATTTCTGTCTTTCATCAAAACTCTGAACGTCCACAGATTACAGGATGCCTCAAGATGTGCTTCGGAAACTACTACTGGTGATCCTGGAATCGATCAAAGAGTAGACAGTTTGAGACATTACTCCCATGGAGAAAAGTCCTCATGCTGCCCGTTATTTTCAATAGCGACGCAATTTCTGTCTTTCATCAAAACTCTGAACGTCCACAGGTTACAGGAAGCCTCCAGATGTGCTTCGGAAACTACTACTGGTGTCCCAGGAATCGATCAAAGAGTAGACAGTTTGAGACATTACTCCCATGGAGAAAAGTCCGCATGGTGCCCGTTCTATTCAACACCGATGCAATTTCAGTCTTTCATCACAACTCTGAACGTCCACAGATTACAGGAAGCCTCCAGATATGCTTTGGAAACTACTACTGGTGTTCCAGGAATCGATCAAAGAGTAGACAGTTTGAGACATTACTTCCATGGAGAAAAGTCCGCATGGTGCCCGTTATACTCAACCCCAATGCAATTTCTGTCTTTCATCAAAACTCTGAACGTCCACAGATTACAGGAGGCCTCCAGATGTGCTTCGGAAACTACCACTTGTGTCCCAGGAATCGAACAAAGAGTACACTGTTTAAGACATTACTCCCATGGAGAAAAGTACGCATGGTGCCCGTTATATTCAATCTCGATACAATTTCTCTCTTTCATCAAAACTCTGAACGTCCACAGATTACAGGAAGCCTCCAGATGTGCTTCGGAAACTACTACTAGTGTTCCAGGAATCGATCAAAGAGTAAACAGATTGAGACATTACTCAAATGGAGAAAAGTCCGCATGGCGACCGTTATATTCAACCTCGATGCAATTTCTGTCTTTCATCAAAACTCTGAACGTCCACAGATTACAGGAAGCCTCCAGATGTGCTTCGGAAACTACTACTTGTGTCCCAGGAATCGAATAAAGAGTACACAGTTTGAGACATACTCCCATGGAGAAAAGTCCGCATGGTGCCCGTTATATTCAATCTCGATGCAATTTCTCTCTTTCATCAAAACTCTGAACGTCCACAGGTTACAGGAAGCCTCCAGATGTGCTTCGGAAACTACTACTGGTGTCCCAGGAATCGATCAAAGTGTAGGCACTTTGAGACATTCCTACCATGGAGAAAAGTCCGCATGGTACCCGTTATATTCAATCCCGATGCAATTTCTGTCTTTCATCAAAACTCTGAACGTCCACAGATTACAGGATGCCTCCAGATGTGCTTCGGAAACTACTACTGGTGTTCCAGAAATCGATCAAAGAGTAGACAGTTTGAGACATTACTCCCATGGAGAAAAGACCGCATGGTGCCCGTTAAATTCAATCCCTTTGCAATTTCTGTCTTTCATCAAAACTCTGAACGTCCACAGATTACAGGAAGCCTCCAGATGTGCTTTGGAAACTACAACTGGTGTTCCAGGAATCGATCAAAGAGTAGACAGTTTCAGACATTACTCCCAGGGAGAAAAGTCCCCATGGTGCCCGTTATATTCAATCACGATGCAATTTCTGTCTTTCATCAAAACTCTGAACGTCCAAAGGCTTCAGGAAGCCTCCACATGTGCTTTGGAAACTACTACTGGTGTTCCATTAATCGAACAAAGAGTAGACAGTTTGAGACATTACTACCATGGAGAAAAGTCTACATGGTGCCAATTATATTCAATCCCGATGCAATTTCTGTCTTACATCAAAACTCTGAACGTCCACAGATTTCAGGAAGCCTCCAGATGTGCTTCGGAAACTACTACTGGTGTCCCAGGAATCGATCAAAGAGTAGACAGTTTGAGACATTACTCCCATTGAGAAAAGTCCGCATGGTGCCCGGTATATTCAACCCCGATGCAATTTCTGTCTTTCATCAAAACTTTGAACGTCCACAGATTACAGGAAGCCTCCAGATGTGCTTCGGAAACTACTACTGGTGTCCCAGGAATCGATCAAAGTGTAGACACTTTGAGACATTACTACCATGGAGAAAAGTCCGCATGGTGCCCGTTATATTCAATCCCGATGCAATTTCTGTCTTTCATCAAAACTCTGAACGTCCACAGATTACAGGATGCCTCCAGATGTGCTTCGGAAACTACTACTGGTGTTCCAGGAATCGATCAAAGAGTAGACAGTTTGAGACATTACTCCCATGGAGAAAAGACCGCATGGTGCCCGTTATATTCAATCCCTTTGCAATTTCTGTCTTTCATCAAAACTCTGAACGTCCACAGTTTACAGGAAGCCTCCAGATATGCTTTGGGAACTACTACTGCTGTCCCAGGAATCGATAGAAAGCGTAGACAGTTTGAGACATTACTCCCATGGAGAAAAGGCTTCATTGTGCCCGTTATATTCAACCCCGATGCAATTTCTGTCTTTCATCATAACTCTGAACGTCCACAGATTACAGGAAGCCTCCAGATGTGCTTCGGAAACTACAACTGGTGTTCCAGGAATCGAACAAAGAGTAGACAGTTTGAGACATTACTCCCAGGGAGAAAAGTCCCCATGGTGCCCGTTATATTCAATCCCTTTGCAATTTCTGTCTTTCATCAAAACTCTGAACGTCCAAAGACTTCAGGAAGATTCCAGATGTGCTTTGAAAGCTACTACTAGTGTCCCAGGAATCGTTCATCAAAGATTAGACAGTTTGAGACATTACTACCATGGAGAAAAGTCCGCATGATACCCGTTATATTCAATCCCGATGCAATTTCTGTCTTTCATCAAAACTCTGAACGTCCACAGATTACAGGAAGCCTCCAGATGTGCTTCGGAAACTACTACTGGTGTCCCAGGAATCGATCAAAGAGTAGACAGTTTGAGATATTACTCCCATGGAGAAAAGTCCGCATGGTGCCCGTTATATTCAATCCCGATGCAATTTCGGTCTTTCATCAAAACTCTGAACGTCCACAGATTACAGGATGCCTCAAGATGTGCTTCGGAAACTACTACTGGTGATCCTGGAATCGATCAAAGAGTAGACAGTTTGAGACATTACTCCCATGGAGAAAAGTCCTCATGCTGCCCGTTATTTTCAATAGCGACGCAATTTCTGTCTTTCATCAAAACTCTGAACGTCCACAGGTTACAGGAAGCCTCCAGATGTGCTTCGGAAACTACTACTGGTGTCCCAGGAATCGATCAAAGAGTAGACAGTTTGAGACATTACTCCCATGGAGAAAAGTCCGCATGGTGCCCGTTCTATTCAACACCGATGCAATTTCAGTCTTTCATCACAACTCTGAACGTCCACAGATTACAGGAAGCCTCCAGATATGCTTTGGAAACTACTACTGGTGTTCCAGGAATCGATCAAAGAGTAGACAGTTTGAGACATTACTTCCATGGAGAAAAGTCCGCATGGTGTCCGTTATACTCAACCCCAATGCAATTTCTGTCTTTCATCAAAACTCTGAACGTCCACAGATTACAGGATGCCTCCAGATGTGCTTCGGAAACTACCACTTGTGTCCCAGGAATCGAACAAAGAGTACACAGTTTAAGACATTACTCCCATGGAGAAAAGTACGCATGGTGCCCGTTATATTCAATCTCGATACAATTTCTCTCTTTCATCAAAACTCTGAACGTCCACAGATTACAGGAAGCCTCCAGATGTGCTTCGGAAACTACTACTAGTGTTCCAGGAATCGATCAAAGAGTAAACAGATTGAGACATTACTCAAATGGAGAAAAGTCCGCATGGCGACCGTTATATTCAACCTCGATGCAATTTCTGTCTTTCATCAAAACTCTGAACGTCCACAGATTACAGGAAGCCTCCAGATGTGCTTCGGAAACTACTACTTGTGTCCCAGGAATCGAATAAAGAGTACACAGTTTGAGACATACTCCCATGGAGAAAAGTCCGCATGGTGCCCGTTATATTCAATCTCGATGCAATTTCTCTCTTTCATCAAAACTCTGAACGTCCACAGTTTACAGGAAGCCTCCAGATGTGCTTCGGAAACTACTACTGGTGTCCCAGGAATCGATCAAAGTGTAGACACTTTGAGACATTCCTACCATGGAGAAAAGTCCGCATGGTGCCCGTTATATTCAATCCCGATGCAATTTCTGTCTTTCATCAAAACTCTGAACGTCCACAGATTACAGGATGCCTCCAGATGTGCTTCGGAAACTACTACTGGTGTTCCAGAAATCGATCAAAGAGTAGACAGTTTGAGACATTACTCCCATGGAGAAAAGACCGCATGGTGCCCGTTAAATTCAATCCCTTTGCAATTTCTGTCTTTCATCAAAACTCTGAACGTCCACAGATTACAGGAAGCCTCCAGATGTGCTTTGGAAACTACAACTGGTGTTCCAGGAATCGATCAAAGAGTAGACAGTTTCAGACATTACTCCCAGGGAGAAAAGTCCCCATGGTGCCCGTTATATTCAATCACGATGCAATTTCTGTCTTTCATCAAAACTCTGAACGTCCAAAGGCTTCAGGAAGCCTCCACATGTGCTTTGGAAACTACTACTGGTGTTCCATTAATCGAACAAAGAGTAGACAGTTTGAGACATTACTACCATGGAGAAAAGTCTACATGGTGCCAATTATATTCAATCCCG
This sequence comes from Schistocerca gregaria, assembly GCF_023897955.1. NCBI lineage: Eukaryota > Metazoa > Arthropoda > Insecta > Orthoptera > Acrididae > Schistocerca > Schistocerca gregaria. Next base: position 37,014,296 of record NC_064930.1, read on the forward strand.
ATGCAATTTCTGTCTTTCATCAAAACTCTGAACGTCCACAGATTTCAGGAAGCCTCCAGATGTGCTTCGGAAACTACTACTGGTGTCCCAGGAATCGATCAAAGAGTAGACAGTTTGAGACATTACTCCCATGGAGAAAAGTCCGCATGGTGCCCGGTATATTCAACCCCGATGCAATTTCTGTCTTTCATCAAAACTTTGAACGTCCACAGATTACAGGAAGCCTCCAGATGTGCTTCGGAAACTACTACTGGTGTCCCAGGAATCGATCAAAGTGTAGACACTTTGAGACATTACTACCATGGAGAAAAGTCCGCATGGTGCCCGTTATATTCAATCCCGATGCAATTTCTGTCTTTCATCAAAACTCTGAACGTCCACAGATTACAGGATGCCTCCAGATGTGCTTCGGAAACTACTACTGGTGTTCCAGGAATCGATCAAAGAGTAGACAGTTTGAGACATTACTCCCATGGAGAAAAGACCGCATGGTGCCCGTTATATTCAATCCCTTTGCAATTTCTGTCTTTCATCAAAACTCTGAACGTCCACAGATTACAGGATGCCTCCAGATGTGCTTCGGAAACTACAACTGGTGTTCCAGGAATCGAACAAAGAGTAGACAGTTTGAGACATTACTCCCAGGGAAAAAAGTCCCCATGGTGCCCGTTATATTCAATCCCTTTGCAATTTCTGTCTTTCATCAAAACTCTGAACGTCCAAAGACTTCAGGAAGATTCCAGATGTGCTTTGAAAGCTACTACTAGTGTCCCAGGAATCGTTCATCAAAGATTAGACAGTTTGAGTCATTACTACCATGGAGAAAAGTCCGCATGATACCCGTTATATTCAATCCCGATGCAATTTCTGTCTTTCATCAAAACTCTGAACGTCCACAGATTACAGGAAGCCTCCAGATGTGCTTCGGAAACTACTACTGGTGTCCCAGGAATCGATCAAAGTGTAGACACTTTGAGACATTACTACCATGGAGAAAAGTCCGCATGGTGCCCGTTATATTCAATCCCGATGCAATTTCTGTCTTTCATCAAAACTCTGAACGTCCACAGATTACAGGATGCCTCCAGATGTGCTTCGGAAACTACTACTGGTGTTCCAGAAATCGATCAAAGAGTAGACAGTTTGAGACATTACTCCCATGGAGAAAAGACCGCATGGTGCCCGTTAAATTCAATCCCTTTGCAATTTCTGTCTTTCATCAAAACTCTGAACGTCCACAGATTACAGGAAGCCTCCAGATGTGCTTTGGAAACTACAACTGGTGTTCCAGGAATCGATCAAAGAGTAGACAGTTTCAGACATTACTCCCAGGGAGAAAAGTCCCCATGGTGCCCGTTATATTCAATCACGATGCAATTTCTGTCTTTCATCAAAACTCTGAACGTCCAAAGGCTTCAGGAAGCCTCCACATGTGCTTTGGAAACTACTACTGGTGTTCCATTAATCGAACAAAGAGTAGACAGTTTGAGACATTACTACCATGGAGAAAAGTCTACATGGTGCCAATTATATTCAATCCCGATGCAATTTCTGTCTTTCATCAAAACTCTGAACGTCCACAGATTTCAGGAAGCCTCCAGATGTGCTTCGGAAACTACTACTGGTGTCCCAGGAATCGATCAAAGAGTAGACAGTTTGAGACATTACTCCCATGGAGAAAAGTCCGCATGGTGCCCGGTATATTCAACCCCGATGCAATTTCTGTCTTTCATCAAAACTTTGAACGTCCACAGATTACAGGAAGCCTCCAGATGTGCTTCGGAAACTACTACTGGTGTCCCAGGAATCGATCAAAGTGTAGACACTTTGAGACATTACTACCATGGAGAAAAGTCCGCATGGTGCCCGTTATATTCAATCCCGATGCAATTTCTGTCTTTCATCAAAACTCTGAACGTCCACAGATTACAGGATGCCTCCAGATGTGCTTCGGAAACTACTACTGGTGTTCCAGGAATCGATCAAAGAGTAGACAGTTTGAGACATTACTCCCATGGAGAAAAGACCGCATGGTGCCCGTTATATTCAATCCCTTTGCAATTTCTGTCTTTCATCAAAACTCTGAACGTCCACAGTTTACAGGAAGCCTCCAGATATGCTTTGGGAACTACTACTGCTGTCCCAGGAATCGATAGAAAGCGTAGACAGTTTGAGACATTACTCCCATGGAGAAAAGGCTTCATTGTGCCCGTTATATTCAACCCCGATGCAATTTCTGTCTTTCATCATAACTCTGAACGTCCACAGATTACAGGAAGCCTCCAGATGTGCTTCGGAAACTACAACTGGTGTTCCAGGAATCGAACAAAGAGTAGACAGTTTGAGACATTACTCCCAGGGAGAAAAGTCCCCATGGTGCCCGTTATATTCAATCCCTTTGCAATTTCTGTCTTTCATCAAAACTCTGAACGTCCAAAGACTTCAGGAAGATTCCAGATGTGCTTTGAAAGCTACTACTAGTGTCCCAGGAATCGTTCATCAAAGATTAGACAGTTTGAGACATTACTACCATGGAGAAAAGTCCGCATGATACCCGTTATATTCAATCCCGATGCAATTTCTGTCTTTCATCAAAACTCTGAACGTCCACAGATTACAGGAAGCCTCCAGATGTGCTTCGGAAACTACTACTGGTGTCCCAGGAATCGATCAAAGAGTAGACAGTTTGAGATATTACTCCCATGGAGAAAAGTCCGCATGGTGCCCGTTATATTCAATCCCGATGCAATTTCGGTCTTTCATCAAAACTCTGAACGTCCACAGATTACAGGATGCCTCAAGATGTGCTTCGGAAACTACTACTGGTGATCCTGGAATCGATCAAAGAGTAGACAGTTTGAGACATTACTCCCATGGAGAAAAGTCCTCATGCTGCCCGTATTTTCAATAGCGACGCAATTTCTGTCTTTCATCAAAACTCTGAACGTCCACAGGTTACAGGAAGCCTCCAGATGTGCTTCGGAAACTACTACTGGTGTCCCAGGAATCGATCAAAGAGTAGACAGTTTGAGACATTACTCCCATGGAGAAAAGTCCGCATGGTGCCCGTTCTATTCAACACCGATGCAATTTCAGTCTTTCATCACAACTCTGAACGTCCACAGATTACAGGAAGCCTCCAGATATGCTTTGGAAACTACTACTGGTGTTCCAGGAATCGATCAAAGAGTAGACAGTTTGAGACATTACTTCCATGGAGAAAAGTCCGCATGGTGTCCGTTATACTCAACCCCAATGCAATTTCTGTCTTTCATCAAAACTCTGAACGTCCACAGATTACAGGAGGCCTCCAGATGTGCTTCGGAAACTACCACTTGTGTCCCAGGAATCGAACAAAGAGTACACAGTTTAAGACATTACTCCCATGGAGAAAAGTACGCATGGTGCCCGTTATATTCAATCTCGATACAATTTCTCTCTTTCATCAAAACTCTGAACGTCCACAGATTACAGGAAGCCTCCAGATGTGCTTCGGAAACTACTACTAGTGTTCCAGGAATCGATCAAAGAGTAAACAGATTGAGACATTACTCAAATGGAGAAAAGTCCGCATGGCGACCGTTATATTCAACCTCTATGCAATTTCTGTCTTTCATCAAAACTCTGAACGTCCACAGATTACAGGAAGCCTCCAGATGTGCTTCGGAAACTACTACTTGTGTCCCAGGAATCGAATAAAGAGTACACAGTTTGAGACATACTCCCATGGAGAAAAGTCCGCATGGTGCCCGTTATATTCAATCTCGATGCAATTTCTCTCTTTCATCAAAACTCTGAACGTCCACAGTTTACAGGAAGCCTCCAGATGTGCTTCGGAAACTACTACTGGTGTCCCAGGAATCGATCAAAGTGTAGACACTTTGAGACATTCCTACCATGGAGAAAAGTCCGCATGGTGCCCGTTATATTCAATCCCGATGCAATTTCTGTCTTTCATCAAAACTCTGAACGTCCACAGATTACAGGATGCCTCCAGATGTGCTTCGGAAACTACTACTGGTGTTCCAGAAATCGATCAAAGAGTAGACAGTTTGAGACATTACTCCCATGGAGAAAAGACCGCATGGTGCCCGTTAAATTCAATCCCTTTGCAATTTCTGTCTTTCATCAAAACTCTGAACGTCCACAGATTACAGGAAGCCTCCAGATGTGCTTTGGAAACTACAACTGGTGTTCCAGGAATCGATCAAAGAGTAGACAGTTTCAGACATTACTCCCAGGGAGAAAAGTCCCCATGGTGCCCGTTATATTCAATCACGATGCAATTTCTGTCTTTCATCAAAACTCTGAACGTCCAAAGGCTTCAGGAAGCCTCCACATGTGCTTTGGAAACTACCACTGGTGTTCCATTAATCGAACAAAGAGTAGACAGTTTGAGACATTACTACCATGGAGAAAAGTCTACATGGTGCCAATTATATTCAATCCCGATGCAATTTCTGTCTTTCATCAAAATTCTGAACGTCCACAGATTTCAGGAAGCCTCCAGATGTGCTTCGGAAACTACTACTGGTGTCCCAGGAATCGATCAAAGAGTAGACAGTTTGAGACATTACTCCCATGGAGAAAAGTCCGCATGGTGCCCGGTATATTCAACCCCGATGCAATTTCTGTCTTTCATCAAAACTTTGAACGTCCACAGATTACAGGAAGCCTCCAGATGTGCTTCGGAAACTACTACTGGTGTCCCAGGAATCGATCAAAGTGTAGACACTTTGAGACATTACTACCATGGAGAAAAGTCCGCATGGTGCCCGTTATATTCAATCCCGATGCAATTTCTGTCTTTCATCAAAACTCTGAACGTCCACAGATTACAGGATGCCTCCAGATATGCTTCGGAAACTACTACTGGTGTTCCAGGAATCGATCAAAGAGTAGACAGTTTGAGACATTACTCCCATGGAGAAAAGACCGCATGGTGCCCGTTATATTCAATCCCTTTGCAATTTCTGTCTTTCATCAAAACTCTGAACGTCCACAGATTACAGGATGCCTCCAGATGTGCTTCGGAAACTACAACTGGTGTTCCAGGAATCGAACAAAGAGTAGACAGTTTGAGACATTACTCCCAGGGAAAAAAGTCCCCATGGTGCCCGTTATATTCAATCCCTTTGCAATTTCTGTCTTTCATCAAAACTCTGAACGTCCAAAGACTTCAGGAAGATTCCAGATGTGCTTTGAAAGCTACTACTAGTGTCCCAGGAATCGTTCATCAAAGATTAGACAGTTTGAGTCATTACTACCATGGAGAAAAGTCCGCATGATACCCGTTATATTCAATCCCGATGCAATTTCTGTCTTTCATCAAAACTCTGAACGTCCACAGATTACAGGAAGCCTCCAGATGTGCTTCGGAAACTACTACTGGTGTCCCAGGAATCGATCAAAGTGTAGACACTTTGAGACATTACTACCATGGAGAAAAGTCCGCATGGTGCCCGTTATATTCAATCCCGATGCAATTTCTGTCTTTCATCAAAACTCTGAACGTCCACAGATTACAGGATGCCTCCAGATGTGCTTCGGAAACTACTACTGGTGTTCCAGAAATCGATCAAAGAGTAGACAGTTTGAGACATTACTCCCATGGAGAAAAGACCGCATGGTGCCCGTTATATTCAATCCCTTTGCAATTTCTGTCTTTCATCAAAACTCTGAACGTCCACAGATTACAGGAAGCCTCCAGATGTGCTTCGGAAACTACTACTGGTGTTCCAGGAATCGATCAAAGAGTAGACAGTATGAGACATTACTCCCATGGAGAAAAGTCCGCATGGTGCCCGTTATATTCAATCCCGATGCAATTTCTGTCTTTCATCAAAATCTGAACGTCCACAGATTACAGGAAGCCTCCAGATGTGCTTCGGAAACTACTACTTGTGTCCCAGGAATCGAATAAATAGTACACAGTTTGAGACATTACTCCCATGGAGAAAGTCCGCATGGTGCCCGTTATATTCAACACCGATGCAATTTCAGTCTTTCATCAAAACTCTGAACGTCCACAGATTACAGGAAGCCTCCAGATGTGCTTCGGAAACTACTACTGGTGTTCCAGGAATCGATCAAAAGTAAACAGATTGAGACATTACTCAAATGGAGAAGAGTCCCCATGGTGCCCGTTATATTCAATCCCGATGCAATTTCTGTCTTTCATCAAAACTCTGAACGTCCAAAGACTTCAGGAAGCCTCCAGATGTGCTTTGGAAGCTACTACTGGTGTCCCAGGAATCGATGAAAGGGTAGACAGTTTGAGACATTACTCCCACGGAGAAAGGTCCGCATGGTGCCCGTTATATTCAATCCCGATGTAATTTCTGACTTTCATCAAAACTCTGAACGTCCACAGATTCCAGGAAGCCTCCAGATGTGCTTCGGGAACTACTACCGGTGTTCCAGTAATCGATCAAAGAGTAGACATTTTGGGACATTACTCTAATGGAGAAAAGTCCGCATGGTGCCCGTTATATTCAATCCCGATGTAATTTCTGTATTTCATCAAAACTCTGAACGTCCACAAATTACAGGAAGCCTCCAGATGTGCTTCGGAAACTACTACTGGTCTTCCTGGAATCGATCAAAGAGTAGACAGTTTGAGACATTACTCCCATGGAGAAAAGTCCTCATGCTGCCCGTTATTTTCAATAGCGATGCAATTTCTGTCTTTCATCAAAACTCTGAACGTCCACAGGTTACAGGAAGCCTCCTGATGTGCTTCGGAAACTACTACTGGTGTCCCAGGAATCGATCAAAGAGTAGACAGTTTGAGACATTACTCCCATGGAGAATAGTCCGCATGGTGCCCGTTATATTCAACACCGATGCAATTTCAGTCTTTCATCACAACTCTGAACGTCCACAGATTACAGGAAGCCTCCAGATATGCTTTGGAAACTACTACTGGTGTTCCAGGAATCGATCAAAGAGTAGACAGTTTGAGACATTACTTCCATGGAGAAAAGTCCGCATGGTGTCCGTTATACTCAACCCCAATGCAATTTCTGTCTTTCATCAAAACTCTGAACGTCCACAGATTACAGGAGGCCTCCAGATGTGCTTCGGAAACTACCACTTGTGTCCCAGGAATCGAACAAAGAGTACACAGTTTAAGACATTACTCCCATGGAGAAAAGTACGCATGGTGCCCGTTATATTCAATCTCGATACAATTTCTCTCTTTCATCAAAACTCTGAACGTCCACAGATTACAGGAAGCCTCCAGATGTGCTTCGGAAACTACTACTAGTGTTCCAGGAATCGATCAAAGAGTAAACAGATTGAGACATTACTCACATGGAGAAAAGTCCGCATGGCGACCGTTATATTCAACCTCGATGCAATTTCTGTCCTTCATCAAAACTCTGAACGTCCACAGATTACAGGAAGCCTCCAGATGTGCTTCGGAAACTACTACTTGTGTCCCAGGAATCGAATAAAGAGTACACAGTTTGAGACATACTCCCATGGAGAAAAGTCCGCATGGTGCCCGTTATATTCAATCTCGATGCAATTTCTCTCTTTCATCAAAACTCTGAACGTCCACAGTTTACAGGAAGCCTCCAGATGTGCTTCGGAAACTACTACTGGTGTCCCAGGAATCGATCAAAGTGTAGACACTTTGAGACATTCCTACCATGGAGAAAAGTCCGCATGGTGCCCGTTATATTCAATCCCGATGCAATTTCTGTCTTTCATCAAAACTCTGAACGTCCACAGATTACAGGATGCCTCCAGATGTGCTTCGGAAACTACTACTGGTGTTCCAGAAATCGATCAAAGAGTAGACAGTTTGAGACATTACTCCCATGGAGAAAAGACCGCATGGTGCCCGTTAAATTCAATCCCTTTGCAATATCTGTCTTTCATCAAAACTCTGAACGTCCACAGATTACAGGAAGCCTCCAGATGTGCTTTGGAAACTACAACTGGTGTTCCAGGAATCGATCAAAGAGTAGACAGTTTCAGACATTACTCCCAGGGAGAAAAGTCCCCATGGTGCCCGTTATATTCAATCACGATGCAATTTCTGTCTTTCATCAAAACTCTGAACGTCCAAAGGCTTCAGGAAGCCTCCACATGTGCTTTGGAAACTACTACTGGTGTTCCATTAATCGAACAAAGAGTAGACAGTTTGAGACATTACTACCATGGAGAAAAGTCTACATGGTGCCAATTATATTCAATCCCGATGCAATTTCTGTCTTTCATCAAAACTCTGAACGTCCACAGATTTCAGGAAGCCTCCAGATGTGCTTCGGAAACTACTACTGGTGTCCCAGGAATCGATCAAAGAGTAGACAGTTTGAGACATTACTCCCATGGAGAAAAGTCCGCATGGTGCCCGGTATATTCAACCCCGATGCAATTTCTGTCTTTCATCAAAACTTTGAACGTCCACAGATTACAGGAAGCCTCCAGATGTGATTCGGAAACTACTACTGGTGTCCCAGGAATCGATCAAAGTGTAGACACTTTGAGACATTACTACCATGGAGAAAAGTCCGCATGGTGCCCGTTATATTCAATCCCGATGCAATTTCTGTCTTTCATCAAAACTCTGAACGTCCACAGATTACAGGATGCCTCCAGATGTGCTTCGGAAACTACTACTGGTGTTCCAGGAATCGATCAAAGAGTAGACAGTTTGAGACATTACTCCCATGGAGAAAAGACCGCATGGTGCCCGTTATATTCAATCCCTTTGCAATTTCTGTCTTTCATCAAAACTCTGAACGTCCACAGATTACAGGATGCCTCCAGATGTGCTTCGGAAACTACAACTGGTGTTCCAGGAATCGAACAAAGAGTAGACAGTTTGAGACATTACTCCCAGGGAAAAAAGTCCCCATGGTGCCCGTTATATTCAATCCCTTTGCAATTTCTGTCTTTCATCAAAACTCTGAAAGTCCAAAGACTTCAGGAAGATTCCAGATGTGCTTTGAAAGCTACTACTAGTGTCCCAGGAATCGTTCATCAAAGATTAGACAGTTTGAGTCATTACTACCATGGAGAAAAGTCCGCATGATACCCGTTATATTCAATCCCGATGCAATTTCTGTCTTTCATCAAAACTCTGAACGTCCACAGATTACAGGAAGCCTCCAGATGTGCTTCGGAAACTACTACTGGTGTCCCAGGAATCGATCAAAGTGTAGACACTTTGAGACATTACTACCATGGAGAAAAGTCCGCATGGTGCCCGTTATATTCACTCCCGATGCAATTTCTGTCTTTCATCAAAACTCTGAACGTCCACAGATTACAGGATGCCTCCAGATGTGCTTCGGAAACTACTACTGGTGTTCCAGAAATCGATCAAAGAGTAGACAGTTTGAGACATTACTCCCATGGAGAAAAGACCGCATGGTGCCCGTTATATTCAATCCCTTTGCAATTTCTGTCTTTCATCAAAACTCTGAACGTCCACAGATTACAGGAAGCCTCCAGATGTGCTTCGGAAACTACTACTGGTGTTCCAGGAATCGATCAAAGAGTAGACAGTATGAGACATTACTCCCATGGAGAAAAGTCCGCATGGTGCCCGTTATATTCAATCCCGATGTAATTTCTGTCTTTCATCAAAACTCTGAACGTCCACAGATTACAGGAAGCCTCCAGTTATGCTTCGGAAACTACTACTGGTGTTCCGGGAATCGATCAAAGAGTAGACAGTTCGAGACATTACTCCCATGGAGAAAAGTCCGCATGGTGCCCGTTATATTCAATCCCGATGCAATTTCTGTCTTTCATCAAAATCTGAACGTCCACAGATTACAGGAAGCCTCCAGATGTGCTTCGGAAACTACTACTTGTGTCCCAGGAATCGAATAAATAGTACACAGTTTGAGACATTACTCCCATGGAGAAAAGTCCGCATGGTGCCCGTTATATTCAACACCGATGCAATTTCAATCTTTCATCAAAACTCTGAACGTCCACAGATTACAGGAAGCCTCCAGATGTGCTTCGGAAACTACTACTGGTGTTCCAGGAATCGATCAAAAGTAAACAGATTGAGACATTACTCAAATGGAGAAGAGTCCCCATGGTGCCCGTTATATTCAATCCCGATGCAATTTCTGTCTTTCATCAAAACTCTAAACGTCCAAAGACTTCAGGAAGCCTCCAGATGTGCTTTGGAAGCTACTACTGGTGTCCCAGGAATCGATGAAAGGGTAGACAGTTTGAGACATTACTCCCACGGAGAAAGGTCCGCATGGTGCCCGTTATATTCAATCCCGATGTAATTTCTGACTTTCATCAAAACTCTGAACGTCCACAGATTCCAGGAAGCCTCCAGATGTGCTTCGGGAACTACTACCGGTGTTCCAGTAATCGATCAAAGAGTAGACATTTTGGGACATTACTCGAATGGAGAAAAGTCCGCATGGTGCCCGTTATATTCAATCCCGATGCAATTTCTGTATTTCATCAAAACTCTGAACGTCCACAAATTACAGGAAGCCTCCAGATGTGCTTCGGAAACTACTACTGGTCTTCCTGGAATCGATCAAAGAGTAGACAGTTTGAGACATTACTCCCATGGAGAAAAGTCCTCATGCTGCCCGTTATTTTCAATAGCGATGCAATTTCTGTCTTTCATCAAAACTCTGAACGTCCACAGGTTACAGGAAGCCTCCTGATGTGCTTCGGAAACTACTACTGGTGTCCCAGGAATCGATCAAAGAGTAGACAGTTTGAGACATTACTCCCATGGAGAATAGTCCGCATGGTGCCCGTTATATTCAACACCGATGCAATTTCAGTCTTTCATCAAAACTCTGAACGTCCACAGATTACAGGAGGCCTCCAGATGTGCTTCGGAAACTACCACTTGTGTCCCAGGAATCGAATAAAGAGTACACAGTTTGAGACATTACTCCCATGGAGAAAAGTACGCATGGTGCCCGTTATATTCAATCTCGATACAATTTCTCTCTTTCATCAAAACTCTGAACGTCCACAGATTACAGGAAGCCTCCAGATGTGCTTCGGAAACTACTACTAGTGTTCCAGGAATCGATCAAAGAGTAAACAGATTGAGACATTACTCAAATGGAGAAAAGTCCGCATGGCGACCGTTATATTCAACCTCGATGCAATTTCTGTCTTTCATCAAAACTCTGAACGTCCACAGATTACAGGAAGCCTCCAGATGTGCTTCGGAAACTACTACTGGTGTCACAGGAATCGATCAAAGAGTAGACAGTTTGAGACATTACTCCCATGGAGAAAAGTCCGCATGGTGCCCGTTATATTCAATCCCGATGTAATTTCTGTCTTTCATCAAAACTCTGAACGTCCACAGTTTACAGGAAGCCTCCAGTTATGCTTCGGAAACTACTACTGGTGTTCCAGGAATCGATCAAAGAGTAGACAGTTTGAGACATTACTCCCATGGAGAAAAGTCAGCATGGTGCCCGTTATATTCAATCTCGATGCAATTTCTCTCTTTCATGAAAACTCTGAACGTCCACAGATTACAGGAGGCCTCCAGATGTGCTTCGGAAACTACTACTAGTGTTCCAGGAATCGATTAAAAGTAAACAGATTGAGACATTACTCAAATGGAGAAAAGTCCCCATGGTGCCCGTTATATTCAATCGCGATGCAATTTCTGTCTTTCATCAAAACTCTGAACGTCCAAAGACTTCAGGAAGCCTCCAGATGTGCTTTGGAAGCTACTACTGGTGTTCCAGAAATCGATGAAAGGGTAGACAGTTTGAGACATTACTCCCACGGAGAAAGGTCCGCATGGTGCCCGTTATATTCAATCCCGATGTAATTTCTGACTTTCATCAAAACTCTGAACGTCCACAGATTCCAGGAAGCCTCCAGATGTGCTTCGGGAACTACTACCGGTGTTCCAGGATTCGATCAAAGAGTAGACAGTTTGAGACATTACTCCCATGGGGAAAAGTTCTCATGGTGCCCGTTATTTCCAATAGCTATGCAATTTCTGTCTTTCATCAAAACTCTGAACGTCAACAGGTTACAGGAAGCCTCCAGATGTGCTTCGGAAACTACTACTTGTGTCCCAGGAATCGATCAAAGAGTACACAGTTTGAGACATTATTCCCATATAGAAAAGTCCGCATGGGGCCCGTTATATTCAATCTCGATGCAATTTCTCTCTTTTATCAAAACTCTGAACGTCCAAAGACTTCAGGAAGATTCCAGATGTGCTTTGGAAGCTACTACTAGTGTTCCAGGAATCGATCAAAGTGTAGACAGTTTGAGACATTACTCCCACGGAGGAAGGTCCGCATGGTGCCCGTTATATTCAATCCCGATGCAATTTCTGTCTTTCATCAAAACTCTGAACGTCCAAAGACTTCAGGAAGATTCCAGATGTGCTTTGGAAGCTACTACTAGTGTTCCAGGAATCGATCAAGGTGTAGACAGTTTGAGACATTACTCCCACGGAGGAAGGTCCGCATGGTGCCCGTTACATTCAATCCCGATGCAATTTCTGTCTTTCATCAAAACTCTGAACGTCCACAGATTCCAGGAAGCCTCCAGATGTGCTTCGGAAGCTACTACTGGTGTTCCAGAAATCGATCAAAGAGTAGACAGTTTGAGACATTACTCTAATGGAGAAAAGGCCGCATGGTGCCCGGTATATTCAATCCCGATGCAATATCTGTCTTTCATCAAAACTCTGAACGTCCACAGATTACAGGAAGCCTCCAGATGTGCTTCGGAAACTACTACTGGTGTTCCAGGAATGGATCAAAGAGTAGACAGTTTGAGACATTACTCCCATGGAGAAAAGTCCTCATGGTGCCCGTTATTTTCAATAGCGATGCAATTTCTCTCTTTCATCAAAACTCTGAACGTCCACAGATTACAGGAAGCCTTCAGATGTGCTTCGGAAACTACTACTAGTGTTCCAGGAATCGATCAAAGAGTAAACAGATTGAGACATTACTCAAATGGAGAAAAGTCCGCATGGTGCCCGTTATATTCAACCTCGATGCAATTTCGGTCTTTCATCAAAACTCTGAACGTCCACAGATTACAGGAAGCCTCCAGATGTGCTTCGGAAACTACTACTGTTGTCCCGGGAATCGATCAAAGCGTAGACAGTTTGGAGACATTACTCCCATGGAGAAAAGTCCGCATGGTGCCCGTTATATTCAACCTCGATGCAATTTCTGTCCTTCATCAAAACTCTGAACGTCCACAGATTACAGGAAGCCTCCAGATGTGCATCGGAAACTACTACTGGTGTCACAGGAATCGATCAAAGAGTACACAGTTTGAGACATTACTCCCATGGAGAAAAGTCCGCATGGTGCCCGTTATATTCAATCTCGATGCAATTTCTCTCTTTCATCAAAACTCTGAACGTCCACAGGTTACAGGAAGCCTCCAGATGTGCTTCGGAAACTACTACTGGTGTCCCAGGAATCGATCAAAGTGTAGACACTTTGAGACATTCCTACCATGGAGAAAAGTCCGCATGGTCCCCGTTATATTCAATCCCGATGCAATTTCTGTCTTTCATCAAAACTCTGAACGTCCACAGATTACAGGATGCCTCCAGATGTGCTTCGGAAACTACTACTGGTGTTCGAGAAATCGATCAAAGAGTAGACAGTTTGAGACATTACTCCCATGGAGAAAAGACCGCATGGTGCCCGTTAAATTCAATCCCTTTGCATTTTCTGTCTTTCATCAAAACTCTGAACGTCCACAGATTACAGGAAGCCTCCAGATGTGCTTTGGAAACTACAACTGGTGTTCCAGGAATCGATCAAAGAGTAGACAGTTTCAGACATTACTCCCAGGGAGAAAAGTCCCCATGGTGCCCGTTATATTCAATCACGATGCAATTTCTGTCTTTCATCAAAACTCTGAACGTCCAAAGGCTTCAGGAAGCCTCCACATGTGCTATGGAAACTACTACTGGTGTTCCATTAATCGAACGAAGAGTAGACAGTTTGAGACATTACTACCATGGAGAAAAGTCTACATGATGCCCATTATATTCAATCCCGATGCAATTTCTGTCTTTCATCAAAACTCTGAACGTCCACAGATTTCAGGAAGCCTCCAGATGTGCTTCGGAAACTACTACTGGTGTCCCAGGAATCGATCAAAGAGTAGACAGTTTGAGACATTACTCCCATGGAGAAAAGTCCGCATGGTGCCCGGTATATTCAATCCCGATGCAATTTCTGTCTTTCATCAAAACTCTGAACGTCCACAGATTACAGGAAGCCTCCAGATGTGCTTCGGAAACTACTACTGGTGTCTCAGGAATCGATCAAAGTGTAGACACTTTGAGACATTACTACCATGGAGAAAAGTCCGCATGGTGCCCGTTATATTCAATCCCGATGCAATTTCTGTCTTTCATCAAAACTCTGAACGTCCACAGATTACAGGATGCCTCCAGATGTGCTTCGGAAACTACTACTGGTGTTCCAGGAATCGATCAAAGAGTAGACAGTTTGAGACATTACTCCCATGGAGAAAAGACCGCATGGTGCCCGTTATATTCAATCCCTTTGCAATTTCTGTCTTTCATCAAAACTCTGAACGTCCACAGATTACAGGATGCCTCCAGATGTGCTTCGGAAACTACAACTGGTGTTCCAGGAATCGAACAAAGAGTAGACAGTTTGAGACATTACTCCCAGGGAGAAAAGTCCCCATGGTGCCCGTTATATTCAATCCCTTTGCAATTTCTGTCTTTCATCAAAACTCTGAACGTCCAAAGACTTCAGGAAGATTCCAGATGTGCTTTGAAAGCTACTACTGGTGTCCCAGGAATCGATCATCAAAGATTAGACAGTTTGAGACATTACTACCATGGAGAAAAGTCCGCATGATACCCGTTATATTCAATCCCGATGCAATTTCTGTCTTTCATCAAAACTCTGAACGTCCACAGATTACAGGAAGCCTCCAGATGTGCTTCGGAAACTACTACTGGTGTCCCAGGAATCGATCAAAGTGTAGACACTTTGAGACATTACTACCATGGAGAAAAGTCCGCATGGTGCCCGTTATATTCAATCCCGATGCAATTTCTGTCTTTCATCAAAACTCTGAACGTCCACAGATTACAGGATGCCTCCAGATGTGCTTCGGAAACTACTACTGGTGTTCCAGAAATCGATCAAAGAGTAGACAGTTTGAGACATTACTCCCATGGAGAAAAGACCGCATGGTGCCCGTTATATTCAATCCCTTTGCAATTTCTGTCTTTCATCAAAACTCTGAAGGTCCACAGATTACAGGAAGCCTCCAGATGTGCTTCGGAAACTACTACTGGTGTTCCAGGAATCGATCAAAGAGTAGACAGTTTGAGACATTACTCCCATGGAGAAAAGTCCGCATGGTGCCCGTTATATTCAATCCCGATGTAATTTCTGTCTTTCATCAAAACTCTGAACGTCCACAGATTACAGGAAGCCTCCAGTTATGCTTCGGAAACTACTACTGGTGTTCCGGGAATCGATCAAAGAGTAGACAGTTCGAGACATTACTCCCATGGAGAAAAGTCCGCATGGTGCCCGTTATATTCAATCCCGATGCAATTTCTGTCTTTCATCAAAATCTGAACGTCCACAGATTACAGGAAGCCTCCAGATGTGCTTCGGAAACTACTACTTGTGTCCCAGGAATCGAATAAATAGTACACAGTTTGAGACATTACTCCCATGGAGAAAAGTCCGCATGGTGCCCGTTATATTCAACACCGATGCAATTTCAGTCTTTCATCAAAACTCTGAACGTCCACAGATTACAGGAAGCCTCCAGATGTGCTTCGGAAACTACTACTGGTGTTCCAGGAATCGATCAAAAGTAAACAGATTGAGACATTACTCAAATGGAGAAGAGTCCCCATGGTGCCCGTTATATTCAATCCCGATGCAATTTCTGTCTTTCATCAAAACTCTGAACGTCCAAAGACTTCAGGAAGCCTCCAGATGTGCTTTGGAAGCTACTACTGGTGTCCCAGGAATCGATGAAAGGGTAGACAGTTTGAGACATTACTCCCACGGAGAAAGGTCCGCATCGTGCCCGTTATATTCAATCCCGATGTAATTTCTGACTTTCATCAAAACTCTGAACGTCCACAGATTCCAGGAAGCCTCCAGATGTGCTTCGGGAACTACTACCGGTGTTCCAGTAATCGATCAAAGAGTAGACATTTTGGGACATTACTCTAATGGAGAAAAGTCCGCATGGTGCCCGTTATATTCAATCCCGATGCAATTTCTGTATTTCATCAAAACTCTGAACGTCCACAGATTACAGGAAGCCTCCAGATGTGCTTCGGAAACTACTACTGGTGTTCCTGGAATCGATCAAAGAGTAGACAGTTTGAGACATTACTCCCATGGAGAAAAGTCCTCATGCTGCCCGTTATTTTCAATAGCGATGCAATTTCTGTCTTTCATCAAAACTCTGAACGTCCACAGGTTACAGGAAGCCTCCTGATGTGCTTCGGAAACTACTACTGGTGTCCCAGGAATCGATCAAAGAGTAGACAGTTTGAGACATTACTCCCATGGAGAATAGTCCGCATGGTGCCCGTTATATTCAACACCGATGCAATTTCAGTCTTTCATCAAAACTCTGAACGTCCACAGATTACAGGAGGCCTCCAGATGTGCTTCGGAAACTACCACTTGTGTCCCAGGAATCGAATAAAGAGTACACAGTTTGAGACATTACTCCCATGGAGAAAAGTACGCATGGTGCCCGTTATATTCAATCTCGATACAATTTCTCTCTTTCATCAAAACTCTGAACGTCCACAGATTACAGGAAGCCTCCAGATGTGCTTCGGAAACTACTACTAGTGTTCCAGGAATCGATCAAAGAGTAAACAGATTGAGACATTACTCAAATGGAGAAAAGTACGCATGGCGACCGTTATATTCAACCTCGATGCAATTTCTGTCTTTTATCAAAACTCTGAACGTCCACAGATTACAGGAAGCCTCCAGATGTGCTTCGGAAACTACTACTGGTGTCACAGGAATCGATCAAAGAGTAGACAGTTTGAGACATTACTCCCATGGAGAAAAGTCCGCATGGTGCCCGTTATATTCAATCCCGATGTAATTTCTGTCTTTCATCAAAACTCTGAACGTCCACAGATTACAGGAAGCCTCCAGTTATGCTTCGGAAACTACTACTGGTGTTCCAGGAATCGATCAAAGAGTAGACAGTTTGAGACATTACTCCCATGGAGAAAAGTCAGCATGGTGCCCGTTATATTCAATCTCGATGCAATTACTCTCTTTCATGAAAACTCTGAACGTCCACAGATTACAGGAGGCCTCCAGATGTGCTTCGGAAACTACTACTAGTGTTCCAGGAATCGATTAAAAGTAAACAGATTGAGACATTACTCAAATGGAGAAAAGTCCCCATGGTGCCCGTTATTTTCAATAGCGATGCAATTTCTCTCTTTCATCAAAACTCTGAACGTCCACAGATTACAGGAAGCCTCCAGATGTGCTTCGGAAACTACTACTAGTGTTCCAGGAATCGATCAAAGAGTAAACAGATTGAGACATTACTCAAATGGAGAAAAGTCCGCATGGTGCCCGTTATATTCAACCTCGATGCAATTTCGGTCTTTCATCAAAACTCTGAACGTGCACAGATTACAGGAAGCCTCCAGATGTGCTTCGGAAACTACTACTGGTGTCCCGGGAATCGATCAAAGCGTAGACAGTTTGGAGACATTACTCCCATGGAGAAAAGTCCGCATGGTGCCCGTTATATTCAACCTCGATGCAATTTCTGTCTTTCATCAAAACTCTGAACGTCCACAGATTACAGGAAGCCTCCAGATGTGCATCGGAAACTACTACTGGTGTCACAGGAATCGATCAAAGAGTAGACAGTTTGAGACATTACTCCCATGGAGAAAAGTCCGCATGGTGTCCGTTATATTCAATCCCGATGTAATTTCTGTCTTTCATCAAAACTCTGAACGTCCAAAGACTTCAGGAAGCCTCCAGATGTGCTTTGGAAGCTACTACTGGTGTTCCAGGAATCGATGAAAGGGTAGACAGTTTGAGACATTACTCCCACGGAGAAAGGTCCGCATGGTGCCCGTTATATTCAATCTCGATGCAATTTCAGTCTTTCATCAAAACTCTGAACGTCCACAGATTACAGGAGGCCTCCAGATGTGCTTCGGAAACTACCACTTGTGTCCCAGGAATCGAATAAAGAGTACACAGTTTGAGACATTACTCCCATGGAGAAAAGTACGCATGGTGCCCGTTATATTCAATCTCGATACAATTTCTCTCTTTCATCAAAACTCTGAACGTCCACAGATTACAGGAAGCCTCCAGATGTGCTTCGGAAACTACTACTAGTGTTCCAGGAATCGATCAAAGAGTAAACAGATTAAGACATTACTCAAATGGAGAAAAGTCCGCATGGCGACCGTTATATTCAACCTCGATGCAATTTCTGTCTTTCATCAAAACTCTGAACGTCCACAGATTACAGGAAGCCTCCAGATGTGCTTCGGAAACTACTACTAGTGTCACAGGAATCGATCAAAGAGTAGACAGTTTGAGACATTACTCCCATGGAGAAAAGTCAGCATGGTGCCCGTTATATTCAATCTCGATGCAATTTCTCTCTTTCATGAAAACTCTGAACGTCCACAGATTACAGGAGGCCTCCAGATGTGCTTCGGAAACTACTACTAGTGTTCCAGGAATCGATTAAAAGTAAACAGATTGAGGCATTACTCAAATGGAGAAAAGTCCCCATGGTGCCCGTTATATTCAATGCCGATGCAATTTCTGTCTTTCATCAAAACTCTGAACGTCCACAGATTCCAGGATGCCTCCAGATGTGCTTCGGAAACTACTACTGGTGTTCCAGGATTCGATCAAAGAGTAGACAGTTTGAGACATTACTCCCATGGAGAAAAGTTCTCATGGTGCCCGTTATTTCCAATAGCTATGCAATTTCTGTCTTTCATCAAAACTCTGAACGTCAACAGGTTACAGGAAGCCTCCAGATGTGCTTCGGAAACTACAACTGGTGTTCCAGGAATCGAACTAAGAGTAGACAGTTTGAGACATTACTCCCACGGAGGAAGGTCCGCATGGTGCCCGTTATATTCAATCCCGATGCAATTTCTGTCTTTCATCAAAACTCTGAACGTCCAAAGACTTCAGGAAGATTCCAGATGTGCTTTGGAAGCTACTACTAGTGTTCCAGGAATCGATCAAAGTGTAGACAGTTTGAGACATTACTCCCACGGAGGAAGGTCCGCATGTTGCCCGTTACATTCAATCCCGATGCAATTTCTGTCTTTCATCAAAACTCTGAACGTCCACAGATTCCAGGAAGCCTCCAGATGTGCTTCGGAAGCTACTACTGGTGTTCCAGAAATCGATCAAAGAGTAGACAGTTTGAGACATTACTCTAATGGAGAAAAGGCCGCATGGTGCCCGTTATATTCAATCCCGATGCAATATCTGTCTTTCATCCAAACTCTGAACGTCCACAGATTACAGGAAGCCTCCAGATGTGCTTCGGAAACTACTACTGGTGTTCCAGGAATGGATCAAAGAGTAGACAGTTTGAGACATTACTCCCATGGAGAAAAGTCCTCATGGTGCCCGTTATTTTCAATAGCGATGCAATTTCTCTCTTTCATCAAAACTCTGAACGTCCACAGATTACAGGAAGCCTCCAGATGTGCTTCGGAAACTACTACTAGTGTTCCAGGAATCGATCAAAGAGTAAACAGATTGAGACATTACTCAAATGGAGAAAAGTCCCCATGGTGCCCGTTATATTCAATCCCGATGCAATTTCTGTCTTTCATCAGAACTCTGAACGTCCAAAGACTTCAGGAAGCCTCCAGATGTGCTTTGGAAGCTACTACTGGTGTTCCAGGAATCGATGAAAGGGTAGACAGTTTGAGACATTACTCCCACGGAGAAAGGTCCGCATGGTGCCCGTTATATTCAATCCCGATGTAATTTCTGACTTTCATCAAAACTCTGAACGTCCACAGATTCCAGGAAGCCTCCAGATGTGCTTCGGGAATTACTACCGGTGTTCCAGTAATCGATCAAAAAGTAGGCAGTTTGGGACATTACTCTAATGGAGAAAAGTCCGCATGGTGCCCGTTATATTCAATCCCGATGCAATTTCTGTCTTTCATCAAAACTCTGAACGTCCACAGATTCCAGGAAGCCTCCAGAAGTGCTTCGGAAACTACTACTGGTGTTCCAGGATTCGATCAAAGAGTAGACAGTTTGAGACATTACTCCCATGGAGAAAAGACCTCATGGTGCCCGTTATTTTCTATAGCTATGCAATTTCTGTCTTTCATCAAAACTCTGAACGTCAACAGGTTACAGGAAGCCTCCAGATGTGCTTCGGATACTGCTACTTGTGTCCCAGGAATCGATCAAAGAGTACACAGTTTGAGACATTATTCCCATATAGAAAAGTCCGCATGGGGCCCGTTATATTCAATCTCGATGCGATTTCTCTCTTTTATCAAAACTCTGAACGTCCACAGATTACAGGAAGCCTCCAGATGTGCTTCGGAAACTAGTACTAGTGTTCCATGAATCGATCAAAGAGTAAACAGATTGAGACATTACTCAAATGGAGAAAAGTCCGCATGGTGCCCGTTATATTCAACCTCGATGCAATTTCTGTCTTTCATCAAAACTCTGAACGTCCACAGATTACAGGAAGCCTCCAGATGTGCTTTGGAAACTACTACAGGTGTTTCAGGAATCGATCAAAGAGTAGACAGTATGAGACATTACTCCCATGGAGAAAAGTCCTCATGGTGCCCGTTATTTTCAATAGCGATGCAATTTCTGTCTTTCATCAAAACTCTGAACGTCCAAAGACTTCAGGAAGATTCCAGATGTGCTTTGGAAGCTACTACTAGTGTTCCAGGAATCGATCAAAGTGTAGACAGTTTGAGACGTTACTCCCACGGAGGAAGGTCCGCATGTTGCCCGTTACATTCAATCCCGATGCAATTTCTGTCTTTCATCAAAACTCTGAACGTCCACAGATTCCAGGAAGCCTCCAGATGTGCTTCGGAAGCTACTACTGGTGTTCCAGAAATCGATCAAAGAGTAGACAGTTTGAGACATTACTCTAATGGAGAAAAGGCCGCATGGTGCCCGTTATATTCAATCCCGATGCAATATCTGTCTTTCATCTAAACTCTGAACGTCCACAGATTACAGGAAGCCTCCAGATGTGCTTCGGAAACTACTACTGGTGTTCCAGGAATGGATCAAAGAGTAGACAGTTTGAGACATTACTCCCATGGAGAAAAGTCCTCATGGTGCCCGTTATTTTCAATAGCGATGCAATTTCTCTCTTTCATCAAAACTCTGAACGTCCACAGATTACAGGAAGCCTCCAGATGTGCTTCGGAAACTACTACTAGTGTTCCAGGAATCGATCAAAGAGTAAACAGATTGAGACATTACTCAAATGGAGAAAAGTCCCCATGGTGCCCGTTATATTCAATCCTGATGCAATTTCTGTCTTTCATCAAAACTCTGAACGTCCAAAGACTTCAGGAAGCCTCCAGATGTGCTTTCGAAGCTACTACTGGTGTTCCAGGAATCGATGAAAGGGTAGACAGTTTGAGACATTACTCCCACGGAGAAAGGTCCGCATGGTGCCCGTTATATTCAATCCCGATGTAATTTCTGACTTTCATCAAAACTCTGAACGTCCACAGATTCCAGGAAGCCTCCAGATGTGCTTCGGGAATTACTACCGGTGTTCCAGTAATCGATCAAAAAGTAGGCAGTTTGGGACATTACTCTAATGGAGAAAAGTCCGCATGGTGCCCGTTATATTCAATCCCGATGCAATTTCTGTCTTTCATCAAAACTCTGAACGTCCACAGATTACAGGAAGCCTCCAGATGTGCTTCGGAAACTACTACTGGTGTTCCAGGATTCGATCAAAGAGTAGACAGTTTGAGACATTACTCCCATGGAGAAAAGTCCTCATGGTGCCCGTTATTTTCAATAGCTATGCAATTTCTGTCTTTCATCAAAACTCTGAACGTCAACAGGTTACAGGAAGCCTCCAGATGTGCTTCGGATACTGCTACTTGTGTCCCAGGAATCGATCAAAGAGTACACAGTTTGAGACATTATTCCCATATAGAAAAGTCCGCATGGGGCCCGTTATATTCAATCTCGATGCGATTTCTCTCTTTTATCAAAACTCTGAACGTCCACAGATTACAGGAAGCCTCCAGATGTGCTTCGGAAACTAGTACTAGTGTTCCAGGAATCGATCAAAGAGTAAACAGATTGAGACATTACTCAAATGGAGAAAAGTCCGCATGGTGCCCGTTATATTCAACCTCGATGCAATTTCTGTCTTTCATCAAAACTCTGAACGTCCACAGATTACAGGAAGCCTCCAGATGTGCTTTGGAAACTACTACAGGTGTTTCAGGAATCGATCAAAGAGTAGACAGTATGAGACATTACTCCCATGGAGAAAAGTCCTCATGGTGCCCGTTTTTTTCAATAGCGATGCAATTTCTGTCTTTCATCAAAACTCTGAACGTCCACAGATTACAGGAAGCCTCCAGATGTGCTTCGGAAACTACTACTGGTGTCCCAGGAATCGATCAAAGAGTAGACAGTTTGAGACATTACTCCCATGGAGAAAAGTCCACATGGTGCCCGTTATATTCAATCCCGATGCAATTTCTGTCTTTCATCAAAACTCTGAACGTCCACAGATTACAGGTAGCCTCCAGATGTGCTTCGGAAACTACTACTTGTGTCCCAGGAATCGAATAAAGAGTACACAGTTTGAGACATTACTCCCATGGAGAATAGTCCGCATGGTGCCCGTTATATTCAATCTCGATGCAATTTCTCTCTTTCATCAAAACTCTGAACGTCCACAGATTACAGGAAGCCTCCAGATGTGCTTCGGAAACTACTACTAGTGTTCCAGGATTCGATCAAAGGTAAACAGATTGAGACATTACTCAAATGGAGAAAAGTCCGCATGGTGCCCGTTATATTCAACCTCGATGCAATTTCTGTCTTTCATCTAAACTCTGAACGTCCACAGATTACAGGAAGCCTCCAGATGTGCTTCGGAAACTACTACAGGTGTTTCAGGAATCGATCAAAGAGTAGACAGTTTGAGACATTACTCCCTGGGAGCAAAGTCCCCATGGTGCCCGTTATATTCAATCCCGATGCAATTTCTGTCTTTCATCAAAACTCTGAACGTCCACAAATTACAGGTAGCCTCCAGATGTGCTTCGGAAACTACTACTTGTGTCCCAGGAATCGAATAAAGAGTACACAGTTTGAGACATTACTCCCATGGAGAAAAGTCCGCATGGTGCCCGTTATATTCAATCTCGATGCAATTTCTCTCTTTCATCAAAACTCTGAACGTCCACAGATTACAGGAAGCCTCCAGATGTGCTTCGGAAACTACTACTAGTGTTCCAGGAATCGATCAAAAGTAAACAGATTGAGACATTACTCAAATGGTGAAAAGTCCGCATGGTGCCCGTTATATTCAACCTCGATGCAATTTCTGTCTTTCGTCAAAACTCTGAACGTCCACAGATTACAGGAAGCTTCCAGATGTGCTTCGGAAACTACTACAGGTGTTTCAGGAATTGATCAAAGAGTAGACAGTTTGAGACATTACTCCCAGGTAGAAACGTCCCCATGGTGCAGGTTATATTCAATCCCGATGCAATTTCTGTCTTTCATCAAAACTCTGAACGTCGAAAGACTTCAGGAAGCCTCCAGATGTGCTTTGGAAGCTACTACTGGTGTTCCAGGAATCGATGAAAGGGTAGACAGTTTGAGACATTACTCCCACGGAGAAAGGTCCGCATGGTGCCCGTAATATTCAATCCCGATGTAATTTCAGACTTTCATCAAAACTCTGAACGTCCACAGATTCCAGGAAGCCTCCATATGTGCTTCGGGAACTACTACCGGTGTTCCAGTAATCGATCAAAGAGTAGACAGTTTGGGACATTACTCTAATGGAGAAAAGTCCGCATGGTGCCCGTTATATTCAATCCCGAAGCAATTTCTGTCTTTCATCAAAACTCAGAACTTCAACAGGTTACAGGAAGCCTCCAGATGTGCTTCGGAAACTACTACTTGTGTCCCAGGAATCGATCAAAGAGGACACAGTTTGAGACATTATTCCCATATAGAAAAGTCCGCATGGTGCCCGTTATATTCAACCTCGATGCAATTTCTGCCTTTCATCAAAACTCTGAACGTCCACAGATTACAGGAAGCCTCCAGATGTGCTTCGGAAACTACTACAGGTGTTTCAGGAATCGATCAAAGAGTAGACAGTTTGAGGCATTACTCCCAGGGAGCAAAGTCCCCATGGTGCCCGTTATATTCAATCCCGATGCAATTTCAGTCTTTCATCAAACCTCTGAACGTCCAAAGACTTCAGGAAGATTCCAGATGTGCTTTGGAAGCTACTACTGGTGTTCCAGGAATCGATCAAAGGGTAGACAGTTTGAGACATTACTCCCAATGAGAAAAGTCCGCATGGTGCCCGTTATATTCAATCCCGATGCAATTTCTGTTTTTCATCAAACTCTGAACGACCACAGATTCCAGGAAGCCTCCAGATGTGCTTCGGAAACTACTACTGGTGTTCCAGAAATCGATCATAGAGTAGACATTTTGAGACATTACTCTAATGGAGAAAAGGCCGCATGGTGCCCGTTATATTCAATCCCGATGCAATATCTGTCTTTCATCAAAACTCTGAACGTCCACAGATTACAGGAAGCCTCCAGATGTGCTTCGGAAACTACTACTGGTGTTCCAGGAATCGATCAAAGAGTAGACAGTTTGAGACATTACTCCCATGGAGAAAAGTCCTCATGGTGCCCGTTATTTTCAATAGCGATGCAATTTCTGTCTTTCATCAAAACTCTGAACGTCCACAGATTACAGGGAGCCTCCAGATGTGCTTCGGAAACTACTACTGGTGTCCCAGGAATCGATCAAAAAGTAGACAGTTTGAGACATTACTCCCATGGAGAAAAGTCCACATGGTGCCCGTTATATTCAATCCCGATGCAATTTCTGTCTTTCATCAAAACTCTGAAGGTCCACAGATTACAGGGAGCCTCCAGATGTGCTTCGGAAACTACTACTGGTGTTCCAGAAATCGATCAAAGAGTAGACAATTTGAGACATTACTCCCATGGAGAAAAGTCCGCATGGTGCCCGTTATATTCAATCCTGATGCAATTTCTGTCTTTCATCAAAACTCTGAACGTCCACAGATTACAGGAAGCCTCCAGATGTGCTTCGAGAACTACTGCTGGTGTTCCGGGAATCGATCAAAAAATAGACAGTCTGAGACATTACTCTAATGGAGAAAAGTCCGCATGGTGCCCGTTATATTCAATCCCGATGCAATTTCTGTCTTTCATCAAAACTCTGAACGTCCACAGATTACAGGAAGCCTCCAGATGTGCTTCAGAAACTACTACTGGTGTCCCAGGAATCGATCAAAGGGTAGACAGTTTGAGACATTACTCCCACGGAGAAAAGTCTTCATGGTGCCCGTTATATTCAACCCCGATGCAATTTCAGTCTTTCATCAAAACTCTGAAGATCCACAGATTACAGGAAGCCTCCAGATGTGCTTTGGAAACTACTACTGGTGTCCCAGGAATCGATCAAAGCGTAGACAGTTTGAGACATTACTCCCATGAAGAAAAGTCTTCATGGTGCCCGTTATATTCAACCCCGATGCAATTTCAGTCTTTCATCAAAACTCTGAACTTCCACAGATTACAGGAAGCCGCCAGATGTGCATCGGAAACTACTACTTGTGTCCCAGGAATCGAATAAAGAGTACACAGTTTGAGACATTACTCCCATGGAGAAAAGTCCGCATGGTGCCCGTTATATTCAATCTCGATGCAATTTCTCTCTTTCATCAAAACTCTGAACGTCCACAGATTACACGAAGCCTCCAGATGTGCTTCGGAAACTACTACTAGTGTTCCAGGAATCGATCAAAAGTAAACAGATTGAGACATTACTCAAATGGAGAAAAGTCCGCATGGTGCCCGTTATATTCAACCTCGATGCAATTTCTGTCTTTCATCAAAACTCTGAACGTCCAAAGACTTCAGGAAGCCTCCAGATGTGCATTGGAAGCTACTACTGGTGTTCCAGGAATCGATGAAAGGGTAGACAGTTTGAGACATTACTCCCACGGAGATAGGTCCGCATGGTGCCCGGTATATTCAATCCCGATGTAATTTCTGACTTTCATCAAAACTCTGAACGTCCACAGATTCCAGGAAGCCTCCAGATGTGCTTCGGGAACTACTACCGGTGTTCCAGTAATCGATCAAAGAGTAGACATTTTGGGACGTTACTCTAATGGAGAAAAGTCCGCATGGTGCCCGTTAAATTCAATCCCGATGCAATTTCTGTCTTTCATCAAAACTCTGAACGTCCACAGCTTCCAGGAAGACTCCAGATGTGCTTCGGAAACTACTACTGGTGTTCCAGGATTCGATCAAAGAGTAGACAGTTTGAGACATTACTCCCATGGAGTAAAGTCCTCATGGATTCCGTTATTTTCAATAGCGATGCAATTTCTGTCTTTCATCAAAACTCTGAACGTCCACAGATTACAGGATGCCTCCAGATGTGCTTCGGAAACTACTACTTGTGTCCCAGGAATCGATCAAAGAGTACACAGTTTGAGACATTATTCCCACATAGAAAAGTCCGCATGGTGCCCGTTATATTCACCCTCGATGCAATTTCTCTCTTTCATTAAAACTCTGAACGTCCACAGATTACAGGAAGCCTCCAGATGTGCTTCGGAAACTACTACAGGTGTTTCAGGAATCGATCAAAGGGTAGACAGTTTGAGACATTACTCCCAGGGAGCAAAGTCCCCATGGTGCCCGTTATATTCAATCCCGATGCAATTTCTGTCTTTCATCAAAACTCTGAACGTCAACAGATTACAGGTAGCCTCCAGATGTGCTTCGGAAACTACTACTTGTGTCCCAGGAATCGAATAAAGAGTACACAGTTTGAGACATTACTCCCATGGAGAAAAGTCCGCATGGTGCCCGTTATATTCAATCCCGATGCAATATCTGTCTTTCATCAAAACTCTGAACGCCCAAAGATTACAGGATGCCTCCAGATGTGCTTTGGAAACTACTACTGGTGTTCCACTAATCGATCAAAGAGTAGACAGTTTGAGACATTACTCCCATGGAGAAAAGTCCTCATGGTGCCCGTTATTTTCAATAGCGATGCAATATCTGTCTTTCATCAAAACTCTGAACGTCCACAGATTACAGGGAGCCTCCAGATGTGCTTCGGAAACTTCTACTGTAGTCCCAGGAATCGATCAAAGAGTAGACAGTTTGAGACATTACTCCCATGGAGAAAAGTCCACATGGTGCCCGTTATATTCAATCCCGATGCAATTTCTGTCTTTCATCAAAACTCTGAAGGTCCACAGATTACAGGTGGCCTCCAGATGTGCTTCGGAAACTACTACTGGTGTTCCAGAAATCGATCGAAGAGTAGACAATTTGAGACATTACTCCCATGGAGAAAAGTCCGCATGGTGCCCGTTATATTCAATCCTGATGCAATTTCTGTCTTTCATCAAAACTCTGAACGTCCACAGATTCCAGGAAGAATCCAGATGTGCTTCGAGAACTACTACTGGTTTTCTGGGAATCGATCAAAAAATAGGCAGTCTGAGACATTACTCTAATGGAGAAAAGTCCGCATGGTGCCCCTTATATTCAATCCCGATGCAATTTCTGTCTTTCATCAAAACTCTGAACGTCCACAGATTACAGGTAGCCTCCAGATATGCTTTGGGAACTACTACTGGTGTCCCAGGAATCGATCAAAGCGTAGACAGTTTGAGACATTACTCCCATGGAGAAAAGTCCGCATGGTGCCCGTTATATTCAATCCCAATGCAATTTCTGTCTTTCATCAAAACTCTGAACGTCCACAGATTACAGGAAGCCTCCAGATGTGCTTCAGAAACTACTACTGGTGTCCCAGGAATCGATCAAAGGGTAGACAGTTTGAGACATAACTCCCATGTAGAAAAGTTTTCATGGTGCCCGTTATATTCAACCCCGATGCAATTTCAGTCTTTCATCAAAACTCTGAACATCCACAGATTACAGGAAGCCTCCAGATGTGCTTTGGAAACTACTACTGGTGTCCCAGGATTCGATCAAAGAGTAGACAGTTTGAGACATTACTCCCATGGAGAAAAGTCTTCATGGTGCCCGTTATATTCAACCCCGATGCAATTTCAGTCTTTCATCAAATCTCTGAATATCCACAGATTACAGGAAGCCTCCAGATGTGCTTCGGAAACTACTACTGGTGTCCCAGGAATCGTTCAAAGAGTAGACAGTTTGAGACATTACTCCCATGGAGAAAAGTCCGCATGGTGCCCGTTATATTCAATCCCGATGCAATTTCTGTCTTTCATCAAAACTCTGACCGTCCACAGATTACAGGAAGCCTCCAGATGTGCTTCGGAAACTACTACAGGTGTTTCAGGAATTGATCAAAGAGTAGACAGTTTGAGACATTACTCCCAGGTAGAAAAGTCCCCATGGTGCCCGTTATATTCAATCCCGATGCAATTTCTGTCTTTCATCAAAACTCTGAACGTCCAAAGACTTCAGGAAGCCTCCAGATGTGCTTTGGAAGCTACTACTGGTGTTCCAGGAATCGATGAAAGGGTAGACAGTTTGAGACATTACTCCCACGGAGAAAGGTCCGCATGGTGCCCGGTATATTCAATCTCGATGCAATTTCTCTCTTTCATCAAAACTCTGAACGTCCACAGATTACAGGAAGGCTCGAGATGTGCTTCGGAGACTACTACTGGTGTTCCAGTAATCGATCAAAGAGTAGACAGTTTGGGACATTACTCTAATGGAGAAAAGTCCGCATGGTGCCCGTTATATTCAATCCCGATGCAATTTCTGTCTTTCATCAAAACTCTGAACGTCCACAGATTCCAGGAAGCCTCCAGATGTGCTTCGGAAACTACTACTGGTGTTCCAGGATTCGATCAAAGAGTAGACAGTTTGAGACTTTACTCCCATGGAGAAAAGTCCTCATGGTGCCCGTTATTTTCAATAGCGATGCAATTTCTGTCTTTCATCAGAACTCTGAACGTCCACAGATTACAGGAAGCCTCCAGATGTGCTTCGGAAACTACTACTTGTGTCCCAGGAATCGATCAAAGGGTACACAGTTTGAAACATTATTCCCATATAGAAAAGTCCGCATGGTGCCCGTTATATTCAACCTCGATGCAATTTCTGTCTTTCATCAAAACTCTGAACGTCCAAAGACTTCAGGAAGCCTCCAGATGTGCATTGGAAGCTACTACTGGTGTTCCAGGAATCGATGAAAGGGTAGACAGTTTGAGACATTACTCCCACGGAGATAGGTCCGCATGGTGCCCGGTATATTCAATCCCGATGTAATTTCTGACTTTCATCAAAACTCTGAACGTCCACAGATTCCAGGAAGCCTCCAGATGTGCTTCGGGAACTACTACCGGTGTTCCAGTAATCGATCAAAGAGTAGACATTTTGGGACGTTACTCTAATGGAGAAAAGTCCGCATGGTGCCCGTTAAATTCAATCCCGATGCAATTTCTGTCTTTCATCAAAACTCTGAACGTCCACAGCTTCCAGGAAGACTCCAGATGTGCTTCGGAAACTACTACTGGTGTTCCAGGATTCGATCAAAGAGTAGACAGTTTGAGACATTACTCCCATGGAGTAAAGTCCTCATGGATTCCGTTATTTTCAATAGCGATGCAATTTCTGTCTTTCATCAAAACTCTGAACGTCCACAGATTACAGGATGCCTCCAGATGTGCTTCGGAAACTACTACTTGTGTCCCAGGAATCGATCAAAGAGTACACGGTTTGAGACATTATTCCCACATAGAAAAGTCCGCATGGTGCCCGTTATATTCACCCTCGATGCAATTTCTCTCTTTCATTAAAACTCTGAACGTCCACAGATTACAGGAAGCCTCCAGATGTGCTTCGGAAACTACTACAGGTGTTTCAGGAATCGATCAAAGGGTAGACAGTTTGAGACATTACTCCCAGGGAGCAAAGTCCCCATGGTGCCCGTTATATTCAATCCCGATGCAATTTCTGTCTTTCATCAAAACTCTGAACGTCAACAGATTACAGGTAGCCTCCAGATGTGCTTCGGAAACTACTACTTGTGTCCCAGGAATCGAATAAAGAGTACACAGTTTGAGACATTACTCCCATGGAGAAAAGTCCGCATGGTGCCCGTTATATTCAATCCCGATGCAATATCTGTCTTTCATCAAAACTCTGAACGCCCAAAGATTACAGGATGCCTCCAGATGTGCTTCGGAAACTACTACTGGTGTTCCACTAATCGATCAAAGAGTAGACAGTTTGAGACATTACTCCCATGGAGAAAAGTCCTCATGGTGCCCGTTATTTTCAATAGCGATGCAATTTCTGTCTTTCATCAAAACTCTGAACGTCCACAGATTACAGGGAGCCTCCAGATGTGCTTCGGAAACTTCTACTGTAGTCCCAGGAATCGATCAAAGAGTAGACAGTTTGAGACATTACTCCCATGGAGAAAAGTCCACATGGTGCCCGTTATATTCAATCCCGATGCAATTTCTGTCTTTCATCAAAACTCTGAAGGTCCACAGATTACAGGTGGCCTCCAGATGTGCTTCGGAAACTACTACTGGTGTTCCAGAAATCGATCGAAGAGTAGACAATTTGAGACATTACTCCCATGGAGAAAAGTCCGCATGGTGCCCGTTATATTCAATCCTGATGCAATTTCTGTCTTTCATCAAAACTCTGAACGTCCACAGATTCCAGGAAGCCTCCAGATGTGCTTCGAGAACTACTACTGGTTTTCTGGGAATCGATCAAAAAATAGACATTTTGGGACGTTACTCTAATGGAGAAAAGTCCGCATGGTGCCCCTTATATTCAATCCCGATGCAATTTCTG
Organism: Schistocerca gregaria; assembly: GCF_023897955.1. Taxonomy (NCBI): domain Eukaryota; kingdom Metazoa; phylum Arthropoda; class Insecta; order Orthoptera; family Acrididae; genus Schistocerca; species Schistocerca gregaria. The sequence continues at coordinate 37,045,431 of NC_064930.1, forward strand.
TCTTTCATCAAAACTCTGAACGTCCACAGATTACAGGTAGCCTCCAGATATGCTTTGGGAACTACTACTGGTGTCCCAGGAATCGATCAAAGCGTAGACAGTTTGAGACATTACTCCCATGGAGAAAAGTCCGCATGGTGCCCGTTATATTCAATCCCAATGCAATTTCTGTCTTTCATCAAAACTCTGAACGTCCACAGATTACAGGAAGCCTCCAGATGTGCTTCAGAAACTACTACTGGTGTCCCAGGAATCGATCAAAGGGTAGACAGTTTGAGACATAACTCCCATGTAGAAAAGTTTTCATGGTGCCCGTTATATTCAACCCCGATGCAATTTCAGTCTTTCATCAAAACTCTGAACATCCACAGATTACAGGAAGCCTCCAGATGTGCTTTGGAAACTACTACTGGTGTCCCAGGATTCGATCAAAGAGTAGACAGTTTGAGACATTACTCCCATGGAGAAAAGTCTTCATGGTGCCCGTTATATTCAACCCCGATGCAATTTCAGTCTTTCATCAAATCTCTGAATATCCACAGATTACAGGAAGCCTCCAGATGTGCTTCGGAAACTACTACTTGTGTCCCAGGAATCGTTCAAAGAGTAGACAGTTTGAGACATTACTCCCATGGAGAAAAGTCCGCATGGTGCCCGTTATATTCAATCCCGATGCAATTTCTGTCTTTCATCAAAACTCTGACCGTCCACAGATTACAGGAAGCCTCCAGATGTGCTTCGGAAACTACTACAGGTGTTTCAGGAATTGATCAAAGAGTAGACAGTTTGAGACATTACTCCCAGGTAGAAAAGTCCCCATGGTGCCCGTTATATTCAATCCCGATGCAATTTCTGTCTTTCATCAAAACTCTGAACGTCCAAAGACTTCAGGAAGCCTCCAGATGTGCTTTGGAAGCTACTACTGGTGTTCCAGGAATCGATGAAAGGGTAGACAGTTTGAGACTTTACTCCCACAGAGAAAGGTCCGCATGGTGCCCGGTATATTCAATCTCGATGCAATTTCTCTCTTTCATCAAAACTCTGAACGTCCACAGATTACAGGAAGGCTCGAGATGTGCTTCGGAGACTACTACTGGTGTTCCAGTAATCGATCAAAGAGTAGACAGTTTGGGACATTACTCTAATGGAGAAAAGTCCGCATGGTGCCCGTTATATTCAATCCCGATGCAATTTCTGTCTTTCATCAAAACTCTGAACGTCCACAGATTCCAGGAAGCCTCCAGATGTGCTTCGGAAACTACTACTGGTGTTCCAGGATTCGATCAAAGAGTAGACAGTTTGAGACTTTACTCCCATGGAGAAAAGTCCTCATGGTGCCCGTTATTTTCAATAGCGATGCAATTTCTGTCTTTCATCAGAACTCTGAACGTCCACAGATTACAGGAAGCCTCCAGATGTGCTTCGGAAACTACTACTTGTGTCCCAGGAATCGATCAAAGGGTACACAGTTTGAAACATTATTCCCATATAGAAAAGTCCGCATGGTGCCCGTTATATTCAACCTCGATGCAATTTCTGTCTTTCATCAAAACTCTGAACGTCCAAAGATTACAGGAAGCCTCCAGATGTGCTTCGGAAACTACTACAGGTGTTTCAGGAATTGATCAAAGAGTAGACAGTTTGAGACATTACTATAATGGAGAAAAGGCCGCATGGTGCCCGTTATATTCAATCCCGATGCAATATCTGTCTTTCATCAAAACTCTGAACGTCCACAGATTACAGGATGCCTCCAGATGTGCTTCGGAAACTACTACTGGTGTTCCACTAATCGATCAAAGAGTAGACAGTTTGAGACATTACTCCCATGGAGAAAAGTCCTCATGGTGCCCGTTATTTTCAATAGCGATGCAATTTCTGTCTTTCATCAAAACTCTGAACGTCCACAGATTACAGGGAGCCTCCAGATGTGCTTCGGAAACTACTACTGTAGTCCCAGGAATCGATCAAAGAGTAGACAGTTTGAGACATTACTCCCATGGAGAAAAGTCCACATGGTGCCCGTTATATTCAATCCCGATGCAATTTCTGTCTTTCATCAAAACTCTGAAGGTCCACAGATTACAGGTGGCCTCCAGATGTGCTTCGGAAACTACTACTGGTGTTCCAGAAATCGATCGAATAGTAGCCAATTTGAGACATTACTCCCATGGAGAAAAGTCCGCATGGTGCCCGTTATATTCAATCCTGATGCAATTTCTGTCTTTCATCAAAACTCTGAACGTCCACAGATTCCAGGAAGCCTCCAGATGTGCTTCGAGAACTACTACTGGTGTTCCGGGAATCGATCAAAAAATAGACAGTCTGAGACATTACTCTAATGGAGAAAAGTCCGCATGGTGCCCCTTATATTCAATCCCGATGCAATTTCTGTCTTTCATCAAAACTCTGAACGTCCACAGATTACAGGAAGCCTCCAGATATGCTTTGGGAACTACTACTGGTGTCCCAGGAATCGATCAAAGCGTAGACAGTTTGAGACATTACTCCCATGGAGAAAAGTCCGCATGGTGCCCGTTATATTCAATCCCAATGCAATTTCTGTCTTTCATCAAAACTCTGAACGTCCACAGATTACAGGAAGCCTCCAGATGTGCTTCAGAAACTACTACTGGTGTCCCAGGAATCGATCAAAGGGTAGACAGTTTGAGACATTACTCCCATGGAGAAAAGTTTTCATGGTGCCCGTTATATTCAACCCCGATGCAATTTCAGTCTTTCATCAAAACTCTGAACATCCACAGATTACAGGAAGCCTCCAGATGTGCTTTGGAAACTACTACTGGTGTCCCAGGATTCGATCAAAGAGTAGACAGTTTGAGACATTACTCCCATGGAGAAAAGTCTTCATGGTGCCCGTTATATTCAACCCCGATGCAATTTCAGTCTTTCATCAAATCTCTGAATATCCACAGATTACAGGAAGCCTCCAGATGTGCTTCGGAAACTACTACTGGTGTCCCAGGAATCGTTCAAAGAGTAGACAGTTTGAGACATTACTCCCATGGTGAAAAGTCCGCATGGTGCCCGTTATATTCAATCCCGATGCAATTTCTGTCTTTCATCAAAACTCTGACCGTCCACAGATTACAGGAAGCCTCCAGATGTGCTTCGGAAACTACTACAGGTGTTTCAGGAATTGATCAAAGAGTAGACAGTTTGAGACATTACTCCCAGGTAGAAAAGGTTCCATGGTGCCCGTTATATTCAATCCCGATGCATTTTCAGTCTTTCATCAAAACTCTGAACGTCCAAAGACTTCAGGAAGCCTCCAGATGTGCTTTGGAAGCTACTACTGGTGTTCCAGGAATCGATGAAAGGGTAGACAATTTGAGACATTACTCCCACGGAGAAAGGTCCGCATGGTGCCCGGTATATTCAATCTCGATGCAATTTCTCTCTTTCATCAAAACTCTGAACGTCCACAGATTACAGGAAGGCTCGAGATGTGCTTCGGAGACTACTACTGGTGTTCCAGTAATCGATCAAAGAGTAGACAGTTTGGGACATTACTCTAATGGAGAAAAGTCCGCATGGTGCCCGTTATATTCAATCCCGATGCAATTTCTGTCTTTCATCAAAACTCTGAACGTCCACAGATTCCAGGAAGCCTCCAGATGTGCTTCGGAAACTACTACTGGTGTTCCAGGATTCGATCAAAGAGTAGACAGTTTGAGACTTTACTCCCATGGAGAAAAGTCCTCATGGTGCCCGTTATTTTCAATAGCGATGCAATTTCTGTCTTTCATCAGAACTCTGAACGTCCACAGATTACAGGAAGCCTCCAGATGTGCTTCGGAAACTACTACTTGTGTCCCAGGAATCGATCAAAGGGTACACAGTTTGAAACATTATTCCCATATAGAAAAGTCCGCATGGGGCCCGTTATATTCAATCTCGATGCAATTTCTCTCTTTTATCAAAACTCTGAACGTCCACAGATTACAGGAAGCCTCCAGATGTGCTTCGGAAACTACTACTAGTGTTCCAGGAATCGATCAAAGAGTAAAGAGATTGAGACATTACTCAAATGGAGAAAAGTCCGCATGGTGCCCGTTATATTCAATCCCGATGCAATTTCTGTCTTTCATCAAAACTCTGAACGTCCACAGATTCCAGGAAGCCTCCAGATGTGCTTCGGAAACTACTACTGGTGTTCCAGGATTCGATCAAAGAGTAGACAGTTTGAGACTTTACTCCCATGGAGAAAAGTCCCCATGGTGCCCGTTATATTCAATCCCGATGCAATTTCTGTCTTTCATCAAAACTCTGAACGGTCACAAATTACAGGTAGCCTCCAGATGTGCTTCGGAAACTACTACTTGTGTCCCAGGAATCGAATAAAGAGTACACAGTTTGAGACATTACTCCCATGGAGAAAAGTCCGCATGGTGCCCGTTATATTCAATCTCGATGCAATTTCTCTCTTTCATCAAAACTCTGAACCTCCACAGATTACAGGAAGCCTCCAGATGTGCTTCGGAAACTACTACTAGTGTTCCAGGAATCGATCAAAAGTAAACAGATTGAGACATTACTCAAATGGTGAAAAGTCCGCATGGTGCCCGTTATATTCAACCTCGATGCAATTTCTGTCTTTCATCAAAACTCTGAACGTCCACAGATTACAGGAAGCCTCCAGATGTGCTTCGGAAACTACTACAGGTGTTTCAGGAATTGATCAAAGAGTAGACAGTTTGAGACATTACTCCCAGGTAGAAACGTCCCCATGGGGCAGGTTATATTCAATCCCGATGCAATTTCTGTCTTTCATCAAAACTCTGAACGTCGGAAGACTTCAGGAAGCCTCCAGATGTGCTTTGGAAGCTACTACTGGTGTTCCAGGAATCGATGAAAGGGTAGACAGTTTGAGACATTACTCCCACGGAGAAAGGTCCGCATGGTGCCCGTAATATTCAATCCCGATGTAATTTCAGACTTTCATCAAAATTCTGAACGTCCACAGATTCCAGGAAGCCTCCATATGTGCTTCGGGAACTACTACCGGTGTTCCAGAAATCGATCAAAGAGTACACAGTTTGGGACATTACTCTAATGGAGAAAAGTCCGCATGGTGCCCGTTATATTCAATCCCGAAGCAATTTCTGTCTTTCATCAAAACTCAGAACTTCAACAGGTTACAGGAAGCCTCCAGATGTGCTTCGGAAACTACTACTTGTGTCCCAGGAATCGATCAAAGAGGACACAGTTTGAGACATTATTCCCATATAGAAAAGTCCGCATGGGGCCCGTTATATTCAATCTCGATGCAATTTCTCTCTCTTATCAAAACTCTGAACGTCCACAGATTACAGGAAGCCTCCAGATGTGCTTCGGAAACTATTACTAGTATTCCAGGAATCGATCAAGGAGTAAACAGATTGAGACATTACTCAAATGGAGAAAAGTCCGCATGGTGCCCGTTATATTCAACCTCGATGCAATTTCTGCCTTTCATCAAAACTCTGAACGTCCACAGATTACAGGAAGCCTCCAGATGTGCTTCGGAAACTACTACAGGTGTTTCAGGAATCGATCAAAGAGTAGACAGTTTGAGGCATTACTCCCAGGGAGCAAAGTCCCCATGGTGCCCGTTATATTCAATCCCGATGCAATTTCAGTCTTTCATCAAACCTCTGAACGTCCAAAGACTTCAGGAAGATTCCAGATGTGCTTTGGAAGCTACTACTGGTGTTCCAGGAATCGATCAAAGGGTAGACAGTTTGAGACATTACTCCCAATGAGAAAAGTCCGCATGGTGCCCTTTATATTCAATCCCGATGCAATTTCTGTTTTTCATCAAACTCTGAACGTCCACAGATTCCAGGAAGCCTCCAGATGTGCTTCGGAAACTACTACTGGTGTTCCAGAAATCGATCAAAGAGTAGACATTTTGAGACATTACTCTAATGGAGAAAAGGCCGCATGGTGCCCGTTATATTCAATCCCGATGCAATATCTGTCTTTCATCAAAACTCTGAACGTCCACAGATTACAGGAAGCCTCCAGATGTGCTTCGGAAACTACTACTGGTGTTCCAGGAATCGATCAAAGAGTAGACAGTTTGAGACATTACTCCCATGGAGAAAAGTCCTCATGGTGCCCGTTATTTTCAATAGCGATGCAATTTCTGTCTTTCATCAAAACTCTGAACGTCCACAGATTACAGGGAGCCTCCAGATGTGCTTCGGAAACTACTACTGGTGTTCCAGAAATCGATCAAAGGGTAGACAGTTTGAGACATTACTCCCACGGAGAAAAGTCTTCATGGTGCCCGTTATATTCAATCCTGATGCAATTTCTGTCTTTCATCAAAACTCTGAACGTCCACAGATTACAGGAAGCCTCCAGATGTGCTTCAGAAACTACTACTGGTGTCCCAGGAATCGATCAAAGGGTAGACAGTTTGAGACATTACTCCCACGGAGAAAAGTCTTCATGGTGCCCGTTATATTCAACCCCGATGCAATTTCAGTCTTTCATCAAAACTCTGAAGATCCACAGATTACAGGAAGCCTCCAGATATGCTTTGGAAACTACTACTGGTGTCCCAGGAATCGATCAAAGCGTAGACAGTTTGAGACATTACTCCCATGGAGTAAAGTCTTCATGGTGCCCGTTATATTCAACCCCGATGCAATTTCAGTCTTTCATCAAAACTCTGAACGTCCACAGATTACAGGAAGCCGCCAGATGTGCATCGGAAACTACTACTTGTGTCCCAGGAATCGAATATAGAGTACACAGTTTGAGACATTACTCCCATGGAGAAAAGTCCGCATGGTGCCCGTTATATTCAATCTCGATGCAATTTCTCTCTTTCATCAAAACTCTGAACGTCCACAGATTACAGGAAGCCTCCATATGTGCTTCGGAAACTACTACTAGTGTTCCAGGAATCGATCAAAAGTAAACAGATTGAGACATTACTCAAATGGAGAAAAGTCCGCATGGTGCCCGTTATATTCAACCTCGATGCAATTTCTGTCTTTCATCAAAACTCTGAACGTCCAAAGATTACAGGAAGCCTCCAGATGTGCTTCGGAAACTACTACAGGTGTTTCAGGAATTGATCAAAGAGTAGACAGTTTGAGACATTACTCCCAGGTAGAAAAGTCTTCATGGTGCCCGTTATATTCAATCCCGATGCAATTTCTGTCTTTCATCAAAACTCTGAACGTCCAAAGACTTCAGGAAGCCTCCAGATGTGCATTGGAAGCTACTACTGGTGTTCCAGGAATCGATGAAAGGGTAGACAGTTTGAGACATTACTCCCACGGAGATAGGTCCGCATGGTGCCCGGTATATTCAATCCCGATGTAATTTCTGACTTTCATCAAAACTCTGAACGTCCACAGATTCCAGGAAGCCTCCAGATGTGCTTCGGGAACTACTACCGGTGTTCCAGTAATCGATCAAAGAGTAGACATTTTGGGACATTACTCTAATGGAGAAAAGTCCGCATGGTGCCCGTTATATTCAATCCCGATGCAATTTCTGTCTTTCATCAAAACTCTGAACGTCCACAGCTTCCAGGAAGACACCAGATGTGCTTCGGAAACTAATACTGGTGTTCCAGGATTCGATCAAAGAGTAGACAGTTTGAGACATTACTCCCATGGAGAAAAGTCCTCATGGATTCCGTTATTTTCAATAGCGATGCAATTTCTGTCTTTCATCAAAACTCTGAACGTCAACAGATTACAGGATGCCTCCAGATGTGCTTCGGAAACTACTACTTGTGTCCCAGGAATCGATCAAAGAGTACACAGTTTGAGACATTATTCCCACATAGAAAAGTCCGCATGGGGCCCGTTATATTCAATCTCGATGCAATTTCTCTATTTTATCAAAACTCTGAATGTCCACAGATTACAGGAAGCCTCCAGATGTGCTTCGGAAACTACTACTAGTGTTCCAGGAATCGATCAAAGAGTAAACAGATTGAGACATTACTCAAATGGAGAAAAGTCCGCATGGTGCCCGTTATATTCACCCTCGATGCAATTTCTGTCTTTCATCAAAACTCTGAACGTCCACAGATTACAGGAAGCCTCCAGATGTGCTTCGGAAACTACTACAGGTGTTTCAGGAATCGATCAAAGGGTAGACAGTTTGAGACATTACTCCCAGGGAGCAAAGTCCCCATGGTGCCCGTTATATTCAATCCCGATGCAATTTCTGTCTTTCATCAAAACTCTGAACGTCCACAGATTACAGGTAGCCTCCAGATGTGCTTCGGAAACTACTACTTGTGTCCCAGGAATCGAATAAAGAGTACACAGTTTGAGACATTACTCCCATGGAGAAAAGTCCGCATGGTGCCCGTTATATTCAATCTCGATGCAATTTCTCTCTTTCATCAAAACTCTGAACGTCCACAGATTACAGGAAGCCTCCAGATGTGCTTCGGAAACTACTACTAGTGTTCCAGGAATCGATCAAAAGTAAACAGATTGAGACATTACTCAATTAGTGAAAAGTCCGCATGGTGCCCGTTATATTCAATCCCGATGCAATATCTGTCTTTCATCAAAACTCTGAACGTCCACAGATTACAGGATGCCTCCAGATGTGCTTCGGAAACTACTACTGGTGTTCCAGGAATCGATCAAAGAGTAGACAGTTTGAGACATTACTCCCATGGAGAAAAGTCCTCATGGTGCCCGTTATTTTCAATAGCGATGCAATTTCTGTCTTTCATCAAAACTCTGAACGTCCACAGATTACAGGGAGCCTCCAGATGTGCTTCGGAAACTACTACTGTAGTCCCAGGAATCGATCAAAGAGTAGACAGTTTGAGACATTACTCCCATGGAGAAAAGTCCACATGGTGCCCGTTATATTCAATCCCGATGCAATTTCTGTCTTTCATCAAAACTCTGAAGGTCCACAGATTACAGGTGGCCTCCAGATGTGCTTCGGAAACTACTACTGGTGTTCCAGAAATCGATCGAAGAGTAGACAATTTGAGACATTACTCCCATGGAGAAAAGTCCGCATGGTGCCCGTTACATTCAATCCTGATGCAATTTCTGTCTTTCATCAAAACTCTGAACGTCCACAGATTCCAGGAAGCCTCCAGATGTGCTTCGAGAACTACTACTGGTGTTCCGGGAATCGATCAAAAAATAGACAGTCTGAGACATTACTCTAATGGAGAAAAGTCCGCATGGTGCCCCTTATATTCAATCCCGATGCAATTTCTGTCTTTCATCAAAACTCTGAACGTCCACAGATTACAGGTAGCCTCCAGATATGCTTTGGGAACTACTACTGGTGTCCCAGGAATCGATCAAAGCGTAGACAGTTTGAGACATTACTCCCATGGAGAAAAGTCCGCATGGTGCCCGTTATATTCAATCCCAATGCAATTTCTGTCTTTCATCAAAACTCTGAACGTCCACAGATTACAGGAAGCCTCCAGATGTGCTTCAGAAACTACTACTGGTGTCCCAGGAATCGATCAAAGGGTAGACAGTTTGAGACATTACTCCCATGGAGAAAAGTTTTCATGGTGCCCGTTATATTCAACCCCGATGCAATTTCAGTCTTTCATCAAAACTCTGAACATCCACAGATTACAGGAAGCCTCCAGATGTGCTTTGGAAACTACTACTGGTGTCCCAGGATTCGATCAAAGAGTAGACAGTTTGAGACATTACTCCCATGGAGAAAAGTCTTCATGGTGCCCGTTATATTCAACCCCGATGCAATTTCAGTCTTTCATCAAAACTCTGAATATCCACAGATTACAGGAAGCCTCCAGATGTGCTTCGGAAACTACTACTGGTGTCCCAGGAATCGTTCAAAGAGTAGACAGTTTGAGACATTACTCCCATGGAGAAAAGTCCGCATGGTGCCCGTTATATTCAATCCCGATGCAATTTCTGTCTTTCATCAAAACTCTGACCGTCCACAGATTACAGGAAGCCTCCAGATGTGCTTCGGAAACTACTACTGGTGTCCCAGGAATCGATCAAAGCGTAGACAGTTTGAGACATTACTCCTATGGAGAAATGTCTTCATGGTGCCCGTTATATTCAACCCCGATGCAATTTCAGTCTTTCATCAAAACTCTGAACGTCCACAGATTACAGGAAGCCTCCAGATGTGCATCGGAAACTACTACTGGTGTCCCAGGAATCGATCAAAGAGAAGACAGTTTGAGACATTACTCCCATGGAGAAATGTCTTCATGGTGCCCTTTATATTCAACCCCGATGCAATTTCAGTCTTTCATCAAAACTCTGAACGTCCACAGATTACAGGGAGCCTCCAGATGTGCTTCGGAAACTACTACTGGTGTCCCAGGAATCGATCAAAGCGTAGACAGTTTGAGACATTACTCCCATGGAGAAAGGTCTTCATGGTGCCCGTTATATTCAACCCCGATGCAATTTCAGGCTTTCATCAAAACTCTGAACGTCCACAGATTACAGGAAGCCTCCAGATGTGCTTCGGAAACTACTACTGGTGTCCCAGGAATCGATCAAAGAGTAGACAGCTTGAGACATTACTCCCATGGAGAAAAGTCCGCATGGTGCCCGTTATATTCAATCCCGATGCAATTTCTGTCTTTCATCAAAACTCTGAACGTCCACAGATTACAGGAAGCCTCCAGATATGCTTTGGGAACTACTACTGCTGTTCCAGGAATCGATCAAAGGGTAGACAGTTTGAGACATTACTCCCATGGAGAAAAGTCCGCATGGTGCCCGTTATATTCAATCCCGATGCAATTTCTGTCTTTCATCAAAACTCTGAACGTCCACAGATTACAGGAAGCCTCCAGATGTGCTTCGGAATCTACTACTGGTGTCCCAGGAATCGATCAAAGAGTAGACAGTTTGAGTCATTACTCCCATGGAGAAAAGTCCTCATGGTGCCCGTTATATTCAATCCCGATGCAATTCCTGTCTTTCATCAAAACTCTGAACGTCCACAGATTACAGGAAGCCTCCAGATGTGCTTCGGAAACTACTACTGGTGTCCCAGGAATCGATCAAAGCGTAGACAGTTTGAGACATTACTCCCATGGAGAAAAGTCTTCATGGTGCCCGTTATATTCAACCCCGATGCAATTTCAGATTTTCATCACAACTCTGAACGTCCACAGATTACAGGGAGCCTCCAGATGTGCTTCGGAAACTACTACTGGTGTCCCAGGAATCGATCAAAGAGTAGACAGTTTGAGACACTACTCCCATGGAGAAAAGTCCGCATGGTGCCCGTTATATTCAATCCCGATGCAATTTCTGTCTTTGATCAAAACTCTGAACGTCCACAGATTACAGGAAGCCTCCAGATATGCTTTGGGAACTACTACTGGTGTTCCAGGAATCGATCAAAGAGTAGACAGTTTGAGACATTACTCCCATGGAGAAAAGTCCGCATGGTGACCGTTATATTCAACCCCGATGCAATTTCTGTCTTTCATCAAAACTCTGAACGTCCACAGATTACAGGGAGCCTCCAGATGTGCTTCGGAAACTACTACTGGTGTCCCAGGAATCGATCAAAGCGTAGACAGTTTGAGACATTACTCCCATGGAGAAAGTTCCGCATGGTGCCCGTTATATTCAATCCCGATGCAATTTCGGTCTTTCATCAAAACTCTGAACGTCCACAGATTACAGGAAGCCTCCAGATGTGCGTCGGAAACTACTACTGGTGTCCCAGGAATCGATCAAAGCGTAGACAGTTTGAGACATTACTCCCACGGAGAAAAGTCTTCATGGTGCAAGTTATATTCAACCCCGATGCAATTTCAGTCTTTCATCAAAACTCTGAACATTGACAGATTAAAGGAAGCCTCCAGATGTGCTTCGGAAACTACTACTGGTGTCCCAGGAATCGATCAAAAAGTAGACAGTTTGAGACATTAATCCCATGGAGAAAAGTCCGCATGGTGCCCGTTATATTCAATCCCGATGCAATTTCTGTCTTTCATCAAGACCCTGAAAGTCCACACATTACAGGAAGCCTCCAGATATGCTTTGGGAACTACTACTGGTGTTCCAGGAATCGATCAAAGAGTAGACAGTTTGAGACATTACTCGAATGGAGAAAAGTCTTCATGGTGCCCGTTATATTCAACCCCGATGCAATTTCAGTCTTTCATCAAATCTCTGAACATCCACAGATTACAGGAAGCCTCCAGATGTGCTTCGGAAACTACTACTGGTGTCCCAGGAATCGATCAAAGAGTAGACAGTTTGAGACATTACTCCCATGGAGAAAAGTCCGCATGGTGCCCGTTATATTCAATCCCGATGCAATTTCTGTCTTTCATCACAACTCTGAACGTCCACAGATTACAGGAAGCATCCAGATATGCTTTGGGAACTACTACTGGTGTCCCAGGAACCGATCAAATCGTAGACAGTTTGAGACATTACTCCCATAGAGAAAAGTCTTCATGGTGCCCGTTATATTCAACCCCGATGCAATTTCAGTCTTTCATCAAAACTCTGAACATCCACAGATTACAGGAAGCTTCCAGATGTGCTTCGAAAAATACTACTGGTGTCCCAGGAATCGATCAAAGCGTAGACAGTTTGAGACATTACTCCCATGGAGAAAAGTCCGCATGGTGCTCGTTATATTCAATCCCGATGCAATTTCTGTCTTTCATCAAAACTCTGAACGTCCACAGATTACAGGAAGCCTCCAGATATGCTTTGGGAACTACTACTGGTGTTCCAGGAATCGATCAAAGAGTAGACAGTTTGAGACATTACTCCATTGGAGAAAAGTCCGCATGGTGCCCGTTATATTCAATCCCGATGCAATTTTTGACTTTCATCAAAACTCTGAACGTACACAGATTACAGGAAGCCTCCAGATATGCTTTTGGAACTACTACTGGTGTTCCAGGAATCGATCAAAGTGTAGACAGTTTGAGACATTACTCCATTGGAGAAAAGTCCGCATGGTGCCCGTTATATTCAATCCCGATGCAATATTTGTCTTTCATCAAACTCTGAACGTCCACAGATTATAGGAAGCCTCCAGATGTGCTTCGGAAACTACTACTAGTGTTCCAGGAATCGATCAAAGAGTAAACAGATTGAGACATTACTCAAATGGAGAAAAGTCCGCATGGTGCCCGTTATATTCAACCACGATGCAATTTCGGTCTTTCATCAAAACTCTGAACGTCCACAGATTACAGGAAGCCTCCAGATGTTCTTCGGAGGCTACTACTGGTGTCCCGGGAATCGATCAAAGCGTAGACAGTTTGGAGACATTACTCCCATGGAGAAAAGTCCGCATGGTGCCCGTTATATTCAACCTCGATGCAATTTCTGTCTTTCATCAAAACTCTGAACGTCCACAGATTACAGGAAGCCTCCAGATGTGCTTCGGAAACTACTACTGGTGTCACAGGAATCGATCAAAGAGTAGACAGTTTGAGACATTACTCCCATGGAGAAAAGTCCGCATGGTGCCCGTTATATTCAATCCCGATGTAATTTCTGTCTTTCATCAAAACTCTGAACGTCCACAGATTACAGGAAGCCTCCAGTTATGCTTCGGAAACTACTACTGGTGTTAAAGGAATCGATCAAAGAGTAGACAGTTTGAGACATTACTCCCATGGAGAAAAGTCCGCATGGTGACCGTTATATTAAATCCCGATGCAATTTCTGTCTTTCATCAAAACTCTGAACGTCCAAAGACTTCAGGAAGATTCCAGATGTGCTTTGGAATAAACTACTAGTGTTCCAGGAATCGATCAAATTGTAGACAGTTTGAGACATTACTCCCACGGAGGAAGGTCCGCATGGTGCCCGTTACATTCAATCCCGATGCAATTTCTGTCTTTCATCAAAACTCTGAACGTCCACAGATTCCAGGAAGCCTCCAGATGTGCTTCGGAAACTACTACTGGTGTTCCAGAAATCGATCAATGAGTAGACAGTTTGAAACATTACTCTAATGGAGAAAAGGCCGCATGGTGCCCGTTATACTCAATCCCGATGCAATTTCTGTCTTTCATCAAAACTCTGAACGTCCAAAGACTTCAGGAAGCCTCCAGATGTGCTTTGGAAGCTACTACTGGTGTTCCAGGAATCGATGAAAGGGTAGACAGTTTGAGACAATACTCCCACGGAGAAAGGTCCGCATGGTGCCCGGTATATTCAATCCCGATGTAATTTCTGACTTTCATCAAAACTCTGAACGTCCACAGATTTCAGGAAGCCTCCAGATGTGCTTCGGAAACTACTACTGGTGTTCCAGGATTCCATCAAAAAGTAGACAGTTTGAGACATTACTCCCATGGAGAAAAGTCCTCATGGTGCCCGTTATTTTCAATAGCGATGCAATTTCTGTCTTTCATCAAAACTCTGAACGTCCACAGATTACAGGAAGCCTTCAGATGTGCTTCGGAAACTACTACTTGTGTCCCAGGAATCGATCAAAGAGTACACAGTTTGAGACATTATTCCCATATAGAAAAGTCCGCATGGGGCCCGTTATATTCAATCTCGATGCAATTACTCTCTTTTATCAAAACTCTGAACGTCCACAGATTACAGGAAGCCTCCAGATGTGCTTCGGAAACTACTACTAGTGTTTCAGGAATCGATCAAAGAGTAAACAGATTGAGACATTACTCCCATGGAGAAAAGTCCTCATGGTGCTCGTTATTTTTAATAGCTATGCAATTTCTGTCTTTCATCAAAACTCTGAACGTCAACAGGTTACAGGAAGAATCCAGATGTGCTTCGGAAACTACTACTTGTGTCCCAGGAATCGATCAAAGAGTACACTGTTTGAGACATTATTCCCATTTAGAAAAGTCCGCATGGGGCCCGTTATATTCAATCTCGATGCAATTTCTCTCTTTTATCAAAACTCTGAAAGTCCACAGATTACAGGAAGCCTCCAGATGTGCTTCGGAAACTACTACAGGTGTTTCAGGAATCGATCAAAGAGTAGACAGTTTGAGACATTACTCCCATGGAGAAAAGTCCGCATGGTGCCCTTTATATTCAATCCCGATGTAATTTCTGTCTTTCATCAAAACTCTGAACGTCCACAGATTACGGGAAGCCTCCAGTTATGCTTCGGAAACTATTACTGGTGTTAAAGGAATCGATCAAAGAGTAGACAGTTTGAGACATTACTCCCATGGAGAAAAGTCCGCATGGTGCCCGTTATATTCAATCCCGATGCAATTTCTGTCTTTCATCAAAACTCTGAACGTCCACAGATTACAGGAAGCCTCCAGATGTGCTTCGGAAACTACTACTTGTGTCCCAGGAATCGAATAAAGAGTACACAGTTTGAGACATTACTCCCATGGAGAAAAGTCCGCATGGTGCCCGTTATATTCAATCTCGATGCAATTTCTCTCTTTCATCAAAACTCTGAACGTTCACAGATTACAGGAGGCCTCCAGATGTGCTTCGGAAACTACTACTAGTGTTCCAGGAATCGATCAAAAGTAAACAGATTGATACATTATTCAAATGGAGAAAAGTCCGCATGGTGCCCGTTATATTCAACCTCGATGCAATTTCTGTCTTTCATCAAAACTCTGAACGTCCAAAGATTACAGGAAGCCTCCAGATGTGCTTCGGAATCTACTACAGGTGTTTCAGGAATTGATCAAATAGTAGACAGTTTGAGACATTACTCCCAGGGAGAAAAGTCCCCATGGTGCCCGTTATATTCAATCCCGATGCAATTTCTGTCTTTCATCAAAACTCTGAACGTCCAAAGACTTCAGGAAGCCTCCAGATGTGCTTTGGAAGCTACTACTGGTGTTCCAGGAATCGATGAAAGGGTAGACAGTTTGAGACATTACTCCCACGGAGAAAGGTCCGCATGGTGCCCGTTATATTCAATCCCGATGTAATTTCTGTCTTTCATCAAAACTCTGAACGTCCACAGATTACAGGAAGCCTCCAGATGTGCTTCGGAAACTACTACTGGTGTCCCAGGAATCGATCAAAGCGTAGACAGTTTGAGACATTACTCCCATGGAGAAAAGTCTTCATGGTGCCCGTTATATTCAACCCCGATGCAATTTCTGTCTTTCATCAAAACTCTGAACGTCCACAGATTACAGGGAGCCTCCAGATGTGCTTCGGAAACTACTACTGGTGTCCCAGGAATCGATCAAAGCGTAGACAGTTTGAGAAATTACTCCCATGGAGAAAAGACTTCATGGTGCCCGTTATATTCAACCCCGATGCAATTTCAGTCTTTCATCAAAACTCGGAACGTATACAGATTACAGGAAGCCTCCAGATGTGCTTCGGAAACTACTACTGGTGTCCCAGGAATCGATCAAAGAGTAGACAGTTTGAGACACTACTCCCAAGGAGAAAAGTCCGCATGGTGCCCGTTATATTCAATCCCGATGCAATTTCTGTCTTTGATCAAAACTCTGAACGTCCACAGATTACAGGAAGCCTCCAGATATGCTTTGGGAACTACTACTGGTGTTCCAGGAATCGATCAAAGAGTAGACAGTTTGAGACATTACTCCCATGGAGAAAAGTCCGCATGGTAACCGTTATATTCAACCCCGATGCAATTTCTGTCTTTCATCAAAACTCTGAACGTCCACAGATTACAGGGAGCCTCCAGATGTGCTTCGGAAACTACTACTGGTGTCCCAGGAATCGATCAAAGCGTAGACAGTTTGAGACATTACTCCCATGGAGAAAGTTCCGCATGGTGCCCGTTATATTCAATCCCGATGCAATTTCGGTCTTTCATCAAAACTCTGAACGTCCACAGATTACAGGAAGCCTCCAGATGTGCTTCGGAAACTACTACTGGTGTCCCAGGAATCGATCAAAGCGTAGACAGTTTGAGACATTACTCCCACGGAGAAAAGTCTTCATGGTGCAAGTTATATTCAACCCCGATGGAATTTCAGTCTTTCATCAAAACTCTGAACATTGACAGATTAAAGGAAGCCTCCAGATGTGCTTCGGAAACTACTACTGGTGTCCCAGGAATCGATCAAAAAGTAGACAGTTTGAGACATTAATCCCATGGAGAAAAGTCCGCATGGTGCCCGTTATATTCAATCCCGATGCAATTTCTGTCTTTCATCAAGACCCTGAAAGTCCACACATTACAGGAAGCCTCCAGATATGCTTTGGGAACTACTACTGGTGTTCCAGGAATCGATCAAAGAGTAGACAGTTTGAGACATTACTCCCATGGAGAAAAGTCTTCATGGTGCCCGTTATATTCAACCCCGATGCAATTTCAGTCTTTCATCAAATCTCTGAACATCCACAGATTACAGGAAGCCTCCAGATGTGCTTCGGAAACTACTACTGGTGTCCCAGGAATCGATCAAAGAGTAGACAGTTTGAGACATTACTCCCATGGAGAAAAGTCCGCATGGTGCCCGTTATATTCAATCCCGATGCAATTTCTGTCTTTCATCACAACTCTGAACGTCCACAGATTCCAGGAAGCATCCAGATATGCTTTGGGAACTACTACTGGTGTCCCAGGAATCGATCAAATCGTAGACAGTTTGAGACATTACTCCCATAGAGAAAAGTCTTCATGGTGCCCGTTATATTCAACCCCGATGCAATTTCAGTCTTTCATCAAAACTCTGAACATCCACAGATTACAGGAAGCTTCCAGATGTGCTTCGGAAACTACTACTGGTGTCCCAGGAATCGATCAAAGCGTAGACAGTTTGAGACATTACTCCCATGGAGAAAAGTCCGCATGGTGCTCGTTATATTCAATCCCGATGCAATTTCTGTCTTTCATCAAAACTCTGAACGTCCACAGATTACAGGAAGCCTCCAGATATGCTTTGGGAACTACTACTGGTGTTCCAGGAATCGATCAAAGAGTAGACAGTTTGAGACATTACTCCATTGGAGAAAAGTCCGCATGGTGCCCGTTATATTCAATCCCGATGCAATTTTTGACTTTCATCAAAACTCTGAACGTACACAGATTACAGGAAGCCTCCAGATATGCTTTTGGAACTACTACTGGTGTTCCAGGAATCGATCAAAGTGTAGACAGTTTGAGACATTACTCCATTGGAGAAAAGTCCGCATGGT
The DNA here is from genome assembly GCF_023897955.1 of Schistocerca gregaria. Lineage (NCBI taxonomy): Eukaryota > Metazoa > Arthropoda > Insecta > Orthoptera > Acrididae > Schistocerca > Schistocerca gregaria. Next base: position 37,063,520 of record NC_064930.1, read on the forward strand.
GCCCGTTATATTCAATCCCGATGCAATATTTGTCTTTCATCAAAACTCTGAACGTCCACAGATTACAGGAAGCCTCCAGATGTGCTTCGGAAACTACTACTAGTGTTCCAGGAATTGATCAAAGAGTAAACAGATTGAGACATTACTCAAATGGAGAAAAGTCCGCATGGTGCCCGTTATATTCAACCACGATGCAATTTCGGTCTTTCATCAAAACTCTGAACGTCCACAGATTACAGGAAGCCTCCAGATGTTCTTCGGAGGCTACTACTGGTGTCCCGGGAATCGATCAAAGCGTAGACAGTTTGGAGACATTACTCCCATGGAGAAAAGTCCGCATGGTGCCCGTTATATTCAACCTCGATGCAATTTCTGTCTTTCATCAAAACTCTGAACGTCCACAGATTACAGGAAGCCTCCAGATGTGCTTCGGAAACTACTACTGGTGTCACAGGAATCGATCAAAGAGTAGACAGTTTGAGACATTACTCCCATGGAGAAAAGTCCGCATGGTGCCCGTTATATTCAATCCCGATGTAATTTCTGTCTTTCATCAAAACTCTGAACGTCCACAGATTACAGGAAGCCTCCAGTTATGCTTCGGAAACTACTACTGGTGTTAAAGGAATCGATCAAAGAGTAGACAGTTTGAGACATTACTCCCATGGAGAAAAGTCCGCATGGTGACCGTTATATTAAATCCCGATGCAATTTCTGTCTTTCATCAAAACTCTGAACGTCCAAAGACTTCAGGAAGATTCCAGATGTGCTTTGGAAGCTACTACTAGTGTTCCAGGAATCGATCAAATTGTAGACAGTTTGAGACATTACTCCCACGGAGGAAGGTCCGCATGGTGCCCGTTACATTCAATCCCGATGCAATTTCTGTCTTTCATCAAAACTCTGAACGTCCACAGATTCCAGGAAGCCTCCAGATGTGCTTCGGAAACTACTACTGGTGTTCCAGAAATCGATCAATGAGTAGACAGTTTGAAACATTACTCTAATGGAGAAAAGGCCGCATGGTGCCCGTTATACTCAATCCCGATGCAATTTCTGTCTTTCATCAAAACTCTGAACGTCCAAAGACTTCAGGAAGCCTCCAGATGTGCTTTGGAAGCTACTACTGGTGTTCCAGGAATCGATGAAAGGGTAGACAGTTTGAGACAATACTCCCACGGAGAAAGGTCCGCATGGTGCCCGGTATATTCAATCCCGATGTAATTTCTGACTTTCATCAAAACTCTGAACGTCCACAGATTCCAGGAAGCCTCCAGATGTGCTTCGGAAACTACTACTGGTGTTCCAGGATTCCATCAAAAAGTAGACAGTTTGAGACATTACTCCCATGGAGAAAAGTCCTCATGGTGCCCGTTGTTTTCAATAGCGATGCAATTTCTGTCTTTCATCAAAACTCTGAACGTCAACAGGTTACAGGAAGAATCCAGATGTGCTTCGGAAACTACTACTTGTGTCCCAGGAATCGATCAAAGAGTACACTGTTTGAGACATTATTCCCATTTAGAAAAGTCCGCATGGGGCCCGTTATATTCAATCTCGATGCAATTTCTCTCTTTTATCAAAACTCTGAAAGTCCACAGATTACAGGAAGCCTCCAGATGTGCTTCGGAAACTACTACAGGTGTTTCAGGAATCGATCAAAGAGTAGACAGTTTGAGACATTACTCCCATGGAGAAAAGTCCGCATGGTGCCCTTTATATTCAATCCCGATGTAATTTCTGTCTTTCATCAAAACTCTGAACGACCACATATTACGGGAAGCCTCCAGTTATGCTTCGGAAACTATTACTGGTGTTAAAGGAATCGATCAAAGAGTAGACAGTTTGAGACATTACTCCCATGGAGAAAAGTCCGCATGGTGCCCGTTATATTCAATCCCGATGCAATTTCTGTCTTTCATCAAAACTCTGAACGTCCACAGATTACAGGAAGCCTCCAGATGTGCTTCGGAAACTACTACTTGTGTCCCAGGAATCGAATAAAGAGTACACAGTTTGAGACATTACTCCCATGGAGAAAAGTCCGCATGGTGCCCGTTATATTCAATCTCGATGCAATTTCTCTCTTTCATCAAAACTCTGAACGTTCACAGATTACAGGAGGCCTCCAGATGTGCTTCGGAAACTACTACTAGTGTTCCAGGAATCGATCAAAAGTAAACAGATTGATACATTATTCAAATGGAGAAAAGTCCGCATGGTGCCCGTTATATTCAACCTCGATGCAATTTCTGTCTTTCATCAAAACTCTGAACGTCCAAAGATTACAGGAAGCCTCCAGATGTGCTTCGGAATCTACTACAGGTGTTTCAGGAATTGATCAAATAGTAGACAGTTTGAGACATTACTCCCAGGGAGAAAAGTCCCCATGGTGCCCGTTATATTCAATCCCGATGCAATTTCTGTCTTTCATCAAAACTCTGAACGTCCAAAGACTTCAGGAAGCCTCCAGATGTGCTTTGGAAGCTACTACTGGTGTTCCAGGAATCGATGAAAGGGTAGACAGTTTGAGACATTACTCCCACGGAGAAAGGTCCGCATGGTGCCCGTTATATTCAATCCCGATGTAATTTCTGACTTTCATCAAAACTCTGAACGTCCACAGATTCCAGGAAGCCTCCAGATGTGCTTCGGGAACTACTACCGGTGTTCCAGTAATCGAGCAAATAGTAGACAGTTTGGGACATTACTCTAAACGAGAAAAGTCCGCATGGTGCCCGTTATATTCAATCCCGATGCAATTTCTGTCTTTCATCAAAACTCTGAACGTCCACAGATTCCAGGAAGCCTCCAGATGTGCTTCGGAAACTACTACTGGTGTTCCAGGATTCGATCAAAGAGTAGACAGTTTGAGACATTACTTCCATGGAGAAAAGTCCTCATGGTGCCCGTTATTTTCAATAGCTATGCAATTTCTGTCTTTCATCAAAACTCTGAACGTCAACAGGTTACAGGAAGCCTCCAGATGTGCTTCGGAAACTACTACTTGTGTCCCAGGAATCGATCAAAGAGTACACAGTTTGAGACATTATTCCCATTTAGAAAAGTCCGCATGGGGCCCGTTATATTCAATCTCGATGCAATTTCTCTCTTTTATCAAAACTCTGAACGTCCACAGATTACAGGAAGCCTCCAGATGTGCTTCGGAAACTAGTACTAGTGTTCCAGGAATCGATCAAATAGTAAACAGATTGAGACATTACTCAAATGGAGAAAAGTCCGCATGGTGCCCGTTATATTCAACCTCGATGCAATTTCTTTCTTTCATCAAAACTCTGAACGTCCACAGATTACAGGAAGCCTCCAGATGTGCTTCGGAAACTACTACAGGTGTTTCAGGAATCGATCAAAGAGTAGACAGTTTGAGACATTACTCCCAGGGAGCAAAGTCCCCATGGTGCCCGTTATATTCAATCCCGATGCAATTTCTGTCTTTCATCAAAACTCTGAACGTCCAAAGAATTCAGGAAGATTCCAGATGTGCTTTGGAAGCTACTACTAGTGTTCCAGGAATCGATCAAAGTGTAGACAGTTTGAGACATTACTCCCACGGAGGAAGGTCCGCATGGTGCCCGTTACATTCAATCCCGATGAAATTTCTGTCGTTCATCAAAACTCTGAACGTCCACAGATTCCAGGAAGCCTCCAGATGTGCTTCGGAAACTACTACTGGTGTTCCAGAAATCGATCAAAGAGTAGACAGTTTGAGACATTACTCTAATGGAGAAAATGCCGCATGGTGCCCGTTATATTCAATCCCGATGCAATATCCGTCTTTCATCAAAACTCTGAACGTCCACAGATTACAGGAAGCCTCCAGATGTTCTTCGGAAACTACTACTGGTGTTCCAGGAATGGATCAAAGAGTAGACAGTTTGAGACATTTCTCCCATGGAGAAAAGTCCTCATGGTGCCCGTTATTTTCAATAGCGATGCAATTTCTGTCTTTCATCAAAACTCTGAACGTCCTCAGATTACAGGAAGCCTCCAGATGTGCTTCGGAAACTACTACTGGTGTCCCAGGAATCGATGAAAGAGTAGACAGTTTGAGACATTACTCCCATGGAGAAAAGTCCACATGGTGCCCGTTATATTCAATCCCGATGCAATTTCTGTCTTTCATCAAAACTCTGAACGTCCACAGATCACAGGTAGCCACCAGATGTGCTTCGGAAACTACTACTTGTGTCCCAGGAATCGAATAAAGAGTAGACAGTTTGAGACATTACTCCCATGGAGAAAAGTCCGCATGGTGCCCGTTATATTCAATCTCGATGCAATTTCTCTCTTTCATCAAAACTCTGAACGTCCACAGATTACAGGAAGCCTCCAGATGTGCTTCGGAAACTACTACTAGTGTTCCAGGAATCGATCAAAAGTAAACAGATTAAGACATTACTCAAATGGAGAAAAGTCCGCATGGTGCCCGTTATATTCAACCTCGATGCAATTTCTGTCTTTCATCATATCTCTGAACGTCCAAAGATTACAGGAAGCCTCCAGATGTGCTTCGGAAACTACTACAGGTGTTTCAGGAATTGATCAAAGAGTAGACAGTTTGAGACATTACTCCCAGGTAGAAAAGTCCCCAAGGTGCCCGTTATATTCAATCCCGATGCAATTTCTGTCTTTCATCAAAACTCTGAACGTCCAAAGACTTCAGGAAGCCTCCAGATGTTCTTTGGAAGCTACTACTGGTGTTCCAGGAATCGATGAAAGGGTTGACAGTTTGAGACATTACTCCCACGGAGAAAGGTCCGCATGGTGCCCGGTATATTCAATCCCGATGTAATTTCTGACTTTCATCAAAACTCTGAACGTCCACAGATGCCAGGAAGCCTCCAGATGTGCTTCGGGAACTACTACCGGTGTTCCAGTAATCGATCAAAGAGTAGACAGTTTGGGACATTACTCTAATGGAGAAAAGTCCGCATGGTGCCCGTTATATTCAATCCCGATGCAAATTCTCTCTTTCATCAAAACTCTGAACGTCCACAGATTACAGGAGGCCTCCAGATGTGCTTCGGAAACTACTACTTGTGTCCCAGGAATCGAATAAAGAGTACACAGTTTGAGACATTACTCCCATGGAGAAAAGTCCGCATGGTGCCCGTTATATTCAATCTCGATGCAATTTCTCTCTTTCATCAAAACTCTGAACGTCCACAGATTACAGGAGGCCTCCAGATGTGCTTCGGAAACTACTACTAGTGTTCCAGGAATCGATCAAACGTAAACAGATTGATACATTATTCAAATGGAGAAAAGTCCGCATGGTGCCCGTTATATTCAACCTCGATGCAATTTCGGTCTTTCATCAAAACTCTGAACGTCCAAAGATTACAGGAAGCCTCCAGATGTGCTTCGGAATCTACTACAGGTGTTTCAGGAATTGATCAAATTGTAGACAGTTTGAGACATTACTCCCAGGGAGAAAAGTCCCCATGGTGCCCGTTATATTCAATCCCGATGCAATTTCTGTCTTTCATCAAAACTCTGAACGTCCAAAGACTTCTGGAAGCCTCCAGATGTGCTTTGGAAGCTACTACTGGTGTTCCAGGAATCGATGAAAGGGTAGACAGTTTGAGACATTACTCCCACGGAGAAAGGTCCGCATGGTGCCCGTTATATTCAATCCCGATGTAATTTCTGACTTTCATCAAAACTCTGAACGTCCACAGATTCCAGGAAGCCTCCAGATGTGCTTCGGGAACTACTACCGGTGTTCCAGTAATTGAGCAAAGAGTAGACAGTTTGGGACATTACTCTAAAGGAGAAAAGTCCGCATGGTGCCCGTTATATTCAATCCCGATGCAATTTCTGTCTTTCATCAAAACTCTGAACGTCCACAGATTCCAGGAAGCCTCCAGATGTGCTTCGGAAACTACTACTGGTGTTCCAGGATTCGATCAAAGAGTAGACAGTTTGAGACATTACTCCCATGGAGAAAAGTCCTCATGGTGCCCGTTATTTTCAATAGCTATGCAATTTCTGTCTTTCATCAAAACTCTGAACGTCAACAGGTTACAGGAAGCCTCCAGATGTGCTTCGGAAACTACTACTTGTGTCCCAGGAATCGATCAAAGAGTACACAGTTTGAGACATTATTCCCATTTAGAAAAGTCCGCATGGGGCCCGTTATATTCAATCTCGATGCAATTTCTCTCTTTTATCAAAACTCTGAACGTCCACAGATTACAGGAAGCCTCCAGATGTGCTTCGGAAACTAGTACTAGTGTTCCAGGAATCGATCAAAGAGTAAACAGATTGAGACATTACTCAAATGGAGAAAAGTCCGCATGGTGCCCGTTATATTCAACCTCGATGCAATCTCTTTCTTTCATCAAAACTCTGAACGTCCACAGATTACAGGAAGCCTCCAGATGTGCTTCGGAAACTACTACAGGTGTTTCAGGAATCGATCAAAGAGTAGACAGTTTGAGACATTACTCCCAGGGAGCAAAGACCCCATGGTGCCCGTTATATTCAATCCCGATGCAATTTCTGTCTTTCATCAAAACTCTGAACGTCCAAAGAATTCAGGAAGATTCCAGATGTGCTTTGGAAGCTACTACTAGTGTTCCAGGAATCGATCAAAGTGTAGACAGTTTGAGACATTACTCCCACGGAGGAAGGTCCGCATGGTGCCCGTTACATTCAATCCCGATGAAATTTCTGTCGTTCATCAAAACTCTGAACGTCCACAGATTCCAGGAAGCCTCCAGATGTGCTTCGGAAACTACTACTGGTGTTCCAGAAATCGATCAAAGAGTAGACAGTTTGAGACATTACTCTAATGGAGAAAATGCCGCATGGTGCCCGTTATATTCAATCCCGATGCAATATCCGTCTTTCATCAAAACTCTGAACGTCCACAGATTACAGGAAGCCTCCAGATGTGCTTCGGAAACTACTACTGGTGTCCCAGGAATCGATGAAAGAGTAGACAGTTTGAGACATTACTCCCATGGAGAAAAGTCCACATGGTGCCCGTTATATTCAATCCCGATGCAATTTCTGTCTTTCATCAAAACTCTGAACGTCCACAGATCACAGGTAGCCACCAGATGTGCTTCGGAAACTACTACTTGTGTCCCAGGAATCGAATAAAGAGTAGACAGTTTGAGACATTACTCCCATGGAGAAAAGTCCGCATGGTGCCCGTTATATTCAATCTCGATGCAATTTCTCTCTTTCATCAAAACTCTGAACGTCCACAGATTACAGGAAGCCTCCAGATGTGCTTCGGAAACTACTACTAGTGTTCCAGGAATCGATCAAAAGTAAACAGATTGAGACATTACTCAAATGGAGAAAAGTCCGCATGGTGCCCGTTATATTCAACCTCGATGCAATTTCTGTCTTTCATCATAACTCTGAACGTCCAAAGATTACAGGAAGCCTCCAGATGTGCTTCGGAAACTACTACAGGTGTTTCAGGAATTGATCAAAGAGTAGACAGTTTGAGACATTACTCCCAGGTAGAAAAGTCCCCAAGGTGCCCGTTATATTCAATCCCGATGCAATTTCTGTCTTTCATCAAAACTCTGAACGTCCAAAGACTTCAGGAAGCCTCCAGATGTTCTTTGGAAGCTACTACTGGTGTTCCAGGAATCGATGAAAGGGTAGACAGTTTGAGACATTACTCCCACGGAGAAAGGTCCGCATGGTGCCCGGTATATTCAATCCCGATGTAATTTCTGACTTTCATCAAAACTCTGAACGTCCACAGATGCCAGGAAGCCTCCAGATGTGCTTCGGGAACTACTACCGGTGTTCCAGTAATCGATCAAAGAGTAGACAGTTTGGGACATTACTCTAATGGAGAAAAGTCCGCATGGTGCCCGTTATATTCAATCCCGATGCAAATTCTCTCTTTCATCAAAACTCTGAACGTCCACAGATTACAGGAGGCCTCCAGATGTGCTTCGGAAACTACTACTTGTGTCCCAGGAATCGAATAAAGAGTACACAGTTTGAGACATTACTCCCATGGAGAAAAGTCCGCATGGTGCCCGTTATATTCAATCTCGATGCAATTTCTCTCTTTCATCAAAACTCTGAACGTCCACAGATTACAGGAGGCCTCCAGATGTGCTTCGGAAACTACTACTAGTGTTCCAGGAATCGATCAAAAGTAAACAGATTGATACATTATTCAAATGGAGAAAAGTCCGCATGGTGCCCGTTATATTCAACCTCGATGCAATTTCTGTCTTTCATCAAAACTCTGACCGTCCAAAGATTACAGGAAGCCTCCAGATGTGCTTCGGAAACTACTACTGGTGTTCCAGGATTCGATCAAAGAGTAGACAGTTTGAGACATTACTCCCATGGAGAAAAGTCCTCATGGTGCCCGTTATTTTCAATAGCTATGCAATTTCTGTCTTTCATCAAAACTCTGAACGTCAACAGGTTACAGGAAGCCTCCAGATGTGCTTCGGAAACTACTACTTGTGTCCCAGGAATCGATCAAAGAGTACACAGTTTGAGACATTATTCCCATTTAGAAAAGTCCGCATGGGGCCCGTTATATTCAATCTCGATGCAATTTCTCTCTTTTATCAAAACTCTGAACGTCCACAGATTACAGGAAGCCTCCAGATGTGCTTCGGAAACTAGTACTAGTGTTCCAGGAATCGATCAAAGAGTAAACAGATTGAGACATTACTCAAATGGAGAAAAGTCCGCATGGTGCCCGTTATATTCAACCTCGATGCAATCTCTTTCTTTCATCAAAACTCTGAACGTCCACAGATTACAGGAAGCCTCCAGATGTGCTTCGGAAACTACTACAGGTGTTTCAGGAATCGATCAAAGAGTAGACAGTTTGAGACATTACTCCCAGGGAGCAAAGTCCCCATGGTGCCCGTTATATTCAATCCCGATGCAATTTCTGTCTTTCATCAAAACTCTGAACGTCCAAAGAATTCAGGAAGATTCCAGATGTGCTTTGGAAACTACTACTAGTGTTCCAGGAATCGATCAAAGTGTAGACAGTTTGAGACATTACTCCCACGGAGGAAGGTCCGCATGGTGCCCGTTACATTCAATCCCGATGAAATTTCTGTCGTTCATCAAAACTCTGAACGTCCACAGATTACAGGAAGCCTCCAGATGTGCTTCGGAAACTAGTACTAGTGTTCCAGGAATCGATCAAAGGTAAACAGATTGAGACATTACTCAAATGGAGAAAAGTCCGCATGGTGCCCGTTATATTCAACCTCGATGCAATTTCTGTCTTTCATCATAACTCTGAACGTCCAAAGATTACAGGAAGCCTCCAGATGTGCTTCGGAAACTACTACAGGTGTTTCAGGATTTGATCAAAGAGTAGACAGTTTGAGACATTACTCCCAGGTAGAAAAGTCCCCAAGGTGCCCGTTATATTCAATCCCGATGCAATTTCTGTCTTTCATCAAAACTCTGAACGTCCAAAGACTTCAGGAAGCCTCCAGATGTTCTTTGGAAGCTACTACTGGTGTTCCAGGAATCGATGAAAGGGTAGACAGTTTGAGACATTACTCCCACGGAGAAAGGTCCGCATGGTGCCCGGTATATTCAATCCCGATGTAATTTCTGACTTTCATCAAAACTCTGAACGTCCACAGATGCCAGGAAGCCTCCAGATGTGCTTCGGGAACTACTACCGGTGTTCCAGTAATCGATCAAAGAGTAGACAGTTTGGGACATTACTCTAATGGAGAAAAGTCCGCATGGTGCCCGTTATATTCAATCCCGATGCAAATTCTCTCTTTCATCAAAACTCTGAACGTCCACAGATTACAGGAGGCCTCCAGATGTGCTTCGGAAACTACTACTTGTGTCCCAGGAATCGAATAAAGAGTACACAGTTTGAGACATTACTCCCATGGAGAAAAGTCCGCATGGTGCCCGTTATATTCAATCTCGATGCAATTTCTCTCTTTCATCAAAACTCTGAACGTCCACAGATTACAGGAGGCCTCCAGATGTGCTTCGGAAACTACTACTAGTGTTCCAGGAATCGATCAAAAGTAAACAGATTGATACATTATTCAAATGGAGAAAAGTCCGCATGGTGCCCGTTATATTCAACCTCGATGCAATTTCTGTCTTTCATCAAAACTCTGACCGTCCAAAGATTACAGGAAGCCTCCAGATGTGCTTCGGAATCTACTACAGGTGTTTCAGGAATTGATCAAATTGTAGACAGTTTGAGACATTACTCCCAGGGAGAAAAGTCCCCATGGTGCCCGTTATATTCAATCCCGATGCAATTTCTGTCTTTCATCAAAACTCTGAACGTCCAAAGACTTCTGGAAGCCTCCAGATGTGCTTTGGAAGCTACTACTGGTGTTCCAGGAATCGATGAAAGGGTAGACAGTTTGAGACATTACTCCCACGGAGAAAGGTCCGCATGGTGCCCGTTATATTCAATCCCGATGTAATTTCTGACTTTCATCAAAACTCTGAACGTCCACAGATTCCAGGAAGCCTCCAGATGTGCTTCGGGAACTACTACCGGTGTTCCAGTAATTGAGCAAAGAGTAGACAGTTTGGGACATTACTCTAAAGGAGAAAAGTCCGCATGGTGCCCGTTATATTCAATCCCGATGCAATTTCTGTCTTTCATCAAAACTCTGAACGTCCACAGATTCCAGGAAGCCTCCAGATGTGCTTCGGAAACTACTACTGGTGTTCCAGGATTCGATCAAAGGGTAGACAGTTTGAGACATTACTCCCATGGAGAAAAGTCCTCATGGTGCCCGTTATTTTCAATAGCTATGCAATTTCTGTCTTTCATCAAAACTCTGAACGTCAACAGGTTACAGGAAGCCTCCAGATGTGCTTCGGAAACTACTACTTGTGTCCCAGGAATCGATCAAAGAGTACACAGTTTGAGACATTATTCCCATTTAGAAAAGTCCGCATGGGGCCCGTTATATTCAATCTCGATGCAATTTCTCTCTTTTATCAAAACTCTGAACGTCCACAGATTACAGGAAGCCTCCAGATGTGCTTCGGAAACTAGTACTAGTGTTCCAGGAATCGATCAAAGAGTAAACAGATTGAGACATTACTCAAATGGAGAAAAGTCTGCATGGTGCCCGTTATATTCAACCTCGATGCAATCTCTTTCTTTCATCAAAACTCTGAACGTCCACAGATTACAGGAAGCCTCCAGATGTGCTTCGGAAACTACTACAGGTGTTTCAGGAATCGATCAAAGAGTAGACAGTTTGAGACATTACTCCCAGGGAGCAAAGTCCCCATGGTGCCCGTTATATTCAATCCCGATGCAATTTCTGTCTTTCATCAAAACTCTGAACGTCCAAAGAATTCAGGAAGATTCCAGATGTGCTTTGGAAGCTACTACTAGTGTTCCAGGAATCGATCAAAGTGTAGACAGTTTGAGACATTACTCCCACGGAGGAAGGTCCGCATGGTGCCCGTTACATTCAATCCCGATGAAATTTCTGTCGTTCATCAAAACTCTGAACGTCCACAGATTACAGGAAGCCTCCAGATGTGCTTCGGAAACTAGTACTAGTGTTCCAGGAATCGATCAAAGAGTAAACAGATTGAGACATTACTCAAATGGAGAAAAGTCCGCATGGTGCCCGTTATATTCAACCTCGATGCAATCTCTTTCTTTCATCAAAACTCTGAACGTCCACAGATTACAGGAAGCCTCCAGATGTGCTTCGGAAACTACTACAGGTGTTTCAGGAATCGATCAAAGAGTAGACAGTTTGAGACATTACTCCCAGGGAGCAAAGTCCCCATGGTGCCCGTTATATTCAATCCCGATGCAATTTCTGTCTTTCATCAAAACTCTGAACGTCCAAAGAATTCAGGAAGATTCCAGATGTGCTTTGGAAGCTACTACTAGTGTTCCAGGAATCGATCAAAGTGTAGACAGTTTGAGACATTACTCCCACGGAGGAAGGTCCGCATGGTGCCCGTTACATTCAATCCCGATGAAATTTCTGTCGTTCATCAAAACTCTGAACGTCCACAGATTCCAGGAAGCCTCCAGATGTGCTTCGGAAACTGCTACTGGTGTTCCAGAAATCGATCAAAGAGTAGACAGTTTGAGACATTACTCTAATGGAGAAAATGCCGCATGGTGCCCGTTATATTCAATCCCGATGCAATATCCGTCTTTCATCAAAACTCTGAACGTCCACAGATTACAGGAAGCCTCCAGATGTTCTTCGGAAACTACTACTGGTGTTCCAGGAATGGATCAAAGAGTAGACAGTTTGAGACATTTCTCCCATGGAGAAAAGTCCTCATGGTGCCCGTTATTTTCAATAGCGATGCAATTTCTGTCTTTCATCAAAACTCTGAACGTCCTCAGATTACAGGAAGCCTCCAGATGTGCTTCGGAAACTACTACTGGTGTCCCAGGAATCGATGAAAGAGTAGACAGTTTGAGACATTACTCCCATGGAGAAAAGTCCACATGGTGCCCGTTATATTCAATCCCGATGCAATTTCTGTCTTTCATCAAAACTCTGAACGTCCACAGATCACAGGTAGCCACCAGATGTGCTTCGGAAACTACTACTTGTGTCCCAGGAATCGAATAAAGAGTAGACAGTTTGAGACATTACTCCCATGGAGAAAAGTCCGCATGGTGCCCGTTATATTCAATCTCGATGCAATTTCTCTCTTTCATCAAAACTCTGAACGTCCACAGATTACAGGAAGCCTCCAGATGTGCTTCGGAAACTACTACTAGTGTTCCAGGAATCGATCAAAAGTAAACAGATTGAGACATTACTCAAATGGAGAAAAGTCCGCATGGTGCCCGTTATATTCAACCTCGATGCAATTTCTGTCTTTCATCATAACTCTGAACGTCCAAAGATTACAGGAAGCCTCCAGATGTGCTTCGGAAACTACTACAGGTGTTTCAGGAATTGATCAAAGAGTAGACAGTTTGAGACATTACTCCCAGGTAGAAAAGTCCCCAAGGTGCCCGTTATATTCAATCCCGATGCAATTTCTGTCTTTCATCAAAACTCTGAACGTCCAAAGACTTCAGGAAGCCTCCAGATGTTCTTTGGAAGCTACTACTGGTGTTCCAGGAATCGATGAAAGGGTAGACAGTTTGAGACATTACTCCCACGGAGAAAGGTCCGCATGGTGCCCGGTATATTCAATCCCGATGTAATTTCTGACTTTCATCAAAACTCTGAACGTCCACAGATGCCAGGAAGCCTCCAGATGTGCTTCGGGAACTACTACCGGTGTTCCAGTAATCGAGCAAAGAGTAGACAGTTTGGGACATTACTCTAAAGGAGAAAAGTCCGCATGGTGCCCGTTATATTCAATCCCGATGCAATTTCTGTCTTTCATCAAAACTCTGAACGTCCACAGATTCCAGGAAGCCTCCAGATGTGCTTCGGAAACTACTACTGGTGTTCCAGGATTCGATCAAAGAGTAGACAGTTTGAGACATTACTCCCATGGAGAAAAGTCCTCATGGTGCCCGTTATTTTCAATAGCTATGCAATTTCTGTCTTTCATCAAAACTCTGAACGTCAACAGGTTACAGGAAGCCTCCAGATGTGCTTCGGAAACTACTACTTGTGTCCCAGGAATCGATCAAAGAGTACACAGTTTGAGACATTATTCCCATTTAGAAAAGTCCGCATGGGGCCCGTTATATTCAATCTCGATGCAATTTCTCTCTTTTATCAAAACTCTGAACGTCCACAGATTACAGGAAGCCACCAGATGTGCTTCGGATACTAGTACTAGTGTTCCAGGAATCGATCAAAGAGTAAACAGATTGAGACATTACTCAAATGGAGAAAAGTCCGCATGGTGCCCGTTATATTCAACCTCGATGCAATCTCTTTCTTTCATCAAAACTCTGAACGTCCACAGATTACAGGAAGCCTCCAGATGTGCTTCGGAAACTACTACAGGTGTTTCAGGAATCGATCAAAGAGTAGACAGTTTGAGACATTACTCCCAGGGAGCAAAGTCCCCATGGTGCCCATTATATTCAATCCCGATGCAATTTCTGTCTTTCATCAAAACTCTGAACGTCCAAAGAATTCAGGAAGATTCCAGATGTACTTTGGAAGCTACTACTAGTGTTCCAGGAATCGATCAAAGTGTAGACAGTTTGAGACATTACTTCCACGGAGGAAGGTCCGCATGGTGCCCGTTACATTCAATCCCGATGAAATTTCTGTCTTTCATCAAAACTCTGAACGTCCACAGATTCCAGGAAGCCTCCAGATGTGCTTCGGAAACTACTACTGGTGTTCCAGAAATCGATCAAAGAGTAGACAGTTTAAGACATTACTCTAATGGAGAAAATGCCGCATGGTGCCCGTTATATTCAATCCCGATGCAATATCCGTCTTTCATCAAAACTCTGAACGTCCACAGATTACAGGAAGCCTCCAGATGTTCTTCGGAAACTACTACTGGTGTTCCAGGAATGGATCAAAGAGTAGACAGTTTGAGACATTTCTCCCATGGAGAAAAGTCCTCATGGTGCACGTTATTTTCAATAGCGATGCAATTTCTGTCTTTCATCAAAACTCTGAACGTCCTCAGATTACAGGAAGCCTCCAGATGTGCTTCGGAAAATACTACTGGTATCCCAGGAATCGATCAAAGAGTAGACAGTTTGAGACATTACTCCCATGGAGAAAAGTCCACATGGTGCCCGTTATATTCAATCCCGATGCAATTTCTGTCTTTCATCAAAACTCTGAACGTCCACAGATCACAGGTAGCCTCCAGATGTGCTTCGGAAACTACTACTTGTGTCCCAGGAATCGAATAAAGAGTAGACAGTTTGAGACATTACTCCCATGGAGAAAAGTCCGCATGGTGCCCGTTATATGCAATCTCGATGCAATTTCTCTCTTTCATCAAAACTCTGAACGTCCACAGATTACAGGAAGCCTCCAGATGTGCTTCGGAAACTACTACTAGTGTTCCAGGAATCGATCAAAAGTAAACAGATTGAGACATTACTCAAATGGAGAAAAGTCCGCATGGTGCCCGTTATATTCAACCTCGATGCAATTTCTGTCTTTCATCATAACTCTGAACGTCCAAAGATTACAGGAAGCCTCCAGATGTGCTTCGGAAACTACTACTTGTGTTCCAGGAATCGATCAAAGCGTAGACAGTTTGAGACATTACTCCCATGGAGAAAAGTCCGCATGGTGCTCGTTATATTCAATCCCGATGCAATTTCTGTCTTTCTTCAAAACTCTGAACGTCCACAGATTACAGGAAGCCTCCAGATAGGCTTTGGGAACTACTACTGGTGTTCCAGGAATTGATCAAAGAGTAGACAGTTTGAGACATTACTCCCATGGAGAAAAGTCTTCATGGTGCCCGTTATATTCAATCCCGATGCAATTTCTGTCTTTCATCAAAACTCTGAACGTCCAAAGACTTCAGGAAGCCTCCAGATGTTCTTTGGAAGCTACTACTGGTGTTCCAGGAATCGATGAAAGGGTAGACAGTTTGAGACATTACTCCCACGGAGAAAGATCCGCATGGTACCCGGTATATTCAATCCCGATGTAATTTCTGACTTTCATCAAAACTCTGAACGTCCACAGATGCCAGGAAGCCTCCAGATGTGCTTCGGGAACTACTACCGGTGTTCCAGTAATCGATCAAAGAGTAGACAGTTTGGGACATTACTCTAATGGAGAAAAGTCCGCATGGTGCCCGTTATATTCAATCCCGATGCAAATTCTGTCTTTCATCAAAACTCTGAACGTCCACAGATTCCAGGAAGCCTCCAGATGTGCTTCGTTAACTACTACTGGTGTTCCAGGATTCGATCAAAGAGTAGACAGTTTGAGACATTACTCCCATGGAGAAAAGTCCTCAAGGTGCCCGTTATATTCAATCCCGATGCAATTTCTGTCTTTCATCAAAACTCTGAACGTCCACAGATTCCTGGAAGCCTCCAGATGTGCTTCGGGATCTACTACTGGTGTTCCAAAAATCGATCAAAGCGTAGACAGTTTGAGACATTACTCCCATGGAGAAAAGTCCGCATGGTGCCCGTTAAGTCCAATCCCGATGCAATTTCAGTCTTTCATCAAAACTCTGAACGTCCACAGATTACAGGAAGCCTCCAGATATGCTTTGGGAACTACTACTGGTGTCCCAGGAATCGATCAAAGCGTAGACAGTTTGAGACATTACTTCCATGGGGAAAAGTCTTCATGGTGCCCGTTATATTCAACCCCGATGCAATTTCAGTCTTTCATCAAAACACTGAACATCCACAGATTACAGGAAGCCTTCAGATGTGCTTCGGAAAGTACTACTGGTGTTTCAGGAATCTATCAAAGAGTAGACAGTTTGAGACATTACTACCAGGGAGAAAAGTGCCCATTGTGCCCGTTAAATTCAATCCCGATGCAATTTCTGTCTTTCATCAAAACTCTGAACGTCCAAAGACTTCAGGAAGCCTCCAGATGTGCTTTAGAGACTACTACTGGTGTTCCATGAATCGATCAAAGAGTAGACAGTTTGAGACTTTACTCCCACAGAGAAAAGTCCGCAAGGTGCCCGTTATATTCAATCCCGATGCAATTTCTGTCTTTCATCATAACTCTGAACGTCAAAAGATTCCAGGAAGCCTCCAGATGTGCTTGGGGAACTACTACTGGTGTTCCAAAAATCAATCAAAGGGTAGACAGTTTGAGACATTACTCTAATGGAGAAAAAGCCGCATGGTGCCCGTCATATTCAATCCCGATCAATTTCTGTCCTTCATCAAAACTCTGAACGTCCACAGATTACAGGAAGCCTCCAGATGTGCTTCGGAAACTACTACTGGTGTTCCAGGAATCGATCAAAGAGTAGACAGTTTGAGACATTACTCCCATGGAGAAAACTCCTCATGGTGCCCGTTATATTCAATCCCGATGCTATTTCTGTCTTTCATCAAAACTCTGAACGTCCACAGATTACAGGAAGCCTCCAGATATGCTTTGGGAACTACTACTGGTGTTCCAGGAATCGATCAAAGAGTAGACAGTTTGAGACATTACTCCCATTTAGAAAAGTCCGCATGGTGCTCGTTATATTCAATCCCGATGCAATTTCTGTCATTCATCAAAACTCTGAACGTCCACAGATTACAGGAAGCCTCCAGATATGCTTTGGGAACTACTACTGGTGTTCCAGGAATCGATCAAAAAGTAGACAGTTTGAGACATTACTCCCATGGAGAAAAGTCCGCATGGTGCTCGTTATATTCAATCCCGATGCAATTTCTGTCTTTCATCAAAACTCTGAACGTCCACAGATTACAGGAAGCCTCCAGATATGCTTTGGGAACTACTACTGGTGTTCCACGAATCGATCAAAGAGTAGACAGTTTTAGACATTACTCCCATGGAGAAAAGTCCGCATGGTGCTCGTTATATTCAATCCCGATGCAATTTCTGCCTTTCTTCAAAACTCTGAACGTCCACAGACTACAGGAAGCCTCCAGATGTGCTTTGGGAACTACTACTGGTGTCCCAGGAATCGATCAAAGAGTAGACAGTTTGAGACATTACTCCCAAGGAGAAAAGTCCTCATAGTGCTCGTTATATTCAATCCCGATGAAATTTCTGCCTTTCATCAAAACTCTGAACGTCCACAGATTACAGGAAGCCTCCAGATATGCTTTGGGAACTACTACTGGTGTTCCAGGAATCGATCAAAGAGTAGACAGTTTGAGACATTACTCCCATGGAGAAAGTCCGCATGGTGCTCGTTATATTCAAACCCGATGCAGTTTCTGTCTTTCATCAGAACTGTGAACGTCCACAGATTACAGGAAGCCTCCAGATATGCTTTGGGAACCACTACTGGTGTTCCAGGAATCGATCAAAGAGTAGACAGTCTGAGACATTACTCCCATGGAGAATAGTCCGCATGGTACTCGTTATATTCAATCCCGATGCAATTTCTGTCTTTCATCAAAACTCTGAACGTCCACAGATTACAGGAAGCCTCCAGATATGCTTTCGGAACTACTACTGGTGTTCGACGAATCGATCAAAGAGTAGACAGTTTGAGACATTACTCCCATAAAGAAAAGTCCGCATGGTGCTCGTTTTATTCAATCCCGATGCAATTTCTGTCTTTCATCAAAACTCTGAACGTCCACAGATTACAGGAAGCCTCCAGATGTGCTCCGGAAACTACTACTGGTGTCCCAGGAATCGATCAAAGAGTAGACAGTTTGAGACATTACTCCCATGGAGAAAAGTCCGCATGGTGCCCGTTATATTCAATCCCGATGCTATTTCTGTCTTTCATCAAAACTCTGAACGTCCACAGATTACAGTAAGCCTCCAGATATGCTTTGGGAACTACTACTGGTGTTCCAGGAATCGATCAAAGAGTAGACGGTTTGAGACATTACTCCCAAGGAGAAAAGTACGCATGGTGCTCGTTATATTCAATCCCGATGCCATTTCCGTCTTTCATCAAAACTCTGAACGTCCACAGAATACAGGAAGCCTCCAGATATGCTTTGGGAACTACTACTGGTGTTCCAGGAATCGATCAAAGAGTAGACAGTTTGAGACATTACTCCCATGGAGAAAAGTCCGCATGGTGCTCGTTATATTCAATCCCGATGCAATTTCTGTCTTTCATCAAAACTCTGAACGTCCACAGATTACAGGAAGCCTCCAGATATGCTTTGGGAACTACTACTGGTGTTCCAGGAATCGATCAAAGAGTAGACAGTTTGAGACATTACTCCCATGGAGAAAAGTCCGCATGGTGCTCGTTATATTCAATCCCGATGCAATTTCTGTCTTTCATCAAAACTCTGAACGTCCACAGATTACAGGAAGCCTCCAGATATGCTTTGGGAACTACTACTGGTGTTCCAGGAATCGATCAAAGAGTAGACAGTTTGAGACATTACTCCCATGGAGAAAAGTCCGCATGGTGCTCGTTATATTCAATCCCGATGCAATTTCTGCCTTTCTTCAAAACTCTGAACGTCCACAGATTACAGGAAGCCTCCAGATGTGCTTTGGGAACTACTACTGGTGTCCCAGGAATCGATCAAAGAGTAGACAGTTTGAGACATTACTCCCAAGGAGAAAAGTCCGCATG
Source organism: Schistocerca gregaria (assembly GCF_023897955.1). Lineage (NCBI taxonomy): Eukaryota > Metazoa > Arthropoda > Insecta > Orthoptera > Acrididae > Schistocerca > Schistocerca gregaria. Next base: position 37,082,660 of record NC_064930.1, read on the forward strand.
GTGCTCGTTATATTCAATCCCGATGCGATTTCTGCCTTTCATCATAACTCTGAACGTCCACAGATTACAGGAAGCCTCCAGATGTGCTTCGGAAACTACTACTTGTGTTCCAGGAATCGATCAAAGCGTAGACAGTTTGAGACATTACTCCCATGGAGAAAAGTCCGCATGGTGCTCGTTATATTCAATCCCGATGCAATTTCTGTCTTTCTTCAAAACTCTGAACGTCCACAGATTACAGGATGCCTCCAGATAGGCTTTGGGAACTACTACTGGTGTTCCAGGAATTGATCAAAGAGTAGACAGTTTGAGACATTACTCCCATGGAGAAAAGTCTTCATGGTGCCCGTTATATTCAATCCCGATGCAATTTCTGTCTTTCATCAAAACTCTGAACGTCCAAAGACTTCAGGAAGCCTCCAGATGTTCTTTGGAAGCTACTACTGGTGTTCCAGGAATCGATGAAAGGGTAGACAGTTTGAGACATTACTCCCACGGAGAAAGATCCGCATGGTGCCCGGTATATTCAATCCCGATGTAATTTCTGACTTTCATCAAAACTCTGAACGTCCACAGATGCCAGGAAGCCTCCAGATGTGCTTCGGGAACTACTACCGGTGTTCCAGTAATCGATCAAAGAGTAGACAGTTTGGGACATTACTCTAATGGAGAAAAGTCCTCATGGTGCCCGTTATATTCAATCCCGATGCAAATTCTGTCTTTCATCAAAACTCTGAACGTCCACAGATTCCAGGAAGCCTCCAGATGTGCTTCGTTAACTACTACTGGTGTTCCAGGATTCGATCAAAGAGTAGACAGTTTGAGACATTACTCCCATGGAGAAAAGTCCTCAAGGTGCCCGTTATATTCAATCCCGATGCAATTTCTGTCTTTCATCAAAACTCTGAACGTCCACAGATTCCTGGAAGCCTCCAGATGTGCTTCGGGAACTACTACTGGTGTTCCAAATATCGATCAAAGCGTAGACAGTTTGAGACATTACTCCCATGGAGAAAAGTCCGCATGGTGCCCGTTAAGTCCAATCCCGATGCAATTTCAGTCTTTCATCAAAACTCTGAACGTCCACAGATTACAGGAAGCCTCCAGATATGCTTTGGGAACTACTACTGGTGTCCCAGGAATCGATCAAAGCGTAGACAGTTTGAGACATTACTTCCATGGGGAAAAGTCTTCATGGTGCCCGTTATATTCAACCCCGATGCAATTTCAGTCTTTCATCAAAACCCTGAACATCCACAGATTACAGGAAGCCTTCAGATGTGCTTCGGAAAGTACTACTGGTGTTTCAGGAATCTATCAAAGAGTAGACAGTTTGAGACATTACTACCAGGGAGAAAAGTGCCCATTGTGCCCGTTAAATTCAATCCCGATGCAATTTCTGTCTTTCATCAAAACTCTGAACGTCCAAAGACTTCAGGAAGCCTCCAGATGTGCTTTAGAGACTACTACTGGTGTTCCATGAATCGATCAAAGAGTAGACAGTTTGAGACTTTACTCCCACAGAGAAAAGTCCGCAAGGTGCCCGTTATATTCAATCCCGATGCAATTTCTGTCTTTCATCATAACTCTGAACGTCAAAAGATTCCAGGAAGCCTCCAGATGTGCTTCGGGAACTACTACTGGTGTTCCAAAAATCAATCAAAGAGTAGACAGTTTGAGACATTACTCTAATGGAGAAAAAGCCGCATGGTGCTCGTCATATTCAATCCCGATCAATTTCTGTCCTTCATCAAAACTCTGAACGTCCACAGATTACAGGAAGCCTCCAGATGTGCTTCGGAAACTACTACTGGTGTTCCAGGAATCGATCAAAGAGTAGACAGTTTGAGACATTACTCCCATGGAGAAAACTCCTCATGGTGCCCGTTATTTTCAATAGCGATGAAATTTCTGTCTTTCATCATAAATCTGAACGTCCACAGGTTACAGGAAGCCTCCAGATGTGCTTCGGAAACGACTACTGGTGTCCCAGGAATCGATCAAAGAGTAGACAGTTTGAGACATTACTCCCATGGAGAAAAGTCCGCATGGTGCTCGTTATATTCAATCCCGATGCAATTTCTGTCTTTCATCAAAACTCTGAACGTCCACAGATTACAGGAAGCCTCCAGATATGCTTTGGGAACTACTACTGGTGTTCCACGAATCGATCAAAGAGTAGACAGTTTGAGACATTACTCCCATGGAGAAAAGTCCGCATGGTGCCCGTTATATTCAATCCCGATGCTATTTCTGTCTTTCATCAAAACTCTGAACGTCCACAGATTACAGGAAGCCTCCAGATATGCTTTGGGAACTACTACTGGTGTTCCAGGAATCGATCAAAGAGTAGACAGTTTGAGACATTACTCCCATTTAGAAAAGTCCGCATGGTGCTCGTTATATTCAATCCCGATGCAATTTCTGTTATTCATCAAAACTCTGAACGTCCACAGATTACAGGAAGCCTCCAGATATGCTTTGGGAACTACTACTGGTGTTCCAGGAATCGATCAAAAAGTAGACAGTTTGAGACATTACTCCCATGGAGAAAAGTCCGCATGGTGCTCGTTATATTCAATCCCGATGCAATTTCTGTCTTTCATCAAAACTCTGAACGTCCACAGATTACAGGAAGCCTCCAGATATGCTTTGGGAACTACTACTGGTGTTCCACGAATCGATCAAAGAGTAGACAGTTTGAGACATTACTCCCATGGAGAAAAGTCCGCATGGGGCTCGTTATATTCAATCCCGATGCAATTTCTGCCTTTCTTCAAAACTCTGAACGTCCACAGATTACAGGAAGCCTCCAGATGTGCTTTGGGAACTACTACTGGTGTCCCAGGAATCGATCAAAGAGTAGACAGTTTGAGACATTACTCCCAAGGAGAAAAGTCCTCATAGTGCTCGTTATATTCAATCCCGATGAAATTTCTGCCTTTCATCAAAACTCTGAACGTCCACAGATTACAGGAAGCCTCCAGATATGCTTTGGGAACTACTACTGGTGTTCCAGGAATCGATCAAAGAGTAGACAGTTTGAGACATTACTCCCATGGAGAAAAGTCCGCATGGTGCTCGTTATATTCAAGCCCGATGCAGTTTCTGTCTTTCATCAGAACTGTGAACGTCCACAGATTACAGGAAGCCTCCAGATATGCTTTGGGAACCACTACTGGTGTTCCAGGAATCGATCAAAGAGTAGACAGTCTGAGACATTACTCCCATGGAGAATAGTCCGCATGGTACTCGTTATATTCAATCCCGATGCAATTTCTGTCTTTCATCAAAACTCTGAACGTCCACAGATTACAGGAAGCCTCAAGATATGCTTTCGGAACTACTACTGGTGTTCCACGAATCGATCAAAGAGTAGACAGTTTGAGACATTACTCCCATAAAGAAAAGTCCGCATGGTGCTCGTTTTATTCAATCCCGATGCAATTTCTGTCTTTCATCAAAACTCTGAACGTCCACAGATTACAGGAAGCCTCCAGATGTGCTCCGGAAACTACTACTGGTGTCCCAGGAATCGATCAAAGAGTAGACAGTTTGAGACATTACTCCCATGGAGAAAAGTCCACATGGTGCCCGTTATATTCAATCCCGATGCTATTTCTGTCTTTCATCAAAACTCTGAACGTCCACAGATTACAGTAAGCCTCCAGATATGCTTTGGGAACTACTACTGGTGTTCCAGGAATCGATCAAAGAGTAGACGGTTTGAGACATTACTCCCATGGAGAAAAGTCCGCATGGTGCTCGTTATATTCAATCCCGATGCAATTTCCGTCTTTCATCAAAACTCTGAACGTCCACAGAATACAGGAAGCCTCCAGATATGCTTTGGGAACTACTACTGGTGTTCCAGGAATCGATCAAAGAGTAGACAGTTTGAGACATTACTCCCATGGAGAAAAGTCCGCATGGTGCTCGTTATATTCAATCCCGATGCAATTTCTGTCTTTCATCAAAACTCTGAACGTCCACAGATTACAGGAAGCCTCCAGATATGCTTTGGGAACTACTACTGGTGTTCCAGGAATCGATCAAAGAGTAGACAGTTTGAGACATTACTCCCATGGAGAAAAGTCCGCATGGTGCTCGTTATATTCAATCCCGATGCAATTTCTGTCTTTCATCAAAACTCTGAACGTCCACAGATTACAGGAAGCCTCCAGATATGCTTTGGGAACTACTACTGGTGTTCCACGAATCGATCAAAGAGTAGACAGTTTGAGACATTACTCCCATGGAGAAAAGTCCGCATGGTGCTCGTTATATTCAATCCCGATGCAATTTCTGCCTTTCTTCAAAACTCTGAACGTCCACAGATTACAGGAAGCCTCCAGATGTGCTTTGGGAACTACTACTGGTGTCCCAGGAATCGATCAAAGAGTAGACAGTTTGAGACATTACTCCCAAGGAGAAAAGTCCGCATGGTGCTCGTTATATTCAATCCCGATGCGATTTCTGCCTTTCATCAAAACTCTGAACGTCCACAGATTACAGGAAGCCTCCAGATATGCTTTGGGATCTACTACTGGTGTTCCAGGAATCGATCAAAGAGTAGACAGTTTGAGACATTACTCCCATGGAGAAAAGTCCGCATGGTGCTCGTTATATTCAATCCTGATGCAATTTCTGCCTTTCATCAAAACTCTGAACGTCCACAGATTACAGGAAGCCTCCAGATATGCTTTGGGAACTACTACTGGTGTTCCAGGAATCGATCAAAGAGTAGACAGTTTGAGACATTACCCCCATGGAGAAAAGTCCGCATGGTGCTCGTTATATTCAATCCCGATGCAATTTCTGCCTTTCTTCAAAACTCTGAACGTCCACAGATTACAGGAAGCCTCCAGATGTGCTTTGGGAACTACTACTGGTGTTCCAGTAATCGATCAAAGAGTAGACAGTTTGGGACATTACTCTAATGGAGAAAAGTCCGCATGGTGCCCGTTATATTCAATCCCGATGCAAATTCTCTCTTTCATCAAAACTCTGAACGTCCACAGATTACAGGAGGCCTCCAGATGTGCTTCGGAAACTACTACTTGTGTCCCAGGAATCGAATAAAGAGTACACAGTTTGAGACATTACTCCCATGGAGAAAAGTCCGCATGGTGCCCGTTATATTCAATCTCGATGCAATTTCTCTCTTTCATCAAAACTCTGAACGTCCACAGATTACAGGAGGCCTCCAGATGTGCTTCGGAAACTACTACTAGTGTTCCAGGAATCGATCAAACGTAAACAGATTGATACATTATTCAAATGGAGAAAAGTCCGCATGGTGCCCGTTATATTCAACCTCGATGCAATTTCGGTCTTTCATCAAAACTCTGAACGTCCAAAGATTACAGGAAGCCTCCAGATGTGCTTCGGAATCTACTACAGGTGTTTCAGGAATTGATCAAATTGTAGACAGTTTGAGACATTACTCCCAGGGAGAAAAGTCCCCATGGTGCCCGTTATATTCAATCCCGATGCAATTTCTGTCTTTCATCAAAACTCTGAACGTCCAAAGACTTCTGGAAGCCTCCAGATGTGCTTTGGAAGCTACTACTGGTGTTCCAGGAATCGATGAAAGGGTAGACAGTTTGAGACATTACTCCCACGGAGAAAGGTCCGCATGGTGCCCGTTATATTCAATCCCGATGTAATTTCTGACTTTCATCAAAACTCTGAACGTCCACAGATTCCAGGAAGCCTCCAGATGTGCTTCGGGAACTACTACCGGTGTTCCAGTAATTGAGCAAAGAGTAGACAGTTTGGGACATTACTCTAAAGGAGAAAAGTCCGCATGGTGCCCGTTATATTCAATCCCGATGCAATTTCTGTCTTTCATCAAAACTCTGAACGTCCACAGATTCCAGGAAGCCTCCAGATGTGCTTCGGAAACTACTACTGGTGTTCCAGGATTCGATCAAAGAGTAGACAGTTTGAGACATTACTCCCATGGAGAAAAGTCCTCATGGTGCCCGTTATTTTCAATAGCTATGCAATTTCTGTCTTTCATCAAAACTCTGAACGTCAACAGGTTACAGGAAGCCTCCAGATGTGCTTCGGAAACTACTACTTGTGTCCCAGGAATCGATCAAAGAGTACACAGTTTGAGACATTATTCCCATTTAGAAAAGTCCGCATGGGGCCCGTTATATTCAATCTCGATGCAATTTCTCTCTTTTATCAAAACTCTGAACGTCCACAGATTACAGGAAGCCTCCAGATGTGCTTCGGAAACTAGTACTAGTGTTCCAGGAATCGATCAAAGAGTAAACAGATTGAGACATTACTCAAATGGAGAAAAGTCCGCATGGTGCCCGTTATATTCAACCTCGATGCAATCTCTTTCTTTCATCAAAACTCTGAACGTCCACAGATTACAGGAAGCCTCCAGATGTGCTTCGGAAACTACTACAGGTGTTTCAGGAATCGATCAAAGAGTAGACAGTTTGAGACATTACTCCCAGGGAGCAAAGACCCCATGGTGCCCGTTATATTCAATCCCGATGCAATTTCTGTCTTTCATCAAAACTCTGAACGTCCAAAGAATTCAGGAAGATTCCAGATGTGCTTTGGAAGCTACTACTAGTGTTCCAGGAATCGATCAAAGTGTAGACAGTTTGAGACATTACTCCCACGGAGGAAGGTCCGCATGGTGCCCGTTACATTCAATCCCGATGAAATTTCTGTCGTTCATCAAAACTCTGAACGTCCACAGATTCCAGGAAGCCTCCAGATGTGCTTCGGAAACTACTACTGGTGTTCCAGAAATCGATCAAAGAGTAGAAAGTTTGAGACATTACTCTAATGGAGAAAATGCCGCATGGTGCCCGTTATATTCAATCCCGATGCAATATCCGTCTTTCATCAAAACTCTGAACGTCCACAGATTACAGGAAGCCTCCAGATGTGCTTCGGAAACTACTACTGGTGTCCCAGGAATCGATGAAAGAGTAGACAGTTTGAGACATTACTCCCATGGAGAAAAGTCCACATGGTGCCCGTTATATTCAATCCCGATGCAATTTCTGTCTTTCATCAAAACTCTGAACGTCCACAGATCACAGGTAGCCACCAGATGTGCTTCGGAAACTACTACTTGTGTCCCAGGAATCGAATAAAGAGTAGACAGTTTGAGACATTACTCCCATGGAGAAAAGTCCGCATGGTGCCCGTTATATTCAATCTCGATGCAATTTCTCTCTTTCATCAAAACTCTGAACGTCCACAGATTACAGGAAGCCTCCAGATGTGCTTCGGAAACTACTACTAGTGTTCCAGGAATCGATCAAAAGTAAACAGATTGAGACATTACTCAAATGGAGAAAAGTCCGCATGGTGCCCGTTATATTCAACCTCGATGCAATTTCTGTCTTTCATCATAACTCTGAACGTCCAAAGATTACAGGAAGCCTCCAGATGTGCTTCGGAAACTACTACAGGTGTTTCAGGAATTGATCAAAGAGTAGACAGTTTGAGACATTACTCCCAGGTAGAAAAGTCCCCAAGGTGCCCGTTATATTCAATCCCGATGCAATTTCTGTCTTTCATCAAAACTCTGAACGTCCAAAGACTTCAGGAAGCCTCCAGATGTTCTTTGGAAGCTACTACTGGTGTTCCAGGAATCGATGAAAGGGTAGACAGTTTGAGACATTACTCCCACGGAGAAAGGTCCGCATGGTGCCCGGTAAATTCAATCCCGATGTAATTTCTGACTTTCATCAAAACTCTGAACGTCCACAGATGCCAGGAAGCCTCCAGATGTGCTTCGGGAACTACTACCGGTGTTCCAGTAATCGATCAAAGAGTAGACAGTTTGGGACATTACTCTAATGGAGAAAAGTCCGCATGGTGCCCGTTATATTCAATCCCGATGCAAATTCTCTCTTTCATCAAAACTCTGAACGTCCACAGATTACAGGAGGCCTCCAGATGTGCTTCGGAAACTACTACTTGTGTCCCAGGAATCGAATAAAGAGTACACAGTTTGAGACATTACTCCCATGGAGAAAAGTCCGCATGGTGCCCGTTATATTCAATCTCGATGCAATTTCTCTCTTTCATCAAAACTCTGAACGTCCACAGATTACAGGAGGCCTCCAGATGTGCTTCGGAAACTACTACTAGTGTTCCAGGAATCGATCAAAAGTAAACAGATTGATACATTATTCAAATGGAGAAAAGTCCGCATGGTGCCCGTTATATTCAACCTCGATGCAATTTCTGTCTTTCATCAAAACTCTGACCGTCCAAAGATTACAGGAAGCCTCCAGATGTGCTTCGGAAACTACTACTGGTGTTCCAGGATTCGATCAAAGAGTAGACAGTTTGAGACATTACTCCCATGGAGAAAAGTCCTCATGGTGCCCGTTATTTTCAATAGCTATGCAATTTCTGTCTTTCATCAAAACTCTGAACGTCAACAGGTTACAGGAAGCCTCCAGATGTGCTTCGGAAACTACTACTTGTGTCCCAGGAATCGATCAAAGAGTACACAGTTTGAGACATTATTCCCATTTAGAAAAGTCCGCATGGGGCCCGTTATATTCAATCTCGATGCAATTTCTCTCTTTTATCAAAACTCTGAACGTCCACAGATTACAGGAAGCCTCCAGATGTGCTTCGGAAACTAGTACTAGTGTTCCAGGAATCGATCAAAGAGTAAACAGATTGAGACATTACTCAAATGGAGAAAAGTCCGCATGGTGCCCGTTATATTCAACCTCGATGCAATCTCTTTCTTTCATCAAAACTCTGAACGTCCACAGATTACAGGAAGCCTCCAGATGTGCTTCGGAAACTACTACAGGTGTTTCAGGAATCGATCAAAGAGTAGACAGTTTGAGACATTACTCCCAGGGAGCAAAGTCCCCATGGTGCCCGTTATATTCAATCCCGATGCAATTTCTGTCTTTCATCAAAACTCTGAACGTCCAAAGTATTCAGGAAGATTCCAGATGTGCTTTGGAAACTACTACTAGTGTTCCAGGAATCGATCAAAGTGTAGACAGTTTGAGACATTACTCCCACGGAGGAAGGTCCGCATGGTGCCCGTTACATTCAATCCCGATGAAATTTCTGTCGTTCATCAAAACTCTGAACGTCCACAGATTACAGGAAGCCTCCAGATGTGCTTCGGAAACTAGTACTAGTGTTCCAGGAATCGATCAAAGAGTAAACAGATTGAGACATTACTCAAATGGAGAAAAGTCCGCATGGTGCCCGTTATATTCAACCTCGATGCAATCTCTTTCTTTCATCAAAACTCTGAACGTCCACAGATTACAGGAAGCCTCCAGATGTGCTTCGGAAACTACTACAGGTGTTTCAGGAATCGATCAAAGAGTAGACAGTTTGAGACATTACTCCCAGGGAGCAAAGTCCCCATGGTGCCCGTTATATTCAATCCCGATGCAATTTCTGTCTTTCATCAAAACTCTGAACGTCCAAAGAATTCAGGAAGATTCCAGATGTGCTTTGGAAGCTACTACTAGTGTCATAGGAATCGATCAAAGTGTAGACAGTTTGAGACATTACTCCCAGGGAGAAAAGTCCCCATGGTGCCCGTTATATTCAATCCCGATGAAATTTCTGTCGTTCATCAAAACTCTGAACGTCCACAGATTCCAGGAAGCCTCCAGATGTGCTTCGGAAACTACTACTGGTGTTCCAGAAATCGATCAAAGAGTAGACAGTTTGAGACATTACTCTAATGGAGAAAATGCCGCATGGTGCCCGTTATATTCAATCCCGATGCAATATCCGTCTTTCGTCAAAACTCTGAACGTCCACAGATTCCAGGAAGCCTCCAGATGTGCTTCGGAAACTACTACTGGTGTTCCAGAAATCGATCAAAGAGTAGACAGTTTGAGACATTACTCTAATGGAGAAAATGCCGCATGGTGCCCGTTATATTCAATCCCGATGCAATATCCGTCTTTCATCAAAACTCTGAACGTCCACAGATTACAGGAAGCCTCCAGATGTTCTTCGGAAACTACTACTGGTGTTCCAGGAATGGATCAAAGAGTAGACAGTTTGAGACATTTCTCCCATGGAGAAAAGTCCTCATGGTGCCCGTTATTTTCAATAGCGATGCAATTTCTGTCTTTCATCAAAACTCTGAACGTCCTCAGATTACAGGAAGCCTCCAGATGTGCTTCGGAAACTACTACTGGTGTCCCAGGAATCGATGAAAGAGTAGACAGTTTGAGACATTACTCCCATGGAGAAAAGTCCACATGGTGCCCGTTATATTCAATCCCGATGCAATTTCTGTCTTTCATCAAAACTCTGAACGTCCACAGATCACAGGTAGCCACCAGATGTGCTTCGGAAACTACTACTTGTGTCCCAGGAATCGAATAAAGAGTAGACAGTTTGAGACATTACTCCCATGGAGAAAAGTTCGCATGGTGCCCGTTATATTCAATCTCGATGCAATTTCTCTCTTTCATCAAAACTCTGAACGTCCACAGATTACAGGAAGCCTCCAGATGTGCTTCGGAAACTACTACTAGTGTTCCAGGAATCGATCAAAAGTAAACAGATTGAGACATTACTCAAATGGAGAAAAGTCCGCATGGTGCCCGTTATATTCAACCTCGATGCAATTTCTGTCTTTCATCATAACTCTGAACGTCCAAAGATTACAGGAAGCCTCCAGATGTGCTTCGGAAACTACTACAGGTGTTTCAGGATTTGATCAAAGAGTAGACAGTTTGAGACATTACTCCCAGGTAGAAAAGTCCCCAAGGTGCCCGTTATATTCAATCCCGATGCAATTTCTGTCTTTCATCAAAACTCTGAACGTCCAAAGACTTCAGGAAGCCTCCAGATGTTCTTTGGAAGCTACTACTGGTGTTCCAGGAATCGATGAAAGGGTAGACAGTTTGAGACATTACTCCCACGGAGAAAGGTCCGCATGGTGCCCGGTATATTCAATCCCGATGTAATTTCTGACTTTCATCAAAACTCTGAACGTCCACAGATGCCAGGAAGCCTCCAGATGTGCTTCGGGAACTACTACCGGTGTTCCAGTAATCGATCAAAGAGTAGACAGTTTGGGACATTACTCTAATGGAGAAAAGTCCGCATGGTGCCCGTTATATTCAATCCCGATGCAAATTCTCTCTTTCATCAAAACTCTGAACGTCCACAGATTACAGGAGGCCTCCAGATGTGCTTCGGAAACTACTACTTGTGTCCCAGGAATCGAATAAAGAGTACACAGTTTGAGACATTACTCCCATGGAGAAAAGTCCGCATGGTGCCCGTTATATTCAATCTCGATGCAATTTCTCTCTTTCATCAAAACTCTGAACGTCCACAGATTACAGGAGGCCTCCAGATGTGCTTCGGAAACTACTACTAGTGTTCCAGGAATCGATCAAAAGTAAACAGATTGATACATTATTCAAATGGAGAAAAGTCCGCATGGTGCCCGTTATATTCAACCTCGATGCAATTTCTGTCTTTCATCAAAACTCTGACCGTCCAAAGATTACAGGAAGCCTCCAGATGTGCTTCGGAATCTACTACAGGTGTTTCAGGAATTGATCAAATTGTAGACAGTTTGAGACATTACTCCCAGGGAGAAAAGTCCCCATGGTGCCCGTTATATTCAATCCCGATGCAATTTCTGTCTTTCATCAAAACTCTGAACGTCCAAAGACTTCTGGAAGCCTCCAGATGTGCTTTGGAAGCTACTACTGGTGTTCCAGGAATCGATGAAAGGGTAGACAGTTTGAGACATTACTCCCACGGAGAAAGGTCCGCATGGTGCCCGTTATATTCAATCCCGATGTAATTTCTGACTTTCATCAAAACTCTGAACGTCCACAGATTCCAGGAAGCCTCCAGATGTGCTTCGGGAACTACTACCGGTGTTCCAGTAATTGAGCAAAGAGTAGACAGTTTGGGACATTACTCTAAAGGAGAAAAGTCCGCATGGTGCCCGTTATATTCAATCCCGATGCAATTTCTGTCTTTCATCAAAACTCTGAACGTCCACAGATTCCAGGAAGCCTCCAGATGTGCTTCGGAAACTACTACTGGTGTTCCAGGATTCGATCAAAGGGTAGACAGTTTGAGACATTACTCCCATGGAGAAAAGTCCTCATGGTGCCCGTTATTTTCAATAGCTATGCAATTTCTGTCTTTCATCAAAACTCTGAACGTCAACAGGTTACAGGAAGCCTCCAGATGTGCTTCGGAAACTACTACTTGTGTCCCAGGAATCGATCAAAGAGTACACAGTTTGAGACATTATTCCCATTTAGAAAAGTCCGCATGGGGCCCGTTATATTCAATCTCGATGCAATTTCTCTCTTTTATCAAAACTCTGAACGTCCACAGATTACAGGAAGCCTCCAGATGTGCTTCGGAAACTAGTACTAGTGTTCCAGGAATCGATCAAAGAGTAAACAGATTGAGACATTACTCAAATGGAGAAAAGTCTGCATGGTGCCCGTTATATTCAACCTCGATGCAATCTCTTTCTTTCATCAAAACTCTGAACGTCCACAGATTACAGGAAGCCTCCAGATGTGCTTCGGAAACTACTACAGGTGTTTCAGGAATCGATCAAAGAGTAGACAGTTTGAGACATTACTCCCAGGGAGCAAAGTCCCCATGGTGCCCGTTATATTCAATCCCGATGCAATTTCTGTCTTTCATCAAAACTCTGAACGTCCAAAGAATTCAGGAAGATTCCAGATGTGCTTTGGAAGCTACTACTAGTGTTCCAGGAATCGATCAAAGTGTAGACAGTTTGAGACATTACTCCCACGGAGGAAGGTCCGCATGGTGCCCGTTACATTCAATCCCGATGAAATTTCTGTCGTTCATCAAAACTCTGAACGTCCACAGATTACAGGAAGCCTCCAGATGTGCTTCGGAAACTAGTACTAGTGTTCCAGGAATCGATCAAAGAGTAAACAGATTGAGACATTACTCAAATGGAGAAAAGTCCGCATGGTGCCCGTTATATTCAACCTCGATGCAATCTCTTTCTTTCATCAAAACTCTGAACGTCCACAGATTACAGGAAGCCTCCAGATGTGCTTCGGAAACTACTACAGGTGTTTCAGGAATCGATCAAAGAGTAGACAGTTTGAGACATTACTCCCAGGGAGCAAAGTCCCCATGGTGCCCGTTATATTCAATCCCGATGCAATTTCTGTCTTTCATCAAAACTCTGAACGTCCAAAGAATTCAGGAAGATTCCAGATGTGCTTTGGAAGCTACTACTAGTGTTCCAGGAATCGATCAAAGTGTAGACAGTTTGAGACATTACTCCCACGGAGGAAGGTCCGCATGGTGCCCGTTACATTCAATCCCGATGAAATTTCTGTCGTTCATCAAAACTCTGAACGTCCACAGATTCCAGGAAGCCTCCAGATGTGCTTCGGAAACTACTACTGGTGTTCCAGAAATCGATCAAAGAGTAGACAGTTTGAGACATTACTCTAATGGAGAAAATGCCGCATGGTGCCCGTTATATTCAATCCCGATGCAATATCCGTCTTTCATCAAAACTCTGAACGTCCACAGATTACAGGAAGCCTCCAGATGTTCTTCGGAAACTACTACTGGTGTTCCAGGAATGGATCAAAGAGTAGACAGTTTGAGACATTTCTCCCATGGAGAAAAGTCCTCATGGTGCCCGTTATTTTCAATAGCGATGCAATTTCTGTCTTTCATCAAAACTCTGAACGTCCTCAGATTACAGGAAGCCTCCAGATGTGCTTCGGAAACTACTACTGGTGTCCCAGGAATCGATGAAAGAGTAGACAGTTTGAGACATTACTCCCATGGAGAAAAGTCCACATGGTGCCCGTTATATTCAATCCCGATGCAATTTCTGTCTATCATCAAAACTCTGAACGTCCACAGATCACAGGTAGCCACCAGATGTGCTTCGGAAACTACTACTTGTGTCCCAGGAATCGAATAAAGAGTAGACAGTTTGAGACATTACTCCCATGGAGAAAAGTCCGCATGGTGCCCGTTATATTCAATCTCGATGCAATTTCTCTCTTTCATCAAAACTCTGAACGTCCACAGATTACAGGAAGCCTCCAGATGTGCTTCGGAAACTACTACTAGTGTTCCAGGAATCGATCAAAAGTAAACAGATTGAGACATTACTCAAATGGAGAAAAGTCCGCATGGTGCCCGTTATATTCAACCTCGATGCAATTTCTGTCTTTCATCATAACTCTGAACGTCCAAAGATTACAGGAAGCCTCCAGATGTGCTTCGGAAACTACTACAGGTGTTTCAGGAATTGATCAAAGAGTAGACAGTTTGAGACATTACTCCCAGGTAGAAAAGTCCCCAAGGTGCCCGTTATATTCAATCCCGATGCAATTTCTGTCTTTCATCAAAACTCTGAACGTCCAAAGACTTCAGGAAGCCTCCAGATGTTCTTTGGAAGCTACTACTGGTGTTCCAGGAATCGATGAAAGGGTAGACAGTTTGAGACATTACTCCCACGTAGAAAGGTCCGCATGGTGCCCGGTATATTCAATCCCGATGTAATTTCTGACTTTCATCAAAACTCTGAACGTCCACAGATGCCAGGAAGCCTCCAGATGTGCTTCGGGAACTACTACCGGTGTTCCAGTAATCGAGCAAAGAGTAGACAGTTTGGGACATTACTCTAAAGGAGAAAAGTCCGCATGGTGCCCGTTATATTCAATCCCGATGCAATTTCTGTCTTTCATCAAAACTCTGAACGTCCACAGATTCCAGGAAGCCTCCAGATGTGCTTCGGAAACTACTACTGGTGTTCCAGGATTCGATCAAAGAGTAGACAGTTTGAGACATTACTCCCATGGAGAAAAGTCCTCATGGTGCCCGTTATTTTCAATAGCTATGCAATTTCTGTCTTTCATCAAAACTCTGAACGTCAACAGGTTACAGGAAGCCTCCAGATGTGCTTCGGAAACTACTACTTGTGTCCCAGGAATCGATCAAAGAGTACACAGTTTGAGACATTATTCCCATTTAGAAAAGTCCGCATGGGGCCCGTTATATTCAATCTCGATGCAATTTCTCTCTTTTATCAAAACTCTGAACGTCCACAGATTACAGGAAGCCACCAGATGTGCTTCGGATACTAGTACTAGTGTTCCAGGAATCGATCAAAGAGTAAACAGATTGAGACATTACTCAAATGGAGAAAAGTCCGCATGGTGCCCGTTATATTCAACCTCGATGCAATCTCTTTCTTTCATCAAAACTCTGAACGTCCACAGATTACAGGAAGCCTCCAGATGTGCTTCGGAAACTACTACAGGTGTTTCAGGAATCGATCAAAGAGTAGACAGTTTGAGACATTACTCCCAGGGAGCAAAGTCCCCATGGTGCCCATTATATTCAATCCCGATGCAATTTCTGTCTTTCATCAAAACTCTGAACGTCCAAAGAATTCAGGAAGATTCCAGATGTACTTTGGAAGCTACTACTAGTGTTCCAGGAATCGATCAAAGTGTAGACAGTTTGAGACATTACTTCCACGGAGGAAGGTCCGCATGGTGCCCGTTACATTCAATCCCGATGAAATTTCTGTCTTTCATCAAAACTCTGAACGTCCACAGATTCCAGGAAGCCTCCAGATGTGCTTCGGAAACTACTACTGGTGTTCCAGAAATCGATCAAAGAGTAGACAGTTTAAGACATTACTCTAATGGAGAAAATGCCGCATGGTGCCCGTTATATTCAATCCCGATGCAATATCCGTCTTTCATCAAAACTCTGAACGTCCACAGATTACAGGAAGCCTCCAGATGTTCTTCGGAAACTACTACTGGTGTTCCAGGAATGGATCAAAGAGTAGACAGTTTGAGACATTTCTCCCATGGAGAAAAGTCCTCATGGTGCACGTTATTTTCAATAGCGATGCAATTTCTGTCTTTCATCAAAACTCTGAACGTCCTCAGATTACAGGAAGCCTCCAGATGTGCTTCGGAAAATACTACTGGTATCCCAGGAATCGATCAAAGAGTAGACAGTTTGAGACATTACTCCCATGGAGAAAAGTCCACATGGTGCCCGTTATATTCAATCCCGATGCAATTTCTGTCTTTCATCAAAACTCTGAACGTCCACAGATCACAGGTAGCCTCCAGATGTGCTTCGGAAACTACTACTTGTGTCCCAGGAATCGAATAAAGAGTAGACAGTTTGAGACATTACTCCCATGGAGAAAAGTCCGCATGGTGCCCGTTATATGCAATCTCGATGCAATTTCTCTCTTTCATCAAAACTCTGAACGTCCACAGATTACAGGAAGCCTCCAGATGTGCTTCGGAAACTACTACTAGTGTTCCAGGAATCGATCAAAAGTAAACAGATTGAGACATTACTCAAATGGAGAAAAGTCCGCATGGTGCCCGTTATATTCAACCTCGATGCAATTTCTGTCTTTCATCATAACTCTGAACGTCCAAAGATTACAGGAAGCCTCCAGATGTGCTTCGGAAACTACTACTTGTGTTCCAGGAATCGATCAAAGCGTAGACAGTTTGAGACATTACTCCCATGGAGAAAAGTCCGCATGGTGCTCGTTATATTCAATCCCGATGCAATTTCTGTCTTTCTTCAAAACTCTGAACGTCCACAGATTACAGGAAGCCTCCAGATAGGCTTTGGGAACTACTACTGGTGTTCCAGGAATTGATCAAAGAGTAGACAGTTTGAGACATTACTCCCATGGAGAAAAGTCTTCATGGTGCCCGTTATATTCAATCCCGATGCAATTTCTGTCTTTCATCAAAACTCTGAACGTCCAAAGACTTCAGGAAGCCTCCAGATGTTCTTTGGAAGCTACTACTGGTGTTCCAGGAATCGATGAAAGGGTAGACAGTTTGAGACATTACTCCCACGGAGAAAGATCCGCATGGTACCCGGTATATTCAATCCCGATGTAATTTCTGACTTTCATCAAAACTCTGAACGTCCACAGATGCCAGGAAGCCTCCAGATGTGCTTCGGGAACTACTACCGGTGTTCCAGTAATCGATCAAAGAGTAGACAGTTTGGGACATTACTCTAATGGAGAAAAGTCCGCATGGTGCCCGTTATATTCAATCCCGATGCAAATTCTGTCTTTCATCAAAACTCTGAACGTCCACAGATTCCAGGAAGCCTCCAGATGTGCTTCGTTAACTACTACTGGTGTTCCAGGATTCGATCAAAGAGTAGACAGTTTGAGACATTACTCCCATGGAGAAAAGTCCTCAAGGTGCCCGTTATATTCAATCCCGATGCAATTTCTGTCTTTCATCAAAACTCTGAACGTCCACAGATTCCTGGAAGCCTCCAGATGTGCTTCGGGATCTACTACTGGTGTTCCAAAAATCGATCAAAGCGTAGACAGTTTGAGACATTACTCCCATGGAGAAAAGTCCGCATGGTGCCCGTTAAGTCCAATCCCGATGCAATTTCAGTCTTTCATCAAAACTCTGAACGTCCACAGATTACAGGAAGCCTCCAGATATGCTTTGGGAACTACTACTGGTGTCCCAGGAATCGATCAAAGCGTAGACAGTTTGAGACATTACTTCCATGGGGAAAAGTCTTCATGGTGCCCGTTATATTCAACCCCGATGCAATTTCAGTCTTTCATCAAAACACTGAACATCCACAGATTACAGGAAGCCTTCAGATGTGCTTCGGAAAGTACTACTGGTGTTTCAGGAATCTATCAAAGAGTAGACAGTTTGAGACATTACTACCAGGGAGAAAAGTGCCCATTGTGCCCGTTAAATTCAATCCCGATGCAATTTCTGTCTTTCATCAAAACTCTGAACGTCCAAAGACTTCAGGAAGCCTCCAGATGTGCTTTAGAGACTACTACTGGTGTTCCATGAATCGATCAAAGAGTAGACAGTTTGAGACTTTACTCCCACAGAGAAAAGTCCGCAAGGTGCCCGTTATATTCAATCCCGATGCAATTTCTGTCTTTCATCATAACTCTGAACGTCAAAAGATTCCAGGAAGCCTCCAGATGTGCTTGGGGAACTACTACTGGTGTTCCAAAAATCAATCAAAGGGTAGACAGTTTGAGACGTTACTCTAATGGAGAAAAAGCCGCATGGTGCCCGTCATATTCAATCCCGATCAATTTCTGTCCTTCATCAAAACTCTGAACGTCCACAGATTACAGGAAGCCTCCAGATGTGCTTCGGAAACTACTACTGGTGTTCCAGGAATCGATCAAAGAGTAGACAGTTTGAGACATTACTCCCATGGAGAAAACTCCTCATGGTGCCCGTTATATTCAATCCCGATGCTATTTCTGTCTTTCATCAAAACTCTGAACGTCCACAGATTACAGGAAGCCTCCAGATATGCTTTGGGAACTACTACTGGTGTTCCAGGAATCGATCAAAGAGTAGACAGTTTGAGACATTACTCCCATTTAGAAAAGTCCGCATGGTGCTCGTTATATTCAATCCCGATGCAATTTCTGTCATTCATCAAAACTCTGAACGTCCACAGATTACAGGAAGCCTCCAGATATGCTTTGGGAACTACTACTGGTGTTCCAGGAATCGATCAAAAAGTAGACAGTTTGAGACATTACTCCCATGGAGAAAAGTCCGCATGGTGCTCGTTATATTCAATCCCGATGCAATTTCTGTCTTTCATCAAAACTCTGAACGTCCACAGATTACAGGAAGCCTCCAGATATGCTTTGGGAACTACTACTGGTGTTCCACGAATCGATCAAAGAGTAGACAGTTTTAGACATTACTCCCATGGAGAAAAGTCCGCATGGTGCTCGTTATATTCAATCCCGATGCAATTTCTGCCTTTCTTCAAAACTCTGAACGTCCACAGACTACAGGAAGCCTCCAGATGTGCTTTGGGAACTACTACTGGTGTCCCAGGAATCGATCAAAGAGTAGACAGTTTGAGACATTACTCCCAAGGAGAAAAGTCCTCATAGTGCTCGTTATATTCAATCCCGATGAAATTTCTGCCTTTCATCAAAACTCTGAACGTCCACAGATTACAGGAAGCCTCCAGATATGCTTTGGGAACTACTACTGGTGTTCCAGGAATCGATCAAAGAGTAGACAGTTTGAGACATTACTCCCATGGAGAAAGTCCGCATGGTGCTCGTTATATTCAAACCCGATGCAGTTTCTGTCTTTCATCAGAACTGTGAACGTCCACAGATTACAGGAAGCCTCCAGATATGCTTTGGGAACCACTACTGGTGTTCCAGGAATCGATCAAAGAGTAGACAGTCTGAGACATTACTCCCATGGAGAATAGTCCGCATGGTACTCGTTATATTCAATCCCGATGCAATTTCTGTCTTTCATCAAAACTCTGAACGTCCACAGATTACAGGAAGCCTCCAGATATGCTTTCGGAACTACTACTGGTGTTCGACGAATCGATCAAAGAGTAGACAGTTTGAGACATTACTCCCATAAAGAAAAGTCCGCATGGTGCTCGTTTTATTCAATCCCGATGCAATTTCTGTCTTTCATCAAAACTCTGAACGTCCACAGATTACAGGAAGCCTCTAGATGTGCTCCGGAAACTACTACTGGTGTCCCAGGAATCGATCAAAGAGTAGACAGTTTGAGACATTACTCCCATGGAGAAAAGTCCGCATGGTGCCCGTTATATTCAATCCCGATGCTATTTCTGTCTTTCATCAAAACTCTGAACGTCCACAGATTACAGTAAGCCTCCAGATATGCTTTGGGAACTACTACTGGTGTTCCAGGAATCGATCAAAGAGTAGACGGTTTGAGACATTACTCCCAAGGAGAAAAGTACGCATGGTGCTCGTTATATTCAATCCCGATGCCATTTCCGTCTTTCATCAAAACTCTGAACGTCCACAGAATACAGGAAGCCTCCAGATATGCTTTGGGAACTACTACTGGTGTTCCAGGAATCGATCAAAGAGTAGACAGTTTGAGACATTACTCCCATGGAGAAAAGTCCGCATGGTGCTCGTTATATTCAATCCCGATGCAATTTCTGTCTTTCATCAAAACTCTGAACGTCCACAGATTACAGGAAGCCTCCAGATATGCTTTGGGAACTACTACTGGTGTTCCAGGAATCGATCAAAGAGTAGACAGTTTGAGACATTACTCCCATGGAGAAAAGTCCGCATGGTGCTCGTTATATTCAATCCCGATGTAATTTCTGACTTTCATCAAAACTCTGAACGTCCACAGATGCCAGGAAGCCTCCAGATGTGCTTCGGGAACTACTACCGGTGTTCCAGTAATCGATCAAAGAGTAGACAGTTTGGGACATTACTCTAATGGAGAAAAGTCCTCATGGTGCCCGTTATATTCAATCCCGATGCAAATTCTGTCTTTCATCAAAACTCTGAACGTCCACAGATTCCAGGAAGCCTCCAGATGTGCTTCGTTAACTACTACTGGTGTTCCAGGATTCGATCAAAGAGTAGACAGTTTGAGACATTACTCCCATGGAGAAAAGTCCTCAAGGTGCCCGTTATATTCAATCCCGATGCAATTTCTGTCTTTCATCAAAACTCTGAACGTCCACAGATTCCTGGAAGCCTCCAGATGTGCTTCGGGAACTACTACTGGTGTTCCAAATATCGATCAAAGCGTAGACAGTTTGAGACATTACTCCCATGGAGAAAAGTCCGCATGGTGCCCGTTAAGTCCAATCCCGATGCAATTTCAGTCTTTCATCAAAACTCTGAACGTCCACAGATTACAGGAAGCCTCCAGATATGCTTTGGGAACTACTACTGGTGTTCCAGGAATCGATCAAAGCGTAGACAGTTTGAGACATTACTTCCATGGGGAAAAGTCTTCATGGTGCCCGTTATATTCAACCCCGATGCAATTTCAGTCTTTCATCAAAACCCTGAACATCCACAGATTACAGGAAGCCTTCAGATGTGCTTCGGAAAGTACTACTGGTGTTTCAGGAATCTATCAAAGAGTAGACAGTTTGAGACATTACTACCAGGGAGAAAAGTGCCCATTGTGCCCGTTAAATTCAATCCCGATGCAATTTCTGTCTTTCATCAAAACTCTGAACGTCCAAAGACTTCAGGAAGCCTCCAGATGTGCTTTAGAGACTACTACTGGTGTTCCATGAATCGATCAAAGAGTAGACAGTTTGAGACTTTACTCCCACAGAGAAAAGTCCGCAAGGTGCCCGTTATATTCAATCCCGATGCAATTTCTGTCTTTCATCATAACTCTGAACGTCAAAAGATTCCAGGAAGCCTCCAGATGTGCTTCGGGAACTACTACTGGTGTTCCAAAAATCAATCAAAGAGTAGACAGTTTGAGACATTACTCTAATGGAGAAAAAGCCGCATGGTGCTCGTCATATTCAATCCCGATCAATTTCTGTCCTTCATCAAAACTCTGAACGTCCACAGATTACAGGAAGCCTCCAGATGTGCTTCGGAAACTACTACTGGTGTTCCAGGAATCGATCAAAGAGTAGACAGTTTGAGACATTACTCCCATGGAGAAAACTCCTCATGGTGCCCGTTATTTTCAATAGCGATGAAATTTCTGTCTTTCATCATAAATCTGAACGTCCACAGGTTACAGGAAGCCTCCAGATGTGCTTCGGAAACGACTACTGGTGTCCCAGGAATCGATCAAAGAGTAGACAGTTTGAGACATTACTCCCATGGAGAAAAGTCCGCATGGTGCTCGTTATATTCAATCCCGATGCAATTTCTGTCTTTCATCAAAACTCTGAACGTCCACAGATTACAGGAAGCCTCCAGATATGCTTTGGGAACTACTACTGGTGTTCCACGAATCGATCAAAGAGTAGACAGTTTGAGACATTACTCCCATGGAGAAAAGTCCGCATGGTGCCCGTTATATTCAATCCCGATGCTATTTCTGTCTTTCATCAAAACTCTGAACGTCCACAGATTACAGGAAGCCTCCAGATATGCTTTGGGAACTACTACTGGTGTTCCAGGAATCGATCAAAGAGTAGACAGTTTGAGACATTACTCCCATTTAGAAAAGTCCGCATGGTGCTCGTTATATTCAATCCCGATGCAATTTCTGTTATTCATCAAAACTCTGAACGTCCACAGATTACAGGAAGCCTCCAGATATGCTTTGGGAACTACTACTGGTGTTCCAGGAATCGATCAAAAAGTAGACAGTTTGAGACATTACTCCCATGGAGAAAAGTCCGCATGGTGCTCGTTATATTCAATCCCGATGCAATTTCTGTCTTTCATCAAAACTCTGAACGTCCACAGATTACAGGAAGCCTCCAGATATGCTTTGGGAACTACTACTGGTGTTCCACGAATCGATCAAAGAGTAGACAGTTTGAGACATTACTCCCATGGAGAAAAGTCCGCATGGGGCTCGTTATATTCAATCCCGATGCAATTTCTGCCTTTCTTCAAAACTCTGAACGTCCACAGATTACAGGAAGCCTCCAGATGTGCTTTGGGAACTACTACTGGTGTCCCAGGAATCGATCAAAGAGTAGACAGTTTGAGACATTACTCCCAAGGAGAAAAGTCCTCATAGTGCTCGTTATATTCAATCCCGATGAAATTTCTGCCTTTCATCAAAACTCTGAACGTCCACAGATTACAGGAAGCCTCCAGATATGCTTTGGGAACTACTACTGGTGTTCCAGGAATCGATCAAAGAGTAGACAGTTTGAGACATTACTCCCATGGAGAAAAGTCCGCATGGTGCTCGTTATATTCAAGCCCGATGCAGTTTCTGTCTTTCATCAGAACTGTGAACGTCCACAGATTACAGGAAGCCTCCAGATATGCTTTGGGAACCACTACTGGTGTTCCAGGAATCGATCAAAGAGTAGACAGTCTGAGACATTACTCCCATGGAGAATAGTCCGCATGGTACTCGTTATATTCAATCCCGATGCAATTTCTGTCTTTCATCAAAACTCTGAACGTCCACAGATTACAGGAAGCCTCAAGATATGCTTTCGGAACTACTACTGGTGTTCCACGAATCGATCAAAGAGTAGACAGTTTGAGACATTACTCCCATAAAGAAAAGTCCGCATGGTGCTCGTTTTATTCAATCCCGATGCAATTTCTGTCTTTCATCAAAACTCTGAACGTCCACAGATTACAGGAAGCCTCCAGATGTGCTCCGGAAACTACTACTGGTGTCCCAGGAATCGATCAAAGAGTAGACAGTTTGAGACATTACTCCCATGGAGAAAAGTCCGCATGGTGCCCGTTATATTCAATCCCGATGCTATTTCTGTCTTTCATCAAAACTCTGAACGTCCACAGATTACAGTAAGCCTCCAGATATGCTTTGGGAACTACTACTGGTGTTCCAGGAATCGATCAAAGAGTAGACGGTTTGAGACATTACTCCCATGGAGAAAAGTCCGCATGGTGCTCGTTATATTCAATCCCGATGCAATTTCCGTCTTTCATCAAAACTCTGAACGTCCACAGAATACAGGAAGCCTCCAGATATGCTTTGGGAACTACTACTGGTGTTCCAGGAATCGATCAAAGAGTAGACAGTTTGAGACATTACTCCCATGGAGAAAAGTCCGCATGGTGCTCGTTATATTCAATCCCGATGCAATTTCTGTCTTTCATCAAAACTCTGAACGTCCACAGATTACAGGAAGCCTCCAGATATGCTTTGGGAACTACTACTGGTGTTCCAGGAATCGATCAAAGAGTAGACAGTTTGAGACATTACTCCCATGGAGAAAAGTCCGCATGGTGCTCGTTATATTCAATCCCGATGCAATTTCTGTCTTTCATCAAAACTCTGAACGTCCACAGATTACAGGAAGCCTCCAGATATGCTTTGGGAACTACTACTGGTGTTCCACGAATCGATCAAAGAGTAGACAGTTTGAGACATTACTCCCATGGAGAAAAGTCCGCATGGTGCTCGTTATATTCAATCCCGATGCAATTTCTGCCTTTCTTCAAAACTCTGAACGTCCACAGATTACAGGAAGCCTCCAGATGTGCTTTGGGAACTACTACTGGTGTCCCAGGAATCGATCAAAGAGTAGACAGTTTGAGACATTACTCCCAAGGAGAAAAGTCCGCATGGTGCTCGTTATATTCAATCCCGATGCGATTTCTGCCTTTCATCAAAACTCTGAACGTCCACAGATTACAGGAAGCCTCCAGATATGCTTTGGGATCTACTACTGGTGTTCCAGGAATCGATCAAAGAGTAGACAGTTTGAGACATTACTCCCATGGAGAAAAGTCCGCATGGTGCTCGTTATATTCAATCCTGATGCAATTTCTGCCTTTCATCAAAACTCTGAACGTCCACAGATTACAGGAAGCCTCCAGATATGCTTTGGGAACTACTACTGGTGTTCCAGGAATCGATCAAAGAGTAGACAGTTTGAGACATTACCCCCATGGAGAAAAGTCCGCATGGTGCTCGTTATATTCAATCCCGATGCAATTTCTGCCTTTCTTCAAAACTCTGAACGTCCACAGATTACAGGAAGCCTCCAGATGTGCTTTGGGAACTACTACTGGTGTCCCAGGAATCGATCAAAGAGTAGACAGTTTGAGACATTACTCCCATGAAGAAAAGTCCGCATGGTGCTCGTTATATTCAATCCCGATGCAATTTCTGTCTTTCATCAAAACTCTGAACGTCCACAGATTACAGGAAGCCTCCAGATATGCTTTGGGAACTACTACTGGTGTTCCAGGAATCGATCAAAGAGTAGACAGTTTGAGACATTACTCCCATGGAGAAAAGTCCGCATGGTGCTCGTTATATTCAATCCCGATGCAATTTCTGCCTTTCTTCAAAACTCTGAACGTCCACAGATTACAGGAAGCCTCCAGATGTGCTTTGGTAACTACTACTGGTGTCCCAGGAATCGATCAAAGCGTAGACAGTTTGAGACATTACTCCCAAGGAGAAAAGTCCGCATGGTGCTCGTTATATTCAATCCCGATGCGATTTCTGCCTTTCATCAAAACTCTGAACGTCCACAGATTACAGGAAGCCTCCAGATATGCTTTGGGAACTACTACTGGTGTTCCAGGAATCGATCAAAGAGTACACAGTTTGAGACATTACTCCCATGGAGAAAAGTCCGCATGGTGCTCGTTATATTCAAACCCGATGCAATTTCTGTCTTTCATCAAAACTCTGAACGTCCACAGATTACAGGAAGCCTCCAGATATGCTTTGGGAACTACTACTGGTGTTCCAGGAATCGATCAAAGAGTAGACAGTTTGAGACATTACTCCCATGGAGAATAGTCCGCATGGTGCTCGTTATATTCAATCCCGATGCAATTTCTGTCTTTCATCAAAACTCTGAACGTCCACAGATTACAGGAAGCTTTCAGATGTGCTTTGGGAACTACTACTGGTGTTCCAGGAATCGATCAAAGAGTAGACAGTTTGAGACATTACTCCCATGGAGAAAAGTCTTCATGGTGCCCGTTATATTCAATCCCGATGCAATTTCTGTCTTTCATCAAAACTCTGAACGTCCACAGATTACAGGAAGCCTCCAGATATGCTTTGGGAACTACTACTGGTGTCCCAGGAATCGATCAAAGAGTAGACAGTTTGAGACATTACTCCCATGGAGAAAAGTCAGCATGGTGCTCGTTATATTCAATCCCGATGCAATTTCTGTCTTTCATCAAAACTCTGAACGTCCACAGATTACAGGAAGCCTCCAGATGTGCTTTGGGAACTACTACTGGTGTCCCAGGAATCGATCAAAGAGTAGACAGTTTGAGACATTACTCCCATGGAGAAAAGTCCGCATGGTGCTCGTTATATTCAATCCCGATGCGATTTCTGCCTTTCATCAAAACTCTGAACGTCCACAGATTACAGGAAGCCTCCAGATATGCTTTGGGAACTACTACTGGTGTTCCAGGAATCGATCAAAGAGTAGACAGTTTGAGACATTACCCCCATGGAGAAAAGTCCGCATGGTGCTCGTTATATTCAATCCCGATGCAATTTCTGTCTTTCATCAAAACTCTGAACGTCCACAGATTACAGGAAGCCTCCAGATATGCTTTGGGAACTACTACTGGTGTTCCAGGAATCGATCAAAGAGTAGACAGTTTGAGACATTACTCCCATGGAGAAAAGTCCGCATGGTGCTCGTTATATTCAATCCCGATGCAATTTCTGTCTTTCATCAAAACTCTGAACGTCCACAGCTTACAGGAAGCCTCCAGATATGTTTTGGGAACTACTACTGGTGTTCCAGGAATCGATCAAAGAGTAGAGAGTTTGAGACATTACTCCCATGGAGAAAAGTCCGCATGGTGCTCGTTATATTCAATCCCGATGCAATTTCTGCCTTTCATCAAAACTCTGAACGTCCACAGATTACAGGAAGCCTCCAGATATGCTTTGGGAACTACTACTGGTGTTCCAGGAATCGATCAAAGAGTAAACAGTTTGAGACATTACTCCCAAGGAGAAAAGTCCGCATGGTGCTCGTTATATTCAATCCCGATGCAATTTCTGTCTTTCATCAAAACTCTGAACGTCCACAGATTACAGGAAGCCTCCAGATGTGCTTTGGGAACTACTACTGGTGTCCCAGGAATCGATCAAAGAGTAGACAGTTTGAGACATTACTCTCAAGGAGAAAAGTCCGCATGGTGCTCGTTATATTCAATCCCGATGCGATTTCTGCCTTTCATCAAAACTCTGAACGTCCACAGATTACAGGAAGCCTCCAGATGTGCTTTGGTAACTACTACTGGTGTCCCAGGAATCGATCAAAGCGTAGACAGTTTGAGACATTACTCCCAAGGAGAAAAGTCCGCATGGTGCTCGTTATATTCAATCCCGATGCGATTTCTGCCTTTCATCAAAACTCTGAACGTCCACAGATTACAGGAAGCCTCCAGATATGCTTTGGGAACTACTACTGGTGTTCCAGGAATCGATCAAAGAGTAGACAGTTTGAGACATTACTCCCATGGAGAAAAGTCCGCATGGTGCTCGTTATATTCAAACCCGATGCAATTTCTGTCATTCATCAAAACTCTGAACGTCCACAGATTACAGGAAGCCTCCAGATATGCTTTGGGAACTACTACTGGTGTTCCAGGAATCGATCAAAGAGTAGACAGTTTGAGACATTACTCCCATGGAGAATAGTCCGCATGGTGCTCGTTATATTCAATCCCGATGCAATTTCTGTCTTTCATCAAAACTCTGAACGTCCACAGATTACAGGAAGCTTTCAGATGTGCTTTGGGAACTACTACTGGTGTTCCAGGAATCGATCAAAGAGTAGACAGTTTGAGACATTACTCCCATGGAGAAAAGTCTTCATGGTGCCCGTTATATTCAATCCCGATGCAATTTCTGTCTTTCATCAAAACTCTGAACGTCCACAGATTACAGGAAGCCTCCAGATATGCTTTGGGAACTACTACTGGTGTCCCAGGAATCGATCAAAGAGTAGACAGTTTGAGACATTACTCCCATGGAGAAAAGTCAGCATGGTGCTCGTTATATTCAATCCCGATGCAATTTCTGTCTTTCATCAAAACTCTGAACGTCCACAGATTACAGGAAGCCTCCAGATGTGCTTTGGGAACTACTACTGGTGTCCCAGGAATCGATCAAAGAGTAGACAGTTTGAGACATTACTCCCAAGGAGAAAAGTCCGCATGGTGCTCGTTATATTCCATCCCGATGCGATTTCTGCCTTTCATCAAAACTCTGAACGTCCACAGATTACAGGAAGCCTCCAGATATGCTTTGGGAACTACTACTGGTGTTCCAGGAATCGATCAAAGAGTAGACAGTTTGAGACATTACCCCCATGGAGAAAAGTCCGCATGGTGCTCGTTATATTCAATCCCGATGCAATTTCTGTCTTTCATCAAAACTCTGAACGTCCACAGATTACAGGAAGCCTCCAGATATGCTTTGGGAACTACTACTGGTGTTCCAGGAATCGATCAAAGAGTAGACAGTTTGAGACATTACTCCCATGGAGAAAAGTCCGCATGGTGCTCGTTATATTCAATCCCGATGCAATTTCTGTCTTTCATCAAAACTCTGAACGTCCACAGCTTACAGGAAGCCTCCAGATATGTTTTGGGAACTACTACTGGTGTTCCAGGAATCGATCAAAGAGTAGAGAGTTTGAGACATTACTCCCATGGAGAAAAGTCCGCATGGTGCTCGTTATATTCAATCCCGATGCAATTTCTGCCTTTCATCAAAACTCTGAACGTCCACAGATTACAGGAAGCCTCCAGATATGCTTTGGGAACTACTACTGGTGTTCCAGGAATCGATCAAAGAGTAGACAGTTTGAGACATTACTCCCAAGGAGAAAAGTCCGCATGGTGCTCGTTATATTCAATCCCGATGCAATTTCTGTCTTTCATCAAAACTCTGAACGTCCACAGATTACAGGAAGCCTCCAGATATGCTTTAGGAACTACTACTGGTGTTCCACGAATCGATAAAAGAGTAGACAGTTTGAGACATTACTCCCATGGAGAAAAGTCCGCATGGTGCTCGTTATATTCAATCCCGATGCAATTTCTGCCTTTCTTCAAAACTCTGAACGTCCACAGATTACAGGAAGCCTCCAGATGTGCTTTGGGAACTACTACTGGTGTCCCAGGAATCGATCAAAGAGTAGACAGTTTGAGACATTACTCCCAAGGAGAAAAGTCCGCATGGTGCTCGTTATATTCGATCCCGATGCGATTTCTGCCTTTCATCAAAACTCTGAACGTCCACAGATTACAGGAAGCCTCCAGATATGCTTTGGGAACTACTACTGGTGTTCCAGGAATCGATCAAAGAGTAGACAGTTTGAGACATTACTTCCATGGATAAAAGTCCGCATGGTGCTCGTTATATTCAATCCCGATGCAATTTCTGTCTTTCATCAAAACTCTGAGCGTCCACAGATTACAGGAAGCCTCCAGATATGCTTTGGGAACTACTACTGGTGTTCCAGGAATCGATCAAAGCGTAGACAGTTTGAGACATTACTCCCATGGAGAAAAGGCCGCATGGTGCTCCTTATATTCAATCCCGATGCAATTTCTGTCTTTCATCAAAACTCTGAAGGTCCACAGATTACAGGAAGCCTCCAGATATGCTTTGGGAACTACTACTGGTGTTCCAGGAATCGATCAAAGAGTAGACAGTTTGAGACATTACTCCCATGGAGAAAAGTCCGCATGGTGCTCGTTATATTCAATCCCGATGCAATTTCTGTCTTTCATCAAAACTCTGAACGTCCACAGATTACAGGAAGCCTCCAGATATGCTTTGGGAACTACTACTGGTGTTCCACGAATCGATCAAAGAGTAGACAGTTTGAGACATTACTCCCATGGAGAAAAGTCCGCATGGTGCTCGTTATATTCAATCCCGATGCAATTTCTGCCTTTCTTCAAAACTCTGAACGTCCACAGATTACAGGAAGCCTCCAGATGTGCTTTGGGAACTACTACTGGTGTCCCAGGAATCGATCAAAGAGTAGACAGTTTGAGACATTACTCCCATGGAGAAAAGTCCGCATGGTGCTCGTTATATTCAATCCCGATGCAATTTCTGTCTTTCATCAAAACTCTGAACGTCCACAGATTACAGGAAGCCTCCAGATATGCTTTGCTAACTACTACTGGTGTTCCACGAATCGATCAAAGAGTAGACAGTTTGAGACATTACTCCCATGGAGAAAAGTCCGCATGGTGCTCGTTATACTCAATCCCGATGCAATTTCTGCCTTTCTTCAAAACTCTGAACGTCCACAGATTACAGGAAGCCTCCAGATGTGCTTTGGGAACTACTACTGGTGTCCCAGGAATCGATCAAAGAGTAGAGAGTTTGAGACATTACTCCCAAGGAGAAAAGTCCGCATGGTGCTCGTTATATTCAATCCCGATGCGATTTCTGCCTTTCATCAAAATTCTGAACGTCCACAGATTACAGGAAGCCTCCAGATATGCTTTGGGATCTACTACTGGTGTTCCAGGAATCGATCAAAGAGTAGACAGTTTGAGACATTACTCCCATAGAGAAAAGTCCGCATGGTGCTCGTTATATTCAATCCTGATGCAATTTCTGCCTTTCATCAAAGCTCTGAACGTCCACAGATTACAGGAAGCCTCCAGATATGCTTTGGGAACTACTACTGGTGTTCCAGGAATCGATCAAAGAGTAGACAGTTTGAGACATTACTCCCATGGAGACAAGTCCGCATGGTGCTCGTTATATTCAATCCCGATGCAATTTCTGCCTTTCTTCAAAACTCTGAACGTCCACAGATTACAGGAAGCCTCCAGATGTGCTTTGGGAACTACTACTGGTGTCCCAGGAATCGATCAAAGAGTAGACAGTTTGAGACATTACTCCCATGAAGAAAAGTCCGCATGGTGCTCGTTATATTCAATCCCGATGCAATTTCTGTCTTTCATCAAAACTCTGAACGTCCACAGATTACAGGAAGCCTCCAGATATGCTTTGGGAACTACTACTGGTGTTCCAGGAATCGATCAAAGAGTAGACAGTTTCAGACATTACTCCCATGGAGAAAAGTCCGCATGGTGCTCGTTATATTCAATCCCGATGCAATTTCTGCCTTTCTTCAAAACTCTGAACGTCCACAGATTACAGGAAGCCTCCAGATATGCTTTGGGAACTACTACTGGTGTCCCAGGAATCGATCAAAGAGTAGACAGTTTGAGACATTACTCCCATGGAGAAAAGTCAGCATGGTGCTCGTTATATTCAATCCCGATGCAATTTCTGTCTTTCATCAAAACTCTGAACGTCCACAGATTACAGGAAGCCTCCAGATGTGCTTTGGGAACTACTACTGGTGTCCCAGGAATCGATCAAAGAGTAGACAGTTTGAGACATTACTCCCAAGGAGAAAAGTCCGCATGGTGCTCGTTATATTCAATCCCGATGCGATTTCTGCCTTTCATCAAAACTCTGAACGTCCACAGATTACAGGAAGCCTCCAGATATGCTTTGGGAACTACTACTGGTGTTCCAGGAATCGATCAAAGAGTAGACAGTTTGAGACATTACCCCCATGGAGAAAAGTCCGCATGGTGCTCGTTATATTCAATCCCGATGCAATTTCTGTCTTTCATCAAAACTCTGAACGTCCACAGATTACAGGAAGCCTCCAGATATGCTTTGGGAACTACTACTGGTGTTCCAGGAATCGATCAAAGAGTAGACAGTTTGAGACATTACTCCCATGGAGAAAAGTCCGCATGGTGCTCGTTATATTCAATCCCGATGCAATTTCTGTCTTTCATCAAAACTCTGAACGTCCACAGCTTACAGGAAGCCTCCAGATATGTTTTGGGAACTACTACTGGTGTTCCAGGAATCGATCAAAGAGTAGAGAGTTTGAGACATTACTCCCATGGAGAAAAGTCCGCATGGTGCTCGTTATATTCAATCCCGATGCAATTTCTGCCTTGCATCAAAACTCTGAACGTCCACAGATTACAGGAAGCCTCCAGATATGCTTTGAGAACTACTACTGGTGTTCCAGGAATCGATCAAAGAGTAGACAGTTTGAGACATTACTCCCAAGGAGAAAAGTCCGCATGGTGCTCGTTATATTCAATCCCGATGCAATTTCTGTCTTTCATCAAAACTCTGAACGTCCACAGATTACAGGAAGCCTCCAGATATGCTTTAGGAACTACTACTGGTGTTCCACGAATCGATCAAAGAGTAGACAGTTTGAGACATTACTCCCATGGAGAAAAGTCCGCATGGTGCTCGTTATATTCAATCCCGATGCAATTTCTGCCTTTCTTCAAAACTCTGAACGTCCACAGATTACAGGAAGCCTCCAGATGTGCTTTGGGAACTACTACTGGTGTCCCAGGAATCGATCAAAGAGTAGACAGTTTGAGACATTACTCCCAAGGAGAAAAGTCCGCATGGTGCTCGTTATATTCGATCCCGATGCGATTTCTGCCTTTCATCACAACTCTGAACGTCCACAGATTACAGGAAGCCTCCAGATATGCTTTGGGAACTACTACTGGTGTTCCAGGAATCGATCAAAGAGTAGACAGTTTGAGACATTACTCCCATGGATAAAAGTCCGCATGGTGCTCGTTATATTCAATCCCGATGCAATTTCTGTCTTTCATCAAAACTCTGAGCGTCCACAGATTACAGGAAGCCTCCAGATATGCTTTGGGAACTACTACTGGTGTTCCAGGAATCGATCAAAGCGTAGACAGTTTGAGACATTACTCCCATGGAGAAAAGGCCGCATGGTGCTCCTTATATTCAATCCCGATGCAATTTCTGTCTTTCATCAAAACTCTGAACGTCCACAGATTACAGGAAGCCTCCAGATATGCTTTGGGAACTACTACTGGTGTTCCAGGAATCGATCAAAGAGTAGACAGTTTGAGACATTACTACCATGGAGAAAAGTCCGCATGGTGCTCGTTATATTCAATCCAGATGCAATTTCTGTCTTTCATCAAAACTCTGAACGTCCACAGATTACAGGAAGCCTCCAGATATGCTTTGGGAACTACTACTGGTGTTCCACGAATCGATCAAAGAGTAGACAGTTTGAGACATTACTCCCATGGAGAAAAGTCCGCATGGTGCTCGTTATATTCAATCCCGATGCAATTTCTGCCTTTCTTCAAAACTCTGAACGTCCACAGATTACAGGAAGCCTCCAGATGTGCTTTGGGAACTACTACTGGTGTCCCAGGAATCGATCAAAGAGTAGACAGTTTGAGACATTACTCCCAAGGAGAAAAGTCCGCATGGTGCTCGTTATATTCAATCCCGATGTGATTTCTGCCTTTCATCAAAACTCTGAACGTCCACAGATTACAGGAAGCCTCCAGATATGCTTTGGGAACTACTACTGGTGTTCCAGGAATCGATCAAAGAGTAGACAGTTTGAGACATTACTCCCATGGAGAAAAGTCCGCATGGTGCTCGTTATA
The DNA here is from genome assembly GCF_023897955.1 of Schistocerca gregaria. Lineage (NCBI taxonomy): Eukaryota > Metazoa > Arthropoda > Insecta > Orthoptera > Acrididae > Schistocerca > Schistocerca gregaria. Next base: position 37,115,664 of record NC_064930.1, read on the forward strand.
TTCAATCCCGATGCAATTTCTCTCTTTCATCAAAACTCTGAACGTCCACAGATTACAGGAAGCCTCCAGATATGCTTTGGGAACTACTACTGGTGTTCCAGGAATCGATCAAAGAGTAGACAGTTTGAGACATTACTCCCATGGAGAAAAGTCCGCATGGTGCTCGTTATATTCAATCCCGATGCAATTTCTGTCTTTCATCAAAACTCTGAACGTCCACAGATTACAGGAAGCCTCCAGATATGCTTTGGGAACTACTACTGGTGTTCCAGGAATCGATCAAAGAGTAGACAGTTTGAGACATTACTGCCAAGGGGAAAAGTCCGCATGGTGCTCGTTATATTCAATCCCGATGCGATTTGTGCCTTTCATCAAACCTCTGAACGTCCACAGATTACAGGAAGCCTCCAGATATGCTTTGGGAACTACTACTGGTGTTCCAGGAATCGATCAAAGAGTAGACAGTTTGAGACATTACTCCCATGGAGAAAAGTCCGCATGGTGATCGTTATATTCAATCCCGATGCAATTTCTGTCTTTCATCAAAACTCTGAACGTCCACGGATTACAGGAAGCCTCCAGATATGCTTTGGGAACTACTACTGGTGTTCCAGGAATCGATCAAAGAGTAGACAGTTTGAGACATTATTCCCATGGAGAAAAGTCCGCATGGTGCTCGTTATATTTAATCCCGATGCAATTTCTGTCTTTCATCAAAACTCTGAACGTCCACAGATTACAGGAAGCCTCCAGATATGCTTTGGGAACTACTACTGGCGTTCCAGGAATCTATCAAAGAGTAGACAGTTTGAGACATTACTCCCATGGAGAAAAGTCCGCATGGTGCTCGTTATATTCAATACCGATGCAATTTCTGCCTTTCATCAAAACTCTGAACGTCCACAGATTACAGGAAGCCTCCAGATATGCTTTGGGAAGTACTACTGGTGTTCCACGAATCGATCAAAGAGTAGACAGTTTGAGACATTACTCCCATGGAGAAAAGTCCGCATGGTGCTCGTTATATTCAATCCCGATGCAATTTCTGCCTTTCTTCAAAACTCTGAACGTCCACAGATTACAGGAAGCCTCCAGATGTGCTTTGGGAACTACTACTGGTGTCCCAGGAATCGATCAAAGAGTAGACAGTTTGAGACATTACTCCCATGGAGAAAAGTCTGCATGGTGCCCGTTATATTCAATCCCGATGCAATTTCTGTCTTTCATCAAAACTCTGAACATCCACAGATTACAGGAAGCCTCCAGATATGCTTTGGGAACTACTACTGGTGTTCCAGGAATCGATCAAAGAGTAGACAGTTTGAGACATTACTCCCATGGAGAAAAGTCCGCATGGTGCCCGTTATCTTCACTCCCGATGCAATTTCTGTCTTTCATCAAAACTCTGAACGTCCACAGATTACAGGAAGCCTCCAGATGTGCTTCGGAAACTACTACTTGTGTTCCAGGAATCGATCAAAGCGTAGACAGTTTGAGACATTACTCCCATGGAGAAAAGTCCGCATGGTGCTCGTTATATTCAATCCCGATGCAATTTCTGTCTTTCTTCAAAAATCTGAACGTCCACAGATTACAGGAAGCCTCCAGATAGGCTTTGGGAACTACTACTGGTGTTCCAGGAATCGATCAAAGAGTAGACAGTTTGAGACATTACTCCCATGGAGAAAAGTCCGCATGGTGCTCGTTATATTCAAACCCGATGCAATTTCTGTCTTTCATCAAAACTCTGAACGTCCACAGATTACAGGAAGCCTCCAGATATGCTTTGGGAACTACTACTGGTGTTCCAGGAATCGATCAAAGAGTAGACAGTTTGAGACATTACTCCCATGGAGAATAGTCCGCATGGTGCTCGTTATATTCAATCCCGATGCAATTTCTGTCTTTCATCAAAACTCTGAACGTCCACAGATTACAGGAAGCCTCCAGATATGCCTTCGGAACTACTACTGGTGTTCCACGAATCGATCAAAGAGTAGACAGTTTGAGACATTACTCCCATGAAGAAAAGTCCGCATGGTGCTCGTTTTATTCAATCCCGATGCAATTTCTGTCTTTCATCAAAACTCTGAACGTCCACAGATTACAGGAAGCCTCCAGATATGCTTTGGGAACTACTACTGGTGTCCCATTAATCGATCAAAGAGTAGACATTTTGAGACATTACTCCCATGGCGAAAAGTCTTCATGGTGCCCGTTATATCCAACCCCGATGCAATTTCTGTCTTTCATCATAACTCTGAACGTCCACAGATTACAGGAAGCTTTCAGATGTGCTTTGGGAACTACTACTGGTGTTCCAGGAATCGATCAAAGCGTAGACAGTTTGAGACATTACTCCCATGGGGAAAAGTCTTCATGGTGCCCGTTATATTCAAACCCGATGCAATTTCAGTCTTTCATCAAAACTCTGAACGTCCACAGATTACAGGCAGCCTCCAGATGTGCTTTTAGGAACTACTAGTGGTGTCCCAGGAATCGATCAAAGCGTAGACAGTTTGAGACATTACTCCCATGGGGAAAAGTCTTCATGGTGCCTGTTATATTCAATCCCGATGCAATTTCTGTCTTTCATCAAAACTCTGAACGTCCAAAGACTTCAGGAAGCCTCCAGATGTGCTTTGGAAACTACTACTGGTGTTCCAGGAATCGATCAAAGAGTAGACAGTTTGAGATATTACTCCCACAGAGAAAAGTCCGCAAGGTGCCCGTTATATTCAATCCCGATGCAATTTCTGTCTTTCATCAAAACTCTGAACGTCCACAGATTACAGGAAGCCTCCAGATATGCTTTGGGAACTACTACTGGTGTTCCAGGAATCGATCAAAGAGTAGACAGTTTGAGACATTACTCCCATGAAGAAAAGTCCGCATGGTGCTCGTTATATTCAATCCCGATGCAATTTCTGTCTTTCATCAAAACTCTGAACGTCCACAGATTACAGGAAGCCTCCAGATATGCTTTGGGAACTACTATTGGTGTTCCAGGATTCGATCAAAGAGTAGACAGTTTGAGACATTACTCCCATGGAGAAAAGTCCTCATGGTGCCCGTTATTTTCAGTAGCGATGTAATTTCTGTCTTTCATCAAAACTCTGAACGTCCACAGATTACAGGAAGCCTCCAGATGTGCTTCGGAAACTACTACTTGTGTTCCAGGAATCGATCAAAGCGTAGACAGTTTGAGACATTACTCCCATGGAGAAAAGTCCGCATGGTGCTCGTTATATTCAATCCCGATGCAATTTCTGTCTTTCATCAAAACTCTGAACGTCCACAGATTACAGGAAGCCTCCAGATATGCTTTGGGAACTACTACTGGTGTCCCAGGAATCGATCAAAGAGTAGACAGTTTGAGACATTACTCCCATGGAGAAAAGTCCGCATGGTGCCCGTTATATTCAATCCCGATGCAATTTCTGTCTTTCATCAAAACTCTGAACGTCCACAGATTACAGGAATCCTCCAGATATGCTTTGGGAACTACTACTGGTGTCCCAGGAATCGATCAAAAAGTAGACAGTTTGAGACATTACTCCCATGGGGAAAAGTCTTCATGGTGCCTGTTATATTCAATCCCGATGCAATTTCTGTCTTTCATCAAAACTCTGAACGTCCAAAGACTTCAGGAAGCCTCCAGATGTGCTTTGGAAACTACTACTGGTGTTCCAGGAATCGATCAAAGAGTAGACAGTTTGAGACATTACTCCTACAGAGAAAAGTCCGCAAGGTGCCCGTTATATTCAATCCCGATGCAATTTCTGTCTTTCATCAAAACTCTGAACGTCCACAGATTACAGGAAGCCTCCAGATATGCTTTGGGAACTACTACTGGTGTTCCAGGAATCGATCAAAGAGTAGACAGTTTGAGACATTACTCCCATGAAGAAAAGTCCGCATGGTGCTCGTTATATTCAATCCCGATGCAATTTCTGTCTTTCATCAAAACTCTGAACGTCCACAGATTACAGGAAGCCTCCAGATATGCTTTGGGAACTACTACTGGTGTTCCAGGATTCGATCAAAGAGTAGACAGTTTGAGACATTACTCCCATGGAGAAAAGTCCTCATGGTGCCCGTTATTTTCAGTAGCGATGCAATTTCTGTCTTTCATCAAAACTCTGAACGTCCACAGATTACAGGAAGCCTCCAGATGTGCTTCGGAAAAAACTACTTGTGTTCCAGGAATCGATCAAAGCGTAGACAGTTTGAGACATTACTCCCATGGAGAAAAGTCCGCATGGTGCTCGTTATATTCAATCCCGATGCAATTTCTGTCTTTCATCAAAACTCTGAACGTCCACAGATTACAGGAAGCCTCCAGATATGCTTTGGGAACTACTACTGGTGTTCCAGGAATCGATCAAAGAGTAGACAGTTTGAGACATTACTCCCATGAAGAAAAGTCCGCATGGTGCTCGTTTTATTCAATCCCGATGCAATTTCTGTCTTTCATCAAAACTCTGAACGTCCACAGATTACAGGAAGCTTCCAGATGTGCTTCGGAAACTACTACTGGTGTCCCAGGAATCGATCAAAGAGTAGACATTTTTACACATTACTCCCATGGAGAAAAGTCCGCATGGTGCTCGTTATATTCAATCCCGATGCAATTTCTGTCTTTCATCAAAACTCTGAACGTCCACAGATTACAGGAAGCCTCCAGATATGCTTTGGGAACTACTACTAGTGTTCCAGGAATCGATCAAAGAGTAGACAGTTTGAGACATTACTCCCATGAAGAAAAGTCCGCATGGTGCTCGTTTTATTCAATCCCGATGCAATATCTGTCTTTCATCAAAACTCTGAACGTCCACAGATTACAGGAAGCATCCAAATGTGCTTCGGAAACTACTACTGGTGTCCCAGGACTCGATCAAAGAGTAGACAGTTTGAGACATTACTCCCATGGAGAAAAGTCCGCATGGTGCCCGTTATATTCAATCCCGATGCTATTTCTGTCTTTCATCAAAACTCTGAACGTCCACAGATTACAGGAAGCCTCCAGATATGCTTTGGGAACTACTACTGGTGTTCCAGGAATCGATCAAAGAGTAGACAGTTTGAGACATTACTCCCATGGAGAAAAGTCTTCATGGTGCCCGTTATATTCAACCCCGATGCAATTTCTGTCTTTCATCAAAACTCTGAACGTCCACAGATTACAGGAAGCCTCCAGATATGCTTTGGGAACTACTACTGGTGTCCCAGGAATCGATCAAAGAGTAGACAGTTTGAGACATTACTCCCATGGAGAAAAGTCCGCATGGTGCCCGTTATATTCAATCCCGATGCAATTTCTGTCTTTCATCAAAACTCTGAACGTCCACAGATTACAGGAATCCTCCAGATATGCTTTGGGAACTACTACTGGTGTCCCAGGAATCGATCAAAAAGTAGACAGTTTGAGACATTACTCCCATGGAGAAAAGTCCTCATGGTGCCCGTTATATTCAAACCCGATGCAATTTCAGTCTTTCATCAAAACTCTGAACGTCCACAGATTACAGGAAGCCTCCAGATGTGCTTTTAGGAACTACTAGTGGTGTCCCAGGAATCGATCAAAGCGTAGACAGTTTGAGACATTACTCCCATGGGGAAAAGTCTTCATGGTGCCTGTTATATTCAATCCCGATGCAATTTCTGTCTTTCATCAAAACTCTGAACGTCCAAAGACTTCAGGAAGCCTCCAGATGTGCTTTGGAAACTACTACTGGTGTTCCAGGAATCGATCAAAGAGTAGACAGTTTGAGACATTACTCCCATGAAGAAAAGTCCGCATGGTGCTCGTTTTATTCAATCCCGATGCAATTTCTGTCTTTCATCAAAACTCTGAACGTCCACAGATTACAGGAAGCATCCAGATGTGCTTCGGAAACTACTACTGGTGTCCCAGGACTCGATCAAAGAGTAGACAGTTTGAGACATTACTCCCATGGAGAAAAGTCCGCATGGTGCCCGTTATATTCAATCCCGATGCTATTTCTGTCTTTCATCAAAACTCTGAACGTCCACAGATTACAGGAAGCCTCCAGATATGCTTTGGGAACTACTACTGGTGTTCCAGGAATCGATCAAATAGTAGACAGTTTGAGACATTACTCCCATGGAGAAAAGTCCGCATGGTGCTCGTTATATTCAATCCCGATGCAATTTCTGTCTTTCATCAAAACTCTGAACGTCCACAGATTACAGGAAGCCTCCAGATATGCTTTGGGAACTACTACTGGTGTTCCAGGAATCGATCAAAGAGTAGACAGTTTGAGACATTACTCCCATGGAGAAAAGTCCGCATGGTGCTCGTTATATTCAATCCCGATGCAATTTCTGCCTTTCTTCAAAACTCTGAACGTCCACAGATTACAGGAAGCCTCCAGATGTGCTTTGGGAACTACTACTGGTGTTCCAGGAATTGATCAAAGAGTAGACAGTTTGAGACATTACTCCCATGGAGAAAAGTCCGCATGGTGCCCGTTATATTCAATCCCGATGCAATTTCTGTCTTTCATCAAAACTCTGAACGTCCACAGATTACAGGAAGCCTCCAGATATGCTTTGGGAACTACTACTGGTGTTCCAGGAATCGATCAAAGAGTAGACAGTTTGAGACTTTACTCCCATGGAGAATAGTCCGCATGGTGCTCGTTATATTCAATCCCGATGCAATTTCTGTCTTTCATCAAAACTCTGAACGTCCACAGATTACAGGAAGCCTCCAGATATGCTTTCGGAACTACTACTGGTGTTCCACGAATCGATCAAAGAGTAGACAGTTTGAGACATTACTCGCATGAAGAAAAGTCCGCATGGTGCACGTTTTATTCAATCCCGATGCAATTTCTGTCTTTCATCAAAACTCTGAACGTCCACAGATTACAGGAAGCCTCCAGATATGCTTTGGGAACTACTACTGGTGTCCCATTAATCGATCAAAGAGTAGACATTTTGAGACATTACTCCCATGGCGAAAAGTCTTCATGGTGCCCGTTATATCCAACCCCGATGCAATTTCTGTCTTTCATCATAATTCTGAACGTCCACAGATTACAGGAAGCTTTCAGATGTGCTTTGGGAACTACTACTGGTGTTCCAGGAATCGATCAAAGAGTAGACAGTTTGAGACATTACTCCCATGGAGAAAAGTCTTCATGGTGCCCGTTATATTCAACCCCGATGCAATTTCTGTCTTTCATCAAACCTCTGAACGTCCACAGATTACAGGAAGCCTCCAGATATGCTTTGGGAACTACTACTGGTGTCCCAGGAATCGATCAAAGAGTAGACAGTTTGAGACATTACTCCCATGGAGAAAAGTCCGCATGGTGCCCGTTATATTCAATCCCGATGCAATTTCTGTCTTTCATCAAAACTCTGAACGTCCACAGATTACAGGAATCCTCCAGATATGCTTTGGGAACTACTACTGGTGTCCCAGGAATCGATCAAAAAGTAGACAGTTTGAGACATTACTCCCATGGAGAAAAGTCCTCATGGTGCCCGTTATATTCAAACCCGATGCAATTTCAGTCTTTCATCAAAACTCTGAACGTCCACAGATTACAGGAAGCCTCCAGATGTGCTTTTAGGAACTACTAGTGGTGTCCCAGGAATCGATCAAAGCGTAGACAGTTTGAGACATTACTCCCATGGGGAAAAGTCTTCATGGTGCCTGTTATATTCAATCCCGATGCAATTTCTGTCTTTCATCAAAACTCTGAACGTCCAAAGACTTCAGGAAGCCTCCAGATGTGCTTTGGAAACTACTACTGGTGTTCCAGGAATCGATCAAAGAGTAGACAGTTTGAGACATTACTCCCATGAAGAAAAGTCCGCATGGTGCTCGTTTTATTCAATCCCGATGCAATTTCTGTCTTTCATCAAAACTCTGAACGTCCACAGATTACAGGAAGCATCCAGATGTGCTTCGGAAACTACTACTGGTGTCCCAGGACTCGATCAAAGAGTAGACAGTTTGAGACATTACTCCCATGGAGAAAAGCCCGCATGGTGCCCGTTATATTCAATCCCGATGCTATTTCTGTCTTTCATCAAAACTCTGAACGTCCACAGATTACAGGAAGCCTCCAGATATGCTTTGGGAACTACTACTGGTGTTCCAGGAATCGATCAAATAGTAGACAGTTTGAGACATTACTCCCATGGAGAAAAGTCCGCATGGTGCTCGTTATATTCAATCCCGATGCAATTTCTGTCTTTCATCAAAACTCTGAACGTCCACAGATTACAGGAAGCCTCCAGATATGCTTTGGGAACTACTACTGGTGTTCCAGGAATCGATCAAAGAGTAGACAGTTTGAGACATTACTCCCATGGAGAAAAGTCCGCATGGTGCTCGTTATATTCAATCCCGATGCAATTTCTGTCTTTCGTCAAAACTCTGAACGTCCACAGATTACAGGAAGCCTCCAGATATGCTTTGGGAACTACTACTGGTGTTCCAGGAATCGATCAAAGAGTAGACAGTTTGAGACATTACTCCCATGGAGAAAAGTCCGCATGGTGCTCGTTATATTCAATCCCGATGCAATTTCTGCCTTTCTTCAAAACTCTGAACGTCCACAGATTACAGGAAGCCTCCAGATGTGCTTTGGGAACTACTACTGGTGTTCCAGGAATCGATCAAAGAGTAGACAGTTTGAGACATTACTCCCATGGAGAAAAGTCCGCATGGTGCCCGTTATATTCAATCCCGATGCAATTTCTGTCTTTCATCAAAACTCTGAACGTCCACAGATTACAGGAAGCCTCCAGATATGCTTTGGGAACTACTACTGGTGTTCCAGGAATCGATCAAAGAGTAGACAGTTTGAGACATTACTCCCATGAAGAAAAGTCCGCATGGTGCTCGTTATATTCAATCCCGATGCAATTTCTGTCTTTCATCAAAGCTCTGAACGTCCACAGATTACAGGAAGCCTCCAGATATGCTTTGGGAACTACTACTGGTGTTCCAGGAATCGATCAAAGAGTAGACAGTTTGAGACATTACTCCCATGGAGAAAAGTCCGCATGGTGCTCGTTATATTCAATCCCGATGCAATTTCTGCCTTTCTTCAAAACTCTGAACGTCCACAGATTACAGGAAGCCTCCAGATGTGCTTTGGGAACTACTACTGGTGCCCAGGAATCGATCAAAGAGTAGACAGTTTGAGACATTACTCCCATGGAGAAAAGTCCGCATGGTGCCCGTTATCTTCACTCCCGATGCAATTTCAGTCTTTCATCAAAACTCTGAACGTCCACAGATTACAGGAAGCCTCCAGATGTGCTTCGGAAACTACTACTTGTGTTCCAGGAATCGATCAAAGCGTAGACAGTTTGAGACATTACTCCCATGGAGAAAAGTAGGCATGGTGCTCGTTATATTCAATCCCGATGCAATTTCTGTCTTTCATCAAAACTCTGAACGTCCACAGATTACAGGAAGCCTCCAGATATGCTTTGGGAACTACTACTGGTGTTCCAGGAATCGATCAAAGAGTAGACAGTTTGAGACATTACTCCCACAGAGAAAAGTCCGCAAGGTGCCCGTTATATTCAAACCCGATGCAATTTCTGTCTTTCATCAAAACTCTGAACGTCCACAGATTACAGGAAGCCTCCAGATATGCTTTGGGAACTACTACTGGTGTCCCAGGAATCGATCAAAGAGTAGACAGTTTGAGACATTACTCCCATGGAGAAAAGTCCGCATGGTGCCCGTTATATTCAATCCCGATGCAATTTCTGTCTTTCATCAAAACTCTGAACGTCCACAGATTACAGGAATCCTCCAGATATGCTTTGGGAACTACTACTGGTGTCCCAGGAATCGATCAAAAAGTAGACAGTTTGAGACATTACTCCCATGGAGAAAAGTCCTCATGGTGCCCGTTATATTCAAACCCGATGCAATTTCAGTCTTTCATCAAAACTCTGAACGTCCACAGATTACAGGAAGCCTCCAGATGTGCTTTTAGGAACTACTAGTGGTGTCCCAGGAATCGATCAAAGCGTAGACAGTTTGAGACATTACTCCCATGGGGAAAAGTCTTCATGGTGCCTGTTATATTCAATCCCGATGCAATTTCTGTCTTTCATCAAAACTCTGAACGTCCAAAGACTTCAGGAAGCCTCCAGATGTGCTTTGGAAACTACTACTGGTGTTCCAGGAATCGATCAAAGAGTAGACAGTTTGAGACATTACTCCCATGAAGAAAAGTCCGCATGGTGCTCGTTTTATTCAATCCCGATGCAATTTCTGTCTTTCATCAAAACTCTGAACGTCCACAGATTACAGGAAGCATCCAGATGTGCTTCGGAAACTACTACTGGTGTCCCAGGACTCGATCAAAGAGTAGACAGTTTGAGACATTACTCCCATGGAGAAAAGCCCGCATGGTGCCCGTTATATTCAATCCCGATGCTATTTCTGTCTTTCATCAAAACTCTGAACGTCCACAGATTACAGGAAGCCTCCAGATATGCTTTGGGAACTACTACTGGTGTTCCAGGAATCGATCAAATAGTAGACAGTTTGAGACATTACTCCCATGGAGAAAAGTCCGCATGGTGCTCGTTATATTCAATCCCGATGCAATTTCTGTCTTTCATCAAAACTCTGAACGTCCACAGATTACAGGAAGCCTCCAGATATGCTTTGGGAACTACTACTGGTGTTCCAGGAATCGATCAAAGAGTAGACAGTTTGAGACATTACTCCCATGGAGAAAAGTCCGCATGGTGCTCGTTATATTCAATCCCGATGCAATTTCTGTCTTTCGTCAAAACTCTGAACGTCCACAGATTACAGGAAGCCTCCAGATATGCTTTGGGAACTACTACTGGTGTTCCAGGAATCGATCAAAGAGTAGACAGTTTGAGACATTACTCCCATGGAGAAAAGTCCGCATGGTGCTCGTTATATTCAATCCCGATGCAATTTCTGCCTTTCTTCAAAACTCTGAACGTCCACAGATTACAGGAAGCCTCCAGATGTGCTTTGGGAACTACTACTGGTGTTCCAGGAATCGATCAAAGAGTAGACAGTTTGAGACATTACTCCCATGGAGAAAAGTCCGCATGGTGCCCGTTATATTCAATCCCGATGCAATTTCTGTCTTTCATCAAAACTCTGAACGTCCACAGATTACAGGAAGCCTCCAGATATGCTTTGGGAACTACTACTGGTGTTCCAGGAATCGATCAAAGAGTAGACAGTTTGAGACATTACTCCCATGAAGAAAAGTCCGCATGGTGCTCGTTATATTCAATCCCGATGCAATTTCTGTCTTTCATCAAAGCTCTGAACGTCCACAGATTACAGGAAGCCTCCAGATATGCTTTGGGAACTACTACTGGTGTTCCAGGAATCGATCAAAGAGTAGACAGTTTGAGACATTACTCCCATGGAGAAAAGTCCGCATGGTGCTCGTTATATTCAATCCCGATGCAATTTCTGCCTTTCTTCAAAACTCTGAACGTCCACAGATTACAGGAAGCCTCCAGATGTGCTTTGGGAACTACTACTGGTGCCCAGGAATCGATCAAAGAGTAGACAGTTTGAGACATTACTCCCATGGAGAAAAGTCCGCATGGTGCCCGTTATCTTCACTCCCGATGCAATTTCAGTCTTTCATCAAAACTCTGAACGTCCACAGATTACAGGAAGCCTCCAGATGTGCTTCGGAAACTACTACTTGTGTTCCAGGAATCGATCAAAGCGTAGACAGTTTGAGACATTACTCCCATGGAGAAAAGTAGGCATGGTGCTCGTTATATTCAATCCCGATGCAATTTCTGTCTTTCATCAAAACTCTGAACGTCCACAGATTACAGGAAGCCTCCAGATATGCTTTGGGAACTACTACTGGTGTTCCAGGAATCGATCAAAGAGTAGACAGTTTGAGACATTACTCCCACAGAGAAAAGTCCGCAAGGTGCCCGTTATATTCAAACCCGATGCAATTTCTGTCTTTCATCAAAACTCTGAACGTCCACAGATTACAGGAAGCCTCCAGATATGCTTTGGGAACTACTACTGGTGTTCCAGGAATCGATGAAAGAGTAGACAGTTTGAGACATTACTCCCATGAAGAAAAGTCCGCATGGTGCTCGTTATATTCAATCCCGATGCAATTTCTGTCTTTCATCAAAACTCTGAACGTCCACAGATTACAGGAAGCCTCCAGATATGCTTTGGGAACTACTACTGGTGTTCCAGGAATCGATCAAAGAGTAGACAGTTTGAGACATTACTCCCATGGAGAAAAGTCCGCATGGTGCTCGTTATATTCAAACCCGATGCAATTTCTGTCTTTCATCAAAACTCTGAACGTCCACAGATTACAGGAAGCCTCCAGATATGCTTTGGGAACTACTACTGGTGTCCCAGGAAACGATCAAAGAGTAGACAGTTTGAGACATTACTCCCATGGAGAAAAGTCCGTATGGTGCCCGTTATATTCAATCCCGATGCAATTTCTGTCTTTCATCAAAACTCTGAACGTCCACAGATTACAGGTATCCTCCAGATATGCTTTGGGAACTACTACTGGTGTCCCAGGAATTGATGAAAAAGTAGACGGTTTGAGACATTACTCCCATGGAGAAAAGTCCTCATGGTGCCCGTTATATTCAAACCCGATGCAATTTCTGTCTTTCATCAAAACTCTGAACGTCCACAGATTACAGGAAGCCTCCAGATATGCTTTGGGAACTACTACTCGTGTTCCAGGAATCGATCAAAGAGTAGACAGTTTGAGACATTACTCCCACAGAGAAAAGTCCGCAAGGTGCCCGTTATATTCAAACCCGATGCAATTTCTGTCTTTCATCAAAACTCTGAACGTCCACAGATTACAGGAAGCCTCCAGATATGCTTTGGGAACTACTACTGGTGTTCCAGGAATCGATGAGAGAGTAGACAGTTTGAGACATTACTCCCATGAAGAAAAGTCCGCATGGTGCTCGTTATATTCAATCCCGATGCAATTTCTGTCTTTCATCAAAACTCTGAACGTCCACAGATTACAGGAAGCCTCCAGATATGCTTTGGGAACTACTACTGGTGTTCCAGGATTCGATCAAAGAGTAGACAGTTTGAGACATTACTCCCATGGAGAAAAGTCCTCATGGTGCCCGTTATTTTCAATAGCGATGCAATTTCTGTCTTTCATCAAAACTCTGAACGTCCACAGATTACAGGAAGCCTCCAGATGTGCTTCGGAAACTACTACTTGTGTTCCAGGAATCGATCAAAGCGTAGACAGTTTGAGACATTACTCCCATGGAGAAAAGTCCGCATGGTGCTCGTTATATTCAATCCCGATGCAATTTCTGTCTTTCGTCAAAACTCTGAACGTCCACAGATTACAGGAAGCCTCCAGATATGCTTTGGGAACTACTACTGGTGTTCCAGGATTCGATCAAAGAGTAGACAGTTTGAGACATTACTCCCATGGAGAAAAGTCCTCATGGTGCCCGTTATTTTCAATAGCGATGCAATTTCTGTCTTTTATCAAAACTCTGAACGTCCACAGATTACAGGAAGCCTCCAGATGTGCTTCGGAAACTACTACTTGTGTTCCAGGAATCGATCAAAGCGTAGACAGTTTGAGACATTACTCCCATGGAGAAAAGTCCGCATGGTGCTCGTTATATTCAATCCCGATGCAATTTGTGTCTTTCATCAAAACTCAGAACGTCCACAGATTACAGGAAGCCTCCAGATATGCTTTGGGAACTACTACTGGTGTTCCAGGAATCGATCAAAAAGTAGACAGTTTGAGACATTACTCCCATGAAGAAAAGTCCGCATGGTGCTCGTTTTATTCAATCCCGATGCAATTTCTGTCTTTCATCAAAACTCTGAACGTCCACAGATTACAGGAAGCTTCCAGATGTGCTTCGGAAACTACTACTGGTGTCCCAGGAATCGATCAAAGAGTAGACAGTTTGAGACATTACTCCCATGGAGAAAAGTCCACATGGTGCCCGTTATATTCAATCCCGATGCTATTTCTGTCTTTCATCAAAACTCTGAACGTCCACAGATTACAGGAAGCCTCCAGATATGCTTTGGGAACTACTACTGGTGTTCCAGGAATCGATCAAAGAGTATACAGTTTGAGACATTACTCCCATGGAGAAAAGTCCGCATGGTGCTCGTTATATTCAATCCCGATGAAATTTCTGTCTTTCATCAAAACTCTGAACGTCCACAGATTACAGGAAGCCTCCAGATATGCTTTGGGAACTACTACTGGTGTTCCAGGAATCGATCAAAGAGTGGACAGTTTGAGACATTACTCCCATGGAGAAAAGTCCGCATGGTGCTCGTTATATTCAATCCCGATGCAATTTCTGTCTTTCATCAAAACTCTGAACGTCCACAGATTACAGGAAGCCTCCAGATATGCTTTGGGAACTACTACTGGTGTTCCAGGAATCGATCAAAGAGTACACAGTTTGAGACATTACTCCCATGGAGAAAAGTCCGCATGGTGCTCGTTATATTCAATCCCGATGCAATTTCTGTCTTTCATCAAAACTCTGAACGTCCACAGATTACAGGAAGCCTCCAGATATGCTTTGGGAACTACTACTGGTGTTCCAGGAATCGATCAAAGAGTCGACAGTTTGAGACATTACTCCCATGGAGAAAAGTCCGCATGGTGCTCGTTATATTCAATCCCGATGCAATTTCTGCCTTTCTTCAAAACTCTGAACGTCCACAGATTACAGGAAGCCTCCAGATGTGCTTTGGGAACTACTACTGGTGTTCCAGGAATCGATCAAAGAGTAGACAGTTTGAGACATTACTCCCATGAAGAAAAGTCCGCATGGTGCTCGTTATATTCAATCCCGATGCAATTTCTGTCTTTCATCAAAACTCTGAACGTCCACAGATTACAGGAAGCCTCCAGATATGCTTTGGGAACTACTACTGGTGTTCCAGGAATCGATCAAAGAGTAGACAGTTTGAGACATTACTCCCATGGAGAAAAGTCCGCATGGTGCTCGTTATATTCAAACCCGATGCAATTTCTGTCTTTCATCAAAACTCTGAACGTCCACAGATTACAGGAAGCCTCCAGATATGCTTTGGGAACTACTACTGGTGTCCCAGGAAACGATCAAAGAGTAGACAGTTTGAGACATTACTCCCATGGAGAAAAGTCCGTATGGTGCCCGTTATATTCAATCCCGATGCAATTTCTGTCTTTCATCAAAACTCTGAACGTCCACAGATTACAGGTATCCTCCAGATATGCTTTGGGAACTACTACTGGTGTCCCAGGAATTGATGAAAAAGTAGACAGTTTGAGACATTACTCCCATGGAGAAAAGTCCTCATGGTGCCCGTTATATTCAAACCCGATGCAATTTCTGTCTTTCATCAAAACTCTGAACGTCCACAGATTACAGGAAGCCTCCAGATATGCTTTGGGAACTACTACTGGTGTTCCAGGAATCGATCAAAGAGTAGACAGTTTGAGACATTACTCCCACAGAGAAAAGTCCGCAAGGTGCCCGTTATATTCAAACCCGATGCAATTTCTGTCTTTCATCAAAACTCTGAACGTCCACAGATTACAGGAAGCCTCCAGATATGCTTTGGGAACTACTACTGGTGTTCCAGGAATCGATGAGAGAGTAGACAGTTTGAGACATTACTCCCATGAAGAAAAGTCCGCATGGTGCTCGTTATATTCAATCCCGATGCAATTTCTGTCTTTCATCAAAACTCTGAACGTCCACAGATTACAGGAAGCCTCCAGATATGCTTTGGGAACTACTACTGGTGTTCCAGGATTCGATCAAAGAGTAGACAGTTTGAGACATTACTCCCATGGAGAAAAGTCCTCATGGTGCCCGTTATTTTCAATAGCGATGCAATTTCTGTCTTTCATCAAAACTCTGAACGTCCACAGATTACAGGAAGCCTCCAGATGTGCTTCGGAAACTACTACTTGTGTTCCAGGAATCGATCAAAGCGTAGACAGTTTGAGACATTACTCCCATGGAGAAAAGTCCGCATGGTGCTGGTTATATTCAATCCCGATGCAATTTCTGTCTTTCATCAAAACTCTGAACGTCCACAGATTACAGGAAGCCTCCAGATATGCTTTGGGAACTACTACTGGTGTTCCAGGATTCGATCAAAGAGTAGACAGTTTGAGACATTACTCCCATGGAGAAAAGTCCTCATGGTGCCCGTTATTTTCAATAGCGATGCAATTTCTGTCTTTTATCAAAACTCTGAACGTCCACAGATTACAGGAAGCCTCCAGATGTGCTTCGGAAACTACTACTTGTGTTCCAGGAATCGATCAAAGCGTAGACAGTTTGAGACATTACTCCCATGGAGAAAAGTCCGCATGGTGCTCGTTATATTCAATCCCGATGCAATTTGTGTCATTCATCAAAACTCAGAACGTCCACAGATTACAGGAAGCCTCCAGATATGCTTTGGGAACTACTACTGGTGTTCCAGGAATCGATCAAAGAGTAGACAGTTTGAGACATTACTCCCATGAAGAAAAGTCCGCATGGTGCTCGTTTTATTCAATCCCGATGCAATTTCTGTCTTTCATCAAAACTCTGAACGTCCACAGATTACAGGAAGCTTCCAGATGTGCTTCGGAAACTACTACTGGTGTCCCAGGAATCGATCAAAGAGTAGACAGTTTGAGACATTACTCCCATGGAGAAAAGTCCACATGGTGCCCGTTATATTCAATCCCGATGCTATTTCTGTCTTTCATCAAAACTCTGAACGTCCACAGATTACAGGAAGCCTCCAGATATGCTTTGGGAACTACTACTGGTGTTCCAGGAATCGATCAAAGAGTAGACAGTTTGAGACATTACTCCCATGGAGAAAAGTCCGCATGGTGCTCGTTATATTCAATCCCGATGAAATTTCTGTCTTTCATCAAAACTCTGAACGTCCACAGATTACAGGAAGCCTCCAGATATGCTTTGGGAACTACTACTGGTGTTCCAGGAATCGATCAAAGAGTAGACAGTTTGAGACATTACTCCCATGGAGAAAAGTCCGCATGGTGCTCGTTATATTCAATCCCGATGCAATTTCTGTCTTTCATCAAAACTCTGAACGTCCACAGATTACAGGAAGCCTCCAGATATGCTTTGGGAACTACTACTGGTGTTCCAGGAATCGATCAAAGAGTAGACAGTTTGAGACATTACTCCCATGGAGAAAAGTCCGCATGGTGCTCGTTATATTCAATCCCGATGCAATTTCTGCCTTTCTTCAAAACTCTGAACGTCCACAGATTACAGGAAGCCTCCAGATGTGCTTTGGGAACTACTACTGGTGTTCCAGGAATCGATCAAAGAGTAGACAGTTTGAGACATTACTCCCATGGAGAAAAGTCCGCATGGTGCCCGTTATATTCAATCCCGATGCAATTTCTGTCTTTCATCAAAACTCTGAACGTCCACAGATTACAGGAAGCCTCCAGATATGCTTTGGGAACTACTACTGGTGTTCCAGGAATCGATCAAAGAGTAGACAGTTTGAGACATTACTCCCATGAAGAAAAGTCCGCATGGTGCTCGTTATATTCAATCCCGATGCAATTTCTGTCTTTCATCAAAGCTCTGAACGTCCACAGATTACAGGAAGCCTCCAGATATGCTTTGGGAACTACTACTGGTGTTCCAGGAATCGATCAAAGAGTAGACAGTTTGAGACATTACTCCCATGGAGAAAAGTCCGCATGGTGCTCGTTATATTCAATCCCGATGCAATTTCTGCCTTTCTTCAAAACTCTGAACGTCCACAGATTACAGGAAGCCTCCAGATGTGCTTTGGGAACTACTACTGGTGTCCCAGGAATCGATCAAAGAGTAGACAGTTTGAGACATTACTCCCATAGAGAAAAGTCCGCATGGTGCCCGTTATCTTCACTCCCGATGCAATTTCAGTCTTTCATCAAAACTCTGAACGTCCACAGATTACAGGAAGCCTCCAGATGTGCTTCGGAAACTACTACTTGTGTTCCAGGAATCGATCAAAGCGTAGACAGTTTGAGACATTACTCCCATGGAGAAAAGTAGGCATGGTGCTCGTTATATTCAATCCCGATGCAATTTCTGTCTTTCATCAAAACTCTGAACGTCCACAGATTACAGGAAGCCTCCAGATATGCTTTGGGAACTACTACTGGTGTTCCAGGAATCGATCAAAGAGTAGACAGTTTGAGACATTACTCCCACAGAGAAAAGTCCGCAAGGTGCCCGTTATATTCAAACCCGATGCAATTTCTGTCTTTCATCAAAACTCTGAACGTCCACAGATTACAGGAAGCCTCCAGATGTGCTTCGGAAACTACTACTTGTGTTCCAGGAATCGATCAAAGCGTAGACAGTTTGAGACATTACTCCCATGGAGAAAAGTCCGCATGGTGCTGGTTATATTCAATCCCGATGCAATTTCTGTCTTTCATCAAAACTCTGAACGTCCACAGATTACAGGAAGCCTCCAGATATGCTTTGGGAACTACTACTGGTGTTCCAGGATTCGATCAAAGAGTAGACAGTTTGAGACATTACTCCCATGGAGAAAAGTCCTCATGGTGCCCGTTATTTTCAATAGCGATGCAATTTCTGTCTTTTATCAAAACTCTGAACGTCCACAGATTACAGGAAGCCTCCAGATGTGCTTCGGAAACTACTACTTGTGTTCCAGGAATCGATCAAAGCGTAGACAGTTTGAGACATTACTCCCATGGAGAAAAGTCCGCATGGTGCTCGTTATATTCAATCCCGATGCAATTTGTGTCATTCATCAAAACTCAGAACGTCCACAGATTACAGGAAGCCTCCAGATATGCTTTGGGAACTACTACTGGTGTTCCAGGAATCGATCAAAGAGTAGACAGTTTGAGACATTACTCCCATGAAGAAAAGTCCGCATGGTGCTCGTTTTATTCAATCCCGATGCAATTTCTGTCTTTCATCAAAACTCTGAACGTCCACAGATTACAGGAAGCTTCCAGATGTGCTTCGGAAACTACTACTGGTGTCCCAGGAATCGATCAAAGAGTAGACAGTTTGAGACATTACTCCCATGGAGAAAAGTCCACATGGTGCCCGTTATATTCAATCCCGATGCTATTTCTGTCTTTCATCAAAACTCTGAACGTCCACAGATTACAGGAAGCCTCCAGATATGCTTTGGGAACTACTACTGGTGTTCCAGGAATCGATCAAAGAGTAGACAGTTTGAGACATTACTCCCATGGAGAAAAGTCCGCATGGTGCTCGTTATATTCAATCCCGATGAAATTTCTGTCTTTCATCAAAACTCTGAACGTCCACAGATTACAGGAAGCCTCCAGATATGCTTTGGGAACTACTACTGGTGTTCCAGGAATCGATCAAAGAGTAGACAGTTTGAGACATTACTCCCATGGAGAAAAGTCCGCATGGTGCTCGTTATATTCAATCCCGATGCAATTTCTGTCTTTCATCAAAACTCTGAACGTCCACAGATTACAGGAAGCCTCCAGATATGCTTTGGGAACTACTACTGGTGTTCCAGGAATCGATCAAAGGGTAGACAGTTTGAGACATTACTCCCATGGAGAAAAGTCCGCATGGTGCTCGTTATATTCAATCCCGATGCAATTTCTGCCTTTCTTCAAAACTCTGAACGTCCACAGATTACAGGAAGCCTCCAGATGTGCTTTGGGAACTACTACTGGTGTTCCAGGAATCGATCAAAGAGTAGACAGTTTGAGACATTACTCCCATGGAGAAAAGTCCGCATGGTGCCCGTTATATTCAATCCCGATGCAATTTCTGTCTTTCATCAAAACTCTGAACGTCCACAGATTACAGGAAGCCTCCAGATATGCTTTGGGAACTACTACTGGTGTTCCAGGAATCGATCAAAGAGTAGACAGTTTGAGACATTACTCCCATGAAGAAAAGTCCGCATGGTGCTCGTTATATTCAATCCCGATGCAATTTCTGTCTTTCATCAAAGCTCTGAACGTCCACAGATTACAGGAAGCCTCCAGATATGCTTTGGGAACTACTACTGGTGTTCCAGGAATCGATCAAAGAGTAGACAGTTTGAGACATTACTCCCATGGAGAAAAGTCCGCATGGTGCTCGTTATATTCAATCCCGATGCAATTTCTGCCTTTCTTCAAAACTCTGAACGTCCACAGATTACAGGAAGCCTCCAGATGTGCTTTGGGAACTACTACTGGTGTCCCAGGAATCGATCAAAGAGTAGACAGTTTGAGACATTACTCCCATAGAGAAAAGTCCGCATGGTGCCCGTTATCTTCACTCCCGATGCAATTTCAGTCTTTCATCAAAACTCTGAACGTCCACAGATTACAGGAAGCCTCCAGATGTGCTTCGGAAACTACTACTTGTGTTCCAGGAATCGATCAAAGCGTAGACAGTTTGAGACATTACTCCCATGGAGAAAAGTAGGCATGGTGCTCGTTATATTCAATCCCGATGCAATTTCTGTCTTTCATCAAAACTCTGAACGTCCACAGATTACAGGAAGCCTCCAGATATGCTTTGGGAACTACTACTGGTGTTCCAGGAATCGATCAAAGAGTAGACAGTTTGAGACATTACTCCCACAGAGAAAAGTCCGCAAGGTGCCCGTTATATTCAAACCCGATGCAATTTCTGTCTTTCATCAAAACTCTGAACGTCCACAGATTACAGGAAGCCTCCAGATATGCTTTGGGAACTACTACTGGTGTTCCAGGAATCGATGAAAGAGTAGACAGTTTGAGACATTACTCCCATGAAGAAAAGTCCGCATGGTGCTCGTTATATTCAATCCCGATGCAATTTCTGTCTTTCATCAAAACTCTGAACGTCCACAGATTACAGGAAGCCTCCAGATATGCTTTGGGAACTACTACTGGTGTTCCAGGAATCGATCAAAGAGTAGACAGTTTGAGACATTACTCCCATGGAGAAAAGTCCGCATGGTGCTCGTTATATTCAAACCCGATGCAATTTCTGTCTTTCATCAAAACTCTGAACATCCACAGATTACAGGAAGCCTCCAGATATGCTTTGGGAACTACTACTGGTGTCCCAGGAAACGATCAAAGAGTAGACAGTTTGAGACATTACTCCCATGGAGAAAAGTCCGTATGGTGCCAGTTATATTCAATCCCGATGCAATTTCTGTCTTTCATCAAAACTCTGAACGTCCACAGATTACAGGAATCCTCCAGATATGCTTTGGGAACTACTACTGGTGTCCCAGGAATCGATGAAAAAGTAGACAGTTTGAGACATTACTCCCATGGAGAAAAGTCCTCATGGTGCCCGTTATATTCAAACCCGATGCAATTTCTGTCTTTCATCAAAACTCTGAACGTCCACAGATTACAGGAAGCCTCCAGATATGCTTTGGGAACTACTACTGGTTTTCCAGGAATCGTTCAAAGAGTAGACAGTTTGAGACATTACTCCCATGGAGAAAAGTCTTCATGGTGCCCGTTATATTCAACCCCGATGCAATTTCAGTCTTTCATCAAAACTCTGAACGTCCACAGATTACAGGAAGCCTCCAGATGTGCTTTGGGAACTACTACTGGTGTCCCAGGAATCGATCAAAGCGTAGACAGTTTGAGACATTACTCCCATGGGGAAAAGTCTTCATGGTGCCCGTTATATTCAATCCCGATGCAATTTCTGTCTTTCATCAAAACTCTGAACGTCCAAAGACTTCAGGAAGCCTCCAGATGTGGTTCGGGAACTACTACTGGTGTTCCAAAAATCAATCAAAGAGTAGACAGTTTGAGACATTACTCTAATGGAGAAAAGGCCGCATGGTGCCCGTCATATTCAATCCCGATCAATTTCTGTCCTTCATCTAAACTCTGAACGTCCACAGATTACAGGAAGCCTCCAGATGTGCTTCGGAAACTACTACTGGTGTTCCAGGAATCGATCAAAGAGTAGACAGTTTGAGACATTACTCCCATGGAGAAAACTCCTCATGGTGCCCGTTATTTTCAATAGCGATGAAATTTCTGTCTTTCATCATAACTCTGAACGTCCACAGGTTACAGGAAGCCTCCAGATGTGCTTCGGAAACTACTACTGGTGTCCCAGGAATCGATCAAAGAGTATACAGTTTGAGACATTACTCCCATGGAGAAAAGTTCGCATGGTGTCCGTTATATTCAATCCCGATGCTATTTCTGTATTTCATCAAAACTCTGAACGTCCACAGATTACAGGAAGCCTCCAGATATGCTTTGGGAACTACTACTGGTGTTCCAGGAATCGATCAAAGAGTAGACAGTTTGAGACATTACTCCCATGGAGAAAAGTCCGCATGGTGCTCGTTATATTCAATCCCGATGCAATTTCTGTATTTCATCAAAACTCTGAACGTCCACAGATTACAGGAAGCCTCCAGATATGCTTTGGGAACTACTACTGGTGTTCCACGAATCGATCAAAGAGTAGACAGTTTGAGACATTATTCCCATGGAGAAAAGTCCGCATGGTGCTTGTTATATTCAATCCCGATGCAGTTTCTGTCTTTCATCAAAACTCTGAACGTCCACAGATTACAGGAATCCTCCAGATATGCTTTGGGAACTACTACTGGTGTTCCAGGAATCGATCAAAGAGTAGACAGTTTGAGACATTACTCCCATGGAGAAAAGTCCGCATGGTGCTCGTTATATTCAATCCCGATGCAATTTCTGTATTTCATCAAAACTCTGAACGTCCACAGATTACAGGAAGCCTCCAGATATGCTTTGGGAACTACTACTGGTGTTCCACGAATCGATCAAAGAGTAGACAGTTTGAGACATTATTCCCATGGAGAAAAGTCCGCATGGTGCTTGTTATATTCAATCCCGATGCAGTTTCTGTCTTTCATCAAAACTCTGAACGTCCACAGATTACAGGAAGCCTCCAGATGTGCTTTTAGGAACTACTAGTGGTGTCCCAGGAATCGATCAAAGCGTAGACAGTTTGAGACATTACTCACATGGGGAAAAGTCTTCATGGTGCCCGTTATATTCAATCCCGATGCAATTTCTGTCTTTCATCAAAACTCTGACCGTCCAAAGACTTCAGGAAGCCTCCAGATGTGCTTTGGAAACAACTACTGGTGTTCCAGGAATCGATCAAAGAGTAGACAGTTTGAGACATTACTCCCACAGAGAAAAGTCCGCAAGGTGCCCGTTATATTCAATCCCGATGCAATTTCTGTCTTTCATCAAAACTCTGAACGTCCACAGATTCCTGGAAGCCTCCAGATGTGCTTCTGGAACTACTACTGGTGTTCCAAAAATCGATCAAAGCGTAGACAGTTTGAGACATTACTCCCGTGGAGAAAAGTCCAACTCGTGCCCGTTAAATTCAATCCCGATGCAATTTCAGTCTTTCATCAATACTCTGAACGTCCACAGATTACAGGAAGCCTCCAGATATGCTTTGGGAACTACTACTGGTGTCCCAGGAATCGATCAAAGCGTAGACAGTTTGAGACATTACTTCCATGGGGAAAAGTCTTCATGGTGATCGTTATATTCAACCCCGATGCAATTTCAGTCTTTCATCAAATCTCCGAACATCCACAGATTACAGGAAGCCTTCAGATGTGCTTCGGAAAGTACTACTGGTGTTCCAGGAATCTATCAAAGAGTAGACAGTTTGAGACATCACTACCAGGGAGAAAAGTGCCCATGGTGCCCGTTAAATTCAATCCCGATGCAATTTCTGTCTTTCATCAAAACTCTGAACGTCCAAAGACTTCAGGAAGCCTCCAGATATGCTTTGGGATCTACTACTGGTGTTCCAGGAATCGATCAAAGAGTAGACAGTTTGAGACATTACTCCCATGGAGAGAAGTCCGCATGGTGCTCGTTATATTCAATCCCGTTGCAATTTCTGTCTTTCATCAAAACTCTGAACGTCCTCAGATCACAGGAAGCCTCCAGATGTGCTTCGGGAACTACTACTGGTGTTCCAAAAATCGATCAAAGAGTAGACAGTTTGAGACATTACTCTAATGGAGAAAAAGCCGCATGGTGCCCGTTATATTCAATCCCGATGCAATTTCTGTCCTTCATAAAAACTCTGAACATCCACGGAATACAGGAAGCCTCCAGATGTGCTTCGGAAACTACTACTGGTGTTCCAGGATTCGATCAAAGAGTAGACAGTTTGAGACATTACTCCCATGGAGAAAAGTCCGCATGGTGCCCATTATATTCAATCCCGATGCAATTTCTGTCTTTCATCAAAACTCTGAACGTCCACAGATTACAGGAAGCCTCCAGATGTGCTTTGGGAACTACTACTGGTGTCCCAGGTATCGATCAAAGAGTAGACAGTTTGAGACATTACTCCCATGGAGAAAAGTCCGCATGGTGCTCGTTATATTCAATCCCGATGCAATTTCTGCCTTTCATCAAAACTCTGAACGTCCACAGATTACAGGAAGCTTCCAGATGTGCTTTGGGAACTACTACTGGTGTCCCAGGAATCGATCAAAGAGTAGACAGTTTGAGACATTACTCCCATGGAGAAAAGTCCGCATGGTGCTCGTTATATTCAATCCCGATGCAATTTCTGCCTTTCATCAAAACTTTTAACGTCCACAGATTACAGGAAGCCTCCAGATATGCTTTGGGAACTACTACTGGTGTTCCAGGATTCGATCAAAGAGTAGACAGTTTGAGACATTACTCCCATGGAGAAAAGTCCGCATGGTGCTCGTTATATTCAATCCCGATGCAATTTCTGCCTTTCATCAAAACTCTGAACGTCCACAGATTACAGGAAGCCTCCAGATGTGCTTTGGGAACTACTACTGGTGTCCCAGGAATCGATCAAAGAGTAGACAGTTTGAGACATTACTCCTATGGAGAAAAGTCCGCATGGTGCCCGTTATATTCAATCCCGATGCAATTTCTGTCTTTCATCAAAACTCTGAACGTAAACAGATTACAGGAAGCCTCCAGATGTGCTTCGGAAACTACTACTTGTGTTCCAGGAATCGTTCAAAGCGTAGACAGTTTGAGACATTACTCCCCTGAAGAAAAGTCTTCATGGTGCCCGTTATATTCAACCCCGATGCAATTTCTGTCTTTCATCAAAACTCTGAACGTCCACAGATTACAGGAAGCCTCCAGATATGCTTTGGGAACTACTACTGCTGTCCCAGGAATCGATAGAAAGCGTAGACAGTTTGAGACATTACTCCCATGGAGAAAAGTCTTCATGGTGCCCGTTATATTCAACCCCGATGCAATTTCTGTCTTTCATCATAACTCTGAACGTCCACAGATTACAGGAAGTCTCCAGATATGCTTTGGGAACTACTACTGGTGTCCCAGGAATCGATCAAAGAGTAGACAGTTTGAGACATTACTCCCATGGAGAAAAGTCCGCATGGTGCCCGTTATATTCAATCATAAAGCAATTTCTGCCTTTCATCAAAGATCTGAACGTCCACAGGTTACAGGAAGCCTCCAGATATGCTTTGAGAACTACTACTGGTGTTCCAGGAATCGATCAAAGAGTAGACAATTTGAGACATTACTCCCATGGAGAAAAGTCTTCATGGTGCCCGTTATATTCAACCCCGATGCAATTTCTGTCTTTCATCAAAACTCTGAACGTCCACAGATTACAGGAAGCCTCCAGATATGCTTTGGGAACTACTACTGGTGTTCCAGGAATCGATCAAAGAGTAGACAGTTTGAGACATTACTCCCATCTAGAAATGTCCGCATGGTGCTCGTTATATTCAATCCCGATGCAATTTCTGCCTTTCATCAAAACTCTGAACGTCCACAGATTCAGGAAGCCTCCAGATGTGCTTTGGGAACTACTACTGGTGTTCCAGGAATCGATCAAAGAGTAGACAGTTTGAGACATTTCTCCCATGGAGAAAAGTCCGCATGGTGCTCGTTATATTCAATCCCGATGCATTTTCTGCCTTTCATAAAAACTCTGAACGTCCACAGATTACAGGAAGCCTCCAGATGTGCTTTGGGAACTACTACTGGTGTACCAGGAATCGATCAAAGAGTAGACAGTTTGTGACATTACTCCCATGGAGAAAAGTCCGCATGGTGCTCGTTATATTCAATCCCGATGCAATTTCTGCCTTTCATCAAAACTCTGAACGTCCACAGATTACAGGAAGCCTCCAGATGTGCTTTGGGAACTACTACTGGTGTCCCAGGAATCGATCAAAGGGTAGACAGTTTGAGACAGTACTCCCATGGAGAAAAGTCCGCATGGTGCTCGTTATATTCAATCCCGATGCAATTTCTGCCTTTCATCAAAACTCTGAACGTCCACAGATTACAGGAAGCCTCCAGATGTGCTTTGGGAACTACTACTGGTGTCCCAGGAATCGATCAAAGAGTAGACAGTTTGAGACATTACTCCCATGGAGAAAAGTCCGCATGGTGCTCGTTATATTCAATCCCGATGCAATTTCCGCCTTTCATCAAAACTCTGAACGTCCACAGATTACAGGAAGCCTCCAGATGTGCTTTGGGAACTACTACTGGTGTCCCAGGAATCGATCAAAGAGTAGACAGTTTGATACATTACTCCCATGGAGAAAAAACCGCATGGTGCTCGTTATATTCAATCCCGATGCAATTTCTGTCTTTCATCAAAACTCTTAACGTCCACAGATTACAGGCAGCCTCCAGATATGCTTTGGGAACTACTACTGGTGTTCCAGGAATCGATCAAAGAGTAGACAGTTTGAGACATTACTCCCATGGAGAAAAGTCCGCATGGTGCTCGTTATATTCAATCCCGATGCAATTTCTGTCTTTCATCAAAACTCTGATCGTCCACAGATTACAGGAAGCCTCCAGATATGCTTTGGGAACTACTACTGGTGTTCCAGGAATCGACCAAAGAGTAGACAGTTTGAGACATTACTCCCATGGAGAAAAGTCCGCATGGTGCTCGTTATATTCAATCCCGATGCAATTTCTGCCTTTCATCAAAACTCTGAACGTCCACAGATTACAGGAAGCCTCCAGATGTGCTTTGGGAACTACTACTGGTGTCCCAGGAATCGATCAAAGAGTAGACAGTTTGAGACATTACTCCCATAGAGAAAAGTCCGCATGGTGCTCGTTATATTCAATCCCGATGCAATTTCTGCCTTTCATCAAGACTCTGAACGTCCACAGATTACAGGAAGCCTCCAGATGAGCTTTGGGAACTACTACTGGTGTCCCAGGAATCGATCAAAGAGTAGACAGTTTGAGACATTACTCCCATGGAGAAAAGTCCGCATGGTGCCCGTTAACTTCAATCCCGATGCAATTTCTGTCTTTCATCAAAACTCTGAACGTCCACAGATTACAGGAAGCCTCCAGATATGCTTTGGGAACTACTACTGGTGTTCCAGGAATCGATCAAAGAGTAGACAGTTTGAGACATTACTCCCATGGAGAAAAGTCCGCATGGTGCTCGTTATATTCAATCCCGATGCAATTTCTGCATTTCTTCAAAACTCTGAACGTCCACAGATTACAGGAAGCTACCAGATGTGCTTTGGGAAATACAACTGGTGTCCCAGGAATCGATCAAAGAGTAGACAGTTTGAGACATTACTCCCATGGAGAAAAGTCCGCATGGTGCCCGTTATCTTCAATCCCGATGCAATTTCTGTCTTTCATCAAAACTCTGAACGTCCACAGAATACAGGAAGCCTCCAGATGTGCTTCGGAAACTACTACTGGTGTTCCAGGAATCGATCAAAGAGTGGACAGTTTGAGACATTACTCCCATGGAGAAAAGTCCGCATGGTGCCCGTTATATTCAATCCCGATGCAATTTCTATCTTTCATCAAAACTCTGAACGTCCACAGATTACAGGAAGCCTCCAGATATGCTTTGGGAACTACTACTGGTGTCCCAGGAATCGATCAAAGAGTAGACAGTTTGAGACATTACTCCCATGGAGAAAAGTCTTCATGGTGCCCATTATATTCAACCCCGATGCAATTTCTGTCTTTCATCAAAGCTCTGAACGTCCACAGATTACAGGAAGCCTCCAGATGTGCTTCGGGAACTACTACTGGTGTTCCAAAAATCGATCAAAGAGTAGACAGTTTGAGACATTACTCTAATGGGGAAAAGGCCGCATGGTGCCCGTTATATTTAATCCCGATTCAATTTCTGTCCTTCATCAAAACTCTGAACGTCCACAGATTAAAGGAAGCCTCCAGATGTGCTTCGGAAACTACTACTGGTATTCCAGGAATCGATCAAAGAGTAGACAGTTTGAGACATTACTCCCATGGAGAAAAGTCCGCATGGTGCCCGTTATATTCAATCCCGATGCAATTTCTGTCTTTCATCAAAACTCTGAACGTCCACAGATTACAGGAAGCCTCCAGATATGCTTTGGGAACTACTACTTGTGTTCCAGGAATCGATCAAACCGTAGACAGTTTGAGACATTACTCCCATGGAGAAAAGACTTCATGGTGCTCGTTATATTCAACCCCGATGCAATTTCTGTCTTTCATCAAAACTCTGAACGTCCACAGATTACAGGAAGCCACCAGATGTGCTTCGGGAACTACTACTGGTGTTCCAAAAATCGATCAAAGAGTAGACAGTTTGAGACATTACTCTAATGGAGAAAAGGCCGCATGGTGCCCGTTATATTCAATCCCGATGCAATTTCTGTCCTTCATCATAACTCTGAACATCCACAGATTACAGGAAGCCTCCAGATGTGCTACGGAAACTACTACTGGTGTTCCAGGAATCGATCAAAGAGTAGACAGTTTGAGACACTACTCCCATGGAGAAAAGTCCGCATGGTGCCCGTTATATTCAATCCCGATGCAATTTCTATCTTTCATCAAAACTCTGAACGTCCACAGATTACAGGAAGCCTCCAGATATGCTTTGGGAACTACTACTGCTGTCCCAGGAATCGATAGAAAGCGTAGACAGTTTGAGACATTACTCCCATGGAGAAAAGTCTTCATGGTGCCCGTTATATTCAACCCCGATGCAATTTCTGTCTTTCATCATAACTCTGAACGTCCACAGATTACAGGAAGTCTCCAGATATGCTTTGGGAACTACTACTGGTGTCCCAGGAATCGATCAAAGAGTAGACAGTTTGAGACATTACTCCCATGGAGAAAAGTCCGCATGGTGCCCGTTATATTCAATCATAATGCAATTTCTGCCTTTCATCAAAGATCTGAACGTCCACAGGTTACAGGAAGCCTCCAGATATGCTTTGAGAACTACTACTGGTGTTCCAGGAATCGATCAAAGAGTAGACAATTTGAGACATTACTCCCATGGAGAAAAGTCTTCATGGTGCCCGTTATATTCAACCCCGATGCAATTTCTGTCTTTCATCAAAACTCTGAACGTCCACAGATTACAGGAAGCCTCCAGATATGCTTTGGGAACTACTACTGGTGTTCCAGGAATCGATCAAAGAGTAGACAGTTTGAGACATTACTCCCATCTAGAAATGTCCGCATGGTGCTCGTTATATTCAATCCCGATGCAATTTCTGCCTTTCATCAAAACTCTGAACGTCCACAGATTACAGGAAGCCTCCAGATGTGCTTTGGGAACTACTACTGGTGTTCCAGGAATCGATCAAAGAGTAGACAGTTTGAGACATTTCTCCCATGGAGAAAAGTCCGCATGGTGCTCGTTATATTCAATCCCGATGCATTTTCTGCCTTTCATAAAAACTCTGAACGTCCACAGATTACAGGAAGCCTCCAGATGTGCTTTGGGAACTACTACTGGTGTACCAGGAATCGATCAAAGAGTAGACAGTTTGTGACATTACTCCCATGGAGAAAAGTCCGCATGGTGCTCGTTATATTCAATCCCGATGCAATTTCTGCCTTTCATCAAAACTCTGAACGTCCACAGATTACAGGAAGCCTCCAGATGTGCTTTGGGAACTACTACTGGTGTCCCAGGAATCGATCAAAGGGTAGACAGTTTGAGACAGTACTCCCATGGAGAAAAGTCCGCATGGTGCTCGTTATATTCAATCCCGATGCAATTTCTGCCTTTCATCAAAACTCTGAACGTCCACAGATTACAGGAAGCCTCCAGATGTGCTTTGGGAACTACTACTGGTGTCCCAGGAATCGATCAAAGAGTAGACAGTTTGAGACATTACTCCCATGGAGAAAAGTCCGCATGGTGCTCGTTATATTCAATCCCGATGCAATTTCCGCCTTTCATCAAAACTCTGAACGTCCACAGATTACAGGAAGCCTCCAGATGTGCTTTGGGAACTACTACTGGTGTCCCAGGAATCGATCAAAGAGTAGACAGTTTGATACATTACTCCCATGGAGAAAAAACCGCATGGTGCTCGTTATATTCAATCCCGATGCAATTTCTGTCTTTCATCAAAACTCTTAACGTCCACAGATTACAGGCAGCCTCCAGATATGCTTTGGGAACTACTACTGGTGTTCCAGGAATCGATCAAAGAGTAGACAGTTTGAGACATTACTCCCATGGAGAAAAGTCCGCATGGTGCTCGTTATATTCAATCCCGATGCAATTTCTGTCTTTCATCAAAACTCTGATCGTCCACAGATTACAGGAAGCCTCCAGATATGCTTTGGGAACTACTACTGGTGTTCCAGGAATCGACCAAAGAGTAGACAGTTTGAGACATTACTCCCATGGAGAAAAGTCCGCATGGTGCTCGTTATATTCAATCCCGATGCAATTTCTGCCTTTCATCAAAACTCTGAACGTCCACAGATTACAGGAAGCCTCCAGATGTGCTTTGGGAACTACTACTGGTGTCCCAGGAATCGATCAAAGAGTAGACAGTTTGAGACATTACTCCCATAGGGAAAAGTCCGCATGGTGCTCGTTATATTCAATCCCGATGCAATTTCTGCCTTTCATCAAGACTCTGAACGTCCACAGATTACAGGAAGCCTCCAGATGAGCTTTGGGAACTACTACTGGTGTCCCAGGAATCGATCAAAGAGTAGACAGTTTGAGACATTACTCCCATGGAGAAAAGTCCGCATGGTGCCCGTTAACTTCAATCCCGATGCAATTTCTGTCTTTCATCAAAACTCTGAACGTCCACAGATTACAGGAAGCCTCCAGATATGCTTTGGGAACTACTACTGGTGTTCCAGGAATCGATCAAAGAGTAGACAGTTTGAGACATTACTCCCATGGAGAAAAGTCCGCATGGTGCTCGTTATATTCAATCCCGATGCAATTTCTGCATTTCTTCATAACTCTGAACGTCCACAGATTACAGGAAGCTACCAGATGTGCTTTGGGAAATACAACTGGTGTCCCAGGAATCGATCAAAGAGTAGACAGTTTGAGACATTACTCCCATGGAGAAAAGTCCGCATGGTGCCCGTTATCTTCAATCCCGATGCAATTTCTGTCTTTCATCAAAACTCTGAACGTCCACAGAATACAGGAAGCCTCCAGATGTGCTTCGGAAACTACTACTGGTGTTCCAGGAATCGATCAAAGAGTGGACAGTTTGAGACATTACTCCCATGGAGAAAAGTCCGCATGGTGCCCGTTATATTCAATCCCGATGCAATTTCTATCTTTCATCAAAACTCTGAACGTCCACAGATTACAGGAAGCCTCCAGATATGCTTTGGGAACTACTACTGGTGTCCCAGGAATCGATCAAAGAGTAGACAGTTTGAGACATTACTCCCATGGAGAAAAGTCTTCATGGTGCCCATTATATTCAACCCCGATGCAATTTCTGTCTTTCATCAAAGCTCTGAACGTCCACAGATTACAGGAAGCCTCCAGATGTGCTTCGGGAACTACTACTGGTGTTCCAAAAATCGATCAAAGAGTAGACAGTTTGAGACATTACTCTAATGGGGAAAAGGCCGCATGGTGCCCGTTATATTTAATGCCGATTCAATTTCTGTCCTTCATCAAAACTCTGAACGTCCACAGATTAAAGGAAGCCTCCAGATGTGCTTCGGAAACTACTACTGGTATTCCAGGAATCGATCAAAGAGTAGACAGTTTGAGACATTACTCCCATGGAGAAAAGTCCGCATGGTGCCCGTTATATTCAATCCCGATGCAATTTCTGTCTTTCATCAAAACTCTGAACGTCCACAGATTACAGGAAGCCTCCAGATATGCTTTGGGAACTACTACTTGTGTTCCAGGAATCGATCAAACCGTAGACAGTTTGAGACATTACTCCCATGGAGAAAAGACTTCATGGTGCTCGTTATATTCAACCCCGATGCAATTTCTGTCTTTCATCAAAACTCTGAACGTCCACAGATTACAGGAAGCCACCAGATGTGCTTCGGGAACTACTACTGGTGTTCCAAAAATCGATCAAAGAGTAGACAGTTTGAGACATTACTCTAATGGAGAAAAGGCCGCATGGTGCCCGTTATATTCAATCCCGATGCAATTTCTGTCCTTCATCATAACTCTGAACATCCACAGATTACAGGAAGCCTCCAGATGTGCTACGGAAACTACTACTGGTTTTCCAGGAATCGATCAAAGAGTAGACAGTTTGAGACACTACTCCCATGGAGAAAAGTCCGCATGGTGCCCATTATATTCAATCCCGATGCAATTTCTGTCTTTCATCAAAACTCTGAACGTCCACAGATTACAGGAAGCCTCCAGACATGCTTTGGGTACTACTACTGGTGTCCCAGGAATCGATCAAAGAGTAGACAGTTTGAGACATTACTCCCATGGAGAAAAGTCTTCATGGTGCCCGTTATATTCAACCCCGATGCAATTTCTGTCTTTCATCAAAACTCTGAACGTTCACAGATTACAGGAAGCCTCCAGATGTGCTTCGGGAACTACTACTGGTGTTCCAAAAATCGATCAAAGAGTAGACAGTTTGAGACATTACTCTAATGGAGAAAAGCCCGCATGGTGCCCGTTATTCTCAATCCCGATTCAATTTCTGTCCTTCATCAAAACTCTGAACGTCCACAGATTACAGGAAGCCTCCAGATATGCTTTGGGAACTACTACAGGTGTCCCAGGAATCGATCAAAGAGTAGACAGTTTGAGACATTACCCCCATGGAGAAAAGTCCGCATGGTGCCCGTTATATTCAATCCCGATGCAGTTTCTGTCCTTCATCAAAACTCTGAACGTCCACAGATTACAGGAAACCTCCAGATATGCTTTGGGAACTACTACTGGTGTCCCAGGAATCGATCAAAGAGTAGACAGTTTGAGACATTACTCCCATGGAGAAAAGTCTTCATGGTGCCCGTTATATTCAACCCCGATGCAATTTCTGTCTTTCATACAAACTCTGAACGTCCACAGATTACAGGAAGCCTCCAGATATGCTTTGGGAACTACTACTGGTGTTCCAGGAATCGATCAAAGAGTAGACAGTTTGAGACATTACTCCCATGGAGAAAAGTCCGCATGGTGCTCGTTATATTCAATCCCGATGCAATTTCTGTCTTTCATCAAAACTCTGAACGTCCACAGATTACAGGAAGCCTCCAGATATGCTTTGGGAACTACTACAGGTGTTCCAGGAATCGATCAAAGAGTAGACAGTTTGAGACATTACTCCCATGGAGAAAAGTCCGCATGGTGCTCGTTATATTCAATCCCGATGCAATTTCTGTCTTTCATCATAACTCTGAACGTCCACAGATTACAGGAAGCCTCCAGATGTGCTTTGGGAACTACTACTGGTGTCCCAGGAATCGATCAAAGAATAGACAGTTTGAGACATTACTCCCATGGAGAGAAGTCCGCATGGTGCTCGTTATATTCAATCCCGATGCAATTTCTGCCTTTCATCAAAACTCTGAACGTCCACAGATTACAGGAAGCCTCCAGATGTGCTTTGGGAACTACTACTGGTGTCCCAGGAATCGATCAAAGAGTAGACAGTTTGAGACATTACTCCCATGGACAAAAGTCCGCATGGTGCTCGTTATATTCAATCCCGATGCAATTTCTGCCTTTCATCAAAACTCTGAACGTCCACAGATTACAGGAAGCCTCCAGATATGCTTTGGGAACTACTACTGGTGTCCCTGGAATCGATCAAAGAGTAGACAGTTTGAGATATTACTCCCATGGAGAAAAGTCCGCATGGTGCTCGTGATATTCAATCCCGATGCAATTTCTGTCTTTCATCAAAACTTTTAACGTCCACAGATTACAGGAAGCCTCCAGATATGCTTTGGGAACTACTACTGGTGTTCCAGAAATCGATCAAAGAGTAGACAGTTTGAGACATTACTCCCATGGAGAAAAGTCTTCATGGTGCCCGTTATATTCAACCCCGATGCAATTTCTGTCTTTCATCAAAACTCTGAACGTCCACAGATTACAGGAAGCCTCCAGATTTGCTTCGGGAACTACTACTGGTGTTCCAAAAATCGATCAAAGAGTAGACAGTTTGAGACATTACTCTAATTTAGAAAAGGCCGCATGGTGCCCGTTATATTCAATCCCGATGCAATTTCTGTCCTTCATCAAAACTCTGAACATCCACAAATTACAGGAAGCCTCCAGATGTGCTTCGGAAACTACTACTGGTATTCCAGGAATCGATCAAAGAGTAGACAGTTTGAGACATTACTCCCATGGAGAAAAGTCCGCATGGTGCCCGTTATATTCAATCCCGATGCAATTTCTGTCTTTCATCAAAAGTCTGAACGTCCACAGATTACAGGAAGCCTCCAGATATGCTTTGGGAACTACTACTGGTGTCCCAGGAATCGATCAAAGAGTAGACAGTTTGAGACATAACTCCCATGGAGAAAAGTCTTCATGGTGCCCATTATATTCAACCCCGATGCAATTTCTGTCTTTCATCAAAGCTCTGAACGTCCACAGATTACAGGAAGCCTCCAGATGTGCTTCGGGAACTACTACTGGTGTTCCAAAAATCGATCAAAGAGTAGACAGTTTGAGACATTACTCTAATGGAGAAAAGCCCGCATGGTGCCCGTTATATTCAATCCCGATTCAATTTCTGTCCTTCATCAAAACTCTGAACGTCCACAGATTACAGGAAGCCTCCAGATGTGCTTTGGGAACTACTACTGGTGTCCCAGGAATCGATCAAAGAGTAGACAGTTTGAGATATTACTCCCATGGAGAAAAGTCCGCATGGTGCTCGTTATGTTCAATCCCGATGCAATTTCTGCCTTTCATCAAAACTCTGAACGTCCACAGATTACAAAAAGCCTCCAGATGTGCTTTGGGAACTACTACTGGTGTCCCTGGAATCGATCAAAGAGTAGACAGTTTGAGACATTACTCCCATGGAGAAAAGTCTGCATGGTGCTCGTGATATTCAATCCCGATGCAATTTCTGTCTTTCATCAAAACTCTGAACGTCCACAGATTACAGGAAGCCTCCAGATGTGCTTCGGGAACTACTACTGGTGTTCCAAAAATCGATAAAAGAGTAGACAGTTTGAGACATTACTCTAATTTAGAAAAGGCCGCATGGTGCCCGTTATATTCAATCCCGATGCAATTTCTGTCTTTCATCAAAACTCTGAACGTCCACAGATTACAGGAAGCCTCCAGATATGCTTTGGGAACTACTACTGGTGTTCCAGGAATCGATCAAAGAGTAGACAGTTTGAGACATTACTCCCATGGAGAAAAGTCTTCATGGTGCCCGTTATATTCACCCCGATGCAATTTCTGTCTTTCATACAAACTCTGAACGTCCACAGATTACAGGAAGCCTCCAGATGTGCTTTGGGAACTACTACTGGTGTCCCTGGAATCGATCAAAGAGTAGACAGTTTGAGACATTACTCCCATGGAGAAAAGTCCGCATGGTGCTCGTGATATTCAATCCCGATGCAATTTCTGTCTTTCATCAAAACTCTGAACGTAAACAGATTACAGGAAGCCTCCAGATGTGCTTTGGGAACTACTACTGGTGTCCCTGGAATCGATCAAAGAGTAGACAGTTTGAGACATTACTCCCATGGAGAAAAGTCCGCATGGTGCTCGTGATATTCAATCCCGATGCAATTTCTGTCTTTCATCAAAACTTTTAACGTCCACAGATTACAGGAAGCCTCCAGATATGCTTTGGGAACTACTACTGGTGTTCCAGAAATCGATCAAAGAGTAGACAGTTTGAGACATTACTCCCATGGGGAAAAGTCTTCATGGTGCCCGTTATATTCAACCCCGATGCAATTTCTGTCTTTCATCAAAACTCTGAACGTCCACAGATTACAGGAAGCCTCCAGATTTGCTTCGGGAACTACTACTGGTGTTCCAAAAATCGATAAAAGAGTAGACAGTTTGAGACATTACTCTAATTTAGAAAAGGCCGCATGGTGCCCGTTATATTCAATCCCGATGCAATTTCTGTCCTTCATCAAAACTCTGAACATCCACAGATTACAGGAAGCCTCCAGATGTGCTTCGGAAACTACTACTGGTATTCCAGTAATCGATCAAAGAGTAGACAGTTTGAGACATTACTCCCATGGAGAAAAGTCCGCATGGTGCCCGTTATATTCAATCCCGATGCAATTTCTGTGTTTCTTCAAAAGTCTGAACGTCCACAGATTACAGGAAGCCTCCAGATATGCTTTGGGAACTACTACTGGTGTCCCAGGAATCGATCAAAAAGTAGACAGTTTGAGACATTACTCCCATGGAGAAAAGTCTTCATGGTGCCCATTATATTCAACCCCGATGAAATTTCTGTCTTTCATCAAAGCTCTGAACGTCCACAGATTACAGGAAGCCTCCAGATGTGCGTCGGGAGCTACTACTGGTGTTCCAAAAATCGATCAAAGAGTAGACAGTTTGAGACATTACTCTAATGGAGAAAAGCTCGCATGGTGCCCGTTATATTCAATCCCGATTCAATTTCTGTCCTTCATCAAAACTCTGAACGTCCACAGATTACAGGAAGCCTCCAGATGTGCTTCGGGAACTACTACTGGTGTTCCAAAAATCGATCGAAGAGTAGACTGTTTGAGACATTACTCCCAAGGAGAAAAGTCCGCATGGTGCCCGTTATATTCAACTCCGATGCAGTTTCTGTCTTTCATCAAAACTCTGAACGTCCACACATTGCAGGAATCCTCCAGATGTGCTTCAGAAACTGCTACTGGTGTTCCAGGAATCGATCAAAGAGTACACTGAGACATTACTCCCATGGAGAAAAGACCGCATGGTGCCCGTTATATTCAATCCCGATGAAATATCTGTCTTTCATCAAAACTCTGAACGTCCACAGATTACAGGAAGGCTCGAGATGTGCTTCGGAAACTACTACTGGTGTCCCAGGAAGCGATCAAAGAGTAGACAGTTTGAGACATTACTCCCATGGAGAAAAGTCTTCATGGTGCCCGTTATATTCAACCCCGATGCAATTTCTGTCTTTCATACAAACTCTGAACGTCCACAGATTACAGGAAGCCTCCAGATATGCTTTGGGAACTACTACTGGTGTTCCAGGAATCGATCAAAGAGTAGACAGTTTGAGACATTACTCCCATGGAGAAAAGTCCGCATGGTGCCCGTTATATTCAATCCCGATGCAATTTCTGTCTTTCATCAAAAGTCTGAACGTCCACAGATTACAGGAAGCCTCCAGATATGCTTTGGGAACTACTACTGGTGTCCCAGGAATCGATCAAAGAGTAGACAGTTTGAGACATTACTCCCATGGAGAAAAGTCTTCATGGTGCCCATTATATTCAACCCCGATGCAATTTCTGTCTTTCATCAAAGCTCTGAACGTCCACAGATTACAGGAAGCCTCCAGATGTGCTTCGGGAGCTACTACTGGTGTTCCAAAAATCGATCAAAGGGTAGACTGTTTGAGACATTACTCTAATGGAGAAAAGCCCGCATGGTGCCCGTTATATTCAATCCCGATTCAATTTCTGTCCTTCATCAAAACTCTGAACGTCCACAGATTACAGGAAGGCTCGAGATGTGCTTCGGAAACTACTACTGGTGTCCCAGGAAGCGATCAAAGAGTAGACAGTTTGAGACATTACTCCCATGGAGAAAAGTCTTCATGGTGCCCGTTATATTCAACCCCGATGCAATTTCTGTCTTTCATGCAAACTCTGAACGTCCACAGATTGCAGGAAGCCTCCAGATATGCTTTGGGAACTACTAGTGGTGTTCCAGGAATCGTTCAAAGAGTAGACAGTTTGAGACATTACTCCCATGGAGAAAAGTCCGCATTGTGCTCGTATATTCAATCCCGATGCAATTTCTGTCTTTCATCAAAACTCGGAACGTCCACAGATTACAGGAAGCCTCCAAATATGCTTTGGGAACTACTACTGGTGTTCCAGGAATCGATCAAAGAGTAGACAGTTTGAGACATTACTCCCATGGAGAAAAGTCCGCATGGTGCTCGTTATATTCAATCCCGATGCAATTTCTGTCCTTCATCAAAACTCTGAACGTCCACAGATTACAGGAAGCCTCCAGATGTGCTTTGGGAACTACTACTGGTGTCCCAGGAATCGATCAAAGAGTAGACAGTTTGAGACATTACTCCCATGGAGAAAAGTCCGCATGGTGCTCGTTATATTCAATCCCGATGCAATTACTGCCTTTCATCAAAACTCTGAACGTCCACAGATTACAGGAAGCCTCCAGATGTGCTTCGGGAACTACTACTGGTGTTCCAAAAATCGATAAAAGAGTAGACAGTTTGAGACATTACTCTAATTTAGAAAAGGCCGCATGGTGCCCGTTATATTCAATCCCGATGCAATTTCTGTCCTTCATAAAAACTCTGAACATCCACAGTTTACAGGAAGCCTCCAGATGTGCTTCGGAAACTACTACTGGTATTCCAGGAATCGATCAAAGAGTAGACAGTTTGAGACATTACTCCCATGGAGAAAAGTCCGCATGGTGCCCGTTATATTCAATCCCGATGCAATTTCTGTCTTTCATCAAAAGTCTGAACGTCCACAGATTACAGGAAGCCTCCAGATATGCTTTGGGTACTACTACTGGTGTCCCAGGAATCGATCAAAGAGTAGACAGTTTGAGACATTACTCCCATGGAGAAAAGTCTTCATGGTGCCCATTATATTCAACCCCGATGCAATTTCTGTCTTTCATCAAAGCTCTGAACGTCCACAGATTACAGGAAGCCTCCGGATGTGCTTCGAGAACTACTACTGGGGTTCCAAAAATCGATCAAAGGGTAGACAGTTTGAGACATTACTCTAATGCAGAAAAGCCCGCATGGTGCCCGTTATATTCAATCCCGATTCAATTTCTGTCCTTCATCAAAACTCTGAACGTCCACAGATTACAGGAAGCCTCCAGATGTGCTTCGGGAACTACTACTGGTGTTCCAAAAATCGATCGAAGAGTAGACAGTTTGAGACATTACTCCCATGGAGAAAAGTCCGCATGGTGCTCGTTATATTCAATCCCGATGCAATTTCTGCCTTTCATCAAAACTCTGAACGTCCACAGATTACAGGAAACCTCCAGATGTGCTTTGGGAACTACTACTGGTGTCCCAGGAATCGATCAAAGAGTAGACAGTTTGAGACATTACTCCCATGGAGAAAAGTCCGCATGGTGCTCGTTATATTCAATCCCGATGCAATTTCTGTCTTTCATCAAAACTTTTAACGTCCACAGATTACAGGAAGCCTCCAGATATGCTTTGGGAACTACTACTGGTGTTCCAGGAATGGATCAAAGAGTAGACAGTTTGAGACATTACTCCCATGGAGAAAAGTCCGCATGGTGCTCGTTATATTCAATCCCGATGCAATTTCTGTCTTTCATCAAAACTTTTAACGTCCACAGATTACAGGAAGCCTCCACATATGCTTTGGGAACTACTACTGGTGGTCCAGGAATCGATCAAAGAGTAGACAGTTTGAGACATTACTCCCATGGAGAAAAGTCCGCATGGTGCTCGTTATATTCAATCCCGATGCAATTTCTGTCTTTCATCAAAACTTTTAACGTCCACAGATTACAGGAAACCTCAAGATATGCTTTGGGAACTACTACTGGTGTTCCAGGAATCGATCAAAGAGTAGACAGTTTGAGACATTACTCCCATGGAGAAAAGTCCGCATGGTGCTCGTTATATTCAATCCCGATGCAATTTCTGTCTTTCTTCAAAACTCTGAACGTCCACAGATTACAGGAAGCCTCCAGATGTGCTTTGGGAACTACTACTGGTGTCCCAGGAATCGATCAAAGAGTAGACAGTTTGAGACATTACTCCCATGGAGAAAAGTCCGCATGGTGCTCGTTATATTCAATCCCGATGCAATTTCTGCCTTTCATCAAAACTCTGAACGTCCACAGATTACAGGAACCCTCCAGATGTGCTTTGGGAACTACTACTGGTGTCCCAGGAATCGACCAAAGAGTAGACAGTTTGAGACATTACTCCCATGGAGAAAAGTCCGCATGGTGCTCGTTATATTCAATCCCGATGCAATTTCTGCCTTTCATCAAAACTCTGAACGTCCACAGATTACAGGAAGTCTCCAGATGTGCTTTGGGAACTACTACTGGTGTCCCAGGAATCGATCAAAGAGTAGACAGTTTAAGACATTACTCCGATGGAGAAAAGCCAGAATGGTGCCAGTTATATTCAATCCCGATGCAATTTCTGTCTTTCATCAAAACTTTTAACGTCCACAGATTACAGGAAGCCTCCAGATATGCTTTGGGAACTACTACTGGTGGTCCAGGAATCTATGAAAGAGTAGTCAGTTTGAGACATTACTCCCATGGAGAAAAGTCCGCAAGGTGCTCGTTATATTCAATCCCGATGCAATTTCTGCCTTTCATCAAAACTCTGAACGTCCACAGATTACAGGAAGCCTCCAGATGTGCTTTGGGAACTACTACTGGTGTTCCAGGATTCGATCAAAGAGTAGACAGTTTGAGACATTACTCCCATGGAGAAAAGTCCGCATGGTGCCCGTTATATTCAATCCCGATGCAATTTCTGTCTTTCATCAAAACTCTGAAAGTCCACAGATTACAGGAAGCCTCCAGATGTGCTTCGGAAACTACTACTTGTGTTCCAGGAATCGATCAAAGCGTAGACAGTTTGAGACATTACTCCCATGAAGAAAAGTCTTCATGGTGCCCGTTATATTCAACCCCGATGCAATTTCTGTCTTTCATCAAAACTCTGAACGTCCACAGATTACAGGAAGCCTCCAGATATGCTTTGGGAACTATTACTGCTGTCCCAGGGATCGATAGAAAGCGTAGACAGATTGAGACATTACTCCCATGGAGAAAAGGCTTCATGGTGCCCGTTATATTCAATCATGATGCAATTTCTGTCTTTCATCAAAACTCTGAACGTCCACAGGTTACAGGAAGCCTCCAGATTTGCTTTGAGAACTACTACTGGTGTTCCAGGAATCGATCAAAGAGTAGACAGTTTGCGACATTACTCCCATGGGGAAAAGTCTTCATGGTGCCCGTTATATTCAACGCCGATGCAATTTCTGTCTTTCATCAAAACTCTGAACGTCCACAGATTACAGGAAGCCTCCAGATATGCTTTGGGAACTACTACTGGTGTTCCAGGAATCGATCAAAGAGTAGACAGTTCGAGACATTACTCCCATGGAGAAATGTCCGCATGGTGCTCGTTATATTCAATCCCGATGCAATTTCTGCCTTTCATCAAAACTCTGAACGTCCACAGATTACAGGAAGCCTCCAGATGTGCTTTGGGAACTACTACTGGTGT
Source organism: Schistocerca gregaria (assembly GCF_023897955.1). Classification (NCBI taxonomy): domain Eukaryota; kingdom Metazoa; phylum Arthropoda; class Insecta; order Orthoptera; family Acrididae; genus Schistocerca; species Schistocerca gregaria. The sequence continues at coordinate 37,157,482 of NC_064930.1, forward strand.
TCCAGGAATCGATCAAAGAGTAGACAGTTTGAGACATTACTCCCATGGAGAAAAGTCCGCATGGTGCTCGTTATATTCAATCCCGATGCAATTTGTGGCTTTCTTCAAAACTCTGAACGTCCACAGATTACAGGAAGCCTCCAGATGTGCTTTGGGAACTACTACTGGTGTCCCAGGAATCGATCAAAGAGTAGACAGTTTGAGACATTACTCCCATGGAGAAAAGTCCGCATGGTGCTCGTTATATTCAATCCCGATGCAATTTCTGCCTTTCATCAAAACTCTGAACGTCCACAGATTACAGGAAGCCTCCAGATGTGCTTTGGGAACTACTACTGGTGTCCCAGGAATCGATCAAAGAGTAGACAGTTTGAGACAGTACTCCCATGGAGAAAAGTCCGCATGGTGCTCGTTATATTCAATCCCGATGCAATTTCTGCCTTTCATCAAAACTCTGAACGTCCACAGATTACAGGAAGCCTCCAGATGTGCTTTGGGAACTACTACTGGTGTCCCAGGAATCGATCAAAGAGTAGACAGTTTGAGACATTACTCCCATGGAGAAAAGTCCGCATGGTGCTCGTTATATTCAATCCCGATGAAATATCTGTCTTTCATCAAAACTCTGAACGTCCACAGATTACAGGAAGGCTCGAGATGTGCTTCGGAAACTACTACTGGTGTCCCAGGAAGCGATCAAAGAGTAGACAGTTTGAGACATTACTCCCATGGAGAAAAGTCTTCATGGTGCCCGTTATATTCAACCTCGATGCAATTTCTGTCTTTCATACAAACTCTGAACGTCCACAGATTACAGGAAGCCTCCAGATATGCTTTGGGAACTACTACTGGTGTTCCAGGAATCGATCAAAGAGTAGACAGATTGAGACATTACTCCCATGGAGGAAAGTCCGCATGGTGCTCGTTATATTCAATCCCGATGCAATTTCTGTCTTTCATCAAAACTCTGAACGTCCACAGATTACAGGAAGCCTCCAAATATGCTTTGGGAACTACTACTGGTGTTCCAGGAATCGATCAAAGAGTAGACAGTTTGAGACATTACTCCCATGGAGAAAAGTCCGCAAGGTGCTCGTTATATTCAATCCCGATGCAATTTCTGTCTTTCATCAAAACTCTGAACGTCCACAGATTACAGGAAGCCTCCAGATGTGCTTTGGGAACTACTACTGGTGTCCCAGGAATCGATCAAAGAGTAGACAGTTTGAGACATTACTCCCATGGAGAAAAGTCCGCATGGTGCTCGTTATATTCAATCCCGATGCAATTTCTGCATTTCATCAAAACTCTGAACGTCCACAGATTACAGGAAGCCTCCAGATGTGCTTTGGGAACTACTACTGGTGTTCCAGGAATCGATCAAAGAGTAGACAGTTTGAGACATTACTCCCATGGAGAAAAGTCCGCATGGTGCTCGTTATATTCAATCCCGATGCAATTTGTGGCTTTCTTCAAAACTCTGAACGTCCACAGATTACAGGAAGCCTCCAGATGTGCTTTGGGAACTACTACTGGTGTCCCAGGAATCGATCAAAGAGTAGACAGTTTGAGACATTACTCCCATGGAGAAAAGTCCGCATGGTGCTCGTTATATTCAATCCCGATGCAATTTCTGCCTTTCATCAAAACTCTGAACGTCCACAGATTACAGGAAGCCTCCAGATGTGCTTTGGGAACTACTACTGGTGTCCCAGGAATCGATCAAAGAGTAGACAGTTTGAGACAGTACTCCCATGGAGAAAAGTCCGCATGGTGCTCGTTATATTCAATCCCGATGCAATTTCTGCCTTTCATCAAAACTCTGAACGTCCACAGATTACAGGAAGCCTCCAGATGTGCTTTGGGAACTACTACTGGTGTCCCAGGAATCGATCAAAGAGTAGACAGTTTGAGACATTACTCCCATGGAGAAAAGTCCGCATGGTGCTCGTTATATTCAATCCCGATGAAATATCTGTCTTTCATCAAAACTCTGAACGTCCACAGATTACAGGAAGGCTCGAGATGTGCTTCGGAAACTACTACTGGTGTCCCAGGAAGCGATCAAAGAGTAGACAGTTTGAGACATTACTCCCATGGAGAAAAGTCTTCATGGTGCCCGTTATATTCAACCTCGATGCAATTTCTGTCTTTCATACAAACTCTGAACGTCCACAGATTACAGGAAGCCTCCAGATATGCTTTGGGAACTACTACTGGTGTTCCAGGAATCGATCAAAGAGTAGACAGATTGAGACATTACTCCCATGGAGGAAAGTCCGCATGGTGCTCGTTATATTCAATCCCGATGCAATTTCTGTCTTTCATCAAAACTCTGAACGTCCACAGATTACAGGAAGCCTCCAAATATGCTTTGGGAACTACTACTGGTGTTCCAGGAATCGATCAAAGAGTAGACAGTTTGAGACATTACTCCCATGGAGAAAAGTCCGCAAGGTGCTCGTTATATTCAATCCCGATGCAATTTCTGTCTTTCATCAAAACTCTGAACGTCCACAGATTACAGGAAGCCTCCAGATGTGCTTTGGGAACTACTACTGGTGTCCCAGGAATCGATCAAAGAGTAGACAGTTTGAGACATTACTCCCATGGAGAAAAGTCCGCATGGTGCTCGTTATATTCAATCCCGATGCAATTTCTGCATTTCATCAAAACTCTGAACGTCCACAGATTACAGGAAGCCTCCAGATGTGCTTTGGGAACTACTACTGGTGTCCCAGGAATCGATCAAAGAGTAGACAGTTTGAGACATTACTCCCATGGAGAAAAGTCCGCATGGTGCTCGTTATATTCAATCCCGATGCAATTTCTGCCTTTCATCAAAACTCTGAACGTCCACAGATTACAGGAAGCCTCCAGATGTGCTTTGGGAACTACTACTGGTGTCCCAGGAATCGATCAAAGAGTAGACAGTTTGAGACATTACTCCCATGGAGAAAAGTCCGCATGGTGCTCGTTATATTCAATCCCGATGCAATTTCTGTCTTTCATCAAAACTTTTAACGTCCACAGATTACAGGAAGCCTCCAGATATGCTTTGGGAACTACTACTGGTGTTCCAGGAATGGATCAAAGAGTAGACAGTTTGAGACATTACTCCCATGGGGAAAAGTCCGCATGGTGCTCGTTATATTCAATCCCGATGCAATTTCTGTCTTTCATCAAAACTTTTAACGTCCACAGATTACAGGAAGCCTCCAGTTATGCTTTGTGAACTACTACTGGTGGTCCAGGAATCGATCAAAGAGTAGACAGTTTGAGACATTACTCCCATGGAGAAAAGTCCGCATGGTGCTTGTTATATGCAATCCCGATGCAATTTCTGTCTTTCATCAAAACTTTTAACGTCCACAGATTACAGGAAGCCTCCAGATATGCTTTGGGAACTACTACTGGTGTTCCAGGAATCGATCAAAGAGTAGACAGTTTGAGACATTACTCCCATGGAGAAAAGTCCGCATGGTGCTCGTTATATTCAATCCCGATGCAATTTCTGTCTTTCTTCAAAACTCTGAACGTCCACAGATTACAGGAAGCCTCCAGATGTGCTTTGGGAACTACTACTGGTGTCCCAGGAATCGATCAAAGAGTAGACACTTTGAGACATTACTCCCATGGAGAAAAGTCCGCATGGTGCTCGTTATATTCAATCCCGATGCAATTTCTGCATTTCATCAAAACTCTGAACGTCCACAGATTACAGGAAGCCTCCAGATGTGCTTTGGGAACTACTACTGGTGTCCCAGGAATCGATCAAAGAGTAGACAGTTTGAGACGTTACTCCCATGGAGAAAAGTCCGCATGGTGCTCGTTATATTCAATCCCGATGCAATTTCTGCCTTTCATCAAAACTCTGAACGTCCACAGATTCCAGGAAGCCTCCAGATGTGCTTTGGGAACTACTACTGGTGTCCCAGGAATCGACCAAAGGGTAGACAGTTTGAGACATTACACCCATGGAGAAAAGTCCGCATGGTGCTCGTTATATTCTATCCCGATGCAATTTCTGCCTTTCATCAAAACTCTGAACGTCCACAGATTACAGGAAGCCTCCAGATGTGCTTTGGGAACTACTACTGGTGTCCCAGGAATCGATCAAAGAGTAGACAGTTTGAGACATTACTCCCATGGAGAAAAGCCAGAATGGTGCCCGTTATATTCAATCCCGATGCAATTTCTGTCTTTCATCAAAACTTTTAACGTCCACAGATTACAGGAAGCCTCCAGATATGCTTTGGGAACTACTACTGGTGGTCCAGGAATCTATCAAAGAGTAGACAGTTTGAGACATTACTCCCATGGAGAAAAGTCTGCAAGGTGCTCGTTATATTCAATCCCGATGCAATTTCTGCCTTTCATCAAAACTCTGAACGTCCACAGATTACAGGAAGCCTCCAGATGTGCTTTGGGAACTACTACTGGTGTTCCAGGAATCGATCAAAGAGTAGACAGTTTGAGACATTACTCCCATGGAGAAAAGTCCGAATGGTGCCCGTTATATTCAATCCCGATGCAATTTCTGTCTTTCATCAAAACTCTGAACGTCCACAGATTACAGGAAGCCTCCAGATGTGCTTTGGGAACTACTACTGCTGTCCCAGGAATCGATAGAAAGCGTAGACAGATTGAGACATTACTCCCATGGAGAAAAGTCTTCATGGTGCCCGTTATATTCAATCATGATGCAATTTCTGTCTTTCATCAAAACTCTGAACGTCCACAGGTTACAGGAAGCCTCCAGATATGCTTTGAGAACTACTACTGGTGTTCCAGGAATCGATCAAAGAGTAGACAGTTTGCGACATTACTCCCATGGGGAAAAGTCTTCATGGTGCCCGTAATATTCAACGCCGATGCAATTTCTGTCTTTCATCAAAACTCTGAACGTCCACAGATTACAGGAAGCCTCCAGATATGCTTTGGGAACTACTACTGGTGTTCCAGGAATCGATCAAAGAGTAGACAGTTTGAGACATTACTCCCATGGAGAAAAGCCAGAATGGTGCCCGTTATATTCAATCCCGATGCAATTTCTGTCTTTCATCAAAACTTTTAACGTCCACAGATTACAGGAAGCCTCCAGATATGCTTTGGGAACTACTACTGGTGGTCCAGGAATCTATCAAAGAGTAGACAGTTTGAGACATTACTCCCATGGAGAAAAGTCTGCAAGGTGCTCGTTATATTCAATCCCGATGCAATTTCTGCCTTTCATCAAAACTCTGAACGTCCACAGATTACAGGAAGCCTCCAGATGTGCTTTGGGAACTACTACTGGTGTTCCAGGAATCGATCAAAGAGTAGACAGTTTGAGACATTACTCCCATGGAGAAAAGTCCGAATGGTGCCCGTTATATTCAATCCCGATGCAATTTCTGTCTTTCATCAAAACTCTGAACGTCCACAGATTACAGGAAGCCTCCAGATGTGCTTTGGGAACTACTACTGCTGTCCCAGGAATCGATAGAAAGCGTAGACAGATTGAGACATTACTCCCATGGAGAAAAGTCTTCATGGTGCCCGTTATATTCAATCATGATGCAATTTCTGTCTTTCATCAAAACTCTGAACGTCCACAGGTTACAGGAAGCCTCCAGATATGCTTTGAGAACTACTACTGGTGTTCCAGGAATCGATCAACGAGTAGACAGTTTGCGACATTACTCCCATGGGGAAAAGTCTTCATGGTGCCCGTTATATTCAACGCCGATGCAATTTCTGTCTTTCATCAAAACTCTGAACGTCCACAGATTACAAGAAGCCTCCAGATATGCTTTGGGAACTACTACTGGTGTTCCAGGAATCGATCAAAGAGTAGACAGTTTGAGACATTACTCCCATGGAGAAATGTCCGCATGGTGCTCGTTATATTCAATCCCGATGCAATTTCTGCCTTTCATCAAAACTCTGAACGTCCACAGATTACAGGAAGCCTCCAGATGTGCTTTGGGAACTACTACTGGTGTTCCAGGAATCGATCAAAGAGTAGACAGTTTGAGACATTACTCCCATGGAGAAAAGTCCGCATGGTGCTCGTTATATTCAATCCCGATGCAATTTCTGGCTTTCTTCAAAACTCTGAACGTCCACAGATTACAGGAAGCCTCCAGATGTGCTTTGGGAACTACTACTGGTGTCCCAGGAATCGATCAAAGAGTAGACAGTTTGAGACATTACTCCCATGGAGAAAAGTCCGCATGGTGCTCGTTATATTCAATCCCGATGCAATTTATGCCTTTCATCAAAACTCTGAACGTCCACAGATTACAGGAAGCCTCCAGATGTGCTTTGGGAACTACTACTGGTGTCCCAGGAATCGATCAAAGAGTAGACAGTTTGAGACAATACTCCCATGGAGAAAAGTCCGCATGGTCCTCGTTATATTCAATCCCGATGCAATCTGCCTTTCATCAAAACTCTGAACGTCCACAGATTACAGGAAGCCTCCAGATGTGCTTTGGGAACTACTACTGGTGTCCCAGGAATCGATCAAAGAGTAGACAGTTTGAGACAGTACTCCCATGGAGAAAAGTCCGCATGGTTCTCGTTATATTCAATCCCGATGCAATTTCTGCCTTTCATCAAAACTCTGAACGTCCACAGATTACAGGAAGCCTCCAGATGTGCTTTGGGAACTACTACTGGTGTCCCAGGAATCGATCAAAGAGTAGACAGTTTGAGACATTACTCCCTTGGAGAAAAGTCCGCATGGTGCTCGTTATATTCAATCCCGATGCAATTTCTGTCTCTCATCAAAACACTTAACGTCCACAGATTACAGGAAGCCTCCAGATATGCTTTGGGAACTACTACCGGTGTTCCAGGAATCGATCAAAGAGTAGACAGTTTGAGACATTACTCCCATGGAGAAAAGTCCGCATGGTGCTCGTTATATTCAATCCCGATGCAATTTCTGTCTTTCATCAAAACTTTTAACGTCCACAGATTACAGGAAGCCTCCAGATATGCTTTGGGAACTACTTCTGGTGTTCCAGGAATCGATCAAAGAGTAGACAGTTTGAGACATTACTCCCATGGAGAGAAGTCCGCATGGTGCTCGTTATATTCAATCCCGATGCAATTTCTGTCTTTCTTCAAAACTATGAACGTCCACAGATTACAGGAAGCCTCCAGATGTGCTTTGGGAACTACTACTGGTGTCCCAGGAATCGATCAAAGAGTAGACAGTTTGAGACATTACTCCCATGGAGAAAAGTCCGCATGGTGCTCGTTATATTCAATCCCGATGCAATTTCTGCCTTTCATCAAAACTCTGAACGTCCACAGATTACAGGAAGCCTCCAGATGTGCTTTGGGAACTACTACTGGTGTCCCAGGAATCGATCAAAGAGTAGACAGTTTGAGACATTACTCCCATGGAGAAAAGTCCGCATGGTGCTCGTTATATTCAATCCCGATGCAATTTCTGCCTTTCATCAAAACTCTGAACGTAAACAGATTCCAGGAAGCCTCCAGATGTGCTTTTGGAACTACTACTGGTGTCCCAGGAATCGATCAAAGAGTAGACAGTTTGAGACATTACTCCCATGGAGAAAAGTCCGCATGGTGCTTGTTATATTCAATCCCGATGCAATTTCTGCCTTTCATCAAAACTCTGAACGTCCACAGATTACAGGAAGCCTCCAGATGTGCTATGGGAACTACTACTGGTGTCCCAGGAATCGATCAAAGAGTAGACAGTTTGAGACATTACTCCCATGGAGAAAAGCCAGAATGGTGCCCGTTATATTCAATCCCGATGCAATTTCTGTCTTTCATCAAAACTTTTAACGTCCACAGATTACAGGAAGCCTCCAGATATGCTTTGGGAACTACTACTGGTGGTCCAGGAATCGATCAAAGAGTAGACAGTTTGAGACATTACTCCCATGGAGAAAAGTCCGCAAGGTGCTCGTTATATTCAATCCCGATGCAATTTCTGTCTTTCATCAAAACTCTGAACGTCCACAGATTACAGGAAGCCTCCAGATGTGCTTTGGGAACTACTACTTGTGTTCCAGGAATCGATCAAAGCGTAGACAGTTTGAGACATTACTCCCATGAAGAAAAGTCTTCATGGTGCCCGTTATATTCAACCCCGATGCAATTTCTGTCTTTCATCAAAACTCTGAACGTCCACAGATTACAGGAAGCCTCCAGATATGCTTTGGGAACTACTACTGGTGGTCCAGGAATCGATCAAAGAGTAGACAGTTTGAGACATTACTCCCATGGAGAAAAGTCCGCATGGTGCACGTTATATTCAACCCCGATGCAATTTCTGTCTTTCATCAAAACTCTGAACGTCCACAGATTACAGGAAGCCTCCAGATATGCTTTGGGAATTACTACTGCTATCCCAGGAATCGATAGAAAGCGTAGACAGATTGAGACATTACTCCCATGGAGAAAAGTCTTCATGGTGCCCGTTATATTCAACCCCGATGCAATTTCTGTCTTTCATCATAACTCTGAACGTCCACAGATTACAGGAAGCCTCCAGATATGCTTTGGGAACTACTACAGGTGTCCCAGGAATCGATCAAAGAGTAGACAGTTTGAGACATTACTCCCATGGAGAAAAGTCCGCATGGTGCCCGTTATATTCAATCCCGATGCAATTTCTGCCTTTCATCAAAACTCTGAACGTCCACAGATTACAGGAAGCCTACAGATGTGCTTTGGGAACTACTACTGGTGTTCCAGGAATCGATCAAAGAGTAGACAGTTTGAGACATTACTCCCATGGAGAAAAGACCGCATGGTGCTCGTTATATTCAATCCCGATGCAATTTCTGGCTTTCTTCAAAACTCTGAACGTCCACAGATTACAGGAAGCCTCCAGATGTGCTTTGGGAACTACTACTGGTGTCCCAGGAATCGATCAAAGAGTAGACAGTTTGAGACATTACTCCCATGGAGAAAAGTCCGCATGGTGCTCGTTATATTCAATCCCGATGCAATTTCTGCCTTTCATCAAAACTCTGAACGTCCACAGATTACAGGAAGCCTCCAGATGTGCTTTGGGAACTACTACTGGTGTCCCAGGAATCGATCAAAGAGTAGACAGTTTGAGACAGTACTCCAATGGAGAAAAGTCCGCATGGTGCTCGTTATATTCAATCCCGATGCAATTTCTGTCTTTCATCAAAACTCTGAACGTCCACAGATTACAGGAAGCCTCCAGATGTGCTTTGGGAACTACTACTGGTGTCCCAGGAATCGATCAAAGAGTAGACAGTTTGAGACATTACTCCCATGGAGAAAAGTCCGCATGGTGCTGGTTATATTCAATCCCGATGCAATTTCTGCCTTTCATCAAAACTCTGAACGTCCACAGATTACAGGAAGCCTCCAGATGTGCTTTGGGAACTACTACTGGTGTCCCAGGAATCGATCAAAGAGTAGACAGTTTGAGACATTACTCCCTTGGAGAAAAGTCCGCATGGTGCTCGTTATATTCAATCCCGATGCAATTTCTGTCTTTCATCAAAACTCTTAACGTCCACAGATTACAGGAAGCCTCCAGATATGCTTTGGGAACTACTACTGGTGTTCCAGGAATCGATCAAAGAGTAGACAGTTTGAGACATTACTCCCATGGAGAAAAGTCCGCATGGTGCTCGTTATATTCAATCCCGATGCAATTTCTGTCTTTCATCAAAACTCTTAACGTAAACAGATTACAGGAAGCCTCCAGATATCTTTGGGAACTACTACTGGTGTTCCTGGAATCGATCAAAGAGTAGACAGTTTGAGACATTACTCCCATGGAGAAAAGTCCGCATGGTGCTCGTTATATTCAATCCCGATGCAATTTCTGTCTTTCATCGAAACTCTGAACGTCCAGAGATTACAGGAAGCCTCCAGATGTGCTTTGGGAACTACTACTGGTGTTCCAGGAATCGATCAAAGAGTAGACAGTTTGAGACATTACTCCCATGGAGAAAAGTCTGCATGGTGCCCGTTATATTCAATCCCGATGCAATTTCTGCCTTTCATCAAAACTCTGAACGTCCACAGATTACAGGAAGCCTCCAGATGTGCTTTGGGAACTACTACTGGTGTCCCAGGAATCGATCAAAGAGTCGACAGTTTGAGACATTACTCCCATGGAGAAAAGTCCGCATGGTGCTCGTTATATTCAATCCCGATGCAATTTCTGTCTTTCATCAAATTTTTTAACGTCCACAGATTACAGGAAGCCTCCAGATATGCTTTGGGAACTACTACTGGTGTTCCAGGAATGGATCAAAGAGTAGACAGTTTGAGACATTACTCCCATGGAGAAAAGTCCGCATGGTGCTCGTTATATTCAATCCCGATGCAATTTCTGTCTTTCATCAAAACTTTTAACGTCCACAGATTACAGGAAGCCTCCAGATATGCTTTGGGAACTACTACTGGTGGTCCAGGAATCGATCAAAGAGTAGACAGTTTGAGACATTACTCCCATGGAGAAAAGTCCGCATGGTGCTCGTTATATTCAATCCCGATGCAATTTATGTCTTTCATCAAAACTTTTAACGTCCACAGATTACAGGAAGCCTCCAGATATGCTTTGGGAACTACTACTGGTGTCCCAGGAATCGATCAAAGAGTAGACAGTTTGAGACATTACTCCCATGGAGAAAAGTCCGCATGGTGCTCGTTATATTCAATCCCGATGCAATTGCTGCCTTTCATCAAAACTCTGAACGTCCACAGATTCCAGGAAGCCTCCAGATGTGCTTTGGGAACTACTACTGGTGTCCCAGGAATCGATCAAAGAGTAGACAGTTTGAGACATTACTCCCATGGAGAAAAGTCCGCATGGTGCTCGTTATATTCAATCCCGATGCAATTTCTGCCTTTCATCAAAACTCTGAACGTCCACAGATTACAGGAAGCCTCCAGATGTGCTTTGGGAACTACTACTGGTGTCCCAGGAATCGATCAAAGAGTAGACAGTTTGAGACATTACTCCCATGGAGAAAAGCCAGAATGGTGCCCGTTATATTCAATCCCGATGCAATTTCTGTCTTTCATCAAAACTTTTAACGTCCACAGATTACAGGAAGCCTCCAGATATGATTTGGGAACTACTACTGGTGGTCCAGGAATCGATCAAAGAGTAGACAGTTTGAGACATTACTCCCATGGAGAAAAGTCCGCAAGGTGCTCGTTATATTCAATCCCGATGCAATTTCTGCTTTTCATCAAAACTCTGAACGTCCACAGATTACAGGAAGCCTCCAGATGTGCTTTGGGAACTACTACTGGTGTTCCAGGAATCGATCAAAGAGTAGACAGTTTGAGACATTACTCCCATGGAGAAAAGTCCGCATGGTGCCCGTTATATTCAATCCCGATGCAATTTCTGTCTTTCATCAAAAGTCTGAACGTCCACAGATTACAGGAAGCCTCCAGATGTGCTTCGGAAACTACTACTTGTGTTCCAGGAATCGATCAAAGCGTAGACAGTTTGAGACATTACTCCCATGAAGAAAAGTCTTCATGGTGCCCGTTATATTCAACCCCGATGCAATTTCTGTCTTTCATCAAAACTCTGAACGTCCACAGGTTACAGGAAGCCTCCAGATATGCTTTGAGAACTACTACTGGTGTTCCAGGAATCGATCAAAGAGTAGACAGTTTGCGACATTACTCCCATGGGGAAAAGTCTTCATGGTGCCCGTTATATTCAACGCCGATGCAATTTCTGTCTTTCTTCAAAACTCTGAACGTCCACAGATTACAGGAAGCCTCCAGATATGCTTTGGGAACTACTACTGGTGTTCCAGGAATCGATCAAAGAGTAGACAGTTTGAGACATTACTCACATGGAGAAATGTCCGCATGGTGCTCGTTATATTCAATCCCGATGCAATTTCTGCCTTTCATCAAAACTCTGAACGTCCACAGATTACAGGAAGCCTCCAGATGTGCTTTGGGAACTACTACTGGTGTTCCAGGAATCGATCAAAGAGTAGACAGTTTGAGACATTACTCCCATGGAGAAAAGTCCGCATGGTGCTCGTTATATTCAATCCCGATGCAATTTCTGGCTTTCTTCAAAACTCTGAACGTCCACAGATTACAGGAAGCCTCCAGATGTGCTTTGGGAACTACTACTGGTGTCCCAGGAATCGATCAAAGAGTAGACAGTTTGAGACATTACTCCCATGGAGAAAAGTCCGCATGGTGCTCGTTATATTCAATCCCGATGCAATTTCTGCCTTTCATCAAAACTCTGAACGTCCACAGATTACAGGAAGCCTCCAGATGTGCTTTGGGAACTACTACTGGTGTCCCAGGAATCGATCAAAGAGTAGACAGTTTGAGACAGTACTCCCATGGAGAAAAGTCCGCATGGTGCTCGTTATATTCAATCCCGATGCAATTTCTGCCTTTCATCAAAACTCTGAACGTCCACAGATTACAGGAAGCCTCCAGATGTGCTTTGGGAACTACTACTGGTGTCCCAGGAATCGATCAAAGAGTAGACAGTTTGAGACATTACTCCCATGGAGAAAAGTCCGCATGGTGCTCGTTATATTCAATCCCGATGCAATTTCTGCCTTTCATCAAAACTCTGAACGTCCACAGATTACAGGAAGCCTCCAGATGTGCTTTGGGAACTACTACTGGTGTCCCAGGAATCGATCAAAGAGTAGACAGTTTGAGACATTACTCCCTTGGAGAAAAGTCCGCATGGTGCTCGTTGTATTCAATCCCGATGCAATTTCTGTCTCTCATCAAAACTCTTAACGTCCACAGATTACAGGAAGCCTCCAGATATGCTTTGGGAACTACTACTGGTGTTCCAGGAATCGATCAAAGAGTAGACAGTTTGAGACATTACTCCCATGAAGAAAAGTCCGCATGGTGCTCGTTATATTCAATCCCGATGCAATTTCTGTCTTTCATCAAAACTTTTAACGTCCACAGATTACAGGAAGCCTCCAGATATGCTTTGGGAACTACTACTGGTGTTCCACGAATCGATCAAAGAGTAGACAGTTTGAGACATTACTCCCATGGAGAAAAGTCCGCATGGTGCTCGTTATATTCAATCCCGACGCAATTTCTGTCTTTCTTCAAAACTCTGAACGTCCACATATTACAGGAAGCCTCCAGATGTGCTTTGGGAACTACTACTTGTGTCCCAGGAATCGATCAAAGAGTAGACAGTTTGAGACATTACTCCCATGGAGAAAAGTCCGCATGGTGCTCGTTATATTCAATCCCGATGCAATTTCTGCCTTTCATCAAAACTCTGAACGTCCACAGATTACAGGAAGCCTCCAGATGTGTTTTGGGAACTACTACTGGTGTCCCAGGAATCGATCAAAGAGTAGACAGTTTGAGACATTACTCCCATGGAGAAAAGTCCGCATGGTGCTCGTTATATTCAATCCCGATGCAATTTCTGCCTTTCATCAAAACTCTGAACGTCCACAGATTCCAGGAAGCCTCCAGATGTGCTTTGGGAACTACTACTGGTGTACCAGGAATCGATCAAAGAGTAGACAGTTTGAGACATTACTCCCATGGAGAAAAGTCCGCATGGTGCTCGTTATATTCAATCCCGATGCAATTTCTGCCTTTCATCAAAACTCTGAACGTCCACAGATTACAGGAAGCCTCCAGATATGCTTTGGGAACTACTACTTGTGTTCCAGGAATCGATCAAAGCGTAGACAGTTTGAGACATTACTCCCATGAAGAAAAGTCTTCATGGTGCCCGTTATATTCAACCCCGATGCAATTTCTGTCTTTCATCAAAACTCTGAACGTCCACAGATTACAGGAAGCCTCCAGATATGCTTTGGGAACTACTACTGCTGTCCCAGGAATCGATAGAAAGCGTAGACAGATTGAGACATTACTCCCATGGAGAAAAGTCTTCATGGTGCCCGTTATATTCAACCCCGATGCAATTTCTGTCTTTCATCATAACTCTGAACGTCCACAGATTAGAGGAAGCCTCCAGATATGCTTTGGGAACTACTACAGGTGTCCCAGGAATCGATCAAAGAGTAGACAGTTTGAGACATTACTCCCATGGATAAAAGTCCGCATGGTGCCCGTTATATTCAATCATGATGCAATTTCTGTCTTTCATCAAAACTCTGAACGTCCACAGGTTACAGGAAGCCTCCAGGTATGCTTTGAGAACTACTACTGGTGTTCCAGGAATCGATCAAAGAGTAGACAGTTTGCGACATTACTCCCATGGGGAAAAGTCTTCATGGTGCCTGTTATATTCAACGCCGATGCAATTTCTGTCTTTCATCAAAACTCTGAACGTCCACAGATTACAGGAAGCCTCCAGATATGCTTTGGGAACTACTACTGGTGTTCCAGGAATCGATCAAAGAGTAGACAGTTTGAGACATTACTCCCATGGAGAAAAGTCCGCATGGTGCTCGTTATATTCAACCCCGATGCAATTTCTGCCTTTCATCAAAACTCTGAACGTCCACAGATACCAGGAAGCCTCCAGATGTGCTTTGGGAACTACTACTGGTGTCCCAGGAATCGATCAAAGAGTAGACAGTTTGAGACATTACTCCCATGGAGAAAAGTCCGCATGGTGCTCGTTATATTCAATCCCGATGCAATTTCTGCCTTTCATCAAAACTCTGAACGTCCACAGATTACAGGAAGCCTCCAGATGTGCTTTGGGAACTACTACTGGTGTCCCAGGAATCGATCAAAGAGTAGACAGTTTGAGACATTACTCCCATGGAGAAAAGCCAGAATGGTGCCCGTTATATTCAATCCCGATGCAATTTCTGTCTTTCATCAAAACTTTTAACGTCCACAGATTACAGGAAGCCTCCAGATATGATTTGGGAACTACTACTGGTGGTCCAGGAATCGATCAAAGAGTAGACAGTTTGAGACATTACTCCCATGGAGAAAAGTCCGCAAGGTGCTCGTTATATTCAATCCCGATGCAATTTCTGCTTTTCATCAAAACTCTGAACGTCCACAGATTACAGGAAGCCTCCAGATGTGCTTTGGGAACTACTACTGGTGTTCCAGGAATCGATCAAAGAGTAGACAGTTTGAGACATTACTCCCATGGAGAAAAGTCCGCATGGTGCCCGTTATATTCAATCCCGATGCAATTTCTGTCTTTCATCAAAACTCTGAACGTCCACAGATTACAGGAAGCCTCCAGATGTGCTTCGGAAACTACTACTTGTGTTCCAGGAATCGATCAAAGCGTAGACAGTTTGAGACATTACTCCCATGAAGAAAAGTCTTCATGGTGCCCGTTATATTCAACCCCGATGCAATTTCTGTCTTTCATCAAAACTCTGAACGTCCACAGGTTACAGGAAGCCTCCAGATATGCTTTGAGAACTACTACTGGTGTTCCAGGAATCGATCAAAGAGTAGACAGTTTGCGACATTACTCCCATGGGGAAAAGTCTTCATGGTGCCCGTTATATTCAACGCCGATGCAATTTCTGTCTTTCTTCAAAACTCTGAACGTCCACAGATTACAGGAAGCCTCCAGATATGCTTTGGGAACTACTACTGGTGTTCCAGGAATCGATCAAAGAGTAGACAGTTTGAGACATTACTCACATGGAGAAATGTCCGCATGGTGCTCGTTATATTCAATCCCGATGCAATTTCTGCCTTTCATCAAAACTCTGAACGTCCACAGATTACAGGAAGCCTCCAGATGTGCTTTGGGAACTACTACTGGTGTTCCAGGAATCGATCAAAGAGTAGACAGTTTGAGACATTACTCCCATGGAGAAAAGTCCGCATGGTGCTCGTTATATTCAATCCCGATGCAATTTCTGGCTTTCTTCAAAACTCTGAACGTCCACAGATTACAGGAAGCCTCCAGATGTGCTTTGGGAACTACTACTGGTGTCCCAGGAATCGATCAAAGAGTAGACAGTTTGAGACATTACTCCCATGGAGAAAAGTCCGCATGGTGCTCGTTATATTCAATCCCGATGCAATTTCTGCCTTTCATCAAAACTCTGAACGTCCACAGATTACAGGAAGCCTCCAGATGTGCTTTGGGAACTACTACTGGTGTCCCAGGAATCGATCAAAGAGTAGACAGTTTGAGACAGTACTCCCATGGAGAAAAGTCCGCATGGTGCTCGTTATATTCAATCCCGATGCAATTTCTGCCTTTCATCAAAACTCTGAACGTCCACAGATTACAGGAAGCCTCCAGATGTGCTTTGGGAACTACTACTGGTGTCCCAGGAATCGATCAAAGAGTAGACAGTTTGAGACATTACTCCCATGGAGAAAAGTCCGCATGGTGCTCGTTATATTCAATCCCGATGCAATTTCTGCCTTTCATCAAAACTCTGAACGTCCACAGATTACAGGAAGCCTCCAGATGTGCTTTGGGAACTACTACTGGTGTCCCAGGAATCGATCAAAGAGTAGACAGTTTGAGACATTACTCCCTTGGAGAAAAGTCCGCATGGTGCTCGTTGTATTCAATCCCGATGCAATTTCTGTCTCTCATCAAAACTCTTAACGTCCACAGATTACAGGAAGCCTCCAGATATGCTTTGGGAACTACTACTGGTGTTCCAGGAATCGATCAAAGAGTAGACAGTTTGAGACATTACTCCCATGAAGAAAAGTCCGCATGGTGCTCGTTATATTCAATCCCGATGCAATTTCTGTCTTTCATCAAAACTTTTAACGTCCACAGATTACAGGAAGCCTCCAGATATGCTTTGGGAACTACTACTGGTGTTCCACGAATCGATCAAAGAGTAGACAGTTTGAGACATTACTCCCATGGAGAAAAGTCCGCATGGTGCTCGTTATATTCAATCCCGATGCAATTTCTGTCTTTCTTCAAAACTCTGAACGTCCACATATTACAGGAAGCCTCCAGATGTGCTTTGGGAACTACTACTTGTGTCCCAGGAATCGATCAAAGAGTAGACAGTTTGAGACATTACTCCCATGGAGAAAAGTCCGCATGGTGCTCGTTATATTCAATCCCGATGCAATTTCTGCCTTTCATCAAAACTCTGAACGTCCACAGATTACAGGAAGCCTCCAGATGTGTTTTGGGAACTACTACTGGTGTCCCAGGAATCGATCAAA
This sequence comes from Schistocerca gregaria, assembly GCF_023897955.1. Classification (NCBI taxonomy): domain Eukaryota; kingdom Metazoa; phylum Arthropoda; class Insecta; order Orthoptera; family Acrididae; genus Schistocerca; species Schistocerca gregaria. Next base: position 37,174,600 of record NC_064930.1, read on the forward strand.
GAGTAGACAGTTTGAGACATTACTCCCATGGAGAAAAGTCCGCATGGTGCTCGTTATATTCAATCCCGATGCAATTTCTGCCTTTCATCAAAACTCTGAACGTCCACAGATTCCAGGAAGCCTCCAGATGTGCTTTGGGAACTACTACTGGTGTACCAGGAATCGATCAAAGAGTAGACAGTTTGAGACATTACTCCCATGGAGAAAAGTCCGCATGGTGCTCGTTATATTCAATCCCGATGCAATTTCTGCCTTTCATCAAAACTCTGAACGTCCACAGATTACAGGAAGCCTCCAGATATGCTTTGGGAACTACTACTTGTGTTCCAGGAATCGATCAAAGCGTAGACAGTTTGAGACATTACTCCCATGAAGAAAAGTCTTCATGGTGCCCGTTATATTCAACCCCGATGCAATTTCTGTCTTTCATCAAAACTCTGAACGTCCACAGATTACAGGAAGCCTCCAGATATGCTTTGGGAACTACTACTGCTGTCCCAGGAATCGATAGAAAGCGTAGACAGATTGAGACATTACTCCCATGGAGAAAAGTCTTCATGGTGCCCGTTATATTCAACCCCGATGCAATTTCTGTCTTTCATCATAACTCTGAACGTCCACAGATTACAGGAAGCCTCCAGATATGCTTTGGGAACTACTACAGGTGTCCCAGGAATCGATCAAAGAGTAGACAGTTTGAGACATTACTCCCATGGATAAAAGTCCGCATGGTGCCCGTTATATTCAATCATGATGCAATTTCTGTCTTTCATCAAAACTCTGAACGTCCACAGGTTACAGGAAGCCTCCAGGTATGCTTTGAGAACTACTACTGGTGTTCCAGGAATCGATCAAAGAGTAGACAGTTTGCGACATTACTCCCATGGGGAAAAGTCTTCATGGTGCCTGTTATATTCAACGCCGATGCAATTTCTGTCTTTCATCAAAACTCTGAACGTCCACAGATTACAGGAAGCCTCCAGATATGCTTTGGGAACTACTACTGGTGTTCCAGGAATCGATCAAAGAGTAGACAGTTTGAGACATTACTCCCATGGAGAAATGTCCGCATGGTGCTCGTTATATTCAATCCCGATGCAATTTCTGCCTTTCATCAAAACTCTGAACGTCCACAGATTACAGGAAGCCTCCAGATGTGCTTTGGGAACTACTACTGGTGTTCCAGGAATCGATCAAAGAGTAGACAGTTTGAGACATTACTCCCATGGAGAAAAGACCGCATGGTGCTCGTTATATTCAATCCCGATGCAATTTCTGTCTTTCTTCAAAACTCTGAACGTCCACAGATTACAGGAAGCCTCCAGATGTGCTTTGGGAACTACTACTGGTGTCCCAGGAATCGATCAAAGAGTAGACAGTTTGAGACATTACTCCCATGGAGAAAAGTCCGCATGGTGCTCGTTATATTCAATCCCGATGCAATTTCCGCCTTTCATCAAAACTCTGAACGTCCACAGATTACAGGAAGCCTCCAGATGTGCTTTGGGAACTACTACTGGTGTCCCAGGAATCGATCAAAGAGTAGACAGTTTGAGACAGTACTCCCATGGAGAAAAGTCCGCATGGTGCTCGTTATATTCAATCCCGATGCAATTTCTGTCTTTCATCAAAACTCTGAACGTCCACAGATTACAGGAAGCCTCCAGATGTGCTTTGGGAACTACTACTGGTGTCCCAGGAATCGATCAAAGAGTAGACAGTTTGAGACATTACTCCCATGCAGAAAAGTCCGCATGGTGCTCGTTATATTCAATCCCGATGCAATTTCTGCCTTTCATCAAAACTCTGAACGTCCACAGATTACAGGAAGCCTCCAGATGTGCTTTGGGAACTACTACTGGTGTCCCAGGAATCGATCAAAGAGTAGACAATTTGAGACATTACTCCCTTGGAGAAAAGTCCGCATGGTGCTCGTTATATTCAATCCCGATGCAATTTCTGTCTTTCATCAAAACTCTTAACGTCCACAGATTACAGGAAGCCTCCAGATATGCTTTGGGAACTACTACTGGTGTTCCAGGAATCGATCAAAGAGTAGACAGTTTGAGACATTACTCCCATGGAGAAAAGTCCGCATGGTGCTCGTTATATTCAATCCCGATGCAATTTCTGTCTTTCATCAAAACTCTTAACGTAAACAGATTACAGGAAGCCTCCAGATATCTTTGGGAACTACTACTGGTGTTCCTGGAATCGATCAAAGAGTAGACAGTTTGAGACATTACTCCCATGGAGAAAAGTCCGCATGGTGCTCGTTATATTCAACCCCGATGCAATTTCTGACTTTCATCATAACTCTGAACGTCCACAGATTACAGGAAGCCTCCACATATGCTTTGGGAACTACTACTGGTGTCCCAGGAATCGATCAAAGAGTAGACAGTTTGAGACATTACTCCCATGGAGAAAAGTCCGCATGGTGCCCGTTATATTCAATCATGATGCAATTTCTGTCTTTCATCAAAACTCTGAACGTCCACAGATTACAGGAAGCCTCCATATGTGCTTTGGGAACTACTACTGGTGTCCCAGGAATCGATCAAAGAGTAGACAGTTTGAGACATTACTCCCATGGAGAAAAGTCCGCATGGTGCTCGTTATATTCAATCCCGATGCAATTTCTGCCTTTCATCAAAACTCTGAACGTCCACAGATTACAGGAAGCCTCCAGATGTGCTTTGGGAACTACTACTGGTGTCCCAGGAATCGATCAAAGAGTAGACAGTTTGAGACATTACTCCCATGGAGAAAAGTCCGCATGGTGCTCGTTATATTCAATCCCGATGCAATTTCTGTCTTTCATCAAAACTCTTAACGTCCACAGATTACAGGAAGCCTCCAGATATGCTTTGGGAACTACTACTGGTGTTCCAGGAATCGATCAAAGAGTAGACAGTTTGAGACATTACTCCCATGGAGAAAAGTCCGCATGGTGCTCGTTATATTCAATCCCGATGCAATTTCTGTCTTTCATCAAAACTCTTAACGTCCACAGATTACAGGAAGCCTCCAGATATCTTTGGGAACTACTACTGGTGTTCCAGGAATCGATCATGGAGTAGACAGTTTGAGACATTACTCCCATGGAGAAAAGTCCGCATGGTGCTCGTTATATTCAATCCCGATGCAATTTCTGTCTTTCATCAAAACTCTTAACGTCCACAGATTACAGGAAGCCTCCAGATGTGCTTTGGGAACTACTACTGGTGTTCCAGGAATCGATCAAAGAGTAGACAGTTTGAGACATTACTCCCATGGAGAAAAGTCCGCATGGTGCTCGTTATATTCAATCCCGATGCAATTTCTGCCTTTCATCAATACTCTGAACGTCCACAGATTACAGGAAGCCTCCAGATGTGCTTTTGGAACTACTACTGGTGTCCCAGGAATCGATCAAAGAGTAGACAGTTTGAGACAGTACTCCCATGGAGAAAAGTCCGCATGGTGCTCGTTATATTCAATCCCGATGCAATTTCTGCCTTTCATCAAAACTCTGAACGTCCACAGATTACAGGAAGCCTCCAGATGTGCTTTGGGAACTACTACTGGTGTCCCAGGAATCGAACAAAGAGTAGACAGTTTGAGACATTACTCCCATGGAGAAAAGTCCGCATGGTGCTCGTTATATTCAATCCCGATGCAATTTCTGCCTTTCATCAAAACTCTGAACGTCCACAGATTACAGGAAGCCTCCAGATGTGCTTTGGGAACTACTACTGGTGTTCCAGGAATCGATCAAAGAGTAGACAGTTTGAGACATTACTCCCATGGAGAAAAGACCGCATGGTGCTCGTTATATTCAATCCCGATGCAATTTCTGGCTTTCTTCAAAACTCTGAACGTCCACAGATTACAGAAAGCCTCCAGATGTGCTTTGGGAACTACTACTGGTGTCCCAGGAATCGATCAAAGAGTAGACAGTTTGAGACATTACTCCCATGGAGAAAAGTCCGCATGGTGCTCGTTATATTCAATCCCGATGCAATTTCTGCCTTTCATCAAAACTCTGAACGTCCACAGATTACAGGAAGCCTCCAGATGTGCTTTGGGAACTACTACTGGTGTCCCAGGAATCGATCAAAGAGTAGACAGTTTGAGACATTACTCCCATGGAGAAAAGTCCGCATGGTGCTCGTTATATTCAATCCCGATGCAATTTCTGCATTTCATCAAAACTCTGAACGTCCACAGATTCCAGGAAGCCTCCAGATGTGCTTTGGGAACTACTACTGGTGTCCCAGGAATCGATCAAAGAGTAGACAGTTTGAGACATTACTCCCATGGAGAAAAGTCCGCATGGTGCTCGTTATATTCAATCCCGATGCAATTTCTGCCTTTTATCAAAACTCTGAACGTCCACAGATTACAGGAAGCCTCCAGATATGCTTTGGGAACTACTACTTGTGTTCCAGGAATCGATCAAAGCGTAGACAGTTTGAGACATTACTCCCATGAAGAAAAGTCTTCATGGTGCCCGTTATATTCAACCCCGATGCAATTTCTGTCTTTCATCAAAACTCTGAACGTCCACAGATTACAGGAGGCCTCCACATATGCTTTGGGAACTACTACTGCTGTCCCAGGAATCGATAGAAAGCGTAGACAGATTGAGACATTACTCCCATGGAGAAAAGTCTTCATGGTGCCCGTTATATTCAACCCCGATGCAATTTCTGTCTTTCATCATAACTCTGAACGTCCACAGATTACAGGAAGCCTCCAGATATGCTTTGGGAACTACTACAGGTGTCCCAGGAATCGATCAAAGAGTAGACAGTTTGAGACATTACTCCCATGGATAAAAGTCCGCATGGTGCCCGTTATATTCAATCATGATGCAATTTCTGTCTTTCATCAAAACTCTGAACGTCCACAGGTTACAGGAAGCCTCCAGATATGCTTAGAGAACTACTACTGGTGTTCCAGGAATCGATCAAAGAGTAGACAGTTTGCGACATTACTCCCATGGGGAAAAGTCTTCATGGTGCCCGTTATATTCAACGCCGATGCAATTTCTGTCTTTCATCAAAACTCTGAACGTCCACAGATTACAGGAAGCCTCCAGATATGCTTTGGGAACTACTACTGGTGTTCCAGGAATCGATCAAAGAGTAGACAGTTTGAGACATTACTCCCATGGAGAAATGTCCGCATGGTGCTCGTTATATTCAATCCCGATGCAATTTCTGGCTTTCATCAAAACTCTGAACGTCCACAGATTACAGGAAGCCTCCAGATGTGCTTTGGGAACTACTACTGGTGTTCCAGGAATCGATCAAAGAGTAGACAGTTTGAGACATTACTCCCATGGAGAAAAGACCGAATGGTGCTCGTTATATTCAATCCCGATGCAATTTCTGGCTTTCTTCAAAACTCTGAACGTCCACAGATTACAGGAAGCCTCCAGATGTGCTTTGGGAACTACTACTGGTGTCCCAGGAATCGATCAAAGAGTAGACAGTTTGAGACATTACTCCCATGGAGAAAAGTCCGCATGGTGCTCGTTATATTCAATCCCGAAGCAATTTCTGCCTTTCATCAAAACTCTGAACGTCCACAGATTACAGGAAGCCTCCAGATGTGCTTTGGGAACTACTACTGGTGTCCCAGGAATCGATCAAAGAGTAGGCAGTTTGAGACAGTACTCCCATGGAGAAAAGTCCGCATGGTGCTCGTTATATTCAATCCCGATGCAATTTCTGTCTTTCATCAAAACTCTGAACGTCCACAGATTACAGGAAGCCTCCAGATGTGCTTTGGGAACTACTACTGGTGTCCCAGGAATCGATCAAAGAGTAGACAGTTTGAGACATTACTCCCATGGAGATAAGTCCGCATGGTGCTCGTTATATTCAATCCCGATGCAATTTCTGCCTTTCATCAAAACTCTGAACGTCCACAGATTACAGGAAGCCTCCAGATGTGCTTTGGGAACTACTACTGGTGTCCCAGGAATCGATCAAAGAGTAGACAGTTTGAGACATTACTCCCTTGGAGAAAAGTCCGCATGGTGCTCGTTATATTCAATCCCGATGCAATTTCTGTCTTTCATCAAAACTCTTAACGTCCACAGATTACAGGAAGCCTCCAGATATGCTTTGGGAACTACTACTGGTGTTCCAGGAATCGATCAAAGAGTAGACAGTTTGAGACATTACTCCCATGGAGAAAAGCCCGCATGGTGCTCGTTATATTCAATCCCGATGCAATTTCTGTCTTTCATCAAAACTCTTAACGTAAACAGATTACAGGAAGCCTCCAGATATCTTTGGGAACTACTACTGGTGTTCCTGGAATCGATCAAAGAGTAGACAGTTTGAGACATTACTCCCATGGAGAAAAGTCCGCATGGTGCTCGTTATATTCAATCCCGATGCAATTTCTGTCTTTCATCGAAACTCTGAACGTCCACAGATTACAGGAAGCCTCCAGATGTGCTTTGGGAACTACTACTGGTGTTCCAGGAATCGATCAAAGAGTAGACAGTTTGAGACATTACTCCCATAGAGAATAGTCTGCATGGTGCCCGTTATATTCAATCCCGATGCAATTCTGTCTTTCATCAAAACTCTGAACATCCACAGATTACAGGAAGCCTCCAGATGTGCTTCGGAAACTACTACTTGTGTTCCAGGAATCGATCGAAGCGTAGACAGCTTGAGACATTACTCCCATGAAGAAAAGTCTTCATGGTGCCCGTTATATTCAACCCCGATGCAATTTCTGACTTTCATCATAACTCTGAACGTCCACAGATTACAGGAAGCCTCCACATATGCTTTGGGAACTACTACTGGTGTCCCAGGAATCGATCAAAGAGTAGACAGTTTGAGACATTACTCCCATGGAGAAAAGTCCGCATGGTGCCCGTTATATTCAATCATGATGCAATTTCTGTCTTTCATCAAAACTCTGAACGTCCACAGATTACAGGAAGCCTCCATATGTGCTTTGGGAACTACTACTGGTGTCCCAGGAATCGATCAAAGAGTAGACAGTTTGAGACATTACTCCCATGGAGATAAGTCCGCATGGTGCTCGTTATATTCAATCCCGATGCAATTTCTGCCTTTCATCAAAACTCTGAACGTCCACAGATTACAGGAAGCCTCCAGATGTGCTTTGGGAACTACTACTGGTGTCCCAGGAATCGATCAAAGAGTAGACAGTTTGAGACATTACTCCCTTGGAGAAAAGTCCGCATGGTGCTCGTTATATTCAATCCCGATGCAATTTCTGTCTTTCATCAAAACTCTTAACGTCCACAGATTACAGGAAGCCTCCAGATATGCTTTGGGAACTACTACTGGTGTTCCAGGAATCGATCAAAGAGTAGACAGTTTGAGACATTACTCCCATGGAGAAAAGTCCGCATGGTGCTCGTTATATTCAATCCCGATGCAATTTATGCCTTTCATCAAAACTCTGAACGTCCACAGATTACAGGAAGCCTCCAGATGTGCTTTGGGAACTACTACTGGTGTCCCATGAATCGATCAAAGAGTAGACAGTTTGAGACATTACTCCCATGGAGAAAAATCCGCATGGTGCTCGTTATATTCAATCCCGATGCAATTTCTGTCTTTCATCAAAACTCATAACGTCCACAGATTACAGGAAGCCTCCAGATATGCTTTGGGAACTACTACTGGTGTTCCAGGAATCGATCAAAGAGTAGACAGTTTGAGACATTACTCCCATGGAGAAAAGTCCGCATGGTGCTCGTTATATTCAATCCCGATGCAATTTCTGTCTTTCATCAAAACTCTTAACGTCCACAGATTACAGGAAGCCTCCAGATATCTTTGGGAACTACTACTGGTGTTCCAGGAATCGATCATAGAGTAGACAGTTTGAGACATTACTCCCATGGTGAAAAGCCCGCATGGTGCTCGTTATATTCAATCCCGATGCAATTTCTGTCTTTCATCAAAACTCTGAACGTCCACAGATTACAGGAAGCCTCCAGATGTGCTTTGGGAACTACTACTGGTGTTCCAGGAATCGATCAAAGAGTAGACAGTTTGAGACATTACTCCCATGGAGAAAAGTCCGCATGGTGCTCGTTATATTCAATCCCGATGCAATTTCTGCCTTTCATCAAAACTCTGAACGTCCACAGATTACAGGAAGCCTCCAGATGTGCTTTGGGAACTACTACTGGTGTCCCAGGAATCGATCAAAGAGTAGACAGTTTGAGACAGTACTCCCATGGAGAAAAGTCCGCATGGTGCTCGTTATATTCAATCCCGATGCAATTTCTGCCTTTCATCAAAACTCTGAACGTCCACAGATTACAGGAAGCCTCCAGATGTGCTTTGGGAACTACTACTGGTGTCCCAGGAATCGAACAAAGAGTAGACAGTTTGAGACATTACTCCCATGGAGAAAAGTCCGCATGGTGCTCGTTATATTCAATCCCGATGCAATTTCTGCCTTTCATCAAAACTCTGAACGTCCACAGATTACAGGAAGCCTCCAGATGTGCTTTGGGAACTACTACTGGTGTTCCAGGAATCGATCAAAGAGTAGACAGTTTGAGACATTACTCCCATGGAGAAAAGACCGCATGGTGCTCGTTATATTCAATCCCGATGCAATTTCTGGCTTTCTTCAAAACTCTGAACGTCCACAGATTACAGGAAGCCTCCAGATGAGCTTTGGGAACTACTACTGGTGTCCCAGGAATCGATCAAAGAGTAGACAGTTTGAGACATTACTCCCTTGGAGAAAAGTCCGCATGGTGCTCGTTATATTCAATCCCGATACAATTTCTGCCTTTCATCAAAACTCTGAACGTCCACAGATTACAGGAAGCCTCCAGATGTGCTTTGGGAACTACTACTGGTGTCCCAGGAATCGATCAAAGAGTAGACAGTTTGAGACAGTACTCCCATGGAGAAAAGTCCGCATGGTGCTCGTTATATTCAATCCCGATGCAATTTCTGTCTTTCATCAAAACTCTGAACGTCCACAGATTACAGGAAGCCTCCAGATGTGCTTTGGGAACTACTACTGGTGTCCCAGGAATCGATCAAAGAGTAGACAGTTTGAGACATTACTCCCATGGAGAAAAGTCCGCATGGTGCTCGTTATATTCAATCCCGATGCAATTTCTGCCTTTCATCAAAACTCTGAACGTCCACAGATTACAGGAAGCCTCCAGATGTGCTTTGGGAACTACTACTGGTGTCCCAGGAATCGATCAAAGAGTAGACAGTTTGAGACATTACTCCCTTGGAGAAAAGTCCGCATGGTGCTCGTTATATTCAACCCCGATGCAATTTCTGTCTTTCATCAAAACTCTTAACGTCCACAGATTACAGGAAGCCTCCAGATATGCTTTGGGAACTACTACTGGTGTTCCAGGAATCGATCAAAGAGTAGACAGTTTGAGACATTACTCCCATGGAGAAAAGTCCGCATGGTGCTCGTTATATTCAATCCCGATGCAATTTCTGTCTTTCATCAAAACTCTTAACGTAAACAGATTACAGGAAGCCTCCAGATATCTTTGGGAACTACTACTGGTGTTCCTGGAATCGATCAAAGAGTAGACAGTTTGAGACATTACTCCCATGGAAAAAAGTCCGCATGGTGCTCGTTATATTCAATCCCGATGCAATTTCTGTCTTTCATCGAAACTCTGAACGTCCACAGATTACAGGAAGCCTCCAGATGTGCTTTGGGAACTACTACTGGTGTTCCAGGAATCGATCAAAGAGTAGACAGTTTGAGACATTACTCCCATGGAGAAAAGTCTGCATGGTGCCCGTTATATTCAATCCCGATGCAATTCTGTCTTTCATCAAAACTCTGAACGTCCACAGATTACAGGAAGCCTCCAGATGTGCTTCGGAAACTACTACTTGTGTTCCAGGAATCGATCAAAGCGTAGACAGCTTGAGACATTACTCCCATGAAGAAAAGTCTTCATGGTGCCCGTTATATTCAACCCCGATGCAATTTCTGACTTTCATCATAACTCTGAACGTCCACAGATTACAGGAAGCCTCCACATATGCTTTGGGAACTACTACTGGTGTCCCAGGAATCGATCAAAGAGTAGACAGTTTGAGACATTACTTCCATGGAGAAAAGTCCGCATGGTGCCCGTTATATTCAATCATGATGCAATTTCTGTCTTTCATCAAAACTCTGAACGTCCACAGATTACAGGAAGCCTCCATATGTGCTTTGGGAACTACTACTCGTGTCCCAGGAATCGATCAAAGAGTAGACAGTTTGAGACATTACTCCCATGGAGAAAAGTCCGCATGGTGCTCGTTATATTCAATCCCGATGCAAATTCTGCCTTTCATCAAAACTCTGAACGTCCACAGATTACAGGAAGCCTCCAGATGTGCTTTGGGAACTACTACTGGTGTCCCAGGAATCGATCAAAGAGTAGACAGTTTGAGACATTACTCCCATGGAGAAAAGTCCGCATGGTGCTCGTTATATTCAATCCCGATGCAATTTCTGTCTTTCATCAAAACTCTTAACGTCCACAGATTACAGGAAGCCTCCAGATATGCTTTGGGAACTACTACTGTTGTTCCAGGAATCGATCAAAGAGTAGACAGTTTGAGACATTACTCCCATGGAGAAAAGTCCGCATGGTGCTCGTTATATTCAATCCCGATGCAATTTCTGTCTTTCATCAAAACTCTTAACGTCCACAGATTACAGGAAGCCTCCAGATATCTTTGGGAACTACTACTGGTGTTCCAGGAATCGATCATAGAGTAGACAGTTTGAGACATTACTCCCATGGAGAAAAGTCCGCATGGTGCTCGTTATATTCAATCCCGATGCAATTTCTGTCTTTCATCAAAATTCTGAACGTCCACAGATTACAGGAAGCCTCCAGATGTGCTTTGGGAACTACTACTGGTGTTCCAGGAATCGATCAAAGAGTAGACAGTTTGAGACATTACTCCCATGGAGAAAAGTCCGCATGGTGCTCGTTATATTCAATCCCGATGCAATTTCTGCCTTTCATCAAAACTCTGAACGTCCACAGATTACAGGAAGCCACCAGATGTGCTTTGGGAACTATTACTGGTGTCCCAGGAATCGATCAAAGAGTAGACAGTTTGAGACAGTACTCCCATGGAGAAAAGTCCGCATGGTGCTCGTTATATTCAATCCCGATGCAATTTCTGCCTTTCATCAAAACTCTGAACGTCCACAGATTACAGGAAGCCTCCAGATGTGCTTTGGGAACTACTACTGGTGTCCCAGGAATCGATCAAAGAGTAGACAGTTTGAGACATTACTCCCATGGAGAAAAGTCCGCATGGTGCTCGTTATATTCAATCCCGATGCAATTTCTGCCTTTCATCAAAACTCTGAACGTCCACAGATTACAGGAAGCCTCCAGATGTGCTTTGGGAACTACTACTGGTGTTCCAGGAATCGATCAAAGAGTAGACAGTTTGAGACATTACTCCCATGGAGAAAAGACCGCATGGTGCTCGTTATATTCAATCCCGATGCAATTTCTGGCTTTCTTCAAAACTCTGAACGTCCACAGATTACAGGAAGCCTCCAGATGTGCTTTGGGAACTACTACTGGTGTCCCAGGAATCGATCAAAGAGTAGACAGTTTGAGACATTACTCCCTTGGAGAAAAGTCCGCATGGTGCTCGTTATATTCTATCCCGATACAATTTCTGCCTTTCATCAAAACTCTGAACGTCCACAGATTACAGGAAGCCTCCAGATGTGCTTTGGGAACTACTACTGGTGTCCCAGGAATCGATCAAAGAGTAGACAGTTTGAGACAGTACTCCCATGGAGAAAAGTCCGCATGGTGCTCGTTATATTCAATCCCGATGCAATTTCTGCCTTTCATCAAAACTCTGAACGTCCACAGATTACAGGAAGCCTCCAGATGTGCTTTGGGAACTACTACTGGTGTCCCAGGAATCGATCAAAGAGTAGACAGTTTGAGACATTACTCCCATGGAGAAAAGTCCGCATGGTGCTCGTTATATTCAATCCCGATGCAATTTCTGCCTTTCATCAAAACTCTGAACGTCCACAGATTATAGGAAGCCTCCAGATGTGCTTTGGGAACTACTACTGGTGTCCCAGGAATCGATCAAAGAGTAGACAGTTTGAGACATTACTCCCTTGGAGAAAAGTCCGCATGGTGCTCGTTATATTCAACCCCGATGCAATTTCTGTCTTTCATCAAAACTCTTAACGTCCACAGATTACAGGAAGCCTCCAGATATGCTTTGGGAACTACTACTGGTGTTCCAGGAATCGATCAAAGAGTAGACAGTTTGAGACATTACTCCCATGGAGAAAAGTCCGCATGGTGCTCGTTATATTCAATCCCGATGCAATTTCTGTCTTTCATCAAAACTCTTAACGTAAACAGATTACAGGAAGCCTCCAGATATCTTTGGGAACTAATACTGGTGTTCCTGGAATCGATCAAAGAGTAGACAGTTTGAGACATTACTCCCATGGAGAAAAGTCCGCATGGTGCTCGTTATATTCAATCCCGATGCAATTTCTGTCTTTCATCGAAACTCTGAACGTCCACAGATTACAGGAAGCCTCCAGATGTGCTTTGGGAACTACTACTGGTGTTCCAGGAATCGATCAAAGAGTAGACAGTTTGAGACATTACTCCCATGGAGAAAAGTCTGCATGGTGCCCGTTATATTCAATCCCGATGCAATTCTGTCTTTCATCAAAACTCTGAACGTCCACAGATTACAGGAAGCCTCCAGATGTGCTTCGGAAACTACTACTTGTGTTCCAGGAATCGATCAAAGCGTAGACAGCTTGAGACATTACTCCCATGAAGAAAAGTCTTCATGGTGCCCGTTATATTCAACCCCGATGCAATTTCTGACTTTCATCATAACTCTGAACGTCCACAGATTACAGGAAGCCTCCACATATGCTTTGGGAACTACTACTGGTGTCCCAGGAATCGATCAAAGAGTAGACAGTTTGAGACATTACTCCCATGGAGAAAAGTCCGCATGGTGCCCGTTATATTCAATCATGATGCAATTTCTGTCTTTCATCAAAACTCTGAACGTCCACAGATTAGAGGAAGCCTCCATATGTGCTTTGGGAACTACTACTGGTGTCCCAGGAATCGATCAAAGAGTAGACAGTTTGAGACATTACTCCCATGGAGAAAAGTCCGCATGGTGCTCGTTATATTCAATCCCGATGCAATTTCTGCCTTTCATCAAAACTCTGAACGTCCACAGATTACAGGAAGCCTCCAGATGTGCTTTGGGAACTACTACTGGTGTCCCAGGAATCGATCAAAGAGTAGACAGTTTGAGACATTACTCCCATGGAGAAAAGTCCGCATGGTGCTCGTTATATTCAATCCCGATGCAATTTCTGTCTTTCATCAAAACTCTTAACGTCCACAGATTACAGGAAGCCTCCAGATATGCTTTGGGAACTACTACTGGTGTTCCAGGAATCGATCAAAGAGTAGACAGTTTGAGACATTACTCCCATGGAGAAAAGTCCGCATGGTGCTCGTTATATTCAATCCCGATGCAATTTCTGTCTTTCATCAAAACTCTTAACGTCCACAGATTACAGGAAGCCTCCAGATATCTTTGGGAACTACTACTGGTGTTCCAGGAATCGATCATAGAGTAGACAGTTTGAGACATTACTCCCATGGAGAAAAGTCCGCATGGTGCTCGTTATATTCAATCCCGATGCAATTTCTGTCTTTCATCAAAACTCTGAACGTCCACAGATTACAGGAAGCCTCCAGATGTGCTTTGGGAACTACTACTGGTGTTCCAGGAATCGATCAAAGAGTAGACAGTTTGAGACATTACTCCCATGGAGAAAAGTCCGCATGGTGCTCGTTATATTCAATCCCGATGCAATTTCTGCCTTTCATCAAAACTCTGAACGTCCACAGATTACAGGAAGCCTTCAGATGTGCTTTGGGAACTACTACTGGTGTCCCAGGAATCGATCAAAGAGTAGACAGTTTGAGACAGTACTCCCATGGAGAAAAGTCCGCATGGTGCTCGTTATATTCAATCCCGATGCAATTTCTGCCTTTCATCAAAACTCTGAACGTCCACAGATTACAGGAAGCCTCCAGATGTGCTTTGGGAACTACTACTGGTGTCCCAGGAATCGAACAAAGAGTAGACAGTTTGAGACATTACTCCCATGGAGAAAAGTCCGCATGGTGCTCGTTATATTCAATCCCGATGCAATTTCTGCCTTTCATCAAAACTCTGAACGTCCACAGATTACAGGAAGCCTCCAGATGTGCTTTGGGAACTACTACTGGTGTCCCAGGAATCGGTCAAAGAGTAGACAGTTTGAGACATTACTCCCATGGAGAAAAGTCCGCATGGTGCTCGTTATATTCAATCCCGATGCAATTTCTGCCTTTCATCAAAACTCTTAACGTCCACAGATTACAGGAAGCCTCCAGATGTGCTTTGGGAACTACTACTGGTGTCCCAGGAATCGATCAAAGAGTAGACAGTTTGAGACATTACTCCCATATAGAAAAGTCCGCATGGTGCTCGTTATATTCAATCCCGATGCAATTTCTGTCTTTCATCAAAACTCTTAACGTCCACAGATTACAGGATGCCTCCAGATATGCTTTGGGAACTACTACTGGTGTTCCAGGAATCGATCAAAGAGTAGACAGTTTGAGACATTACTCCCATGGAGAAAAGCCCGCATGGTGCTCGTTATATTCAATCCCGATGCAATTTCTGTCTTTCATCAAAACTCTGAACGTCCACAGATTACAGGAAGCCTCCAGATGTGCTTTGGGAACTACTACTGGTGTTCCAGGAATCGATCAAAGAGTAGACAGTTTGAGACATTACTCCCATGGAGAAAAGTCCGCATGGTGCTCGTTATATTCAATCCCGATGCAATTTCTGCCTTTCATCAAAACTCTGAACGTCCACAGATTACAGGAAGCCTCCAGATGTGCTTTGGGATCTACTACTGGTGTCCCAGGAATCGATCAAAGAGTAGACAGTTTGAGACAGTACTCCCATGGAGAAAAGTCCGCATGGTGCTCGTTATATTCAATCCCGATGCAATTTCTGCCTTTCATCAAAACTCTGAACGTCCACAGATTACAGGAAGCCTCCAGATGTGCTTTGGGAACTACTACTGGTGTCCCAGGAATCGATCAAAGAGTAGACAGTTTGAGACATTACTCCCATGGAGAAAAGTCCGCATGGTGCTCGTTATATTCAATCCCGATGCAATTTCTGCCTTTCATCAAAACTCTGAACGTCCACAGATTACAGGAAGCCTCCAGAAGTGCTTTGGGAACTACTACTGGTGTCCCAGGAATCGATCAAAGAGTAGACAGTTTGAGACATTACTCCCATGGAGAAAAGTCCGCATGGTGCTCGTTATATTCAATCCCGATGCAATTTCTGCCTTTCATCAAAACTCTGAACGTCCACAGATTACAGGAAGACTCCAGATGTGCTTTGGGAACTACTACTGGTGTCCCAGGAATCGATCAAAGAGTAGACAGTTCGAGACATTACTCCCATGGAGAAAAGTCCGCATGGTGCTCGTTATATTCAGTCCCGAAGCAAGTTCTGTATTTCATCAAAACTCTTAACGTCCACAGATTACAGGAAGCCTCCAGATATGCTTTGGGAACTACTACTGGTGTCCCAGGAATCGATCAAAGAGTAGACAGTTTGAGACATTACTCCCATGGAGAAAAGTCCGCATGGTGCTCGTTATATTCAATCCCGATGCAATTTCTGTGTTTCATCAAAACTTTGAACGTCCACAGATTACAGGAAGCCTCCAGATATGCTTTGGGAACTACTACTGGTGTTCCAGGAATCGATCAAAGAGTAGACAGTATGAGACATTACTCCCATGGAGAAAAGTCCGCATGGTGCTCGTTATATTCAATCGCGATGCAATTTCTGCCTTTCATCAAAACTCTGAACGTCCACAGATTACAGGAAGCCTCCATATGTGCTTTGGGAACTACTACTGGTGTCCCAGGAATCGATCAAAGAGTAGACAGTTTGAGACATTACTCCCATGGAGAAAAGTCCGCATGGTGCTCGTTATATTCAATCCCGATGCAATTTCTGCCTTTCATCAAAACTCTGAACGTCCACAGATTACAGGAACCCTCCAGATGTGCTTTGGGAACTACTACTGGTGTCCCAGGAATCGATCAAAGAGTAGACAGTTTGAGACATTACTCCCATGGAGAAAAGTCCGCAAGGTGCTCGTTATATTCAATCCCGATGCAATTTCTGTGTTTCATCAAAACTTTGAACGTCCACAGATTACAGGAACCCTCCAGATGTGCTTTGGGAACTACTACTGGTGTCCCAGGAATCGATCAAAGAGTAGACAGTTTGAGACATTACTCCCATGGAGAAAAGTCCGCATGGTGCTCGTTATATTCAATCCCGATGCAATTTCTGTGTTTCATCAAAACTTTGAACGTCCACAGATTACAGGAAGCCTCCAGATATGCTTTGGGAACTACTACTGGTGTTCCAGGAATCGATCAAAGAGTAGACAGTATGAGACATTACTCCCATGGAGAAAAGTCCGCATGGTGCTCGTTATATTCAATCGCGATGCAATTTCTGCCTTTCATCAAAACTCTGAACGTCCACAGATTACAGGAAGCCTCCATATGTGCTTTGGGATCTACTACTGGTGTCCCAGGAATCGATCAAAGAGTAGACAGTTTGAGACATTACTCCCATGGAGAAAAGTCCGCATGGTGCTCGTTATATTCAATCCCGATGCAATTTCTGCCTTTCATCAAAACTCTGAACGTCCACAGATTACAGGAAGCCTCCAGATGTGCTTTGGGAACTACTACTGGTGTCCCAGGAATCGATCAAAGAGTAGACAGTTTGAGACATTACTCCCATGGAGAAAAGTCCGCATGGTGCTCGTTATATTCAATCCCGATGCAATTTCTGCCTTTCATCAAAACTCTGAACGTCCACAGATTACAGGAACCCTCCAGATGTGCTTTGGGAACTACTACTGGTGTCCCAAGAATCGATCAAAGAGTAGACAGTTTGAGACATTACTCCCATGGAGAAAAGTCCGCATGGTGCTCGTTATATTCAATCCCGATGCAATTTCTGTCTTTCATCAAAACTCTTAACGTAAACAGATTACAGGAAGCCTCCAGATATCTTTGGGAACTACTACTGGTGTTCCTGGAATCGATCAAAGAGTAGACAGTTTGAGACATTACTCCCATGGAAAAAAGTCTGCATGGTGCTCGTTATATTCAATCCCGATGCAATTTCTGTCTTTAATCTAAACTCTGAACGTCCACAGATTACAGGAAGCCTCCAGATGTGCTTTGGGAACTACTACTGGTGTTCCAGGAATCGATCAAAGAGTAGACAGTTTGAGACATTACTCCCATGGAGAAAAGTCTGCATGGTGCCCGTTATATTCAATCCCGATGCAATTCTGTCTTTCATCAAAACTCTGAACGTCCACAGATTACAGGAAGCCTCCAGATGTGCTTCGGAAACTACTACTTGTGTTCCAGGAATCGATCAAAGCGTAGACAGCTTGAGACATTACTCCCATGAAGAAAAGTCTTCATGGTGCCCGTTATATTCAACCCCGATGCAATTTCTGACTTTCATCATAACTCTGAACGTCCACAGATTACAGGAAGCCTCCACATATGCTTTGGGAACTACTACTGGTGTCCCAGGAATCGATCAAAGAGTAGACAGTTTGAGACATTACTCCCATGGAGAAAAGTCCGCATGGTGCCCGTTATATTCAATCATGATGCAATTTCTGTCTTTCATCAAAACTCTGAACGTCCACAGATTACAGGAAGCCTCCATATGTGCTTTGGGAACTACTACTCGTGTCCCAGGAATCGATCAAAGAGTAGACAGTTTGAGACATTACTCCCATGGAGAAAAGTCCGCATGGTGCTCGTTATATTCAATCCCGATGCAATTTCTGCCTTTCATCAAAACTCTGAACGTCCACAGATTACAGGAAGCCTCCAGATGTGCTTTGGGAACTACTACTGGTGTCCCAGGAATCGATCAAAGAGTAGACAGTTTGAGACATTACTCCCATGGAGAAAAGTCCGCATGGTGCTCGTTATATTCAATCCCGATGCAATTTCTGTCTTTCATCAAAACTCTTAACGTCCACAGATTACTGGAAGCCTCCAGATATGCTTTGGGAACTACTACTGTTGTTCCAGGAATCGATCAAAGAGTAGACAGTTTGAGACATTACTCCCATGGAGAAAAGTCCGCATGGTGCTCGTTATATTCAATCCCGATGCAATTTCTGTCTTTCATCAAAACTCTTAACGTCCACAGATTACAGGAAGCCTCCAGATATCTTTGGGAACTACTACTGGTGTTCCAGGAATCGATCATAGAGTAGAAAGTTTAAGACATTACTCCCATGGAGAAAAGTCCGCATGGTGCTCGTTATATTCAATCCCGATGCAATTTCTGTCTTTCATCAAAATTCTGAACGTCCACAGATTACAGGAAGCCTCCAGATGTGCTTTGGGAACTACTACTGGTGTTCCAGGAATCGATCAAAGAGTAGACAGTTTGAGACATTACTCCCATGGAGAAAAGTCGGCATGGTGCTCGTTATATTCAATCCCGATGCAATTTCTGCCTTTCATCAAAACTCTGAACGTCCACAGATTACAGGAAGCCTCCAGATGTGCTTTGGGAACTACTACTGGTGTCCCAGGAATCGATCAAAGAGTAGACAGTTTGAGACAGTACTCCCATGGAGAAAAGTCCGCATGGTGCTCGTTATATTCAATCCCGATGCAATTTCTGCCTTTCATCAAAACTCTGAACGTCCACAGATTACAGGAAGCCTCCAGATGTGCTTTGGGAACTACTACTGGTGTCCCAGGAATCGAACAAAGAGTAGACAGTTTGAGACATTACTCCCATGGAGAAAAGTCCGCATGGTGCTCGTTATATTCAATCCCGATGCAATTTCTGCCTTTCATCAAAACTCTGAACGTCCACAGATTACAGGAAGCCTCCAGATGTGCTTTGGGAACTACTACTGGTGTTCCAGGAATCGATCAAAGAGTAGACAGTTTGAGACATTACTCCCATGGAGAAAAGACCGCATGGTGCTCGTTATATTCAATCCCGATGCAATTTCTGGCTTTCTTCAAAACTCTGAACGTCCACAGATTACAGGAAGCCTCCAGATGTGCTTTGGGAACTACTACTGGTGTCCCAGGAATCGATCAAAGAGTAGACAGTTTGAGACATTACTCCCTTGGAGAAAAGTCCGCATGGTGCTCGTTATATTGTATCCCGATACAATTTCTGCCTTTCATCAAAACTCTGAACGTCCACAGATTACAGGAAGCCTCCAGATGTGCTTTGGGAACTACTACTGGTGTCCCAGGAATCGATCAAAGAGTAGACAGTTTGAGACAGTACTCCCATGGAGAAAAGTCCTCATGGTGCTCGTTATATTCAATCCCGATGCAATTTCTGTCTTTCATCAAAACTCTGAACGTCCACAGATTACAGGAAGCCTCCAGATGTGCTTTGGGAACTACTACTGGTGTCCCAGGAAACGATCAAAGAGTAGACAGTTTGAGACATTACTCCCATGGAGAAAAGTCCGCATGGTGCTCGTTATATTCAATCCCGATGCAATTTCTGCCTTTCATCAAAACTCTGAACGTCCACAGATTATAGGAAGCCTCCAGATGTGCTTTGGGAACTACTACTGGTGTTCCAGGAATCGATCAAAGAGTAGACAGTTTGAGACATTACTCCCATGGAGAAAAGTCTGCATGGTGCCCGTTATATTCAATCCCGATGCAATTCTGTCTTTCATCAAAACTCTGAACGTCCACAGATTACAGGAAGCCTCCAGATGTGCTTCGGAAACTACTACTTGTGTTCCAGGAATCGATCAAAGCGTAGACAGCTTGAGACATTACTAACATGAAGAAAAGTCTTCATGGTGCCCGTTATATTCAACCCCGATGCAATTTCTGACTTTCATCATAACTCTGAACGTCCACAGATTACAGGAAGCCTCCATATGTGCTTTGGGAACTACTACTGGTGTCCCAGGAATCGATCAAAGAGTAGACAGTTTGAGACATTACTCCCATGGAGAAAAGTCCGCATGGTGCTCGTTATATTCAATCCCGATGCAATTTCTGCCTTTCATCAAAACTCTGAACGTCCACAGATTACAGGAACCCTCCAGATGTGCTTTGGGAACTACTACTGGTGTCCCAGGAATCGATCAAAGAGTAGACAGTTTGAGACATTACTCCCATGGAGAAAAGTCCGCAAGGTGCTCGTTATATTCAATCCCGATGCAATTTCTGTGTTTCATCAAAACTTTGAACGTCCACAGATTACAGGAACCCTCCAGATGTGCTTTGGGAACTACTACTGGTGTCCCAGGAATCGATCAAAGAGTAGACAGTTTGAGACATTACTCCCATGGAGAAAAGTCCGCATGGTGCTCGTTATATTCAATCCCGATGCAATTTCTGTGTTTCATCAAAACTTTGAACGTCCACAGATTACAGGAAGCCTCCAGATATGCTTTGGGAACTACTACTGGTGTTCCAGGAATCGATCAAAGAGTAGACAGTATGAGACATTACTCCCATGGAGAAAAGTCCGCATGGTGCTCGTTATATTCAATCGCGATGCAATTTCTGCCTTTCATCAAAACTCTGAACGTCCACAGATTACAGGAAGCCTCCATATGTGCTTTGGGATCTACTACTGGTGTCCCAGGAATCGATCAAAGAGTAGACAGTTTGAGACATTACTCCCATGGAGAAAAGTCCGCATGGTGCTCGTTATATTCAATCCCGATGCAATTTCTGCCTTTCATCAAAACTCTGAACGTCCACAGATTACAGGAAGCCTCCAGATGTGCTTTGGGAACTACTACTGGTGTCCCAGGAATCGATCAAAGAGTAGACAGTTTGAGACATTACTCCCATGGAGAAAAGTCCGCATGGTGCTCGTTATATTCAATCCCGATGCAATTTCTGCCTTTCATCAAAACTCTGAACGTCCACAGATTACAGGAACCCTCCAGATGTGCTTTGGGAACTACTACTGGTGTCCCAAGAATCGATCAAAGAGTAGACAGTTTGAGACATTACTCCCATGGAGAAAAGTCCGCATGGTGCTCGTTATATTCAATCCCGATGCAATTTCTGTCTTTCATCAAAACTCTTAACGTAAACAGATTACAGGAAGCCTCCAGATATCTTTGGGAACTACTACTGGTGTTCCTGGAATCGATCAAAGAGTAGACAGTTTGAGACATTACTCCCATGGAAAAAAGTCTGCATGGTGCTCGTTATATTCAATCCCGATGCAATTTCTGTCTTTAATCTAAACTCTGAACGTCCACAGATTACAGGAAGCCTCCAGATGTGCTTTGGGAACTACTACTGGTGTTCCAGGAATCGATCAAAGAGTAGACAGTTTGAGACATTACTCCCATGGAGAAAAGTCTGCATGGTGCCCGTTATATTCAATCCCGATGCAATTCTGTCTTTCATCAAAACTCTGAACGTCCACAGATTACAGGAAGCCTCCAGATGTGCTTCGGAAACTACTACTTGTGTTCCAGGAATCGATCAAAGCGTAGACAGCTTGAGACATTACTCCCATGAAGAAAAGTCTTCATGGTGCCCGTTATATTCAACCCCGATGCAATTTCTGACTTTCATCATAACTCTGAACGTCCACAGATTACAGGAAGCCTCCACATATGCTTTGGGAACTACTACTGGTGTCCCAGGAATCGATCAAAGAGTAGACAGTTTGAGACATTACTCCCATGGAGAAAAGTCCGCATGGTGCCCGTTATATTCAATCATGATGCAATTTCTGTCTTTCATCAAAACTCTGAACGTCCACAGATTACAGGAAGCCTCCATATGTGCTTTGGGAACTACTACTCGTGTCCCAGGAATCGATCAAAGAGTAGACAGTTTGAGACATTACTCCCATGGAGAAAAGTCCGCATGGTGCTCGTTATATTCAATCCCGATGCAATTTCTGCCTTTCATCAAAACTCTGAACGTCCACAGATTACAGGAAGCCTCCAGATGTGCTTTGGGAACTACTACTGGTGTCCCAGGAATCGATCAAAGAGTAGACAGTTTGAGACATTACTCCCATGGAGAAAAGTCCGCATGGTGCTCGTTATATTCAATCCCGATGCAATTTCTGTCTTTCATCAAAACTCTTAACGTCCACAGATTACTGGAAGCCTCCAGATATGCTTTGGGAACTACTACTGTTGTTCCAGGAATCGATCAAAGAGTAGACAGTTTGAGACATTACTCCCATGGAGAAAAGTCCGCATGGTGCTCGTTATATTCAATCCCGATGCAATTTCTGTCTTTCATCAAAACTCTTAACGTCCACAGATTACAGGAAGCCTCCAGATATCTTTGGGAACTACTACTGGTGTTCCAGGAATCGATCATAGAGTAGAAAGTTTAAGACATTACTCCCATGGAGAAAAGTCCGCATGGTGCTCGTTATATTCAATCCCGATGCAATTTCTGTCTTTCATCAAAATTCTGAACGTCCACAGATTACAGGAAGCCTCCAGATGTGCTTTGGGAACTACTACTGGTGTTCCAGGAATCGATCAAAGAGTAGACAGTTTGAGACATTACTCCCATGGAGAAAAGTCGGCATGGTGCTCGTTATATTCAATCCCGATGCAATTTCTGCCTTTCATCAAAACTCTGAACGTCCACAGATTACAGGAAGCCTCCAGATGTGCTTTGGGAACTACTACTGGTGTCCCAGGAATCGATCAAAGAGTAGACAGTTTGAGACAGTACTCCCATGGAGAAAAGTCCGCATGGTGCTCGTTATATTCAATCCCGATGCAATTTCTGCCTTTCATCAAAACTCTGAACGTCCACAGATTACAGGAAGCCTCCAGATGTGCTTTGGGAACTACTACTGGTGTCCCAGGAATCGAACAAAGAGTAGACAGTTTGAGACATTACTCCCATGGAGAAAAGTCCGCATGGTGCTCGTTATATTCAATCCCGATGCAATTTCTGCCTTTCATCAAAACTCTGAACGTCCACAGATTACAGGAAGCCTCCAGATGTGCTTTGGGAACTACTACTGGTGTTCCAGGAATCGATCAAAGAGTAGACAGTTTGAGACATTACTCCCATGGAGAAAAGACCGCATGGTGCTCGTTATATTCAATCCCGATGCAATTTCTGGCTTTCTTCAAAACTCTGAACGTCCACAGATTACAGGAAGCCTCCAGATGTGCTTTGGGAACTACTACTGGTGTCCCAGGAATCGATCAAAGAGTAGACAGTTTGAGACATTACTCCCTTGGAGAAAAGTCCGCATGGTGCTCGTTATATTGTATCCCGATACAATTTCTGCCTTTCATCAAAACTCTGAACGTCCACAGATTACAGGAAGCCTCCAGATGTGCTTTGGGAACTACTACTGGTGTCCCAGGAATCGATCAAAGAGTAGACAGTTTGAGACAGTACTCCCATGGAGAAAAGTCCTCATGGTGCTCGTTATATTCAATCCCGATGCAATTTCTGTCTTTCATCAAAACTCTGAACGTCCACAGATTACAGGAAGCCTCCAGATGTGCTTTGGGAACTACTACTGGTGTCCCAGGAAACGATCAAAGAGTAGACAGTTTGAGACATTACTCCCATGGAGAAAAGTCCGCATGGTGCTCGTTATATTCAATCCCGATGCAATTTCTGCCTTTCATCAAAACTCTGAACGTCCACAGATTATAGGAAGCCTCCAGATGTGCTTTGGGAACTACTACTGGTGTTCCAGGAATCGATCAAAGAGTAGACAGTTTGAGACATTACTCCCATGGAGAAAAGTCTGCATGGTGCCCGTTATATTCAATCCCGATGCAATTCTGTCTTTCATCAAAACTCTGAACGTCCACAGATTACAGGAAGCCTCCAGATGTGCTTCGGAAACTACTACTTGTGTTCCAGGAATCGATCAAAGCGTAGACAGCTTGAGACATTACTAACATGAAGAAAAGTCTTCATGGTGCCCGTTATATTCAACCCCGATGCAATTTCTGACTTTCATCATAACTCTGAACGTCCACAGATTACAGGAAGCCTCCACATATGCTTTGGGAACTACTACTGGTGTCCCAGGAATCGATCAAAGAGTAGACAGTTTGAGACATTACTCCCATGGAGAAAAGTCCGCATGGTGCCCGTTATATTCAATCATGATGCAATTTCTGTCTTTCATCAAAACTCTGAACGTCCACAGATTACAGGAAGCCTCCATATGTGCTTTGGGAACTACTACTGGTGTCCCAGGAATCGATCAAAGAGTAGACAGTTTGAGACATTACTCCCATGGAGAAAAGTCCGCATGGTGCTCGTTATATTCAATCCCGATGCAATTTCTGCCTTTCATCAAAACTCTGAACGTCCACAGATTACAGGAAGCCTCCAGATGTGCTTTGGGAACTACTACTGGTGTCCCAGGAATCGATCAAAGAGTAGACAGTTTGAGACATTACTCCCATGGAGAAAAGTCCGCATGGTGCTCGTTATATTCAATCCCGATGCAATTTCTGTCTTTCATGAAAACTCTTAACGTCCACAGATTACAGGAAGCCTCCAGATATGCTTTGGGAACTACTACTGTTGTTCCAGGAATCGATCAAAGAGTAGACAGTTTGAGACATTACTAACATGGAGAAAAGTCCGCATGGTGCTCGTTATATTCAATCCCGATGCAATTTCTGTCTTTCATCAAAACTCTTAACGTCCACAGATTACAGGAAGCCTCCAGATATCTTTGGGAACTACTACTGGTGTTCCAGGAATCGATCATAGAGTAGAAAGTTTGAGACATTACTCCCATGGAGAAAAGTCCGCATGGTGCTCGTTATATTCAATCCCGATGCAATTTCTGTCTTTCATCAAAATTCTGAACGTCCACAGATTACAGGAAGCCTCCAGATGTGCTTTGGGAACTACTACTGGTGTTCCAGGAATCGATCAAAGAGTAGACAGTTTGAGACATTACTCCCATGGAGAAAAGTCGGCATGGTGCTCGTTATATTCAATCCCGATGCAATTTCTGCCTTTCATCAAAACTCTGAACGTCCACAGATTACAGGAAGCCTCCAGATGTGCTTTGGGAACTACTACTGGTGTCCCAGGAATCGATCAAAGAGTAGACAGTTTGAGACAGTACTCCCATGGAGAAAAGTCCGCATGGTGCTCGTTATATTCAATCCCGATGCAATTTCTGCCTTTCATCAAAACTCTGAACGTCCACAGATTACAGGAAGCCTCCAGATGTGCTTTGGGAACTACTACTGGTGTCCCAGGAATCGAACAAAGAGTAGACAGTTTGAGACATTACTCCCATGGAGAAAAGTCCGCATGGTGCTCGTTATATTCAATCCCGATGCAATTTCTGCCTTTCATCAAAACTCTGAACGTCCACAGATTACAGGAAGCCTCCAGATGTGCTTTGGGAACTACTACTGGTGTTCCAGGAATCGATCAAAGAGTAGACAGTTTGAGACATTACTCCCATGGAGAAAAGACCGCATTGTGCTCGTTATATTCAATCCCGATGCAATTTCTGGCTTTCTTCAAAGCTCTGAACGTCCACAGATTACAGGAAGCCTCCAGATGTGCTTTGGGAACTACTACTGGTGTCCCAGGAATCGATCAAAGAGTAGACAGTTTGAGACATTACTCCCTTGGAGAAAAGTCCGCATGGTGCTCGTTATATTCTATCCCGATACAATTTCTGCCTTTCATCAAAACTCTGAACGTCCACAGATTACAGGAAGCCTCCAGATGTGCTTTGGGAACTACTACTGGTGTCCCAGGAATCGATCAAAGAGTAGACAGTTTGAGACAGTACTCCCATGGAGAAAAGTCCTCATGGTGCTCGTTATATTCAATCCCGATGCAATTTCTGTCTTTCATCAAAACTCTGAACGTCCACAGATTACAGGAAGCCTCCAGATGTGCTTTGGGAACTACTACTGGTGTCCCAGGAATCGATCAAAGAGTAGACAGTTTGAGACATTACTCCCATGGAGAAAAGTCCGCATGGTGCTCGTTATATTCAATCCCGATGCAATTTCTGCCTTTCATCAAAACTCTGAACGTCCACAGAATATAGGAAGCCTCCAGATGTGCTTTGGGAACTACTACTGGTGTCCCAGGAATCGATCAAAGAGTAGACAGTTTGAGACATTACTCCCTTGGAGAAAAGTCCGCATGGTGCTCGTTATATTCAACCCCGATGCAATTTCTGTCTTTCATCAAAACTCTTAACGTCCACAGATTACAGGAAGCCTCCAGATATGCTTTGGGAACTACTACTGGTGTTCCAGGAATCGATCAAAGAGTAGACAGTTTGAGACATTACTCCCATGGAGAAAAGTCCGCATGGTGCTCGTTATATTCAATCCCGATGCAATTTCTGTCTTTCATCAAAACTCTTAACGTAAACAGATTACAGGAAGCCTCCAGATATCTTTGGGAACTACTACTGGTGTTCCTGGAATCGATCAAAGAGTAGACAGTTTGAGACATTACTCCCATGGAGAAAAGTCCGCATGGTGCTCGTTATATTCAATCCCGATGCAATTTCTGTCTTTCATCGAAACTCTGAACGTCCACAGATTACAGGAAGCCTCCAGATGTGCTTTGGGAACTACTACTGGTGTCCCAGGAATCGATCAAAGAGTAGACACTTTGAGACATTACTCCCATGGAGAAAAGTCCGCATGGTGCTCGTTATATTCAATCCCGATGCAATTTCTGTCTTTCATCAAAACTCTTAACGTCCACAGATTACAGGAAGCCTCCAGATATGCTTTGGGAACTACTACTGTTGTTCCAGGAATCGATCAAAGAGTAGACAGTTTGAGACATTACTCCCATGGAGAAAAGTCCGCATGGTGCTCGTTATATTCAATCCCGATGCAATTTCTGTCTTTCATCAAAACTCTTAACGTCCACAGATTACAGGAAGCCTCCAGATATCTTTGGGAACTACTACTGGTGTTCCAGGAATCGATCATAGAGTAGAAAGTTTGAGACATTACTCCCATGGAGAAAAGTCCGCATGGTGCTCGTTATATTCAATCCCGATGCAATTTCTGTCTTTCATCAAAATTCTGAACGTCCACAGATTACAGGAAGCCTCCAGATGTGCTTTGGGAACTACTACTGGTGTTCCAGGAATCGATCAAAGAGTAGACAGTTTGAGACATTACTCCCATGGAGAAAAGTCGGCATGGTGCTCGTTATATTCAATCCCGATGCAATTTCTGCCTTTCATCAAAACTCTGAACGTCCACAGATTACAGGAAGCCTCCAGATGTGCTTTGGGAACTACTACTGGTGTCCCAGGAATCGATCAAAGAGTAGACAGTTTGAGACATTACTCCCATGGAGAAAAGTCCGCATGGTGCCCGTTATATTCAATCATGATGCAATTTCTGTCTTTCATCAAAACTCTGAACGTCCACAGATTACAGGAAGCCTCCATATGTGCTTTGGGAACTACTACTGGTGTCCCAGGAATCGATCAAAGAGTAGACAGTTTGAGACATTACTCCCATGGAGAAAAGTCCGTATGGTGCTCGTTATATTCAATCCCGATGCAATTTCTGCCTTTCATCAAAACTCTGAACGTCCACAGATTACAGGAAGCCTCCAGATGTGCGTTGGGAACTACTACTGGTGTCCCAGGAATCGATCAAAGAGTAGACAGTTTGAGACATTACTCCCATGGAGAAAAGTCCGCATGGTGCTCGTTATATTCAATCCCGATGCAATTTCTGTCTTTCATCAAAACTCTTAACGGTAACAGATTACAGGAAGCCTCCAGATATGCTTTGGGAACTACTACTGTTGTTCCAGGAATCGATCAAAGAGTAGACAGTTTGAGACATTACTCCCATGGAGAAAAGTCCGCATGGTGCTCGTTATATTCAATCCCGATGCAATTTCTGTCTTTCATCAAAACTCTTAACGTCCACAGATTACAGGAAGCCTCCAGATATCTTTGGGAACTACTACTGGTGTTCCAGGAATCGATCATAGAGTAGAAAGTTTGAGACATTACTCCCATGGAGAAAAGTCCGCATGGTGCTCGTTATATTCAATCCCGATGCAATTTCTGTCTTTCATCAAAATTCTGAACGTCCACAGATTACAGGAAGCCTCCAGATGTGCTTTGGGAACTACTACTGGTGTTCCAGGAATCGATCAAAGAGTAGACAGTTTGAGACATTACTCCCATGGAGAAAAGTCGGCATGGTGCTCGTTATATTCAATCCCGATGCAATTTCTGCCTTTCATCAAAACTCTGAACGTCCACAGATTACAGGAAGCCTCCAGATGTGCTTTGGGAACTACTACTGGTGTCCCAGGAATCGATCAAAGAGTAGACAGTTTGAGACAGTACTCCCATGGAGAAAAGTCCGCATGGTGCTCGTTATATTCAATACCGATGCAATTTCTGCCTTTCATCAAAACTCTGAACGTCCACAGATTACAGGAAGCCTCCAGATGTGCTTTGGGAACTACTACTGGTGTCCCAGGAATCGAACAAAGAGTAGACAGTTTGAGACATTACTCCCATGGAGAAAAGTCCGCATGGTGCTCGTTATATTCAATCCCGATGCAATTTCTGCCTTTCATCAAAACTCTGAACGTCCACAGATTACAGGAAGCCTCCAGATGTGCTTTGGGAACTACTACTGGTGTTCCAGGAATCGATCAAAGAGTAGACAGTTTGAGACATTACTCCCATGGAGAAAAGTCCGCATGGTGCTCGTTATATTCAATCCCGATGCAATTTCTGTCTTTCATCAAAACTCTGAACGTCCACACATTACAGGAAGCCTCCAGATGTGCTTTGGGAACTACTACTGGTGTCCCAGGAATCGATCAAAGAGTAGACAGTTTGAGACAGTACTCCCATGGAGAAAAGTACGCATGGTGCTCGTTATATTCAATCCCGATGCAATTTCTGCCTTTCATCAAAACTCTGAACGTCCACAGATTACAGGAAGCCTCCAGATGTGCTTTGGGAACTACTACTGGTGTCCCAGGAATCGAACAAAGAGTAGACAGTTTGAGACATTACTCCCATGGAGAAAAGTCCACATGGTGCTCGTTATATTCAATCCCGATGCAATTTCTGCCTTTCATCAAAACTCTGAACGTCCACAGATTACAGGAAGCCTCCAGATGTGCTTTGGGAACTACTACTGGTGTCCCAGGAATCGGTCAGATAGTAGACAGTTTGAGACATTACTCCCATGGAGAAAAGTCCGCATGGTGCTCGTTATATTCAATCCCGATGCAATTTCTGCCTTTCATCAAAACTCTTAACGTCCACAGATTACAGGAAGCCTCCAGATGTGCTTTGGGAACTACTACTGGTGTCCCAGGAATCGATCAAAGAGTAGACAGTTTGAGACATTACTCCCATGGAGAAAAGTCCGCATGGTGCTCGTTATATTCAATCCCGATGCAATTTCTGTCTTTCATCAAAACTCTTAACGTCCACAGATTACAGGATGCCTCCAGATATGCTTTGGGAACTACTACTGGTGTTCCAGGAATCGATCAAAGAGTAGACAGTTTGAGACATTACTCCCATGGAGAAAAGCCCGCATGGTGCTCGTTATATTCAATCCCGATGCAATTTCTGTCTTTCATCAAAACTCTGAACGTCCACAGATTACAGGAAGCCTCCAGATGTGCTTTGGGAACTACTACTGGTGTTTCAGGAATCGATCAAAGAGTAGACAGTTTGAGACATTACTCCCATGGAGAAAAGTCCGCATGGTGCTCGTTATATTCAATCCCGATGCAATTTCTGCCTTTCATCAAAACTCTGAACGTCCACAGATTACAGGAAGCCTCCAGATGTGCTTTGGGATCTACTACTGGTGTCCCAGGAATCGATCAAAGAGTAGACAGTTTGAGACAGTACTCCCATGGAGAAAAGTCCGCATGGTGCTCGTTATATTCAATCCCGATGCAATTTCTGCCTTTCATCAAAACTCTGAACGTACACAGATTACAGGAAGCCTCCAGATGTGCTTTGGGAACTACTACTGGTGTCCCAGGAATCGATCAAAGAGTAGACAGTTTGAGACATTACTCCCATGGAGAAAAGTCCTCATGGTGCTCGTTATATTCAATCCCGATGCAATTTCTGTCTTTCATCAAAACTCTGAACGTCCACAGATTACAGGAAGCCTCCAGATGTGCTTTGGGAACTACTACTGGTGTCCCAGGAATCGATCAAAGAGTAGACAGTTTGAGACATTACTCCCATGGAGAAAAGTCCGCATGGTGCTCGTTATATTCAATCCCGATGCAATTTCTGCCTTTCATCAAAACTCTGAACGTCCACAGATTATAGGAAGCCTCCAGATGTGCTTTGGGAACTACTACTGGTGTCCCAGGAATCGATCAAAGAGTAGACAGTTTGAGACATTACTCCCTTGGAGAAAAGTCCGCATGGTGCTCGTTATATTCAACCCCGATGCAATTTCTGTCTTTCATCAAAACTCTTAACGTCCACAGATTACAGGAAGCCTCCAGATATGCTTTGGGAACTACTACTGGTGTTCCAGGAATCGATCAAAGAGTAGACAGTTTGAGACATTACTCCCATGGAGAAAAGTCCGCATGGTGCTCGTTATATTCAATCCCGATGCAATTTCGGTCTTTCATCAAAACTCTTAACGTAAACAGATTACAGGAAGCCTCCAGATATCTTTGGGAACTACTACTGGTGTTCCTGGAATCGATCAAAGAGTAGACAGTTTGAGACATTACTCCCATGGAGAAAAGTCCGCATGGTGCTCGTTATATTCAATCCCGATGCAATTTCTGTCTTTCATCGAAACTCTGAACGTCCACAGATTACAGGAAGCCTCCAGATGTGCTTTGGGAACTACTACTGGTGTTCCAGGAATCGATCAAAGAGTAGACAGTTTGAGACATTACTCCCATGGAGAAAAGTCTGCATGGTGCCCGTTATATTCAATCCCGATGCAATTCTGTCTTTCATCAAAACTCTGAACGTCCACAGATTACAGGAAGCCTCCAGATGTGCTTCGGAAACTACTACTTGTGTTCCAGGAATCGATCAAAGCGTAGACAGCTTGAGACATTACTAACATGAAGAAAAGTCTTCATGGTGCCCGTTATATTCAACCCCGATGCAATTTCTGACTTTCATCATAACTCTGAACGTCCACAGATTACAGGAAGCCTCCACATATGCTTTGGGAACTACTACTGGTGTCCCAGGAATCGATCAAAGAGTAGACAGTTTGAGACATTACTCCCATGGAGAAAAGTCCGCATGGTGCCCGTTATATTCAATCATGATGCAATTTCTGTCTTTCACCAAAACTCTGAACGTCCACAGATTACAGGAAGCCTCCATATGTGCTTTGGGAACTACTACTGGTGTCCCAGGAATCGATCAAAGAGTAGACAGTTTGAGACATTACTCCCATGGAGAAAAGTCCGCATGGTGCTCGTTATATTCAATCCCGATGCAATTTCTGCCTTTCATCAAAACT
Source organism: Schistocerca gregaria (assembly GCF_023897955.1). Classification (NCBI taxonomy): domain Eukaryota; kingdom Metazoa; phylum Arthropoda; class Insecta; order Orthoptera; family Acrididae; genus Schistocerca; species Schistocerca gregaria. The sequence continues at coordinate 37,206,307 of NC_064930.1, forward strand.
CTGAACGTCCACAGATTACAGGAAGCCTCCAGATGTGCTTTGGGAACTACTACTGGTGTCCCAGGAATCGATCAAAGAGTAGACAGTTTGAGACATTACTCCCATGGAGAAAAGTCCGCATGGTGCTCGTTATATTCAATCCCGATGCAATTTCTGTCTTTCATCAAAACTCTTAACGTCCACAGATTACAGGAAGCCTCCAGATATGCTTTGGGAACTACTACTGTTGTTCCAGGAATCGATCAAAGAGTAGACAGTTTGAGACATTACTCCCATGGAGAAAAGTCCGCATGGTGCTCGTTATATTCAATCCCGATGCAATTTCTGTCTTTCATCAAAACTCTTAACGTCCACAGATTACAGGAAGCCTCCAGATATCTTTGGGAACTACTACTGGTGTTCCAGGAATCGATCATAGAGTAGAAAGTTTGAGACATTACTCCCATGGAGAAAAGTCCGCATGGTGCTCGTTATATTCAATCCCGATGCAATTTCTGTCTTTCATCAAAATTCTGAACGTCCACAGATTACAGGAAGCCTCCAGATGTGCTTTGGGAACTACTACTGGTGTTCCAGGAATCGATCAAAGAGTAGACAGTTTGAGACATTACTCCCATGGAGAAAAGTCGGCATGGTGCTCGTTATATTCAATCCCGATGCAATTTCTGCCTTTCATCAAAACTCTGAACGTCCACAGATTACAGGAAGCCTCCAGATGTGCTTTGGGAACTACTACTGGTGTCCCAGGAATCGATCAAAGAGTAGACAGTTTGAGACAGTACTCCCATGGAGAAAAGTCCGCATGGTGCTCGTTATATTGAATCCCGATGCAATTTCTGCCTTTCATCAAAACTCTGAACGTCCACAGATTACAGGAAGCCTCCAGATGTGCTTTGGGAACTACTACTGGTGTCCCAGGAATCGAACAAAGAGTAGACAGTTTGAGACATTACTCCCATGGAGAAAAGTCCGCATGGTGCTCGTTATATTCAATCCCGATGCAATTTCTGCCTTTCATCAAAACTCTGAACGTCCACAGATTACAGGAAGCCTCCAGATGTGCTTTGGGAACTACTACTGGTGTTCCAGGAATCGATCAAAGAGTAGACAGTTTGAGACATTACTCCCATGGAGAAAAGACCGCATGGTGCTCGTTATATTCAATCCCGATGCAATTTCTGGCTTTCTTCAAAACTCTGAACGTCCACAGATTACAGGAAGCCTCCAGATGTGCTTTGGGAACTACTACTGGTGTCCCAGGAATCGATCAAAGAGTAGACAGTTTGAGACATTACTCCCTTGGAGAAAAGTCCGCATGGTGCTCGTTATATTCTATCCCGATACAATTTCTGCCTTTCATCAAAACTCTGAACGTCCACAGATTACAGGAAGCCTCCAGATGTGCTTTGGGAACTACTACTGGTGTCCCAGGAATCGATCAAAGAGTAGACAGTTTGAGACAGTACTCCCATGGAGAAAAGTCCTCATGGTGCTCGTTATATTCAATCCCGATGCAATTTCTGTCTTTCATCAAAACTCTGAACGTCCACAGATTACAGGAAGCCTCCAGATGTGCTTTGGGAACTACTACTGGTGTCCCAGGAATCGATCAAAGAGTAGACAGTTTGAGACATTACTCCCATGGAGAAAAGTCCGCATGGTGCTCGTTATATTCAATCCCGATGCAATTTCTGCCTTTCATCAAAACTCTGAACGTCCACAGATTATAGGAAGCCTCCAGATGTACTTTGGGAACTACTACTGGTGTCCCAGGAATCGATCAAAGAGTAGACAGTTTGAGACATTACTCCCTTGGAGAAAAGTCCGCATGGTGCTCGTTATATTCAACCCCGATGCAATTTCTGTCTTTCATCAAAACTCTTAACGTCCACAGATTACAGGAAGCCTCCAGATATGCTTTGGGAACTACTACTGGTGTTCCAGGAATCGATCAAAGAGTAGACAGTTTGAGACATTACTCCCATGGAGAAAAGTCCGCATGGTGCTCGTTATATTCAATCCCGATGCAATTTCTGTCTTTCATCAAAACTCTTAACGTAAACAGATTACAGGAAGCCTCCAGATATCTTTGGGAACTACTACTGGTGTTCCTGGAATCGATCAAAGAGTAGACAGTTTGAGACATTACTCCCATGGAGAAAAGTCCGCATGGTGCTCGTTATATTCAATCCCGATGCAATTTCTGTCTTTCATCGAAACTCTGAACGTCCACAGATTACAGGAAGCCTCCAGATGTGCTTTGGGAACTACTACTGGTGTCCCAGGAATCGATCAAAGAGTAGACAGTTTGAGACATTACTCCCATGGAGAAAAGTCCGCATGGTGCTCGTTATATTCAATCCCGATGCAATTTCTGTCTTTCATCAAAACTCTTAACGTCCACAGATTACAGGAAGCCTCCAGATATGCTTTGGGAACTACTACTGTTGTTCCAGGAATCGATCAAAGAGTAGACAGTTTGAGACATTACTCCCATGGAGAAAAGTCCGCATGGTGCTCGTTATATTCAATCCCGATGCAATTTCTGTCTTTCATCAAAACTCTTAACGTCCACAGATTACAGGAAGCCTCCAGATATGCTTTGGGAACTACTACTGTTGTTCCAGGAATCGATCAAAGAGTAGACAGTTTGAGACATTACTCCCATGGAGAAAAGTCCGCATGGTGCTCGTTATATTCAATCCCGATGCAATTTCTGTCTTTCATCAAAACTCTTAACGTCCACAGATTACAGGAAGCCTCCAGATATCTTTGGGAACTACTACTGGTGTTCCAGGAATCGATCATAGAGTAGAAAGTTTGAGACATTACTCCCATGGAGAAAAGTCCGCATGGTATTCGTTATATTCAATCCCGATGCAATTTCTGTCTTTCATCAAAATTCTGAACGTCCACAGATTACAGGAAGCCTCCAGATGTGCTTTGGGAACTACTACTGGTGTTCCAGGAATCGATCAAAGAGTAGACAGTTTGAGACATTACTCCCATGGAGAAAAGTCGGCATGGTGCTCGTTATATTCAATCCCGATGCAATTTCTGCCTTTCATCAAAACTCTGAACGTCCACAGATTACAGGAAGCCTCCAGATGTGCTTTGGGAACTACTACTGGTGTCCCAGGAATCGATCAAAGAGTAGACAGTTTGAGACATTACTCCCATGGAGAAAAGTCCGCATGGTGCCCGTTATATTCAATCATGATGCAATTTCTGTCTTTCATCAAAACTCTGAACGTCCACATATTACAGGAAGCCTCCATATGTGCTTTGGGAACTACTACTGGTGTCCCAGGAATCGATCAAAGAGTAGACAGTTTGAGACATTACTCCCATGGAGAAAAGTCCGTATGGTGCTCGTTATATTCAATCCCGATGCAATTTCTGCCTTTCATCAAAACTCTGAACGTCCACAGATTACAGGAAGCCTCCAGATGTGCTTTGGGAACTACTACTGGTGTCCCAGGAATCGATCAAAGAGTAGACAGTTTGAGACATTACTCCCATGGAGAAAAGTCCGCATGGTGCTCGTTATATTCAATCCCGATGCAATTTCTGTCTTTCATCAAAACTCTTAACGTCAACAGATTACAGGAAGCCTCCAGATATGCTTTGGGAACTACTACTGTTGTTCCAGGAATCGATCAAAGAGTAGACAGTTTGAGACATTACTAACATGGAGAAAAGTCCGCATGGTGCTCGTTATATTCAATCCCGATGCAATTTCTGTCTTTCATCAAAACTCTTAACGTCCACAGATTACAGGAAGCCTCCAGATATCTTTGGGAACTACTACTGGTGTTCCAGGAATCGATCATAGAGTAGAAAGTTTGAGACATTACTCCCATGGAGAAAAGTCCGCATGGTGCTCGTTATATTCAATCCCGATGCAATTTCTGTCTTTCATCAAAATTCTGAACGTCCACAGATTACAGGAAGCCTCCAGATGTGCTTTGGGAACTACTACTGGTGTTCCAGGAATCGATCAAAGTGTAGACAGTTTGAGACATTACTCCCATGGAGAAAAGTCGGCATGGTGCTCGTTATATTCAATCCCGATGCAATTTCTGCCTTTCATCAAAACTCTGAACGTCCACAGATTACAGGAAGCCTCCAGATGTGCTTTGGGAACTACTACTGGTGTCCCAGGAATCGATCAAAGAGTAGACAGTTTGAGACAGTACTCCCATGGAGAAAAGTCCGCATGGTGCTCGTTATATTCAATACCGATGCAATTTCTGCCTTTCATCAAAACTCTGAACGTCCACAGATTACAGGAAGCCTCCAGATGTGCTTTGGGAACTACTACTGGTGTCCCAGGAATCGAACAAAGAGTAGACAGTTTGAGACATTACTCCCATGGAGAAAAGTCCGCATGGTGCTCGTTATATTCAATCCCGATGCAATTTCTGCCTTTCATCAAAACTCTGAACGTCCACAGATTACAGGAAGCCTCCAGATGTGCTTTGGGAACTACTACTGGTGTTCCAGGAATCGATCAAAGAGTAGACAGTTTGAGACATTACTCCCATGGAGAAAAGTCCGCATGGTGCTCGTTATATTCAATCCCGATGCAATTTCTGGCTTTCTTCAAAACTCTGAACGTCCACAGATTACAGGAAGCCTCCAGATGTGCTTTGGGAACTACTACTGGTGTCCCAGGAATCGATCAAAGAGTAGACAGTTTGAGACATTACTCCCTTGGAGAAAAGTCCGCATGGTGCTCGTTATATTCTATCCCGATACAATTTCTGCCTTTCATCAAAACTCTGAACGTCCACAGATTACAGGAAGCCTCCAGATGTGCTTTGGGAACTACTACTGGTGTCCCAGGAATCGATCAAAGAGTAGACAGTTTGAGACAGTACTCCCATGGAGAAAAGTCCTCATGGTGCTCGTTATATTCAATCCCGATGCAATTTCTGTCTTTCATCAAAACTCTGAACGTCCACAGATTACAGGAAGCCTCCAGATGTGCTTTGGGAACTACTACTGGTGTCCCAGGAATCGATCAAAGAGTAGACAGTTTGAGACATTACTCCCATGGAGAAAAGTCCGCATGGTGCTCGTTATATTCAATCCCGATGCAATTTCTGCCTTTCATCAAAACTCTGAACGTCCACAGATTATAGGAAGCCTCCAGATGTGCTTTGGGAACTACTACTGGTGTCCCAGGAATCGATCAAAGAGTAGACAGTTTGAGACATTACTCCCTTGGAGAAAAGTCCGCATGGTGCTCGTTATATTCAACCCCGATGCAATTTCTGTCTTTCATCAAAACTCTTAACGTCCACAGATTACAGGAAGCCTCCAGATATGCTTTGGGAACTACTACTGGTGTTCCAGGAATCGATCAAAGAGTAGACAGTTTGAGACATTACTCCCATGGAGAAAAGTCCGCATGGTGCTCGTTATATTCAATCCCGATGCAATTTCTGTCTTTCATCAAAACTCTTAACGTAAACAGATTACAGGAAGCCTCCAGATATCTTTGGGAACTACTACTGGTGTTCCTGGAATCGATCAAAGAGTAGACAGTTTGAGACATTACTCCCATGGAGAAAAGTCCGCATGGTGCTCGTTATATTCAATCCCGATGCAATTTCTGTCTTTCATCGAAACTCTGAACGTCCACAGATTACAGGAAGCCTCCAGATGTGCTTTGGGAACTACTACTGGTGTTCCAGGAATCGATCAAAGAGTAGACAGTTTGAGACATTACTCCCATGGAGAAAAGTCTGCATGGTGCCCGTTATATTCAATCCCGATGCAATTCTGTCTTTCATCAAAACTCTGAACGTCCACAGATTACAGGAAGCCTCCAGATGTGCTTCGGAAACTACTACTTGTGTTCCAGGAATCGATCAAAGCGTAGACAGCTTGAGACATTACTCCCATGAAGAAAAGTCTTCATGGTGCCCGTTATATTCAACCCCGATGCAATTTCTGACTTTCATCATAACTCTGAACGTCCACAGATTACAGGAAGCCTCCACATATGCTTTGGGAACTACTACTGGTGTCCCAGGAATCGATCAAAGAGTAGACAGTTTGAGACATTACTCCCATGGAGAAAAGTCCGCATGGTGCCCGTTATATTCAATCATGATGCAATTTCTGTCTTTCATCAAAACTCTGAACGTCCACAGATTACAGGAAGCCTCCATATGTGCTTTGGGAACTACTACTGGTGTCCCAGGAATCGATCAAAGAGTAGACAGTTTGAGACATTACTCCCATGGAGAAAAGTCCGCATGGTGATCGTTATATTCAATCCCGATGCAATTTCTGCCTTTCATCAAAACTCTGAACGTCCACAGATTACAGGAAGCCTCCAGATGTGCTTTGGGAACTACTACTGGTGTCCCAGGAATCGATCAAAGAGTAGACAGTTTGAGACATTACTCCCATGGAGAAAAGTCCGCATGGTGCTCGTTATATTCAATCCCGATGCAATTTCTGTCTTTCATCAAAACTCTTAACGTCCACAGATTACAGGAAGCCTCCAGATATGCTTTGGGAACTACTACTGGTGTTCCAGGAATCGATCAAAGAGTAGACAGTTTGAGACATTACTCCCATGGAGAAAAGTCCGCATGGTGGTCGTTATATTCAATCCCGATGCAATTTCTGTCTTTCATCAAAACTCTTAACGTCCACAGATTACAGGAAGCCTCCAGATATCTTTGGGAACTACTACTGGTGTTCCAGGAATCGATCATAGAGTAGACAGTTTGAGACATTACTCCCATGGAGAAAAGTCCGCATGGTGCTCGTTATATTCAATCCCGATGCAATTTCTGTCTTTCATCAAAACTCTGAACGTCCACAGATTACAGGAAGCCTCCAGATGTGCTTTGGGAACTACTACTGGTGTTCCAGGAATCGATCAAAGAGTAGACAGTTTGAGACATTACTCCCATGGAGAAAAGTCCGCATGGTGCTCGTTATATTCAATCCCGATGCAATTTCTGCCTTTCATCAAAACTCTGAACGTCCACAGATTACAGGAAGCCTCCAGATGTGCTTTGGGAACTACTACTGGTGTCCCAGGAATCGATCAAAGAGTAGACAGTTTGAGACAGTACTCCCATGGAGAAAAGTACGCATGGTGCTCGTTATATTCAATCCCGATGCAATTTCTGCCTTTCATCAAAACTCTGAACGTCCACAGATTACAGGAAGCCTCCAGATGTGCTTTGGGAACTACTACTGGTGTCCCAGGAATCGAACAAAGAGTAGACAGTTTGAGACATTACTCCCATGGAGAAAAGTCCACATGGTGCTCGTTATATTCAATCCCGATGCAATTTCTGCCTTTCATCAAAACTCTGAACGTCCACATATTACAGGAAGCCTCCAGATGTGCTTTGGGAACTACTACTGGTGTCCCAGGAATCGGTCGAAGAGTAGACAGTTTGAGACATTACTCCCATGGAGAAAAGTCCGCATGGTGCTCGTTATATTCAATCCCGATGCAATTTCTGCCTTTCATCAAAACTCTTAACGTCCACAGATTACAGGAAGCCTCCAGATGTGCTTTGGGAACTACTACTGGTGTCCCAGGAATCGATCAAAGAGTAGACAGTTTGAGACATTACTCCCATGGAGAAAAGTCCGCATGGTGCTCGTTATATTCAATCCCGATGCAATTTCTGTCTTTCATCAAAACTCTTAACGTCCACAGATTACAGGATGCTTCCAGATATGCTTTGGGAACTACTACTGGTGTTCCAGGAATCGATCAAAGAGTAGACAGTTTGAGACATTACTCCCATGGAGAAAAGCCCGCATGGTGCTCGTTATATTCAATCCCGATGCAATTTCTGTCTTTCATCAAAACTCTGAACGTCCACAGATTACAGGAAGCCTCCAGATGTGCTTTGGGAACTACTACTGGTGTTCCAGGAATCGATCAAAGAGTAGACAGTTTGAGACATTACTCCCATGGAGAAAAGTCCGCATGGTGCTCGTTATATTCAATCCCGATGCAATTTCTGCCTTTCATCAAAACTCTGAACGTCCACAGATTACAGGAAGCCTCCAGATGTGCTTTGGGATCTACTACTGGTGTCCCAGGAATCGATCAAAGAGTAGACAGTTTGAGACAGTACTCCCATGGAGAAAAGTCCGCATGGTGCTCGTTATATTCAATCCCGATGCAATTTCTGCCTTTCATCAAAACTCTGAACGTACACAGATTACAGGAAGCCTCCAGATGTGCTTTGGGAACTACTACTGGTGTCCCAGGAATCGATCAAAGAGTAGACAGTTTGAGACATTACTCCCATGGAGAAAAGTCCGCATGGTGCTCGTTATATTCAATCCCGATGCAATTTCTGCCTTTCATCAAAACTCTGAACGTCCACAGATTACAGGAAGCCTCCAGAAGTGCTTTGGGAACTACTACTGGTGTCCCAGGAATCGATCAAAGAGTAGACAGTTTGAGACATTACTCCCATGGAGAAAAGTCCGCATGGTGCTCGTTATATTCAATCCCGATGCAATTTCTGCCTTTCATCAAAACTCTGAACGTCCACAGATTACAGGAAGACTCCAGATGTGCTTTGGGAACTACTACTGGTGTCCCAGGAATCGATCAAAGAGTAGACAGTTTGAGACATTACTCCCATGGAGAAAAGTCCGCATGGTGCTCGTTATATTCAATCCCGATGCAATTTCTGTCTTTCATCAAAACTCTTAACGTCCACAGATTACAGGAAGCCTCCAGATATGCTTTGGGAACTACTACTGGTGTTCCAGGAATCGACCAAAGAGTAGACAGTTTGAGACATTACTCCCATGGAGAAAAGTCAGCATGGTGCTCGTTATATTCAATCCCGATGCAATTTCTGCCTTTCATCAAAACTCTGAACGTCCACAGATTACAGGAAGCCTCCAGATGTGCTTTGGGAACTACTACTGGTGTCCCAGGAATCGATCAAAGAGTAGACAGTTTGAAACATTACTCCCATGGAGAAAAGTCCGCATGGTGCTCGTTATATTCAATCCCGATGCAATTTCTGCCTTTCATCAAAACTCTGAACGTCCACAGATTACAGGAAGACTCCAGATGTGCTTTGGGAACTACTACTGGTGTCCCAGGAATCGATCAAAGAGTAGACAGTTCGAGACATTACTCCCATGGAGAAAAGTCCGCATGGTGCTCGTTATATTCAATCCCGAAGCAAGTTCTGTCTTTCATCAAAACTCTTAACGTCCACAGATTACAGGAAGCCTCCAGATATGCTTTGGGAACTACTACTGGTGTTCCAGGAATCGATCAAAGAGTAGACAGTTTGAGACATTACTCCCATGGAGAAAAGTCCGCATGGTGCTCGTTATATTCAATCGCGATGCAATTTCTGCCTTTCATCAAAACTCTGAACGTCCACAGATTACAGGAAGCCTCCATATGTGCTTTGGGAACTACTACTGGTGTCCCAGGAATCGATCAAAGAGTAGACAGTTTGAGACATTACTCCCATGGAGAAAAGTCCGCATGGTGCTCGTTATATTCAATTTCCGATGCAATTTCTGCCTTTCATCAAAACTCTGAACGTCCACAGATTACAGGAAGCCTCCAGATGTGCTTTGGGAACTACTACTGGTGTCCCAGGAATCGATCAAAGAGTAGACAATTTGAGACATTACTCCCATGGAGAAAAGTCCGCATGGTGCAGGTTATATTCAATCCCGATGCAATTTCTGCCTTTCGTCAAAACTCTGAACGTCCACAGATTACAGGAAGCCTCCAGATGTGCTTTGGGAACTACTACTGGTGTCCCAGGAATCGATCAAAGAGTAGACAGTTTGAGACATTACTCCCATGGAGAAAAGTCCCCATGGTGCTCGTTATATTCAATCCCGATGCAATTTCTGTCTTTCATCAAAACTCTTAACGTCCACAGATTACAGGAAGCCTCCAGATATGCTTTGGGAACTACTACTGGTGTTCCAGGAATCGATCAAAGAGTAGACAGTTTGAGACATTACTCCCATGGAGAAAAGTCCGCATGGTGCTCGTTATATTCAATCCCGATGCAATTTCTGCCTTTCATCAAAACTCTGAACGTCCACAGATTACAGGAAGCCTCCAGATGTGCTTTGGGAACTACTACTGGTGTCCCAGGAATCGATCAAAGAGTAGACAGTTTGAGACATTACTCCCATGGAGAAAACTCCGCATGGTGCCCGTTATATTCAATCCCGATGCAATTTCTGTCTTTCATCAAAACTCTGAACGTCCACAGATTACAGGAAGCCTCCAGATGTGCTTCGGAAACTACTACTTGTGTTCCAGGAATCGATCAAAGCGTAGACAGTTTGAGACATTACTCCCATGAAGAAAAGTCTTCATGGTGCCCGTTATATTCAACCCCGATGCAATTTCTGTCTTTCATCAAAACTCTGAACGTCCACAGATTACAGGAAGCCTCCAGATATGCTTTGGGAACTACTACTGCTGTCCCAGGAATCGATAGAAAGCGTAGACATTTTGAGACATTACTCCCATGGAGAAAAGTCTTCATGGTGCCCGTTATATTCAACCCCGATGCAATTTCTGTCTTTCATCATAACTCTGAACATCCACAGATTACAGGAAGCCTCCAGATATGCTTTGGGAACTACTACTGGTGTCCCAGGAATCGATCAAAGAGTAGACAGTTTGAGACATTACTCCCATGGAGAAAAGGCCGCATGGTGCCCGTTATATTCAATCATGATGCAATTTCTGTCTTTCATCAAAACTCTGAACGTCCACAGATTACAGGAAGCCTCCAGATGTGCTTTGGGAACTACTACTGGTGTTCCAGGAATCGATCAAAGAGTAGACAGTTTGAGACATTACTCCCATGGAGAAAAGTCCGCATGGTACTCGTTATATTCAATCCCGATGCAATTTCTGTCTTTCATACAAACTCTGAACGTCCACAGATTACAGGAAGCCTCCAGATATGCTTTGGGAACTACTACTGGTGTCCCAGGAATCGATCAAAGAGTAGACAGTTTGAGACATTACTCCCATGGAGAAAAGTCCGCATGGTGCTCGTTATATTCAATCCCGATGCAATTTCTGCCTTTCATCAAAACTCTGAAGGTCCACAGATTACAGGAAGCCTCCAGATGTGCTTTGGGAACTACTACTGGTGTCCCAGGAATCGATCAAACAGTAGACAGTTTGAGACATTACTCACATGGAGAAAAGTCCGCATGGTGCTCGTTATATTCAATCCCGATGCAAATTCTGCCTTTCATCAAAACTCTGAACGTCCACAGATTACAGGAAGCCTCCAGATGTGCTTTGGGAACTACTACTGGTGTCCCAGGAATCGATCAAAGAGTAGACAGTCTGAGAAATTACTCCCATGGAGAAAAGTCTTCATGGTGCCCGTTATATTCAATCCCGATGCAATTTCTGTCTTTCATACAAACTCTGAACGTCCACAGATTACAGGAAGCCTCCAGATATGGTTTGGGAACTACTACTAGTGTCCCAGGAATCGATCAAAGAGTAGACAGTTTGAGACATTACTCCCATGGAGAAAAGTCCGCATGGTGCTCGTTATATTCAATCCCGATGCAATTTCTGCCTTTCATCAAAACTCTGAACGTCCACAGATTACAGGAAGCCTCCAGATGTGGTTTGGGAACTACTACTGGTGTCCCAGGAATCGATCAAAGAGTAGACAGTTTGAGACATTACTCCCATGGAGAAAAGTCCGCATGGTGCTCGTTATATTCAATCCCGATGCAATTTCTGTCTTTCATCATAACTCTGAACATCCACAGATTACAGGAAGCCTCCAGATATGCTTTGGGAACTACTACTGGTGTCCCAGGAATCGATCAAAGAGTAGACAGTTTGAGACATTACTCCCATGGAGAAAAGGCCGCATGGTGCCCGTTATATTCAATCATGATGCAATTTCTGTCTTTCATCAAAACTCTGAACGTCCACAGATTACAGGAAGCCTCCAGATGTGCTTTGGGAACTACTACTGGTGTTCCAGGAATCGATCAAAGAGTAGACAGTTTGAGACATTACTCCCATGGAGAAAAGTCCGCATGGTGCTCGTTATATTCAATCCCGATGCAATTTCTGCCTTTCATCAAAACTCTGAACGTCCACAGATTACAGGAAGCCTCCAGATATGCTTTGGGAACTACTACTGGTGTCCCAGGAATCGATCAAAGATTAGACAGTTTGAGACATTACTACCATGGAGAAAAGTCTTCATGGTGCCCGTTGTATTCAATCCCGATGCAATTTCTGTCTTTCATACAAACTCTGAACGTCCACAGATTACAAAAAGCCTCCAGATTTGCTTTGGGAACTACTACTGGTGTCCCAGGAATCGATCAAAGAGTAGACAGTTTGAGACATTACTCCCATGGAGAAAAGTCCGCATGGTGCTCGTTATATTCAATCCCGATGCAATTTCTGCCTTTCATCAAAACTCTAAACGTCCACAGATTACAGGAAGCCTCCAGATGTGCTTTGGGAACTACTACTGGTGTTCCAGGAATCGATCAAAGAGTAGACAGTTTGAGACATTACTCCCATGGAGAAAAGTCTTCATGGTGCCCGTTATATTCAATCCCGATGCAATTTCTGTCTTTCATACAAACTCTGAACGTCCACAGATTACAGGAAGCCTCCAGATATGCTTTGGGAACTACTACTGGTGTCCCAGGAATCGATCAAAGAGTAGACAGTTTGAGACATTACTCCCATGGAGAAAAGTCCGCATGGTGCTCGTTATATTCAATCCCGATGCAATTTCTGCCTTTCATCAAAACTCTAAACGTCCACAGATTACAGGAAGCCTCCAGATGTGCTTTGGGAACTACTACTGGTGTCCCAGGAATCGATCAAAGAGTAGACAGTCTGAGAAATTACTCCCATGGAGAAAAGTCTTCATGGTGCCCGTTATATTCAATCCCGATGCAATTTCTGTCTTTCATACAAACTCTGAACGTCCACAGATTACAGGAAGCCTCCAGATATGGTTTGGGAACTACTACTAGTGTCCCAGGAATCGATCAAAGAGTAGACAGTTTGAGACATTACTCCCATGGAGAAAAGTCCGCATGGTGCTCGTTATATTCAATCCCGATGCAATTTCTGCCTTTCATCAAAACTCTGAACGTCCACAGATTACAGGAAGCCTCCAGATGTGGTTTGGGAACTACTACTGGTGTCCCAGGAATCGATCAAAGAGTAGACAGTTTGAGACATTACTCCCATGGAGAAAAGTCCGCATGGTGCTCGTTATATTCAATCCCGATGCAATTTCTGTCTTTCATCATAACTCTGAACATCCACAGATTACAGGAAGCCTCCAGATATGCTTTGGGAACTACTACTGGTGTCCCAGGAATCGATCAAAGAGTAGACAGTTTGAGACATTACTCCCATGGAGAAAAGGCCGCATGGTGCCCGTTATATTCAATCATGATGCAATTTCTGTCTTTCATCAAAACTCTGAACGTCCACAGATTACAGGAAGCCTCCAGATGTGCTTTGGGAACTACTACTGGTGTTCCAGGAATCGATCAAAGAGTAGACAGTTTGAGACATTACTCCCATGGAGAAAAGTCCGCATGGTGCTCGTTATATTCAATCCCGATGCAATTTCTGCCTTTCATCAAAACTCTGAACGTCCACAGATTACAGGAAGCCTCCAGATATGCTTTGGGAACTACTACTGGTGTCCCAGGAATCGATCAAAGATTAGACAGTTTGAGACATTACTACCATGGAGAAAAGTCTTCATGGTGCCCGTTGTATTCAATCCCGATGCAATTTCTGTCTTTCATACAAACTCTGAACGTCCACAGATTACAAAAAGCCTCCAGATTTGCTTTGGGAACTACTACTGGTGTCCCAGGAATCGATCAAAGAGTAGACAGTTTGAGACATTACTCCCATGGAGAAAAGTCCGCATGGTGCTCGTTATATTCAATCCCGATGCAATTTCTGCCTTTCATCAAAACTCTAAACGTCCACAGATTACAGGAAGCCTCCAGATGTGCTTTGGGAACTACTACTGGTGTTCCAGGAATCGATCAAAGAGTAGACAGTTTGAGACATTACTCCCATGGAGAAAAGTCTTCATGGTGCCCGTTATATTCAATCCCGATGCAATTTCTGTCTTTCATACAAACTCTGAACGTCCACAGATTACAGGAAGCCTCCAGATATGCTTTGGGAACTACTACTGGTGTCCCAGGAATCGATCAAAGAGTAGACAGTTTGAGACATTACTCCCATGGAGAAAAGTCCGCATGGTGCTCGTTATATTCAATCCCGATGCAATTTCTGCCTTTCATCAAAACTCTAAACGTCCACAGATTACAGGAAGCCTCCAGATGTGCTTTGGGAACTACTACTGGTGTCCCAGGAATCGATCAAAGAGTAGACAGTTTGAGACATTACTCCCATGGAGAAAAGTCCGCATGGTGCTCGTTATATTCAATCCCGATGCAATTTCTGTCTTTCATCAAAACTCTGAACGTCCACAGATTACAGGAAGCCTCCAGATGTGCTTTGGGAACTACTACTGGTGTCCCAGGAATCGATCAAAGAGTAGACAGTTTGAGACATTACTCCCATGGAGGAAAGTCTTCATGGTGCCCGTTATATTCAATCCCGATGCAATTTCTGTCTTTCATACAAACTCTGAACGTCCACAGATTACAGGAAGCCTCCAGATATGCTTTGGGAACTACTACTGGTGTCCCAGGAATCGATCAAAGAGTAGACAGTTTGAGACATTACTCCCATGGAGAAAAGTCCGCATGGTGCTCGTTATATTCAATCCCGATGCAATTTCTGCCTTTCATCAAAACTCTGAACGTCCACAGATTACAGGAAGCCTCCAGATGTGCTTTGGGAACTACTACTGGTGTCCCAGGAATCGATCAAAGAGTAGACAGTTTGAGACATTACTCGCATGGAGAAAAGTCCGCATGGTGCTCGTTATATTCAATCCCGATGCAATTTCTGTCTTTCATCAAAACTCTGAACGTCCACAGATTACAGGAAGCCTCCAGATGTGCTTTGGGAACTACTACTGGTGTTCCAGGAATCGATCAAAGAGTAGACAGTTTGAGACATTACTGCCATGGAGGAAAGTCCGCATGGTGCTCGTTATATTCAATCCCGATGCAATTTCTGCCTTTCATCAAAACTCTGAACGTCCACAGATTACAGGAAGCCTCCAGATGTGCTTTGGGAACTACTACTGGTGTCCCAGGAATCGATCAAAGAGTAGACAGTTTGAGACATTACTCCCATGGAGAAAAGTCCGCATGGTGCTCGTTATATTCAATCCCGATGCAATTTCTGCCTTTCATCAAAACTCTGAACGTCCACAGATTACAGGAAGCCTCCAGATATGCTTTGGAAACTACTACTGGTGTCCCAGGAATCGATCAAAGAGTAGACAGTTTGAGACATTACTCCCATGGAGAAAAGTCTTCATGGTGCCCGTTATATTCAATCCCGATGCAATTTCTGTCTTTCATACAAACTCTGAACGTCCACAGATTACAGGAAGCCTCCAGATATGCTTTGGGAACTACTACTGGTGTCCCAGGAATCGATCAAAGAGTAGACAGTTTGAGACATTACTCCCATGGAGAAAAGTCCGCATGGTGCTCGTTATATTCAATCCCGATGCAATTTCTGCCTTTCATCAAAACTCTGAACGTCCACAGATTACAGGAAGCCTCCAGATGAGCTTTGGGAACTACAACTGGTGTTCCAGGAATCGATCAAAGAGTAGGCAGTTTGAGACATTACTCCCATGGAGAAAAGTCTTCATGGTGCCCGTTATATTCAATCCCGATGCAATATCTGTCTTTCATACAAACTCTGAACGTCCACAGATTACAGTAAGCCTCCAGATATGCTTTGGGAACTACTACTGGTGTCCCAGGAATCGATCAAAGAGTAGACAGTTTGAGACATTACTCCCATGGAGAAAAGTCCGCATGGTGCTCGTTATATTCAATCCCGATGCAATTTCTGTCTTTCATCAAAACTCTGAACGTCCACAGATTAAAGGAAGCCTCCAGATATGCTTTGGGAACTACTACTGGTGTTCCAGGAATCGATCAAAGAGTAGACAGTTTGAGACATTACTCCCATGGAGAAAAGTCCGCATGGTGCTCGTTATATTCAATCCCGATGCAATTTCTGCCTTTCATCAAAACTCTGAACGTCCACAGATTACAGGAAGCCTCCAGATGTGCTTTGGGAACTACTACTGGTGTCCCAGGAATCGATCAAAGAGTAGACAGTTTGAGACATTACTCCCATGGAGAAAAGTCCGCATGGTGCCCGTTATATTCAATCCCGATGCACTTTCTGTCTTTCATCAAAACTCTGAACGTCCACAGATTACAGGAAGCCTCCAGATGTGCTTCGGAAACTAATACTTGTGTTCCAGGAATCGATCAAAGCGTAGACAGTTTGAGACATTACTCCCATGAAGAAAAGTCTTCATGGTGCCCGTTATGTTCAATCATGATGCAATTTCTGTCTTTCATCAAAACTCTGAACGTCCACAGATTACAGGAAGCCTCCAGATGTGCTTTGGGAACTACTACTGGTGTTCCAGGAATCGATCAAAGAGTAGACAGTTTGAGACATTACTCCCATGGAGAAAAGTCTTCATGGTGCCCGGTATATTGAATCCCGATGCAATTTCTGTCTTTCATACAAACTCTGAACGTCCACAGATTACAGTAAGCCTCCAGATATGCTTTGGGAACTACTACTGGTGTCCCAGGAATCGATCAAAGAGTAGACAGTTTGAGACATTACTCCCATGGAGAAACGTCTTCATGGCGCCCGTTATATTCAACCCCGATGCAATTTCTGTCTTTCATCAAAACTCTGAACGTCCACAGTTTACAGGAAGCCTCCAGATGTGCTTCGGGAACTACTACTGGTGTTCCAAAAATCGATCAAAGAGTAGACAGTTTGAGACATTACTCTAATGGAGAAAAGGCCGCATGGTGCCCGTTATATTCAATCCCGATGCAATTTCTGTCCTTCATCAAAACTCTGAGCGTCCACAGATTACAGGAAGCCTCCAGATGTGCTTCGGAAACTACTACTGGTGTTCCAGGAATCGATCAAAGAGTAGACAGTTTGAGACATTACTCCCATGGAGAAAAGTCCGCATGGTGCCCGTTATATTCAATCCCGATGCAATTTCTGTCTTTCATACAAACTCTGAACGTCCACAGATTACAGGAAGCCTCCAGATATGCTTTGGGAACTACTACTGGTGTCCCAGGAATCGATCAAAGAGTAGACAGTTTGAGACATTACTCCCATGGAGAAAAGTCCGCATGGTGCTCGTTATATTCAATCCCGATGCAATTTCTGCCTTTCATCAAAACTCTGAGCGTCCACAGATTACAGGAAGCCTCCAGATATGCTTTGGGAACTACTACTGGTGTCCCAGGAATCGATCAAAGAGTAGACAGTTTGAGACATTACTCCCATGGAGAAAAGTCTTCATGGTGCCCGTTGTATTCAATCCCGATGCAATTTCTGTCTTTCATACAAACTCTGAACGTCCACAGATTACAAAAAGGCTCCAGATATGCTTTGGGAACTACTACTGGTGTCCCAGGAATCGATCAAAGAGTAGACAGTTTGAGACATTACTCCCATGGAGAAAAGTCCGCATGGTGCTCGTTATATTCAATCCCGATGCAATTTCTGCCTTTCATCAAAATTCTGAACGTCCACAGATTACAGGAAGCCTCCAGATGTGCTTTGGGAACTACTACTGGTGTTCCAGGAATCGATCAAAGAGTAGACAGTTTGAGACATTACTCCCATGGAGAAAAGTCTTCATGGTGCCCGTTATATTCAATCCCGATGCAATTTCTGTCTTTCATCAAAACTCTGAACGTCCATAGATTACAGGAAGCCTCCAGATATGCTTTGGGAACTACTACTGGTGTCCCAGGAATCGATCAAAGAGTAGACAGTTTGAGACATTACTCCCATGGAGAAAAGTCCGCATGGTGCTCGTTATATTCAATCCCGATGCTATTTCTGTCTTTCATCAAAACTCTGAACGTCCACAGATTACAGGAAGCCTCCAGATGTGCTTTGGGAACTACTACTGGTGTCCCAGGAATCGATCAAAGAGTAGACAGTTTGAGACATTACTCCCATGGTGCCCGTTATATTCAATCCCGATGCAATTTCTGTCTTTCATACAAACTCTGAACGTCCACAGATTACAGGAAGCCTCCAGATATGCTTTGGGAACTACTACTGGTGTCCCAGGAATCGATCAA
This sequence comes from Schistocerca gregaria, assembly GCF_023897955.1. NCBI lineage: Eukaryota > Metazoa > Arthropoda > Insecta > Orthoptera > Acrididae > Schistocerca > Schistocerca gregaria. The sequence goes on from NC_064930.1 coordinate 37,224,658, forward strand.
AGAGTAGACAGTTTGAGACATTACTCCCATGGAGAAAAGTCCGCATGGTGCTCGTTATATTCAATCCCGATGCAATTTCTGTCTTTCATCAAAACTCTGAACGTCCACAGATTACAGGAAGCCTCCAGATGTGCTTTGGGAACTACTACTGGTGTTCCAGGAATCGATCAAAGAGTAGACAGTTTGAGACATTACTCCCATGGAGGAAAGTCCGCATGGTGCTCGTTATATTCAATCCCGATGCAATTTCTGCCTTTCATCAAAACTCTGAACGTCCACAGATTACAGGAAGCCTCCAGATGTGCTTTGGGAACTACTACTGGTGTCCCAGGAATCGATCAAAGAGTAGACAGTTTGAGACATTACTCCCATGGAGAAAAGTCCGCATGGTGCTCGTTATATTCAATCCCGATGCAATTTCTGTCTTTCACACAAACTCTGAACGTCCACAGATTACAGGAAGCCTCCAGATATGCTTTGGGAACTACTACTGGTGTCCCAGGAATCGATCAAAGAGTAGACAGTTTGAGACATTACTCCCATGGAGAAAAGTCCGCATGGTGCTCGTTATATTCAATCCCGATGCAATTTCTGCCTTTCATCAAAACTCTGAACGTCCACAGATTATAGGAAGCCTCCAGATATGCTTTGGGAACTACTACTGGTGTCCCAGGAATCGATCAAAGAGTAGACAGTTTGAGACATTACTCTCATGGAGAAAAGTCCGCATGGTGCTCGTTATATTCAATCCCGATGCAATTTCTGTCTTTCATCAAAACTCTGAACGTCCACAGATTACAGGAAGCCTCCAGATGTGCTTTGGGAACTACTACTGGTGTCCCAGGAATCGATCAAAGGGTAGACAGTTTGAGACATTACTCCCATGGAGAAAGTCCGCATGGTGCTCGTTATATTCAATCCCGATGCAATTTCTGTCTTTCATCAAAACTCTTAACGTCCACAGATTACAGGAAGCCTCCAGATATGCTTTGGGAACTACTACTGGTGTTCCAGGAATCGATCAAAGAGTAGACAGTTTGAGACATTACTCCCATGGAGAAAAGTCCGCATGGTGCTCGTTATATTCAATCCCGATGCAATTTCTGCCTTTCATCAAAACTCTGAACGTCCACAGATTACAGGAAGCCTCCAGATGTGCTTTGGGAACTACTACTGGTGTCCCAGGAATCGATCAAAGAGTAGACAGTTTGAGACATTACTCCCATGGAGAAAAGTCCGCATGGTGCCCGTTATATTCAATCATGATGCAATTTCTGTCTTTCATCAAAACTCTGAACGTCCACAGATTACAGGAAGTCTCCAGATGTGCTTTGGGAACTACTACTGGTGTTCCAGGAATCGATCAAAGAGTAGACAGTTTGAGACATTACTCCCATGAGGAAAAGTCTTCATGGTGCCCGTTATATTCAATCCCGATGCAATTTCTGTCTATCATACAAACTCTGAACGTCCACACATTACAGGAAGCCTCCAGATATGCTTTGGGAACTACTACTGGTGTCCCAGGAATCGATCAAAGGGTAGACAGTTTGAGACATTACTCCCATGGAGAAACGTCTTAATGGCGCCCGTTATATTCAACCCCGATGCAATTTCTGTCTTTCATACAAACTCTGAACGTCCACAGATTACAGGAAGCCTCCAGATATGCTTTGAGAACTACTACTGGTGTTCCAGGAATCGATCAAAGAGTAGACAGTTTGAGACATTACTCCCATGGAGAAAAGTCCTCATGGTGCCCGTTATATTCAATCCCGATGCAATTTCTGTCTTTCATCAAAACTCTGAACGTCCACAGATTACAGGAAGCCTACAGATGTGCTTCGGGAACTACTACTGGTGTTCCAGGAATCGATCAAAGAGTAGACAGTTTGAGACATTACTCCCATGGAGAAAAGTCCGCATGGTGCTCGTTATATTCAATCCCGATGCAATTTTTGTCTTTCATCAAAACTCTGAACGTCTACAGATTACAGGAGGCCTCCAGATATGCTTTGGGAACTACTACTGGTGTCCCAGGAATCGATCAAAGAGTAGACAGTTTTAGACATTACTCCCATGGAGAAAAGTCTTCATGGTGCCCGTTATATTCAACCCCGATGCAATTTCTGTCTTTCATACAAACTCTGAACGTCCACAGATTACAGGAAGCCTCCAGATATGCTTTGGGAACTACTACAGGTGTCCCAGGAATCGATCAAAGAATAGACAGTTTGAGACATTACTCCCATGGAGAAAAGTCTTCATGGTGCCCATTATAATCAACTCCGATGCAATTTCTGTCTTTCATACAAACTCTGAACGTCCACAGATTACAAGAAGCCTCCAGATATGCTTTGAGAACTACTACTGGTGTTCCAGGAATCGATCAAAGAGTAGACAGTTTGAGACATTACTCCCATGGAGAAAAGTCTTCATGGTGCCCGTTATATTCAATCCCGATGCAATTTCTGTCTTTCATCAAAACTCTGAACGTCCACAGATTACAGGAAGCCTCCACATATGCTTTGAGAACTACTACTGGTGTCCCAGGAATCGATCAAAGAATAGACAGTTTGAGACTTTACTCTAATGGAGAAAAGCCCGCATGGTGCCCGTTATATTCAATCCCGATGCAATTTCTGTCCTTCATCAAAACTCTGAACGTCCACAGATTACAGGAAGCCTCCAGATGTGCTTCGGAAACTACTACTTGTGTTCCAGGAATCAATCAAAACGTAGACAGTTTGAGACATTACTCCCATGGAGAAAAGTCTTCATGGTGCCCGTTATTTTCAACCCCGATGCAATTTCTGTCTTTCATCAAAACTCTGAACGTCCACAGATTACAGGAAGCCTCCAGATATGCTTTGGGAACTACTACTGCTGTCCCAGGAATCGATAGAAAGCGTAGACTGTTTGAGACATTACTCCCATGGAGAAAAGTGTTCATGGTGCCCGTTATATTCAACCCCGATGCAATTTCTGTCTTTCATCAAAACTCTGAACGTCCACAGATTACAGGAAGCCTCCAGATATGCTTTGGGAACTACTACTGCTGTCCCAGGAATCGATAGAAAGCGTAGACAGTTTGAGACATTACTCCCATGAAGAGAAGTCTTCATGGTGCCCGTTATATTCAACCCCGATGCAATTTCTGTCTTTCATCATAACTCTGAACGTCCACAGATTACAGGAAGCCTCCAGATATGCTTTGGGAACTACTACTGGTGTCCCAGGAATCGATCAAAGAGTAGACAGTTTGAGACATTACTCCCATGGAGAAAAGTCCGCATGGTGCCCGTTATATTCAATCATGATGCAATTTCTGTCTTTCATCAAAACTCTGAACGTCCACAGATTACAGGAAGCCTCCAGATGTGCTTTGGGAACTACAACTGGTGTTCCAGGAATCGATCAAAGAGTAGACAGTTTGAGACATTACTCCCATGGAGAAAAGTCTTCATGGTGCCCGTTATATTCAATCCCGATGCAATTTCTGTCTTTCATACAAACTCTGAACGTCCACAGATTACAGGAAGCCTCCAGATATGCTTTGGGAACTACTACTGGTGTCCCAGGAATCGATCAAAGAGTAGACAGTTTGAGACATTACTCCCATGGAGAAACGTCTTCATGGCGCCCGTTATATTCAACCCCGATGCAATTTCTGTCTTTCATACAAACTCTGAACGTCCACAGATTATAGGAAGCCTCCAGATATGCTTCGGGAACTACTACTGCTGTCCCAGGAATCGATAGAAAGCGTAGATAGTTTGAGACATTACTCCCACGGAGAAAAGTCTTCATGGTGCCCGTTATATTCAATCCCGATGCAATTTCTGTTTTTCATCAAAACTCTGAACGTCCACAGATTACAGGAAGCCTCCAGATGTGCTTCGGGAACTACTACTGGTGTTCCAAAAATCGATCAAAGAGTAGACTGTTTGAGACATTACTCCAATGGAGAAAAGGCCGCATGGTGCCCGTTATATTCAATCCCGATGCAATTTCTGTCCTTCATCAAAACTCTGAACGTCCACAGATTACTGGAAGCCTCCAGATGTGCTTCGGAAACTACTACTGGTGTTCCAGGAATCGATCAAAGAGTAGACAGTTTGAGACATTACTCCCATGGAGAAAAGTCCGCATGGTGCCCGTTATATTCAATCCCGATGCAATTTTTGTCTTTCATCAAAACTCTGAACGTCCACAGATTACAGGAGGCCTCCAGATATGCTTTGGGAACTACTACTGGTGTCCCAGGAATCGATCAAAGAGTAGACAGTTTGAGACATTACTCCCATGGAGAAAAGTCTTCATGGTGCCCGTTATATTCAACCCCGATGCAATTTCTGTCTTTCATACAAACTCTGAACGTCCACAGATTACAGGAAGCCTCCAGATATGCTTTGGGAACTACTACTGGTGTCCCAGGAATCGATCAAAGAGTAGACAGTTTGAGACATTACTCCCATGGAGAAAAGTCTTCATGGTGCCCATTATATTCAACCCCGATGCAATTTCTGTCTTTCATACAAACTCTGAACGTCCACAGATTACAGGAAGCCTACAGATATGCTTTGAGAACTACTACTGGTGTTCCAGGAATCGATCAAAGAGTAGACAAATTGAGACATTACTCCCATGGAGAAAAGTCTTCATGGTGCCCGTTATATTCAATCCCGATGCAATTTCTGTCTTTCATCAAAACTCTGAACGTCCACAGATTACAGGAAGCCTCCAGATATGCTTTGGGGACTACTACTGCTGTCCCAGGAATCGATAGAAAGCGTAGACAGTTTGAGACATTACTCCCATGGGGAAAAGTCTTCATGGTGCCCATTATATTCAACCCCGATGCAATTTCTGTCTTTCATACAAACTCTGAACGTCCACAGATTACAGGAAGCCTCCAGATATGCTTTGGGGACTACTACTGCTGTCCCAGGAATCGATAGAAAGCGTAGACAGTTTGAGACATTACTCCCATGGAGAAAAGTCTTCATGGTGCCTATTATATTCAACCCCGATGCAATTTCTGTCTTTCATACAAACTCTGAACGTCCACAGATTACAGGAAGCCTCCAGATATGCTTTGGGGACTACTACTGGTGTTCCAGGAATCGATCAAAGAGTAGACAGTTTGAGACATTACTCCCATGGAGAAAAGTCTTCATGGTGCCCGTTATATTCAATCCCGATGCAATTTCTGTCTTTCATCAAAACTCTGAACGTCCACAGATTACAGGAAGCCTCCAGATGTGCTTCGGAAACTACTACTTGTGTTCCAGGAATCAATCAAAACGTAGACAGTTTGAGACATTACTCCCATGGAGAAAAGTCTTCATGGTGCCCGTTATATTCAACCCCGATGCAATTTCTGTCTTTCATCAAAACTCTGAACGTCCACAGATTACAGGAAGCCTCCAGATATGCTTTGGGAACTACTACTGCTGTCCCAGGAATCGATAGAAAGCGTAGACAGTTTGAGACATTACTCCCATGGAGAAAAGTCTTCATGGTGCCCGTTATATTCAACCCCGATGCAATTTCTGTCTTTCATCAAAACTCTGAACGTCCACAGATTACAGGAAGCCTCCAGATGTCCTTTGGGAACTACTACTGGTGTTCCAGGAATCGATCAAAGAGTAGACAGTTTGAGACATTACTCCCATGGAGAAAAGTCTTCATGGTGCCCGTTATATTCAACCCCGATGCAATTTCTGTCTTTCATACAAACTCTGAACGTCCACAGATTACAGGAAGCCTCCAGATATGCTTTGGGAACTACTACTGGTGTCCCAGGAATCGATCAAAGAGTAGACAGTTTGAGACATTTCTCCCATGGAGAAACGTCTTCATGGCGCCCGTTATATTCAACCCCGATGCAATTTCTGTATTTCATACAAACTCTGAACGTCCACAGATTACAGGAAGCCTCAAGATATGCTTTGAGAACTACTACTGGTGTTCCAGGAATCGATCAAAGAGTATACAGTATGAGACATTACTCCCATGGAGAAAAGTCTTCATGGTGCCCGTTATATTCAATTCCGATGCAATTTCTGTCTTTCATCAAAACTCTGAACGTCCACAGATTACAGGAAGCCTCCAGATGTGCTTCGGGAACTACTACTGGTGTTCCAAAAATCGATCAAAGAGTAGACAGTTTGAAACATTACTCTAATGGAGAAAAGGCCGCATGGTGCCCGTTACATTCAATCCCGATGCAATTTCTGTCCTTCATCAAAACTCTGAATGTCCACAGATTACAGGAAGCCTCCAGATGTGCTTCGGAAACTACTACTGGTGTTCCAGGAATCGATCAAAGAGTAGAAAGTTTGAGACATTACTCCCATGGAGAAAAGTCCGCATGGTGCCCGTTATATTCAATCCCGATGCAATTTCTGTCTTTCATCAAAACTCTGAACGTCCACAGATTACAGGAAGCCTCCAGATATGCTTTGGGAACTACTACTGGTGTCCCAGGAATCGATCAAAGAGTAGACAGTTTGAGACATTACTCCCATGGAGAAAAGTCTTCATGGTGCCCGTTATATTCAACCCCGATGCAATTTCTGTCTTTCATCAAAACTTTGAACGTCCACAGATTACAGGAAGCCTCCAGATGTGATTCGTGAACTACTACTGGTGTTCCAAAAATCGATCAAAGAGTAGACAGTTTGAGACATTACTCTAATGGAGAAAAGGCCGCATGGTGCCCGTTATATTCAATCCCGATGCAATTTCTGTCCTTCATCAAAACTCTGAACGTCCACAGATTACAGGAAGCCTCCAGATGTGCTTCGGAAACTACTACTGGTGTTCCAGGAATCGATCAAAGAGTAGACAGTTTGAGACATTACTCCCATCGAGAAAAGTCCACATGGTGCCCGTTATATTCAATCCCGATGCAATTTCTGTCTTTCATCAAAACTCTGAACGTCCACAGATTACAGGAAGCCTCCAGATATGCTTTGGGAACTACTACTGGTGTCCCAGGAATCGATCAAAGAGTAGACAGTTTGAGACATTACTCCCATTTAGAAAAGTCTTCATGGTGCCCGTTATATTCAACCCCGATGCAATTTCTGTCTTTCATCATAACTCTGAACGTCCACAGATTACAGGAAGCCTCCAGATGTGCTTCGTGAACTACTACTGGTGTTCCAAAAATCGATCAAAGTGTATACAGTTTGAGACATTACGCTAATGGAGAAAAGGCCGCATGGTGCCCGTTATATTCAATCCCGATGCAATTTCTGTCCTTCATCAAAACTCTGAACGTCCACAGATTACAGGAAGCCTCCAGATGTGCTTCGGAAACTACTACTGGTGTTCCAGGAATCGATCAAAGAGTAGACAGTTTGAGACATTACTCCCATGGAGAAAAGTCTTCATGGTGCCCGTTATATTCACCCCGATGCAATTTCTGTCTTTCATCAAAACTCTGAACGTCCACAGATTACAGGAAGCCTCCAGATATGCTTTGGGAACTACTACCGCTGTCCCAGGAATCGATAGAAAGCGTAGACAGTTTGAGACATTACTCCCATGGAGAAAAGTCTTCATGGTGCCCGTTATATTCAACCCCGATGCAATTTCTGTCTTTCATCATAACTCTGAACGTCCACAGATTACAGGAAGCCTCCAGATATGCTTTGAGAACTACTACTGGTGTTCCAGGAATCGATCAAAGAGTAGACAGTTTGAGACATTACTCCCATGGAGAAAAGTCTTCATGGTGCCCGTTATATTCAACCCCGATGCAATGTCTGTCTTTCATCAAAACTCTGAACGTCCACAGATTACAGGAAGCCTCCAGATGTGCTTTGGGAAATACTACTGGTGTTCCAAAAATCGATCAAAGCGTAGACAGTTTGAGACATTACTCTAATGGAGAAAAGGCCGCATGGTGCCCGTTATATTCAATCCCGATGCAAGTTCTGTCCTTCATCAAAACTCTGAACGTCCACAGATTACAGGAAGCCTCCAGATATGCTTTGAGAACTACTACTGGTGTTCCAGGAATCGATCAAAGAGTAGACAGTTTGAGACATTACTCCCATGGAGAAAAGTCTTCATGGTGCCCGTTATATTCAACCCCGATGCAATTTCTGTTTTTCATCAAAACTCTGAACGTCCACAGATTACAGGAAGCCTCCAGATATGCTTTGGGAACTACTACTGGTGTCCCAGGAATCGATCAAAGAGTAGACAGTTTGAGACATTACTCCCATGGAGAAAAGTCTTCATGGTGCCCGTTATATTCAACCCCGATGCAATTTCTGTATTTCATCAAAACTCTGAACGTCCACAGATTACAGGAAGCCTCCAGATATGCTTTGGGAACTACTACTGCTGTCCCAGGAATCGATAGAAAGCGTAGACAGTTTGAGACATTACTCCCATGGAGAAAAGTCTTCATGGTGCCCGTTATATTCAACCCCGATGCAATTTCTGTCTTTCATCATAACTCTGAACGTCCACAGATTACAGGAAGCCTCCAGATATGCTTTGAGAACTACTACTGGTGATCCAGGAATCGATCAAAGTGTAGACAGTTTGAGACATTACTCCCATGGAGAAAAGTCATCATGGTGCCCGTTATATTCAACCAAGATGCAATTTCTGTGTTTCATCAAAACTCTGAACGTCCACAGATTACAGGAAGCCTCCAGATGTGCTTCGGAAACTACTACTGGTGTTCCAGGAATCGATCAAAGAGTAGACAGTTTGAGACATTACTCCCATGGAGAAAAGTCTTCATGGTGCCCGTTATATTCAACCCCGATGCAATTTCTGTCTTTCATCATAACTCTGAACGTCCACAGATTACAGGAAACCTCCAGATATGCTTTGAGAACTACTACTGGTGTTCCAGGAATCGATCAAAGAGTAGACAGTTTGAGACATTACTCCCATGGAGAAAAGTCTTCATGGTGCCCGTTATATTCAACCCCGATGCAATTTCTGTCTTTCATCAAAACTCTGAACGTCCACAGATTACAGGAAGCCTCCAGATGTGCTTTGGGAACTACTACTGGTGTTCCAGGAATCGATCAAAGAGTAGACAGTTTGAGACTTTACTCCCATGGAGAAAAGTCTTCATGGTGCCCGTTATATTCAACCCCGATGCAATTTCTGTCTTTCATACAAACTCTGAACGTCCACAGATTACAGGAAGCCTCCAGATATGCTTTGGGAACTACTACTGGTGTCCCAGGAATCGATCAAAGATTAGACAGTTTGAGACATTACTCCCATGGAGAAACGTCTTCATGGCGCCCGTTATATTCAACCCCGATGCAATTTCTGTCTTTCATACAAACTCTGAACGTCCACAGATTACAGGAAGCCTCCAGATATGCTTTGAGAACTACTACTGGTGTTCCAGGAATCGATCAAAGAGTACACAGTTTGAGACATTACTCCCATGGAGAGAAGTCTTCATGGTGCCTGTTATATTCAATCCCGATGCAATTTCTGTCTTTCATCAAAACTCTGAACGTCCACAGATTACAGGAAGCCTCCAGATGTGCTTCGGGAACTACTACTGGTGTTCCAAAAATCGATCAAAGTGTAGACAGTTTGAGACATTACTCTAATGGAGATAAGGCCGCATGGTGCCCGTTATATTCAATCCCGATGCAATTTCTGTCCTTCATCAAAACTCTGAACGTCCACAGATTACAGGAAGCCTCCAGATGTGCTTCGGAAACTACTACTGGTGTTCCAGGAATCGATCAAATAGTAGAAAGTTTGAGACATTACTCCCATGAAGAAGAGTCCGCATGGTGCCCGTTATATTCAATCCCGATGCAATTTCTGTCTTTCATCAAAACTCTGAACGTCCACAGATTACAGGAAGCCTCCAGATATGCTTTGGGAACTACTACTGGTGTCCCAGGAATCGATCAAAGAGTAGACAGTTTGAGACATTACTCCCATGGAGAAAAGTCTTCATGGTGCCCGTTATATTCAACCCCGATGCAATTTCTGTCTTTCATCAAAACTTTGAACGTCCACAGATTACAGGAAGCCTCCAGATGTGATTCGTGAACTACTACTGGTGTTCCAAAAATCGATCAAAGAGTAGACAGTTTGAGACATTACTCTAATGGAGAAAAGGCCGCATGGTGCCCGTTATATTCAATCCCGATGCAATTTCTGTCCTTCATCAAAACTCTGAACGTCCACAGATTACAGGAAGCCTCCAGATGTGCTTCGGAAACTACTACTGGTGTTCCAGGAATCGATCAAAGAGTAGACAGTTTGAGACATTACTCCCATCGAGAAAAGTCCACATGGTGCCCGTTATATTCAATCCCGATGCAATTTCTGTCTTTCATCAAAACTCTGAACGTCCACAGATTACAGGAAGCCTCCAGATATGCTTTGGGAACTACTACTGGTGTCCCAGGAATCGATCAAAGAGTAGACAGTTTGAGACATTACTCCCATTTAGAAAAGTCTTCATGGTGCCCGTTATATTCAACCCCGATGCAATTTCTGTCTTTCATCATAACTCTGAACGTCCACAGATTACAGGAAGCCTCCAGATGTGCTTCGTGAACTACTACTGGTGTTCCAAAAATCGATCAAAGTGTATACAGTTTGAGACATTACGCTAATGGAGAAAAGGCCGCATGGTGCCCGTTATATTCAATCCCGATGCAATTTCTGTCCTTCATCAAAACTCTGAACGTCCACAGATTACAGGAAGCCTCCAGATGTGCTTCGGAAACTACTACTGGTGTTCCAGGAATCGATCAAAGAGTAGACAGTTTGAGACATTACTCCCATGGAGAAAAGTCTTCATGGTGCCCGTTATATTCACCCCGATGCAATTTCTGTCTTTCATCAAAACTCTGAACGTCCACAGATTACAGGAAGCCTCCAGATATGCTTTGGGAACTACTACCGCTGTCCCAGGAATCGATAGAAAGCGTAGACAGTTTGAGACATTACTCCCATGGAGAAAAGTCTTCATGGTGCCCGTTATATTCAACCCCGATGCAATTTCTGTCTTTCATCATAACTCTGAACGTCCACAGATTACAGGAAGCCTCCAGATATGCTTTGAGAACTACTACTGGTGTTCCAGGAATCGATCAAAGAGTAGACAGTTTGAGACATTACTCCCATGGAGAAAAGTCTTCATGGTGCCCGTTATATTCAACCCCGATGCAATGTCTGTCTTTCATCAAAACTCTGAACGTCCACAGATTACAGGAAGCCTCCAGATGTGCTTTGGGAAATACTACTGGTGTTCCAAAAATCGATCAAAGCGTAGACAGTTTGAGACATTACTCTAATGGAGAAAAGGCCGCATGGTGCCCGTTATATTCAATCCCGATGCAAGTTCTGTCCTTCATCAAAACTCTGAACGTCCACAGATTACAGGAAGCCTCCAGATATGCTTTGAGAACTACTACTGGTGTTCCAGGAATCGATCAAAGAGTAGACAGTTTGAGACATTACTCCCATGGAGAAAAGTCTTCATGGTGCCCGTTATATTCAACCCCGATGCAATTTCTGTTTTTCATCAAAACTCTGAACGTCCACAGATTACAGGAAGCCTTCAGATATGCTTTGGGAACTACTACTGGTGTCCCAGGAATCGATCAAAGAGTAGACAGTTTGAGACATTACTCCCATGGAGAAAAGTCTTCATGGTGCCCGTTATATTCAACCCCGATGCAATTTCTGTATTTCATCAAAACTCTGAACGTCCACAGATTACAGGAAGCCTCCAGATATGCTTTGGGAACTACTACTGCTGTCCCAGGAATCGATAGAAAGCGTAGACAGTTTGAGACATTACTCCCATGGAGAAAAGTCTTCATGGTGCCCGTTATATTCAACCCCGATGCAATTTCTGTCTTTCATCATAACTCTGAACGTCCACAGATTACAGGAAGCCTCCAGATATGCTTTGAGAACTACTACTGGTGATCCAGGAATCGATCAAAGTGTAGACAGTTTGAGACATTACTCCCATGGAGAAAAGTCATCATGGTGCCCGTTATATTCAACCAAGATGCAATTTCTGTGTTTCATCAAAACTCTGAACGTCCACAGATTACAGGAAGCCTCCAGATGTGCTTCGGAAACTACTACTGGTGTTCCAGGAATCGATCAAAGAGTAGACAGTTTGAGACATTACTCCCATGGAGAAAAGTCTTCATGGTGCCCGTTATATTCAACCCCGATGCAATTTCTGTCTTTCATCATAACTCTGAACGTCCACAGATTACAGGAAACCTCCAGATATGCTTTGAGAACTACTACTGGTGTTCCAGGAATCGATCAAAGAGTAGACAGTTTGAGACATTACTCCCATGGAGAAAAGTCTTCATGGTGCCCGTTATATTCAACCCCGATGCAATTTCTGTCTTTCATCAAAACTCTGAACGTCCACAGATTACAGGAAGCCTCCAGATGTGCTTTGGGAACTACTACTGGTGTTCCAGGAATCGATCAAAGAGTAGACAGTTTGAGACTTTACTCCCATGGAGAAAAGTCTTCATGGTGCCCGTTATATTCAACCCCGATGCAATTTCTGTCTTTCATACAAACTCTGAACGTCCACAGATTACAGGAAGCCTCCAGATATGCTTTGGGAACTACTACTGGTGTCCCAGGAATCGATCAAAGATTAGACAGTTTGAGACATTACTCCCATGGAGAAACGTCTTCATGGCGCCCGTTATATTCAACCCCGATGCAATTTCTGTCTTTCATACAAACTCTGAACGTCCACAGATTACAGGAAGCCTCCAGATATGCTTTGAGAACTACTACTGGTGTTCCAGGAATCGATCAAAGAGTACACAGTTTGAGACATTACTCCCATGGAGAGAAGTCTTCATGGTGCCTGTTATATTCAATCCCGATGCAATTTCTGTCTTTCATCAAAACTCTGAACGTCCACAGATTACAGGAAGCCTCCAGATGTGCTTCGGGAACTACTACTGGTGTTCCAAAAATCGATCAAAGTGTAGACAGTTTGAGACATTACTCTAATGGAGATAAGGCCGCATGGTGCCCGTTATATTCAATCCCGATGCAATTTCTGTCCTTCATCAAAACTCTGAACGTCCACAGATTACAGGAAGCCTCCAGATGTGCTTCGGAAACTACTACTGGTGTTCCAGGAATCGATCAAATAGTAGAAAGTTTGAGACATTACTCCCATGAAGAAGAGTCCGCATGGTGCCCGTTATATTCAATCCCGATGCAATTTCTGTCTTTCATCAAAACTCTGAACGTCCACAGATTACAGGAAGCCTCCAGATATGCTTTGGGAACTACTACTGCTGTCCCAGGAATCGATAGAAAGCGTAGACAGTTTGAGACATTACTCCCATGGAGAAAAGTCTTCATGGTGCCCGTTATATTCAACCCCGATGCAATTTCTGTCTTTCATCATAACTCTGAACGTCCACAGGTTACAGGAAGCCTCCAGATATGCTTTGAGAACTACTACTGGTGTTCCAGGAATCGATCAAAGAGTAGACAGTTTGAGACATTACTCCCATGGAGAAAAGTCTTAATGGTGCCCATTATATTCAACCCCGATGCAATTTCTGTCTTTCATCAAAACTCTGAACGTCCACAGATTACAGGAAGCCTCCAGATGTGCTTTGGGAACTACTACTGGTGTTCCAGGAATCGATCAAAGAGTAGACAGTTTGAGACATTACTCCCATGGAGAAAAGTCTTCATGGTGCCCGTTATATTCAACCCCGATGCAATTTCTGTCTTTCATACAAACTCTGAACGTCCACAGATTACAGGAAGCCTCCAGATATGCTTTGGGAACTACTACTGGTGTCCCAGGAATCGATCAAAGATTAGACAGTTTGAGACATTACTCCCATGGAGAAACGTCTTCATGGCGCCCGTTATATTCAACCCCGATGCAATTTCTGTCTTTCATACAAACTCTGAACGTCCACAGATTACAGGAAGCCTCCAGATATGCTTTGAGAACTACTACTGGTGTTCCAGGAATCGATCAAAGAGTACACAGTTTGAGACATTACTCCCATGGAGAGAAGTCTTCATGGTGCCCGTTATATTCAATCCCGATGCAATTTCTGTCTTTCATCAAAACTCTGAACGTCCACAGATTACAGGAAGCCTCCAGATGTGCTTCGGGAACTACTACTGGTGTTCCAAAAATCGATCAAAGGGTAGACAGTTTGAGACATTACTCTAATGGAGATAAGGCCGCATGGTGCCCGTTATATTCAATCCCGATGCAATTTCTGTCCTTCATCAAAACTCTGAACGTCCACAGATTACAGGAAGCCTCCAGATGTGCTTCGGAAACTACTACTGGTGTTCCAGGAATCGATCAAAGAGTAGACAGTTTGAGACATTACTCCCATGGAGAAGAGTCCGCATGGTGCCCGTTATATTCAATCCCGATGCAATTTCTGTCTTTCATCAAAACTCTGAACGTCCACAGATTACAGGAAGCCTCCAGATATGCTTTGGGAACTACTACTGCTGTCCCAGGAATCGATAGAAAGCGTAGACAGTTTGAGACATTACTCCCATGGAGAAAAGTCTTCATGGTGCCCGTTATATTCAACCCCGATGCAATTTCTGTCTTTCATCATAACTCTGAACGTCCACAGGTTACAGGAAGCCTCCAGATATGCTTTGAGAACTACTACTGGTGTTCCAGGAATCGATCAAAGAGTAGACAGTTTGAGACATTACTCCCATGGAGAAAAGTCTTCATGGTGCCCGTTATATTCAACCCCGATGCAATTTCTGTCTTTCATCAAAACTCTGAACGTCCACAGATTACAGGAAGCCTCCAGATGTGCTTTGGGAACTACTACTGGTGTTCCAGGAATCGATCAAAGAGTAGACAGTTTGAGACATTACTCCCATGGAGAAAAGTCTTCATGGTGCCCGTTATATTCAACCCCGATGCAATTTCTGTCTTTCATACAAACTCTGAACGTCCACAGATTACAGGAAGCCTCCAGATATGCTTTGGGAACTACTACTGCTGTCCCAGGAATCGATAGAAAGCGTAGACAGTTTGAGACATTACTCCCATGGAGAAAAGTCTTCATGGTGTCCGTTATATTCAACCCCGATGCAATTTCTGTCTTTCATCATAACTCTGAACGTCCACAGATTACAGGAAGCCTCCAGATATGCTTTGAGAACTACTACTGGTGTTCCAGGAATCGATCAAAGAGTAGACAGTTTGAGACATTACTCCCATGGAGAAAAGTCTTCATGGTGCCCGTTATATTCAACCCCGATGCAATTTCTGTCTTTCATCAAAACTCTGAACGTCCACAGATTACAGGAAGCCTCCAGATGTGCTTTGGGAACTACTACTGGTGTTCCAGGAATCGATCAAAGAGTAGACAGTTTGAGACATTACTCCCATGGAGAAAAGTCTTCATGGTGCCCGTTATATTCAACCAAGATGCAATTTCTGTCTTTCATACAAACTCTGAACGTCCACAGATTACAGGAAGCCTCCAGATATGCTTTGGGAACTACTACTGGTGTCCCAGGAATCGATCAAAGAGTAGACAGTTTGAGACATTACTCCCATGGAGAAACGTCTTCATGACGCCCGTTATATTCAACCCCGATGCAATTTCTGTCTTTCATACAAACTCTGAACGTCCACAGATTACAGGAAGCCTCCAGATATGCTTTGAGAACTACTACTGGTGTTCCAGGAATCGATCAAAGAGTAGACAGTTTGAGACATTACTCCCATGGAGAAAAGTCTTCATGGTGCCCGTTATATTCAACCCTGATGCAATTTCTGTCGTTCATCAAAACTCTGAACGTCCACAGATTACAGGAAGCCTCCAGATGTGCTTCGGGAACTACTACTGGTGTTCCAAAAATCGATCAAAGAGTAGACAGTTTGAGACATAACTCTAATGGAGAAAAGGCCGCATGGTGCCCGTTATATTCAATCCCGATGCAATTTCTGTCCTTCATCAAAACTCTGAACGTCCACAGATTACAGGAAGCCTCCAGATGTGCTTCGGAAACTACTACTGGTGTTCCAGGAATCGATCAAAGAGTAGACAGTTTGAGACATTACTCCCATGGAGAAGAGTCCGCATGGTGCCCGTTATATTCAATCCCGATGCAATTTCTGTCTTTCATCAAAACTCTGAACGTCCACAGATTACAGGAAGCCTCCAGATATGCTTTGGGAACTACTACTGGGGTCCCAGGAATCGATCAAAGAGTAGACAGTTTGAGACATTACTCCCATGGAGAAAAGTCTTCATGGTGCCCATTATATTCAACCCCGATGCAATTTCTGTCTTTCATCAAAACTCTGAACGTCCACAGATTACAGGAAGCCTCCAGATGTGATTCGTGAACTACTACTGGTGTTCCAAAAATCGATCAAAGAGTAGACAGTTTGAGACATTACTCTAATGGAGAAAAGGCCGCATGGTGCCCGTTATATTCAATCCCGATGCAATTTCTGTCCTTCATCAAAACTCTGAACGTCCACAGATTACAGGAAGCCTCCAGATGTGCTTCGGAAACTACTACTGGTGTTCCAGGAATCGATCAAAGAGTAGACAGTTTGAGACATTACTCCCATGGAGAAAAGTCCGCATGGTGCCCGTTATATTCAATCCCGATGCAATTTCTGTCTTTCATCAAAACTCTGAACGTCCACAGATTACAGGAAGCCTCCAGATATGCTTTGGGAACTACTACTGGTGTCCCAGGAATCGATCAAAGAGTAGACAGTTTGAGACATTACTCCCATGGAGAAAAGTCTTCATGGTGCCCGTTATATTCATTCCCGATGCAATTTCTGTCTTTCATCAAAACTCTGAACGTCCACAGATTACAGGAAGCCTCCAGATGTGCTTCGTGAACTACTACTGGTATTCCAAAAATCGATCAAAGTGTAGACAGTTTGAGACATTACTCTAATGGAGAAAAGGCCGCATGGTGCCCGTTATATTCAATCCCGATGCAGTTTCTGTCCTTCATCAAAACTCTGAACGTCCACAGATTACAGGAAGCCTCCAGATGTGCTTCGGAAACTACTACTGGTTTTCCAGGAATCGATCAAAGAGTAGACAGTTTGAGACATTACTCCCATGGAGAAAAGTCCGCATGGTGCCCGTTATATTCAATCCCGATGCAATTTCTGTCTTTCATCAAAACTATGAACGTCCACAGTATACAGGAAGCCTCCTGATATGCTTTGGGAACTACTACTGGTGTCCCAGGAATCGATCAAAGAGTAGACAGTTTGAGACATTACTCCCATGGAGAAAAGTCTTCATGGTGCCCGTTATATTCATTCCCGATGCAATTTCTGTCTTTCATCAAAACTCTGAACGTCCACAGATTACAGGAAGCCTCCAGATGTGCTTCGTGAACTACTACTGGTGTTCCAAATATCGATCAAAGAGTAGACAGTTTGAGACATTACTCTAATGGAGAAAAGGCCGCATGGTGCCCGTTATATTCAATCCCGATGCAGTCTCTGTCCTTCATCAAAACTCTGAACGTCCATAGATTACATTAAGCCTCCAGATGTGCTTCGGAAACTACTACTGGTGTTCCAGGAATCGATCAAAGAGTAGACAGTTTGAGACATTACTCCCATGGAGAAAAGTCCGCATGGTGACCGTTATATTCAATCCAGATGCAATTTCTGTCTTTCATCAAAACTCTGAACGTCCACAGATTACAGGAAGCCTCCAGATATGCTTTGGGAACTACTACTGGTGTCCCAGGAATCGATCAAAGAGTAGACAGTTTGAGACATTACTCCCATGGAGAAAAGTCTTCATGGTGCCCGTTATATTCAACCCCGATGCAATTTCTGTCTTTCATACAAACTCTGAACGTCCACAGATTACAGGAAGCTTCCAGATATGCTTTGAGAACTACTACTGGTGTCCCAGGAATCGATCAAAGAGTAGACAGTTTGAGACATTACTCCCATGGAGAAAAGTCTTCATGGTGCCCGTTATATTCAATCCCGATGCAATTTCTGTCTTTCATCAAAACTCTGAACGTCCACAGATTACAGGAAGCCTCCAGATATGCTTTGAGAACTACTACTGGTGTCCCAGGAATCGATCAAAGAGTAGTCAGTTTGAGACATTACTCCCATGGTGAAAAGTCTTCATGGTGCCCGTTATATTCAACCCCGATGCAATTTCTGTCTTTCATACAAACTCTGAACGTCCACAGATTACAGGAAGCCTCCAGATATGCTTTGAGAACTACTACTGGTGTTCCAGGAATCGATCAAAGAGTAGACAGTTTGAGACATTACTCCCATGGAGAAAAGTCTTCATGGTGCCCGTTATATTCAATCCCGATGCAATTTCTGTCTTTCATCAAAACTCTGAACGTCCACAGATTACAGGAAGCCTCCAGATATGCTTTGAGAACTACTACTGGTGTCCTAGGAATCGATCAAAGAGTAGACAGTTTGAGACATTACTGCCATGGAGAAAAGTCTTCATGGTGCCCGTTGTATTCAATCCCGATGCAATTTCTGTCTTTCATCAAAACTCTGAACGTCCACAGATTACAGGAAGCCTCCAGATGTGCTTCGGGAACTACTACTGGTGTTCCAAAAATCGATCAAAGAGTAGACAGTTTGAGACATTACTCTAATGGAGAAAAGTCCGCATGGTGCGCGTTATATTCAATCCCGATGCAATTTCTGTCCTTCATCAAAACTCTGAACGTCCACAGTTTACAGGAAACCTCCAGATGTGCTTCGGAAACTACTACTTGAGTTCCAGGAATCGATCAAAGCGTAGACAGTTTGAGACATTACTCCCATGGAGAAAAGTCTTCATGGTGCCCGTTATATTCAACCCCGATGCAATTTCTGTCTTTCATCAAAACTCTGAACGTCCACAGTTTACAGGAAGCCTCCAGATATGCTTTGGGAACTACTACTGCTGTCCCAGGAATCGATAGAAAGCGTAGACTGTTTGAGACATTACTCCCATGGAGAAAAGTCTTCATGGTGCCCGTTATATTCAACCCCGATGCAATTTCTGTCTTTCATCATAACTCTGAACGTCCACAGATTACAGGAAGCCTCCAGATATGCTTTGAGAACTACTACTGGTGTTCCAGGAATCGATCAAAAAGTAGACAGTTTGAGACATTACTCCCATGGAGAAAAGTCTTCATGGTGCCCGTTATATTCAACCCCGATGCAATTTCTGTCTTTCATCAAAACTCTGAACGTCCACAGATTACAGGAAGCCTCCAGATGTGCTTTGGGAACTACTACTGGTGTCCCAGGAATCGATCACAGGGTAGACAGTTTGAGACATTTCTCCCATGGAGAAAAGTCCGCATGGTGATCGTTATATTCAATCCCGATGCAATTTCTGTCTTTCATCAAAACTCTGAACGTCCACAGATTACAGGAAGCCTCCAGATGTGCTTTGGGAACTACTACTGGTGTTCCAGGAATCGATCAAAGAGTAGACAGTTTGAGACATCACTCCCATGGAGAAAAGTCTTCATGGTGCCCGTTATATTCAACCCCGATGCAATTTCTGTCTTTCATCAAAACTCTGAACGTCCTCAGATTACAGGAAGATTCCAGATGTGCTTCGGAAACTACTACTGGTGTTCCAGGAATCGATCAAAGCGTAGCCAGTTTGAGACATTACTCCCATGGAGAAAAGTCTTCATGGTGCCCGTTATATTCAACCCCGATGCAATTTCTGTCTTTCATCAATACTCTGAACGTCCACAGATTACAGGAAGCCTCCAGATATGTTTTGGGAACTACTACGGGTGTCCCAGGAATCGATCAAAGCGTAGACAGTTTGAGACATTACTCCCATGGAGAAAACTCTTCATGGTGCCCGTTATATTCAACCCCGATGCAATTTCTGTCTTTCATACAAACTCTGAACGTCCACAGATTACAGGAAGCCTCCAGAAATGCTTTGGGAACTACTACTGCTGTCCCAGGAATCGATTGAAAGCGTAGACAGTTTGAGACATTACTCCCATGGAGAAAAGTCTTCATGGTGCCCGTTATATTCAACCCCGATGCAATTTCTGTCTTTCATCATAACTCTGAACGTCCACAGATTACAGGAAGCCTCCAGATATCCTTTGAGAACTACTACTGGTGTTCAAGGAATCGATCAAAGAGTAGACAGTTTGAGACATTACTCCCATGGAGAAAAGTCTTCATGGTGCCCGTTATATTCAACCCCGATGCAATTTCTGTCTTTCATCAAAACTCTGAACGTCCACAGATTACAGGAAGCCTCCAGATGTGCTTTGGGAACTACTACTGGTGCTCCAGGAATCGATCAAAGAGTAGACAGTTTGAGACATTACTCCCATGGAGAAAAGTCTTCATGGTGCCCGTTATATTCAACCCCGATGCAATTTCTGTCTTTCATACAAACTCTGAACGTCCACAGATTACAGGAAGCCTCCAGATATGCTTTGGGAACTACTACTGGTGTCCCAGGAATCGATCAAAGAGTAGACAGTATGAGACATTACTCTAATGGAGAAAAGTCCGCATGGTGCCCGTTATATTCAATCCCGATGCAATTTCTGTCCTTCATCAAAACTCTGAACGTCCACAGTTTACAGGAAGCCACCAGATGTGCTTCGGAAACTACTACTTGAGTTCCAGGAATCGATCAAAGCGTAGACAGTTTGAGACATTACTCCCATGGAGAAAAGTCTTCATGGAGCCCGTTATATTCAACCCCGATGCAATTTCTGTCTTTCATCAAAACTCTGAACGTCCACAGTTTACAGGAAGCCTCCAGATATGCTTTGGGAACTACTACTGCTGTCCCAGGAATCGATAGAAAGCGTAGACTGTTTGAGACATTACTCCCATGGAGAAAAGTCTTCATGGTGCCCGTTATATTCAACCCCGATGCAATTTCTGTCTTTCATCATAACTCTGAACGTCCACAGATTACAGGAAGCCTCCAGATATGCTTTGAGAACTACTACTGGTGTTCCAGGAATCGATCAAAAAGTAGACAGTTTGAGACATTACTCCCATGGAGAAAAGTCTTCATGGTGCCCGTTATATTCAACCCCGATGCAATTTCTGTCTTTCATCAAAACTCTGAACGTCCACAGATTACAGGAAGCCTCCAGATGTGCTTTGGGAACTACTACTGGTGTCCCAGGAATCGATCAAAGAGTAGACAGTTTGAGACATTACTCTAATGGAGAAAAGGCCGCATGGTGCCCGTTATATTCAATCCCGATGCAGTCTCTGTCCTTCATCAAAACTCTGAACGTCCATAGATTACATTAAGCCTCCAGGAGGTGCTTCGGAAACTACTACTGGTGTTCCAGGAATCGATCAAAGAGTAGACAGTTTGAGACATTACTCCCATGGAGAAAAGTCCGCATGGTGACCGTTATATTCAATCCAGATGCAATTTCTGTCTTTCATCAAAACTCTGAACGTCCACAGATTACAGGAAGCCTCCAGATATGCTTTGGGAACTACTACTGGTGTCCCAGGAATCGATCAAAGAGTAGACAGTTTGAGACATTACTCCCATGGAGAAAAGTCTTCATGGTGCCCATTATATTCAACCCCGATGCAATTTCTGTCTTTCATACAAACTCTGAACGTCCACAGATTACAGGAAGCTTCCAGATATGCTTTGAGAACTACTACTGGTGTCCCAGGAATCGATCAAAGAGTAGACAGTTTGAGACATTACTCCCATGGAGAAAAGTCTTCATGGTGCCCGTTATATTCAATCCCGATGCAATTTCTGTCTTTCATCAAAACTCTGAACGTCCACAGATTACAGGAAGCCTCCAGATATGCTTTGAGAACTACTACTGGTGTCCCAGGAATCGATCAAAGAGTAGTCAGTTTGAGACATTACTCCCATGGAGAAAAGTCTTCATGGTGCCCGTTATATTCAACCCCGATGCAATTTCTGTCTTTCATACAAACTCTGAACGTCCACAGATTACAGGAAGCCTCCAGATATGCTTTGAGACCTACTACTGGTGTTCCAGGAATCGATCAAAGAGTAGACAGTTTGAGACATTACTCCCATGGAGAAAAGTCTTCATGGTGCCCGTTATATTCAACCCCGATGCAATTTCTGTCGTTCATCAAAACTCTGAACGTCCACAGATTACAGGAAGCCTCCAGATGTGCTTCGGGAACTACTACTGGTGTTCCAAAAATCGATCAAAGAGTAGACAGTTTGAGACATAACTCTAATGGAGAAAAGGCCGCATGGTGCCCGTTATATTCAATCCCGATGCAATTTCTGTCCTTCATCAAAACTCTGAACGTCCACAGATTACAGGAAGCCTCCAGATGTGCTTCGGAAACTACTACTGGTGTTCCAGGAATCGATCAAAGAGTAGACAGTTTGAGACATTACTCCCATGGAGAAGAGTCCGCATGGTGCCCGTTATATTCAATCCCGATGCAATTTCTGTCTTTCATCAAAACTCTGAACGTCCACAGATTACAGGAAGCCTCCAGATATGCTTTGGGAACTACTACTGGGGTCCCAGGAATCGATCAAAGAGTAGACAGTTTGAGACATTACTCCCATGGAGAAAAGTCTTCATGGTGCCCATTATATTCAACCCCGATGCAATTTCTGTCTTTCATCAAAACTCTGAACGTCCACAGATTACAGGAAGCCTCCAGATGTGATTCGTGAACTACTACTGGTGTTCCAAAAATCGATCAAAGAGTAGACAGTTTGAGACATTACTCTAATGGAGAAAAGGCCGCATGGTGCCCGTTATATTCAATCCCGATGCAATTTCTGTCCTTCATCAAAACTCTGAACGTCCACAGATTACAGGAAGCCTCCAGATGTGCTTCGGAAACTACTACTGGTGTTCCAGGAATCGATCAAAGAGTAGACAGTTTGAGACATTACTCCCATGGAGAAAAGTCCGCATGGTGCCCGTTATATTCAATCCCGATGCAATTTCTGTCTTTCATCAAAACTCTGAACGTCCACAGATTACAGGAAGCCTCCAGATATGCTTTGGGAACTACTACTGGTGTCCCAGGAATCGATCAAAGAGTAGACAGTTTGAGACATTACTCCCATGGAGAAAAGTCTTCATGGTGCCCGTTATATTCATTCCCGATGCAATTTCTGTCTTTCATCAAAACTCTGAACGTCCACAGATTACAGGAAGCCTCCAGATGTGCTTCGTGAACTACTACTGGTATTCCAAAAATCGATCAAAGTGTAGACAGTTTGAGACATTACTCTAATGGAGAAAAGGCCGCATGGTGCCCGTTATATTCAATCCCGATGCAGTTTCTGTCCTTCATCAAAACTCTGAACGTCCACAGATTACAGGAAGCCTCCAGATGTGCTTCGGAAACTACTACTGGTTTTCCAGGAATCGATCAAAGAGTAGACAGTTTGAGACATTACTCCCATGGAGAAAAGTCCGCATGGTGCCCGTTATATTCAATCCCGATGCAATTTCTGTCTTTCATCAAAACTATGAACGTCCACAGTATACAGGAAGCCTCCAGATATGCTTTGGGAACTACTACTGGTGTCCCAGGAATCGATCAAAGAGTAGACAGTTTGAGACATTACTCCCATGGAGAAAAGTCTTCATGGTGCCCGTTATATTCATTCCCGATGCAATTTCTGTCTTTCATCAAAACTCTGAACGTCCACAGATTACAGGAAGCCTCCAGATGTGCTTCGTGAACTACTACTGGTGTTCCAAATATCGATCAAAGAGTAGACAGTTTGAGACATTACTCTAATGGAGAAAAGGCCGCATGGTGCCCGTTATATTCAATCCCGATGCAGTCTCTGTCCTTCATCAAAACTCTGAACGTCCATAGATTACATTAAGCCTCCAGATGTGCTTCGGAAACTACTACTGGTGTTCCAGGAATCGATCAAAGAGTAGACAGTTTGAGACATTACTCCCATTGAGAAAAGTCCGCATGGTGACCGTTATATTCAATCCAGATGCAATTTCTGTCTTTCATCAAAACTCTGAACGTCCACAGATTACAGGAAGCCCCCAGATATGCTTTGGGAACTACTACTGGTGTCCCAGGAATCGATCAAAGAGTAGACAGTTTGAGACATTACTCCCATGGAGAAAAGTCTTCATGGTGCCCGTTATATTCAACCCCGATGCAATTTCTGTCTTTCATACAAACTCTGAACGTCCACAGATTACAGGAAGCTTCCAGATATGCTTTGAGAACTACTACTGGTGTCCCAGGAATCGATCAAAGAGTAGACAGTTTGAGACATTACTCCCATGGAGAAAAGTCTTCATGGTGCCCGTTATATTCAATCCCGATGCAATTTCTGTCTTTCATCAAAACTCTGAACGTCCACAGATTACAGGAAGCCTCCAGATATGCTTTGAGAACTACTACTGGTGTCCCAGGAATCGATCAAAGAGTAGTCAGTTTGAGACATTACTCCCATGGTGAAAAGTCTTCATGGTGCCCGTTATATTCAACCCCGATGCAATTTCTGTCTTTCATACAAACTCTGAACGTCCACAGATTACAGGAAGCCTCCAGATATGCTTTGAGAACTACTACTGGTGTTCCAGGAATCGATCAAAGAGTAGACAGTTTGAGACATTACTCCCATGGAGAAAAGTCTTCATGGTGCCCGTTATATTCAATCCCGATGCAATTTCTGTCTTTCATCAAAACTCTGAACGTCCACAGATTACAGGAAGCCTCCAGATATGCTTTGAGAACTACTACTGGTGTCCTAGGAATCGATCAAAGAGTAGACAGTTTGAGACATTACTGCCATGGAGAAAAGTCTTCATGGTGCCCGTTGTATTCAATCCCGATGCAATTTCTGTCTTTCATCAAAACTCTGAACGTCCACAGATTACAGGAAGCCTCCAGATGTGCTTCGGGAACTACTACTGGTGTTCCAAAAATCGATCAAAGTGTAGACAGTTTGAGACATTACTCTAATGGAGAAAACTCCGCATGGTGCGCGTTATATTCAATCCCGATGCAATTTCTGTCCTTCATCAAAACTCTGAACGTCCACAGTTTACAGGAAACCTCCAGATGTGCTTCGGAAACTACTACTTGAGTTCCAGGAATCGATCAAAGCGTAGACAGTTTGAGACATTACTCCCATGGAGAAAAGTCTTCATGGTGCCCGTTATATTCAACCCCGATGCAATTTCTGTCTTTCATCAAAACTCTGAACGTCCACAGTTTACAGGAAGCCTCCAGATATGCTTTGGGAACTACTACTGCTGTCCCAGGAATCGATAGAAAGCGTAGACTGTTTGAGACATTACTCCCATGGAGAAAAGTCTTCATGGTGCCCGTTATATTCAACCCCGATGCAATTTCTGTCTTTCATCATAACTCTGAACGTCCACAGATTACAGGAAGCCTCCAGATATGCTTTGAGAACTACTACTGGTGTTCCAGGAATCGATCAAAAAGTAGACAGTTTGAGACATTACTCCCATGGAGAAAAGTCTTCATGGTGCCCGTTATATTCAACCCCGATGCAATTTCTGTCTTTCATCAAAACTCTGAACGTCCACAGATTACAGGAAGCCTCCAGATGTGCTTTGGGAACTACTACTGGTGTCCCAGGAATCGATCAAAGGGTAGACAGTTTGAGACATTTCTCCCATGGAGAAAAGTCCGCATGGTGATCGTTATATTCAATCCCGATGCAATTTCTGTCTTTCATCAAAACTCTGAACGTCCACAGATTACAGGAAGCCTCCAGATGTGCTTTGGGAACTACTACTGGTGTTCCAGGAATCGATCAAAGAGTAGACAGTTTGAGACATCACTCCCATGGAGAAAAGTCTTCATGGTGCCCGTTATATTCAACCCCGATGCAATTTCTGTCTTTCATCAAAACTCTGAACGTCCTCAGATTACAGGAAGATTCCAGATGTGCTTCGGAAACTACTACTGGTGTTCCAGGAATCGATCAAAGCGTAGCCAGTTTGAGACATTACTCCCATGGAGAAAAGTCTTCATGGTGCCCGTTATATTCAACCCCGATGCAATTTCTGTCTTTCATCAATACTCTGAACGTCCACAGATTACAGGAAGCCTCCAGATATGTTTTGGGAACTACTACGGGTGTCCCAGGAATCGATCAAAGCGTAGACAGTTTGAGACATTACTCCCATGGAGAAAAGTCTTCATGGTGCCCGTTATATTCAACCCCGATGCAATTTCTGTCTTTCATACAAACTCTGAACGTCCACAGATTACAGGAAGCCTCCAGAAATGCTTTGGGAACTACTACTGCTGTCCCAGGAATCGATTGAAAGCGTAGACAGTTTGAGACATTACTCCCATGGAGAAAAGTCTTCATGGTGCCCGTTATATTCAACCCCGATGCAATTTCTGTCTTTCATCATAACTCTGAACGTCCACAGATTACAGGAAGCCTCCAGATATGCTTTGAGAACTACTACTGGTGTTCAAGGAATCGATCAAAGAGTAGACAGTTTGAGACATTACTCCCATGGAGAAAAGTCTTCATGGTGCCCGTTATATTCAACCCCGATGCAATTTCTGTCTTTCATCAAAACTCTGAACGTCCACAGATTACAGGAAGCCTCCAGATGTGCTTTGGGAACTACTACTGGTGCTCCAGGAATCGATCAAAGAGTAGACAGTTTGAGACATTACTCCCATGGAGAAAAGTCTTCATGGTGCCCGTTATATTCAACCCCGATGCAATTTCTGTCTTTCATACAAACTCTGAACGTCCACAGATTACAGGAAGCCTCCAGATATGCTTTGGGAACTACTACTGGTGTCCCAGGAATCGATCAAAGAGTAGACAGTATGAGACATTACTCTAATGGAGAAAAGTCCGCATGGTGCCCGTTATATTCAATCCCGATGCAATTTCTGTCCTTCATCAAAACTCTGAACGTCCACAGTTTACAGGAAGCCTCCAGATGTGCTTCGGAAACTACTACTTGAGTTCCAGGAATCGATCAAAGCGTAGACAGTTTGAGACATTACTCCCATGGAGAAAAGTCTTCATGGAGCCCGTTATATTCAACCCCGATGCAATTTCTGTCTTTCATCAAAACTCTGAACGTCCACAGTTTACAGGAAGCCTCCAGATATGCTTTGGGAACTACTACTGCTGTCCCAGGAATCGATAGAAAGCGTAGACTGTTTGAGACATTACTCCCATGGAGAAAAGTCTTCATGGTGCCCGTTATATTCAACCCCGATGCAATTTCTGTCTTTCATCATAACTCTGAACGTCCACAGATTACAGGAAGCCTCCAGATATGCTTTGAGAACTACTACTGGTGTTCCAGGAATCGATCAAAAAGTAGACAGTTTGAGACATTACTCCCATGGAGAAAAGTCTTCATGGTGCCCGTTATATTCAACCCCGATGCAATTTCTGTCTTTCATCAAAACTCTGAACGTCCACAGATTACAGGAAGCCTCCAGATGTGCTTTGGGAACTACTACTGGTGTCCCAGGAATCGATCAAAGAGTAGACAGTTTGAGACATTACTCTAATGGAGAAAAGGCCGCATGGTGCCCGTTATATTCAATCCCGATGCAGTCTCTGTCCTTCATCAAAACTCTGAACGTCCATAGATTACATTAAGCCTCCAGATGTGCTTCGGAAACTACTACTGGTGTTCCAGGAATCGATCAAAGAGTAGACAGTTTGAGACATTACTCCCATGGAGAAAAGTCCGCATGGTGACCGTTATATTCAATCCAGATGCAATTTCTGTCTTTCATCAAAACTCTGAACGTCCACAGATTACAGGAAGCCTCCAGATATGCTTTGGGAACTACTACTGGTGTCCCAGGAATCGATCAAAGAGTAGACAGTTTGAGACATTACTCCCATGGAGAAAAGTCTTCATGGTGCCCGTTATATTCAACCCCGATGCAATTTCTGTCTTTCATACAAACTCTGAACGTCCACAGATTACAGGAAGCTTCCAGATATGCTTTGAGAACTACTACTGGTGTCCCAGGAATCGATCAAAGAGTAGACAGTTTGAGACATTACTCCCATGGAGAAAAGTCTTCATGGTGCCCGTTATATTCAATCCCGATGCAATTTCTGTCTTTCATCAAAACTCTGAACGTCCACAGATTACAGGAAGCCTCCAGATATGCTTTGAGAACTACTACTGGTGTCCCAGGAATCGATCAAAGAGTAGTCAGTTTGAGACATTACTCCCATGGAGAAAAGTCTTCATGGTGCCCGTTATATTCAACCCCGATGCAATTTCTGTCTTTCATACAAACTCTGAACGTCCACAGATTACAGGAAGCCTCCAGATATGCTTTGAGAACTACTACTGGTGTTCCAGGAATCGATCAAAGAGTAGACAGTTTGAGACATTACTCCCATGGAGAAAAGTCTTCATGGTGCCCGTTATATTCAATCCCGATGCAATTTCTGTCTTTCATCAAAACTCTGAACGTCCACAGATTACAGGAAGCCTCCAGATATGCTTTGAGAACTACTACTGGTGTCCTAGGAATCGATCAAAGAGTAGACAGTTTGAGACATTACTGCCATGGAGAAAAGTCTTCATGGTGCCCGTTGTATTCAATCCCGATGCAATTTCTGTCTTTCATCAAAACTCTGAAAGTCCACAGATTACAGGAAGCCTCCAGATGTGCTTCGGGAACTACTACTGGTGTTCCAAAAATCGATCAAAGAGTAGACAGTTTGAGACATTACTCTAATGGAGAAAAGTCCGCATGGTGCCCGTTATATTCAATCCCGATGCAATTTCTGTCCTTCATCAAAACTCTGAACGTCCACAGTTTACAGGAAACCTCCAGATGTGCTTCGGAAACTACTACTTGAGTTCCAGGAATCGATCAAAGCGTAGACAGTTTGAGACATTACTCCCATGGAGAAAAGTCTTCATGGTGCCCGTTATATTCAACCCCGATGCAATTTCTGTCTTTCATCAAAACTCTGAACGTCCACAGTTTACAGGAAGCCTCCAGATATGCTTTGGGAACTACTACTGCTGTCCCAGGAATCGATAGAAAGCGTAGACTGTTTGAGACATTACTCCCATGGAGAAAAGTCTTCATGGTGCCCGTTATATTCAACCCCGATGCAATTTCTGTCTTTCATCATAACTCTGAACGTCCACAGATTACAGGAAGCCTCCAGATATGCTTTGAGAACTACTACTGGTGTTCCAGGAATCGATCAAAAAGTAGACAGTTTGAGACATTACTCCCATGGAGAAAAGTCTTCATGGTGCCCGTTATATTCAACCCCGATGCAATTTCTGTCTTTCATCAAAACTCTGAACGTCCACAGATTACAGGAAGCCTCCAGATGTGCTTTGGGAACTACTACTGGTGTCCCAGGAATCGATCAAAGGGTAGACAGTTTGAGACATTTCTCCCATGGAGAAAAGTCCGCATGGTGATCGTTATATTCAATCCCGATGCAATTTCTGTCTTTCATCAAAACTCTGAACGTCCACAGATTACAGGAAGCCTCCAGATGTGCTTTGGGAACTACTACTGGTGTTCCAGGAATCGATCAAAGAGTAGACAGTTTGAGACATCACTCCCATGGAGAAAAGTCTTCATGGTGCCCGTTATATTCAACCCCGATGCAATTTCTGTCTTTCATCAAAACTCTGAACGTCCTCAGATTACAGGAAGCCTCCAGATGTGCTTCGGAAACTACTACTGGAGTTCCAGGAATCGATCAAAGCGTAGCCAGTTTGAGACATTACTCCCATGGAGAAAAGTCTTCATGGTGCCCGTTATATTCAACCCCGACGCAATTTCTGTCTTTCATCAATACTCTGAACGTCCACAGATTACAGGAAGCCTCCAGATATGTTTTG
This sequence comes from Schistocerca gregaria, assembly GCF_023897955.1. Taxonomy (NCBI): domain Eukaryota; kingdom Metazoa; phylum Arthropoda; class Insecta; order Orthoptera; family Acrididae; genus Schistocerca; species Schistocerca gregaria. The sequence goes on from NC_064930.1 coordinate 37,254,568, forward strand.
GGAACTACTACGGGTGTCCCAGGAATCGATCAAAGCGTAGACAGTTTGAGACATTACTCCCATGGAGAAAAGTCTTCATGGTGCCCGTTATATTCAACCCCGATGCAATTTCTGTCTTTCATACAAACTCTGAACGTCCACAGATTACAGGAAGCCTCCAGAAATGCTTTGGGAACTACTACTGCTGTCCCAGGAATCGATAGAAAGCGTAGACAGTTTGAGACATTACTCCCATGGAGAAAAGTCTTCATGGTGCCCGTTATATTCAACCCCGATGCAATTTCTGTCTTTCATCATAACTCTGAACGTCCACAGATTACAGGAAGCCTCCAGATATGCTTTGAGAACTACTACTGGTGTTCAAGGAATCGATCAAAGAGTAGACAGTTTGAGACATTACTCCCATGGAGAAAAGTCTTCATGGTGCCCGTTATATTCAACCCCGATGCAATTTCTGTCTTTCATCAAAACTCTGAACGTCCACAGATTACAGGAAGCCTCCAGATGTGCTTTGGGAACTACTACTGGTGCTCCAGGAATCGATCAAAGAGTAGACAGTTTGAGACATTACTCCCATGGAGAAAAGTCTTCATGGTGCCCGTTATATTCAACCCCGATGCAATTTCTGTCTTTCATACAAACTCTGAACGTCCACAGATTACAGGAAGCCTCCGGATATGCTTTGGGAACTACTACTGGTGTCCCAGGAATCGATCAAAGAGTAGACAGTTTGTGACATTACTCTAATGGAGAAAAGTCCGCATGGTGCCCGTTATTTTCAATCCCGATGCAATTTCTGTCCTTCATCAAAACTCTGAACGTCCACAGTTTACAGGAAGCCTCCAGATGTGCTTCGGAAACTACTACTTGAGTTCCAGGAATCGATCAAAGCGTAGACAGTTTGAGACATTACTCCCATGGAGAAAAGTCTTCATGGAGCCCGTTATATTCAACCCCGATGCAATTTCTGTCTTTCATCAAAACTCTGAACGTCCACAGTTTACAGGAAGCCTCCAGATATGCTTTGGGAACTACTACTGCTGTCCCAGGAATCGATAGAAAGCGTAGACTGTTTGAGACATTACTCCCATCGAGAAAAGTCTTCATGGTGCCCGTTATATTCAACCCCGATGCAATTTCTGTCTTTCATCATAACTCTGAACGTCCACAGATTACAGGAAGCCTCCAGATTTGCTTTGAGAACTACTACTGGTGTTCCAGGAATCGATCAAAAAGTAGACAGTTTGAGACATTACTCCCATGGAGAAAAGTCTTCATGGTGCCCGTTATATTCAACCCCGATGCAATTTCTGTCTTTCATCAAAACTCTGAACGTCCACAGATTACAGGAAGCCTCCAGATGTGCTTTGGGAACTACTACTGGTGTTCCAGGAATCGATCAAAGAGTAGACAGTTTGAGACATCAGTCCCATGGAGAAAAGTCTTCATGGTGCCCGTTATATTCAACCCCGATGCAATTTCTGTCTTTCATCAAAACTCTGAACGTCCTCAGATTACAGGAAGCCTCCAGATGTGCTTCGGAAACTACTACTGGTGTTCCAGGAATCGATCAAAGCGTAGCCAGTTTGAGACATTACTCCCATGGAGAAAAGTCTTCATGGTGCCCGTTATATTCAACCCCGATGCAATTTCTGTCTTTCATCAATACTCTGAACGTCCACAGATTACAGGAAGCCTCCAGATATGTTTTGGGAACTACTACGGGTGTCCCAGGAATCGATCAAAGCGTAGACAGTTTGAGACATTACTCCCATGGAGAAAAGTCTTCATGGTGCCCGTTATATTCAACCCCGATGCAATTTCTGTCTTTCATACAAATTCTGAACGTCCACAGATTACAGGAAGCCTCCAGATATGCTTTGGGAACTACTAATGCTGTCCCAGGAATCGATAGAAAGCGTAGACAGTTTGAGACATTACTCCCATGGAGAAAAGTCTTCATGGTGCCCGTTATATTCAACCCCGATGCAATTTCTGTCTTTCATCATAACTCTGAACGTCCACAGATTACAGGAAGCCTCCAGATATGCTTTGAGAACTACTACTGGTGTTCAAGGAATCGATCAAAGAGTAGACAGTTTGAGACATTACTCCCATGGAGAAAAGTCTTCATGGTGCCCGTTATATTCAACCCCGATGCAATTTCTGTCTTTCATCAAAACTCTGAACGTCCACAGATTACAGGAAGCCTCCAGATGTGCTTTGGGAACTACTACTGGTGCTCCAGGAATCGATCAAAGAGTAGACAGTTTGAGACATTACTCCCATGGAGAAAAGTCTTCATGGTGCCCGTTATATTCAACCCCGATGCAATTTCTGTCTTTCATACAAACTCTGAACGTCCACAGATTACAGGAAGCCTCCAGATATGCTTTGGGAACTACTACTGGTGTACCAGGAATCGATCAAAGAGTAGACAGTTTGAGACATTACTCCCATGGAGAAAAGTCTTCATGGTGCCCGTTATATTCAACCCCGATGCAATTTCTGTCTTTCATACAAACTCTGAACGTCCACAGATTACAGGAAGCCTCCAGATATGCTTTGAGAACTACTACTGGTGTTCCAGGAATCGATCAAAGAGTAGACAGTTTGAGACATTACTCCCATAGAGAAAAGTTTCATGGTGCCCGTTATATTCAACCCCGATGCAATGTCTGTCTTTCATCAAAATTCTGAACGTCCACAGATTACAGGAAGCCTCCAGATGTGCTTTGGGAACTACTACTGGTGTTCCAGGAATCGATCAAAGAGTAGACAGTTTGAGACATTACTCCCATGGAGAAAAGTCTTCATGGTGCCCGTTATATTCAACCCCGATGCAATTTCTGTCTTTCATACAAACTCTGAACGTCCACAGATTACAGGAAGCCTCCAGATATGCTTTGGGAACTACTACTGGTGTTCCAGGAATCGATCAAAGAGTAGACAGTTTGAGACATTACTCCCATGGAGAAACGTCTTCATGGCGCCCGTTATATTCAACCCCGATGCAATTTCTGTCTTTCATACAAACTCTGAACGTCCACAGATTACAGGAAGCCTCCAGATATGCTTTGAGAACTACTACTGGTGTTCCAGGAATCGATCAAAGAGTAGACAGTTTGAGACATTACTCCCATGGAGAAAAGTCTTCATGGTGCCCGTTATATTCAATCCCGATGCAATTTCTGTGTTTCATCAAAACTCTGAACGTCCACAGATTACAGGAAGCCCCCAGATGTGCTTCGGGAACTACTACTGGTGTTCCAAAAATCGATCAAAGAGTAGACAGTTTGAGACATTACTCCCATCGAGAAAAGTCCACATGGTGCCCGTTATATTCAATCCCGATGCAACTTCTGTCTTTCATCAAAACTCTGAACGTCCACAGATTACAGGAAGCCTCCAGATATGCTTTGGGAACTACTACTGGTGTTCCAAAAATCGATCAAAGAGTAGACAGTTTGAGACATTACTCTAATGGAGAGAAGGCCGCATGGTGCCCGTTATATTCAATCCCGATGCAATTTCTGTCCTTCATCAAAACTCTGAACGTCCACAGATTACAGGAAGCCTCCAGATGTGCTTCGGAAACTACTACTGGTGTTCCAGGAATCGATCAAAGAGTAGACAGTTTGAGACATTACTCCCATGGAGAAAAGTCTTCATGGTGCCCGTTATATTCAATCTCGATGCAATTTCTGTCTTTCATCAAAACTCTGAACGTCCACAGATTACAGGAAGCCTCCAGATGTGCTTCGGGAACTACTACTGGTGTTCCAAAAATCGATCAAAGAGTAGACGGTTTGAGACATTACTCTAATGGAGAAAAGGCCGCATGGTGCCCGTTATATTCAACCCCGATGCAATTTCTGTCTCTCATCAAAACTCTGAACGTCCTCAGATTACAGGAAGCCTCCAGATGTGCTTTGGGAACTACTACTGGTGTTCCAGGAATCGATCAAAGCGTAGACAGTTTGAGACATTACTCCCATGGCGAAAAGTCCGCATGGTGCCCGTTATAATCAATCCCGATGCAATTTCTGTCTTTCATCAAAACTCTGAACGTCCACAGATTACAGGAAGCCTCCAGATATGCTTTAGGAACTACTACTGGTGTCCCAGGAATCGATCAAACAGTAGACAGTTTGAGACATTACTCCCATGGAGAAAAGTCCGCATGGTGCCCCTTATATTCAATCCCGATGCAATTTCTGTCTTTCATCAATACTCTGAACGTCCACAGATTACAGGAAGCCTCCAGATATGCTTTGGGAACTACTACTGGTGTCCCAGGAATCGATCAAAGAGTAGACAGTTTGAGACATTACTCCCATGGAGAAAAGTCTTCATGGTGCCCGTTATATTCAACCCCGATGCAATTTCTGTCTTTCATCAAAACTCTGAACGTCCACAGATTACAGGAAGCCTCCAGATGTGCTTCGGGAACTACTACTGGTGTTCCAAAAATCGATCAAAGAGTAGACAGTTTGAGACATTACTCTAATGGAGAAAAGTCCGCATGGTGCCCGTTATATTCAATCCCGATGCAATTTCTGTCCTTCATCAAAACTCTGAACGTCCACAGCTTACAGGAAGCCTCCAGATGTGCTTCGGAAACTACTACTTGAGTTCCAGGAATCGATCATAGCGTAGACAGTTTGAGACATTACTCCCATGGAGAAAAGTCTTCATGGTGCCCGTTATATTCAACCCCGATGTAATTTCTGTCTTTCATCATAACTCTGAACGTCCACAGATTACAGGAAGCCTCCAGATATGCTTTGAGAACTACTACTGGTGTTCCAGGAATCGATCAAAGAGTAGACAGTTTGAGACATTACTCCCATGGAAAAAAGTTTCATGGTGCCCGTTATATTCAACCCCGATGCAATGTCTGCCTTTCATCAAAACTCTGAACGTCCACAGATTACAGGAAGCCTCCAGATGTGCTTTGGGAACTACTACTGGTGTTCCAGGAATCGATCAAAGAGTAGACAGTTTGAGACATTACTCCCATGGAGAAAAGTCTTCATGGTGCCCGTTATATTCAACCCCGATGCAATTTCTGTCTTTCATACAAACTCTGAACGTCCACACATTACAGGAAGCCTCCAGATATGCTTTGGGAACTACTACTGGTGTTCCAGGAGTCGATCAAAGAGTAGACAGTTTGAGACATTACTCCCATGGAGAAACGTCTTCATGGCGCCCGTTATATTCAACCCCGATGCAATTTCTGTCTTTCATACAAACTCTGAACGTCCACAGATTACAGGAAGCCTCCAGATATGCTTTGAGAACTACTACTGGTGTTCCAGGAATCGATCAAAGAGTAGACAGTTTGAGACATTACTCCCATGGAGAAAAGTCTTCATGGTGCCCGTTATATTCAATCCCGATGCAATTTCTGTCTTTCATCAAAACTCTGAACGTCCACAGATTACAGGAAGCCTCCAGATATGCTTTAGGAACTACTACTGGTGTCCCAGGAATCGATCAAACAGTAGACAGTTTGAGACATTACTCCCATGGAGAAAAGTCCGCATGGTGCCCCTTATATTCAATCCCGATGCAATTTCTGTCTTTCATCAATACTCTGAACGTCCACAGATTACAGGAAGCCTCCAGATATGCTTTGGGAACTACTACTGGTGTCCCAGGAATCGATCAAAGAGTAGACAGTTTGAGACATTACTCCCATGGAGAAAAGTCTTCATGGTGCCCGTTATATTCAACCCCGATGCAATTTCTGTCTTTCATCAAAACTCTGAACGTCCACAGATTACAGGAAGCCTCCAGTTGTGCTTCGGGAACTACTACTGGTGTTCCAAAAATCGATCAAAGAGTAGACAGTTTGAGACATTACTCTAATGGAGAAAAGTCCGCATGGTGCCCGTTATATTCAATCCCGATGCAATTTCTGTCCTTCATCAAAACTCTGAACGTCCACAGCTTACAGGAAGCCTCCAGATGTGCTTCGGAAACTACTACTTGAGTTCCAGGAATCGATCATAGCGTAGACAGTTTGAGACATTACTCCCATGGAGAAAAGTCTTCATGGTGCCCGTTATATTCAACCCCGATGTAATTTCTGTCTTTCATCATAACTCTGAACGTCCACAGATTACAGGAAGCCTCCAGATATGCTTTGAGAACTACTACTGGTGTTCCAGGAATCGATCAAAGAGTAGACAGTTTGAGACATTACTCCCATGGAAAAAAGTTTCATGGTGCCCGTTATATTCAACCCCGATGCAATGTCTGCCTTTCATCAAAACTCTGAACGTCCACAGATTACAGGAAGCCTCCAGATGTGCTTTGGGAACTACTACTGGTGTTCCAGGAATCGATCAAAGAGTAGACAGTTTGAGACATTACTCCCATGGAGAAAAGTCTTCATGGTGCCCGTTATATTCAACCCCGATGCAATTTCTGTCTTTCATACAAACTCTGAACGTCCACACATTACAGGAAGCCTCCAGATATGCTTTGGGAACTACTACTGGTGTTCCAGGAGTCGATCAAAGAGTAGACAGTTTGAGACATTACTCCCATGGAGAAACGTCTTCATGGCGCCCGTTATATTCAACCCCGATGCAATTTCTGTCTTTCATACAAACTCTGAACGTCCACAGATTACAGGAAGCCTCCAGATATGCTTCGGGAACTACTACTGGTGTTCCAGGAATCGATCAAAGAGTAGACAGTTTGAGACATTACTCCCATGGAGAAAAGTCTTCATGGTGCCCGTTATATTCAATCCCGATGCAATTTCTGTCTTTCATCAAAACTCTGAACGTCCACAGATTACAGGAAGCCTCCAGATGTGCTTCGGGAACTACTACTGGAGTTCCAAAAATCGATCAAAGAGTAGACAGTTTGAGACATTACTCTAATGGAGAAAAGGCCGCATGGTGCCCGTTATATTCAATCCCGATGCAATTTCTGTCCTTCATCGAAACTCTGAACGTCCACAGATTACAGGAAGCCTCCAGATGTGCTTCGGAAACTACTACTGGTGTTCCAGGAATCGACCAAAGAGTAGACAGTTTGAGACATTACTCCCATCGAGAAAAGTCCACATGGTGCCCGTTATATTCAATCCCGATGCAATTTCTGTCTTTCATCAAAACTCTGAACGTCCACAGATTACAGGAAGCCTCCAGATATGCTTTGGGAACTACTACTGGTGTTCCAAAAATCGATCAAAGAGTAGACAGTTTGAGACATTACTCTAATGGAGAAAAGGCCGCATGGTGCCCGTTATATTCAATCCCGATGCAATTTCTGTCCTTCATCAAAACTCTGAACGTCCACAGATTACAGGAAGCCTCGAGATGTGCTTCGGGAACTACTACTGGTGTTCCAAAAATCGATCAAAGAGTAGACAGTTTGAGACATTACTCTAATGGAGAAAAGGCCGCATGGTGCCCGTTATATTCAACCCCGATGCAATTTCTGTCTCTCATCAAAACTCTGAACGTCCTCAGATTACAGGAAGCCTCCAGATGTGCTTTGGAAACTACTACTGGTGTTCCAGGAATCGATCAAAGCGTAGACAGTTTGAGACATTACTCCCATGGCGAAAAGTCCGCAAGGTGCCCGTTATAATCAATCCCGATGCAATTTCTGTCTTTCATCAAAACTCTGAACGTCCACAGATTACAGGAAGCCTCCAGATATGCTTTAGGAACTACTACTGGTGTCCCAGGAATCGATCAAACAGTAGACAGTTTGAGACATTACTCCCATGGAGAAAAGTCCGCATGGTGCCCCTTACATTCAATCCCGATGCAATTTCTGTCTTTCATCAATACTCTGAACGTCCACAGATTACAGGAAGCCTCCAGATATGCTTTGGGAACTACTACTGGTGTCCCAGGAATCGATAGAAAGCGTAGACAGTTTGAGACATTACTCCCATGGAGAAAAGTCTTCATGGTGCCCGTTATATTCAATCCCGATGCAATTTCTGTCTTTCATCATAACTCTGAACGTCCACAGATTACAGGAAGCCTCCAGATATGCTTTGAGAACTACTACTGGTGTTCAAGGAATCGATCAAAGAGTAGACAGTTTGAGACATTACTTCCATGGAGAAAAGTCTTCATGGTGCCCGTTATATTCAACCCCGATGCAATTTCTGTCTTTCATCAAAACTCTGAACGTCCACAGATTACAGGAAGCCTCCAGATGTGCTTTGGGAACTACTACTGGTGTTCCAGGAATCGATCAAAGAGTAGACAGTTTGAGACATTACTCCCATGGAGAAAAGTCTTCATGGTGCCCGTTATATTCAACCCCGATGCAATTTCTGTCTTTCATACAAACTCTGAACGTCCACAGATTACAGGAAGCCTCCAGATATGCTTTGGGAACTACTACTGGTGTCCCAGGAATCGATCAAAGAGTAGACAGTTTGAGACATTACTCCCATGGAGAAAAGTCTTCATGGTGCCCGTTATATTCAACCCCGATGCAATTTCTGTCTTTCATACAAACTCTGAACGTCCACAGATTACAGGAAGCCTCCAGATATGCTTTGGGAACTACTACTGCTGTCCCAGGAATCGATAGAAAGCGTAGACAATTTGAGACATTACTCCCATGGAGAAAAGTCTTCATGGTGCCCGTTATATTCAACCCCGATGCAATTTCTGTCTTTCATCATAACTCTGAACGTCCACAGATTACAGGAAGCCTCCAGATATGCTTGGAGAACTACTACTGGTGTTCCAGGAATCGATCAAAGAGTAGACAGTTTGAGACATTACTCCCATGGAGAAAAGTCTTCATGGTGCCCGTTATATTCAACCCCGATGCAATGTCTGTCTTTCATCAAAACTCCGAACGTCCACAGATTACAGGAAGCCTCCAGATGTGCTTTGGGAACTACTACTGGTTTTCCAGGAATCGATCAAAGAGTAGACAATTTGAGACATTACTCCCATGGAGAAAAGTCTTCATGGTGCCCGTTATATTCAACCCCGATGCAATTTCTGTCTTTCATACAAACTCTGAACGTCCACAGATTACAGGAAGCCTCCAGATATGCTTTGGGAACTACTACTGGTGTCCCAGGAATCGATCAAAGAGTAGACAGTTTGAGACATTACTCCCATGGAGAAACGTCTTCATGGCGCCCGTTATATTCAACCCCGATGCAATTTCTGTCTTTCATACAAACTCTGAACGTCCACAGATTACAGGAAGCCTCCAGATATGCTTTGAGAACTACTACTGGTGTTCCAGGAATCGATCAAAGATTAGACAGTTTGAGACATTACTCCCATGGAGAAAAGTCTTCATGGTGCCCGTTATATTCAATCCCGATGCAATTTCTGTCTTTCATCAAAACTCTGAACGTCCACAGATTACAGGAAGCCTCCAGATGTGCTTCGGAAACTACTACTGGTGTTCCAGGAATCGATCAAAGAGTAGACAGTTTGAGACATTACTCCCATGGAGAAAAGTCTTCATGGTGCCCGTTATATTCAATCCCGATGCAATTTCTGTCTTTCATCAAAACTCTGAACGTCCACAGATTACAGGAAGCCTCCAGATGTGCTTCGGGAACTACTACTGGTGTTCCAAAAATCGATCAAAGAGTAGACAGTTTGAGACATTACTCTAATGGAGAAAAGGCCGCATGGTGCCCGTTATATTCAATCCCGATGCAATTTCTGTCCTTCATCAAAACTCTGAATGTCCACAGATTACAGGAAGCCTCCAGATGTGCTTCGGAAACTACTACTGGTGTTCCAGGAATCGATCAAAGAGTAGACAGTTTGAGACATTACTCCCATGGAGAAAAGTCCGCATGGTGCCCGTTGTATTCAATCCCGATGCAATTTCTGTCTTTCATCAAAACTCTGAACGTCCACAGATTACAGGAAGCCTCCAGATATGCTTTGGGAACTACTACTGGTGTCCCAGGAATCGATCAAAGAGTAGACAGTTTGAGACATTACTCCCATGGAGAAAAGTCTTCATGGTGCCCGTTATATTCAACCCCGATGCAATTTCTGTCTTTCATACAAACTCTGAACGTCCACAGATTACAGGAAGCCTCCAGATGTGCTTTGGGAACTACTACTGGTGTTCCAGGAATCGATCAAAGAGTAGACAGTTTGAGACATTACTCCCATGGAGAAACGTCTTCATGGCGCCCGTTATATTCAACCCCGATGCAATTTCTGTCTTTCATACAAACTCTGAACGTCCACAGATTATAGGAAGCCTCCAGATATGCTTTGGGAACAACTACTGGTGTCCCAGGAATCGATCAAAGAGTAGACAGTTTGAGACATTACTCCCATGGAGAAAAGTCTTCATGGTGCCCGTTATATTCAACCCCGATGCAATTTCTGTCTTTCATACAAACTCTGAACGTCCACAGATTACAGGAAGCCTCCAGATATGCTTTGGGAACTACTACTGCTGTCCCAGGAATCGATAGAAAGCGTAGACAGTTTGAGACATTACTCCCATGGAGAAAAGTCTTCATGGTGCCCGTTATATTCAACCCCGATGCAATTTCTGTCTTTCATCATAACTCTGAACGTCCACAGATTACAGGAAGCCTCCAGATATGCTTGGAGAACTACTACTGGTGTTCCAGGAATCGATCAAAGAATAGACAGTTTGAGACATTACTCCCATGGAGAAAAGTCTTCATGGTGCCCGTTATATTCAACCCCGATGCAATGTCTGTCTTTCATCAAAACTCCGAACGTCCACAGATTACAGGAAGCCTCCAGATGTGCTTTGGGAACTACTACTGGTGTTCCAGGAATCGATCAAAGAGTAGACAGTTTGAGACATTACTCCCATGGAGAAAAGTCTTCATGGTGCCCGTTATATTCAACCCCGATGCAATTTCTGTCTTTCATACAAACTCTGAACGTCCACAGATTACAGGAAGCCTCCAGATATGCTTTGGGAACTACTACTGGTGTCCCAGGAATCGATCAAAGAGTAGACAGTTTGAGACATTACTCCCATGGAGAAACGTCTTCATGGCGCCCGTTATATTCAACCCCGATGCAATTTCTGTCTTTCATACAAACTCTGAACGTCCACAGATTACAGGAAGCCTCCAGATATGCTTTGAGAACTACTACTGGTGTTCCAGGAATCGATCAAAGAGTAGACAGTTTGAGACATTACTCCCATGGAGAAAAGTCTTCATGGTGCCCGTTATATTCAATCCCGATGCAATTTCTGTCTTTCATCAAAACTCTGAACGTCCACAGATTACAGGAAGCCTCCAGATGTGCTTCGGGAACTACTACTGGTGTACCAAAAATCGATCAAAGAGTAGACAGTTTGAGACATTACTCTAATGGAGAAAAGGCCGCATGGTGCCCGTTATATTCAATCCCGATGCAATTTCTGTCCTTCATCAAAACTCTGAACGTCCACAGATTACAGGAAGCCTCCAGATATGCTTTGGGAACTACTACTGGTGTTCCAAAAATCGATCAAAGAGTAGACAGTTTGAGACATTACTCTAATGGAGAAAAGGCCGCATGGTGCCCGTTATATTCAATCCCGATGCAATTTCTGTCCTTCATCAAAACTCTGAACGTCCACAGATTACAGGAAGCCTCCAGATGTGCTTCGGAAACTACTACTGGTGTTCCAGGAATCGATCAAAGAGTAGACAGTTTGAGACATTACTCCCATGGAGAAAAGTCTTCATGGTGCCCGTTATATTCAATCCCGATGCAATTTCTGTCTTTCATCAAAACTCTGAACGTCCACAGATTACAGGAAGCCTCCAGATGTGCTTCGGGAACTACTACTGGTGTTTCAAAAATCGATCAAAGAGTAGACAGTTTGAGACATTACTCTAATGGAGAAAAGGCCGCATGGTGCCCGTTATATTCAATCCCGATGCAATTTCTGTCCTTCATCAAAACTCTGAATGTCCACAGATTACAGGAAGCCTCCAGATGTGCTTCGGAAACTACTACTGGTGTTCCAGGAATCGATCAAAGAGTAGACAGTTTGAGACATTACTCCCATGGAGAAAAGTCCGCATGGTGCCCGTTGTATTCAATCCCGATGCAATTTCTGTCTTTCATCAAAACTCTGAACGTCCACAGATTACAGGAAGCCTCCAGATATGCTTTGGGAACTACTACTGGTGTCCCAGGAATCGATCAAAGAGTAGACAGTTTGAGACATTACTCCCATGGAGAAAAGTCTTCATGGTGCCCGTTATATTCAACCCCGATGCAATTTCTGTCTTTCATCAAAACTCTGAACGTCCACAGATTACAGAAAGCCTCCAGATGTGCTTCGTGAACTACTACTGGTGTTCCAAAAATCGATCAAAGAGTAGACAGTTTGAGACATTACTCTAATGGAGAAAAGGCCGCATGGTGCCCGTTATATTCAATCCCGATGCAATTTCTGTCCTTCATCAAAACTCTGAACGTCCACAGATTACAGGAAGCCTCCAGATGTGCTTCGGAAACTACTACTGGTGTTCCAGGAATCGATCAAAGAGTAGACAGTTTGAGACATTACTCCCATGGAGAAAAGTCTTCATGGTGCCCCTTATATTCAATCCCGATGCAATTTCTGTCTTTCATCAAAACTCTGAACGTCCACAGATTACAGGAAGCCTCCAGATGTGCTTCGGGAACTACTACTGGTGTTCCAAAAATCGATCAAAGAGTAGACAGTTTGAGACATTACTCTAATGGAGAAAAGGCCGCATGGTGCCCGTTATATTCAATCCCGATGCAATTTCTGTCCTTCATCAAAACTCTGAATGTCCACAGATTACAGGAAGCCTCCAGATGTGCTTCGGAAACTACTACTGGTGTTCCAGGAATCGATCAAAGAGTAGACAGTTTGAGACATTACTCCCATGGAGAAAAGTCCGCATGGTGCCCGTTGTATTCAATCCCGATGCAATTTCTGTCTTTCATCAAAACTCTGAACGTCCACAGATTACAGGAAGCCTCCAGATATGCTTTGGGAACTACTACTGGTGTCCCAGGAATCGATCAAAGAGTAGACAGTTTGAGACATTACTCCCATGGAGAAAAGTCTTCATGGTGCCCGTTATATTCAACCCCGATGCAATTTCTGTCTTTCATCAAAACTCTGAACGTCCACAGATTACAGAAAGCCTCCAGATGTGCTTCGTGAACTACTACTGGTGTTCCAAAAATCGATCAAAGAGTAGAAAGTTTGAGACATTACTCTAATGGAGAAAAGGCCGCATGGTGCCCGTTATATTCAATCCCGATGCAATTTCTGTCCTTCATCAAAACTCTGAACGTCCACAGATTACAGGAAGCCTCCAGATGTGCTTCGGAAACTACTACTGGTGTTCCAGGAATCGATCAAAGAGTAGACAGTTTGAGACATTACTCCCATCGTGAAAAGTCCACATGGTGCCCGTTATATTCAATCCCGATGCAATTTCTGTCTTTCGTCAAAACTCTGAACGTCCACAGATTACAGGAAGCCTCCAGATATGCTTTGGGAACTACTACTGGTGTCCCAGGAATCGATCAAAGAGTAGACAGTTTGAGACATTACTCCCATGGAGAGAAGTCTTCATGGTGCCCGTTATATTCATTCCCGATGCAATTTCTGTCTTTCATCAAAACTCTGAACGTCCACAGATTACAGGAAGCCTCCAGATATGCTTTGGGAACTACTACCGCTGTCCCAGGAATCGATCAAAGAGTAGACAGTTTGAGACATTACTCCCATGGAGAAAAGTCTTCATGGTGCCCGTTATATTCAACCCCGATGCAATTTCGGTCTTTCATCATAACTCTGAACGTCCACAGATTACAGGAAGCCTCCAGATATGCTTTGAGAACTACTACTGGTGTTCCAGGAATCGATCAAAGAGTAGACAGTTTGAGACATTACTCCCATGGAGAAAAGTCTTCATGGTGCCCGTTATATTCAACCCCGATGCAATTTCTGTCTTTCATCAAAACTCTGAACGTCCACAGATTACAGAAAGCCTCCAGATGTGCTTTGGGAACTACTACTGGTGTTCCAAAAATCGATCAAAGAGTAGACAGTTTGAGACATTACTCTAATGGAGAAATTGCCGCATGGTGCCCGTTATATTCAATCCCGATGCAATTTCTGTCCTTCATCAAAACTCTGAACGTCCACAGATTACAGGAAGCCTCCAGATGTGCTTTTGGAACTACTACTGGTGTCCCAGGAATCGATCAAAGAGTAGACAGTTTGAGACATTACTCCCATGGAGAAAAGTCTTCATGGTGCCCGTTATATTCAACCCCGATGCAATTTCTGTCTTTCATCATAACTCTGAACGTCCACAGATTACAGGAAGCCTCCAGATATGCTTTGGGAACTACTACTGGTGTCCCAGGAATCGATCAAAGAGTAGACAGTTTGAGACATTACTCCCATGGAGAAAAGTCTTCATGGTGCCCGTTATATTCAACCCCGATGCAATTTCTGTCTTTCATCAAAACTCTGAACGTCCACAGATTACAGGAAGCCTCCAGATATGCTTTGGGAACTACTACTGCTGTCCCAGGAATCGATAGAAAGCGTAGACAGTTTGAGACATTACTCCCATGGAGAAAAGTCTTCATGGTGCCCGTTATATTCAACCCCGATGCAATTTCTGTCTTTCATCATAACTCTGAACGTCCACAGATTACAGGAAGCCTCCAGATATGCTTTGAGAACTACTACTGGTGTTCCAGGAATCGATCAAAGAGTAGACAGTTTGAGACATTACTCCCATGGAGAAAAGTCTTCATGGTGCCCGTTATATTCAACCCCGATTCAATTTCTGTGTTTCATCAAAACTCTGAACGTCCACAGATTACAGGAAGCCTCCAGATGTGCTTCGTGAACTACTACTGGTGTTCCAAAAATCGATCAAAGAGTAGACAGTTTTAGACATTACTCTAATGGAGAAAAGGCCGCATGGTGCCCGTTATATTCAATCCCTATGCAATTTCTGTCCTTCATCAAAACTCTGAACGTCCACAGATTACAGGAAGCCGCCAGATGTGCTTCGGAAACTACTACTGGTGTTCCAGGAATCGATCAAAGATTAGACAGTTTGAGACATTACTCCCATGGAGAAAAGTCTTCATGGTGCCCGTTATATTCAACCCCGATGCAATTTCTGTCTTTCATACAAACTCTGAACGTCCACAGATTAGAGGAAGCCTCCAGATATGCTTTGGGAACTACTACTGGTGTCCCAGGAATCGATCAAAGAGTAGACAGTTTGAGACATTACTCCCATGGAGAAACGTCTTTATGGCGCCCGTTATATTCAACCCCGATGCAATTTCTGTCTTTCATACAAACTCTGAACGTCCACAGATTACAGGAAGCCTCCAGATATGCTTTGAGAACTACTACTGGTGTTCCAGGAATCGATCAAAGAGTAGACAGTTTGAGACATTACTCCCATGGAGAGAAGTCTTCATGGTGCCCGTTATATGCAATCCCGATGCAATTTCTGTCTTTCATCAAAACTCTGAACGTCCACAGATTACAGGAAGCCTCCAGATGTGCTTCGGGAACTACTACTGGTGTTCCAAAAATCGATCAAAGAGTAGACAGTTTGAGACATTACTCTAATAGAGAAAAGGCCGCATGGTGCCCGTTATATTCAATCCCGATGCAATTTCTGTCCTTCATCAAAACTCTGAACGTCCACAGATTACAGGAAGCCTCCAGATGTGCTTCGGAAACTACTACTGGTGTTCCAGGAATCGATCAAAGAGTAGACAGTTTGAGACATTACTCCCATGGAGAAAAGTCTTCATGGTGCCCGTTATATTCAACCCCGATGCAATTTCTGTCTTTCATCAAAACTCTGAACGTCCACAGATTACAGGAAGCCTCCAGATGTGCTTTGGGAACTACTACTGGTGTTCCAGGAATCGATCAAAGAGTAGACAGTTTGAGACATTACTCCCATGGAGAAAAGTCTTCATGGTGCCCGTTATATTCAACCCCGATGCAATTTCTGTCTTTCATACAAACTCTGAACGTCCACAGATTACAGGAAGCCTCCAGATATGCTTTGGGAACTACTACTGCTGTCCCAGGAATCGATAGAAAGCGTAGACAGTTTGAGACATTACTCCCATGGAGAAAAGTCTTCATGGTGCCCGTTATATTCAACCCCGATGCAATTTCTGTCTTTCATCATAACTCTGAACGTCCACAGATTGCAGGAAGCCTCCAGATATGCTTTGAGAACTACTACTGGTGTTCCAGGAATCGATCAAAGAGTAGACAGTTTGAGACATTACTCCCATGGAGAAAAGTCTTCATGGTGCCCGTTATATTCAACCCCGATGCAATTTCTGTCTTTCATCAAAACTCTGAGCGTCCACAGATTACAGGAAGCCTCCAGATATGCTTTGGGAACTACTACTGGTGTCCCAGGAATCGATCAAAGAGTAGACAGTTTGAGACATTACTCCCATGAAGAAAAGTCTTCATGGTGCCCGTTATATTCAACCCCGATGCAATTTCTGTCTTTCATCAAAACTCTGAACGTCCACAGATTACAGGAAGCCTCCAGATATGCTTTGGGAACTACTACTGCTGTCCCAGGAATCGATAGAAAGCGTAGACAGTTTGAGACATTACTCCCATGGAGAAAAGTCTTCATGGTGCCCGTTATATTCAACCCCGATGCAATTTCTGTCTTTCATCATAACTCTGATTGTCCACAGATTACAGGAAGCCTCCAGATATGCTTTGAGAACTACTACTGGTGTTCCAGGAATCGATCAAAGAGTAGACAGTTTGAGACATTACTCCCATGGAGAAAAGTCTTCATGGTGCCCGTTATATTCAACCCCGATGCAATGTCTGTCTTTCATCAAAACTCCGAACGTCCACAGATTACAGGAAGCCTC
Organism: Schistocerca gregaria; assembly: GCF_023897955.1. Lineage (NCBI taxonomy): Eukaryota > Metazoa > Arthropoda > Insecta > Orthoptera > Acrididae > Schistocerca > Schistocerca gregaria. The sequence continues at coordinate 37,271,490 of NC_064930.1, forward strand.
CAGATGTGCTTCGTGAACTACTACTGGTGTTCCAAAAATCGATCAAAGAGTAGACAGTTTGAGACATTACTCTAATAGAGAAAAGGCCGCATGGTGCCCGTTATATTCAATCCCGATGCAATTTCTGTCCTTCATCAAAACTCTGAACGTCCACAGATTACAGGAAGCCTCCAGATGTGCTTCGGAAACTGCTACTGGTGTTCCAGGAATCGATCAAAGATTAGACAGTTTGAGACATTACTCCCATGGAGAAAAGTCTTCATGGTGCCCGTTATATTCAACCCCGATGCAATTTCTGTCTTTCATCATAACTCTGAACGTCCACAGATTACAGGAAGCCTCCAGATATGCTTTGAGAACTACTACTGGTGTTCAAGGAATCGATCAAAGAGTAGACAGTTTGAGACATTACTTCCATGGAGAAAAGTCTTCATGGTGCCCGTTATATTCAACCCCGATGCAATTTCTGTCTTTCATCAAAACTCTGAACGTCCACAGATTACAGGAAGCCTCCAGATGTGCTTTGGGAACTACTACTGGTGTTCCAGGAATCGATCAAAGAGTAGACAGTTTGAGACATTACTCCCATGGAGAAAAGTCTTCATGGTGCCCGTTATATTCAACCCCGATGCAATTTCTGTCTTTCATACAAACTCTGAACGTCCACAGATTACAGGAAGCCTCCAGATATGCTTTGGGAACTACTACTGGTGTCCCAGGAATCGATCAAAGAGTAGACAGTTTGAGACATTACTCCCATGGAGAAAAGTCTTCATGGTGCCCGTTATATTCAACCCCGATGCAATTTCTGTCTTTCATAGAAACTCTGAACGTCCACAGATTACAGGAAGCCTCCAGATATGCTTTGGGAACTACTACTGCTGTCCCAGGAATCGATAGAAAGCGTAGACAGTTTGAGACATTACTCCCATGGAGAAAAGTCTTCATGGTGCCCGTTATATTCAACCCCGATGCAATGTCTGTCTTTCATCAAAACTCCGAACGTCCACAGATTACAGGAAGCCTCCAGATGTGCTTTGGGAACTACTACTGCTGTCCCAGGAGTCGATCAAAGAGTAGACAGTTTGAGACATTACTCCCATGGAGAAAAGTCTTCATGGTGCCCGTTATATTCAACCCCGATGCAATTTCTGTCTTTCATACAAACTCTGAACGTCCACAGATTACAGGAAGCCTCCAGATATGCTTTGGGAACTACTACTGGTGTCCCAGGAATCGATCAAAGAGTAGACAGTTTGAGACATTACTCCCATGGAGAAAAGTCTTCATGGTGCCCGTTATATTCAACCCCGATGCAATTTCTGTCTTTCATACAAACTCTGAACGTCCACAGATTACAGGAAGCCTCCAGATATGCTTTGGGAACTACTACTGCTGTCCCAGGAATCGATAGAAAGCGTAGACAGTTTGAGACATTACTCCCATGGAGAAAAGTCTTCATGGTGCCCGTTATATTCAACCCCGATGCAATGTCTGTCTTTCATCAAAACTCCGAACGTCCACAGATTACAGGAAGCCTCCAGATGTGCTTTGGGAACTACTACTGGTGTTCCAGGAATCGATCAAAGATTAGACAGTTTGAGACATTACTCCCATGGAGAAAAGTCTTCATGGTGCCCGTTATATTCAACCCCGATGCAATTTCTGTCTTTCATACAAACTCTGAACGTCCACAGATTAGAGGAAGCCTCCAGATATGCTTTGGGAACTACTACTGGTGTCCCAGGAATCGATCAAAGAGTAGACAGTTTGAGACATTACTCCCATGGAGAAACGTCTTCATGGCGCCCGTTATATTCAACCCCGATGCAATTTCTGTCTTTCATACAAACTCTGAACGTCCACAGATTACAGGAAGCCTCCAGATATGCTTTGAGAACTACTACTGGTGTTCCAGGAATCGATCAAAGAGTAGACAGTTTGAGACATTACTCCCATGGAGAGAAGTCTTCATGGTGCCCGTTATATGCAATCCCGATGCAATTTCTGTCTTTCATCAAAACTCTGAACGTCCACAGATTACAGGAAGCCTCCAGATGTGCTTCGGGAACTACTACTGGTGTTCCAAAAATCGATCAAAGAGTAGACAGTTTGAGACATTACTCTAATAGTGAAAAGGCCGCATGGTGCCCGTTATATTCAATCCCGATGCAATTTCTGTCCTTCATCAAAACTCTGAACGTCCACAGATTACAGGAAGCCTCCAGATGTGCTTCGGAAACTACTACTGGTGTTCCAGGAATCGATCAAAGAGTAGACAGTTTGAGACATTACTCCCATGGAGAAAAGTCTTCATGGTGCCCGTTATATTCAACCCCGATGCAATTTCTGTCTTTCATCAAAACTCTGAACGTCCACAGATTACAGGAAGCCTCCAGATGTGCTTTGGGAACTACTACTGGTGTTCCAGGAATCGATCAAAGAGTAGACAGTTTGAGACATTACTCCCATGGAGAAAAGTCTTCATGGTGCCCGTTATATTCAACCCCGATGCAATTTCTGTCTTTCATACAAACTCTGAACGTCCACAGATTACAGGAAGCCTCCAGATATGCTTTGGGAACTACTACTGCTGTCCCAGGAATCGATAGAAAGCGTAGACAGTTTGAGACATTACTCCCATGGAGAAAAGTCTTCATGGTGCCCGTTATATTCAACCCCGATGCAATTTCTGTCTTTCATCATAACTCTGAACGTCCACAGATTGCAGGAAGCCTCCAGATATGCTTTGAGAACTACTACTGGTGTTCCAGGAATCGATCAAAGAGTAGACAGTTTGAGACATTACTCCCATGGAGAAAAGTCTTCATGGTGCCCGTTATATTCAACCCCGATGCAATTTCTGTCTTTCATCAAAACTCTGAACGTCCACAGATTACAGGAAGCCTCCAGATATGCTTTGGGAACTACTACTGGTGTCCCAGGAATCGATCAAAGAGTAGACAGTTTGAGACATTACTCCCATGAAGAAAAGTCTTCATGGTGCCCGTTATATTCAACCCCGATGCAATTTCTGTCTTTCATCAAAACTCTGAACGTCCACAGATTACAGGAAGCCTCCAGATATGCTTTGGGAACTACTACTGCTGTCCCAGGAATCGATAGAAAGCGTAGACAGTTTGAGACATTACTCCCATGGAGAAAAGTCTTCATGGTGCCCGTTATATTCAACCCCGATGCAATTTCTGTCTTTCATCATAACTCTGATTGTCCACAGATTACAGGAAGCCTCCAGATATGCTTTGAGAACTACTACTGGTGTTCCAGGAATCGATCAAAGAGTAGACAGTTTGAGACATTACTCCCATGGAGAAAAGTCTTCATGGTGCCCGTTATATTCAACCCCGATGCAATGTCTGTCTTTCATCAAAACTCCGAACGTCCACAGATTACAGGAAGCCTCCAGATGTGCTTCGTGAACTACTACTGGTGTTCCAAAAATCGATCAAAGAGTAGACAGTTTGAGACATTACTCTAATAGAGAAAAGGCCGCATGGTGCCCGTTATATTCAATCCCGATGCAATTTCTGTCCTTCATCAAAACTCTGAACGTCCACAGATTACAGGAAGCCTCCAGATGTGCTTCGGAAACTGCTACTGGTGTTCCAGGAATCGATCAAAGATTAGACAGTTTGAGACATTACTCCCATGGAGAAAAGTCTTCATGGTGCCCGTTATATTCAACCCCGATGCAATTTCTGTCTTTCATCATAACTCTGAACGTCCACAGATTACAGGAAGCCTCCAGATATGCTTTGAGAACTACTACTGGTGTTCAAGGAATCGATCAAAGAGTAGACAGTTTGAGACATTACTTCCATGGAGAAAAGTCTTCATGGTGCCCGTTATATTCAACCCCGATGCAATTTCTGTCTTTCATCAAAACTCTGAACGTCCACAGATTACAGGAAGCCTCCAGATGTGCTTTGGGAACTACTACTGGTGTTCCAGGAATCGATCAAAGAGTAGACAGTTTGAGACATTACTCCCATGGAGAAAAGTCTTCATGGTGCCCGTTATATTCAACCCCGATGCAATTTCTGTCTTTCATACAAACTCTGAACGTCCACAGATTACAGGAAGCCTCCAGATATGCTTTGGGAACTACTACTGGTGTCCCAGGAATCGATCAAAGAGTAGACAGTTTGAGACATTACTCCCATGGAGAAAAGTCTTCATGGTGCCCGTTATATTCAACCCCGATGCAATTTCTGTCTTTCATACAAACTCTGAACGTCCACAGATTACAGGAAGCCTCCAGATATGCTTTGGGAACTACTACTGCTGTCCCAGGAATCGATAGAAAGCGTAGACAGTTTGAGACATTACTCCCATGGAGAAAAGTCTTCATGGTGCCCGTTATATTCAACCCCGATGCAATGTCTGTCTTTCATCAAAACTCCGAACGTCCACAGATTACAGGAAGCCTCCAGATGTGCTTTGGGAACTACTACTGCTGTCCCAGGAGTCGATCAAAGAGTAGACAGTTTGAGACATTACTCCCATGGAGAAAAGTCTTCATGGTGCCCGTTATATTCAACCCCGATGCAATTTCTGTCTTTCATACAAACTCTGAACGTCCACAGATTACAGGAAGCCTCCAGATATGCTTTGGGAACTACTACTGGTGTCCCAGGAATCGATCAAAGAGTAGACAGTTTGAGACATTACTCCCATGGAGAAAAGTCTTCATGGTGCCCGTTATATTCAACCCCGATGCAATTTCTGTCTTTCATACAAACTCTGAACGTCCACAGATTACAGGAAGCCTCCAGATATGCTTTGGGAACTACTACTGCTGTCCCAGGAATCGATAGAAAGCGTAGACAGTTTGAGACATTACTCCCATGGAGAAAAGTCTTCATGGTGCCCGTTATATTCAACCCCGATGCAATGTCTGTCTTTCATCAAAACTCCGAACGTCCACAGATTACAGGAAGCCTCCAGATGTGCTTTGGGAACTACTACTGGTGTTCCAGGAATCGATCAAAGATTAGACAGTTTGAGACATTACTCCCATGGAGAAAAGTCTTCATGGTGCCCGTTATATTCAACCCCGATGCAATTTCTGTCTTTCATCATAACTCTGAACGTCCACAGATTACAGGAAGCCTCCAGATAAGCTTTGAGAACTACTACTGGTGTTCAAGGAATCGATCAAAGAGTAGACAGTTTGAGACATTACTTCCATGGAGAAAAGTCTTCATGGTGCCCGTTATATTCAACCCCGATGCAATTTCTGTCTTTCATCAAAACTCTGAACGTCCACAGATTACAGGAAGCCTCCAGATGTGCTTTGGGAACTACTACTGGTGTTCCAGGAATCGATCAAAGAGTAGACAGTTTGAGACATTACTCCCATGGAGAAAAGTCTTCATGGTGCCCGTTATATTCAACCCCGATGCAATTTCTGTCTTTCATACAAACTCTGAACGTCCACAGATTACAGGAAGCCTCCAGATATGCTTTGGGAACTACTACTGGTGTCCCAGGAATCGATCAAAGAGTAGACAGTTTGAGACATTACTCCCATGGAGAAAAGTCTTCATGGTGCCCGTTATATTCAACCCCGATGCAATTTCTGTCTTTCATACAAACTCTGAACGTCCACAGATTACAGGAAGCCTCCAGATATGCTTTGGGAACTACTACTGCTGTCCCAGGAATCGATAGAAAGCGTAGACAGTTTGAGACATTACTCCCATGGAGAAAAGTCTTCATGGTGCCCGTTATATTCAACCCCGATGCAATTTCTGTCTTTCATCATAACTCTGAACGTCCGCAGATTACAGGAAGCCTCCAGATATGCTTTGAGAACTACTACTGGTGTTCCAGGAATCGATCAAAGAGTAGACAGTTTGAGACATTACTCCCATGGAGAAAAGTCTTCATGGTGCCCGTTATATTCAACTCCGATGCAATGTCTGTCTTTCATCAAAACTCCGAACGTCCACAGATTACAGGAAGCCTCCAGATGTGCTTTGGGAACTACTACTGGTGTTCCAGGAATCGATCAAAGAGTAGACAGTTTGAGACATTACTCCCATGGAGAAAAGTCTTCATGGTGCCCGTTATATTCAACCCCGATGCAATTTCTGTCTTTCATACAAACTCTGAACGTCCACAGATTACAGGAAGCCTCCAGATATGCTTTGGGAACTACTACTGGTGTCCCAGGAATCGATCAAAGAGTAGACAGTTTGAGACATTACTCCCATTGAGAAACGTCTTCATGGCGCCCGTTATATTCAACCCCGATGCAATTTCTGTCTTTCATACAAACTCTGAACGTCCACAGATTACAGGAAGCCTCCAGATATGCTTTGAGAACTACTACTGGTGTTCCAGGAATCGATCAAAGAGTAGACAGTTTGAGACATTACTCCCATGGAGAAAAGTCTTCATGGTGCCCGTTATATTCAATCCCGATGCAATTTCTGTCTTTCATCAAAACTCTGAACGTCCACAGATTACAGGAAGCCTCCAGATGTGCTTCGGGAACTACTACTGGTGTTCCAAAAATCGATCAAAGAGTAGACAGTTTGAGACATTACTCTAATGGAGGAAAGGCCGCATGGTGCCCGTTATATTCAATCCCGATGCAATTTCTGTCCTTCATCAAAACTCTGAACGTCCACAGATTACAGGAAGCCTCCAGATGTGCTTCGGAAACTACTACTGGTGTTCCAGGAATCGATCAAAGAGTAGACAGTTTGAGACATTACTCCCATCGAGAAAAGTCCACATGGTGCCCGGTATATTCAATCCCGATGCAATTTCTGTCTTTCATCAAAACTCTGAACGTCCCCAGATTACAGGAAGCCTCCAGATATGCTTTGGGAACTACTACTGGTGTTCCAAAAATCGATCAAAGCGTAGACAGTTTGAGACATTACTCTAATGGAGAAAAGGCCGCATGGTGCCCGTTATATTCAATCCCGATGCAATTTCTGTCCTTCATCAAAACTCTGAACGTCCACAGATTACAGGAAGCCTCCAGATGTGCTTCGGAAACTACTACTGGTGTTCCAGGAATCGATCAAAGAGTAGACAGTTTGAGACATTACTCCCATGGAGAAAAGTCTTCATGGTGCCCGTTATATTCAATCCCGATGCAATTTCTGTCTTTCATCAAAACTCTGAACGTCCACAGATTACAGGAAGCCTCCAGATGTGCTTCGGGAACTACTACTGGTGTTCCAAAAATCGATCAAAGAGTAGACAGTTTGAGACATTACTCTAATGGAGAAAAGGCCGCATGGTGCCCGTTATATTCAATCCCGATGCAATTTCTGTCCTTCATCAAAACTCTGAATGTCCACAGATTACAGGAAGCCTCCAGATGTGCTTCGGAAACTACTACTGGTGTTCCAGGAATCGATCAAAGAGTAGACAGTTTGAGACATTACTCCCATGGAGAAAAGTCCGCATGGTGCCCGTTGTATTCAATCCCGATGCAATTTCTGTCTGTCATCAAAACTCTGAACGTCCACAGATTACAGGAAGCCTCCAGATATGCTTTGGGAACTAGTACTGGTGTCCCAGGAATCGATCAAAGAGTAGACAGTTTGAGACATTACTCCCATGGAGAAAAGTCTTCATGGTGCCCGTTATATTCAACCCCGATGCAATTTCTGTCTTTCATCAAAACTCTGAACGTCCACAGATTACAGAAAGCCTCCAGATGTGCTTCGTGAACTACTACTGGTGTTCCAAAAATCGATCAAAGAGTAGACAGTTTGAGACATTACTCTAATGGAGAAAAGGCCGCATGGTGCCCGTTATATTCAATCCCGATGCAATTTCTGTCCTTCATCAAAACTCTGAACGTCCACAGATTACAGGAAGCCTCCAGATGTGCTTCGGAAACTACTACTGGTGTTCCAGGAATCGATCAAAGAGTAGACAGTTTGAGACATTACTCCCATCGTGAAAAGTCCACATGGTGCCCGTTATATTCAATCCCGATGCAATTTCTGTCTTTCATCAAAACTCTGAACGTCCACAGATTACAGGAAGCCTCCAGATATGCTTTGGGAACTACTACTGGTGTCCCAGGAATCGATCAAAGAGTAGACAGTTTGAGACATTACTCCCATGGAGAAAAGTCTTCATAGTGCCCGTTATATTCAATCCCGATGCAATTTCTGTCTTTCATCAAAACTCTGAATGTCCACAGATTACAGGAAGCCTCCAGATATGCTTTGGGAACTACTACCGCTGTCCCAGGAATCGATAGAAAGCGTAGACAGTTTGAGACATTACTCCCATGGAGAAAAGTCTTCATGGTGCCCATTATATTCAACCCCAATGCAATTTTTGTCTTTCATCATAACTCTGAACGTCCACAGATTACAGGAAGCCTCCAGATATGCTTTGAGAACTACTACTGGTGTTCCAGGAATCGATCAAAGAGTAGACAGTTTGAGACATTACTCCCATGGAGAAAAGTCTTCATGGTGCCCGTTATATTCAACCCCGATGCAATTTCTGTCTTTCATCAAAACTCTGAACGTCCACAGATTACAGGAAGCCTATAGATGTGCTTTGGGAACTACTACTGGTGTTCCAAAAATCGATCAAAGAGTAGACAGTTTGAGACATTACTCTAATGGAGAAATTGCCGCATGGTGCCCGTTATATTCAATCCCGATGCAATTTCTGTCCTTCATCAAAACTCTGAACGTCCACAGATTACAGGAAGCCTCCAGATGTGCTTTGGGAACTACTACTGGTGTCCCAGGAATCGATAGAAAGCGTAGACAGTTTGAGACATTACTCCCATGGAGAAAGGTCTTCATGGTGCCCGTTATATTCAACCCCGATGCAATTTCTGTCTTTCATCATAACTCTGAACGACCACAGATTGCAGGAAGCCTCCAGATATGCTTTGAGAACTACTACTGGTGTTCCAGGAATCGATCAAAGAGTAGACAGTTTGAGACATTACTCCCATGGAGAAAAGTCTTCATGGTGCCCGTTATATTCAACCCCGATGCAATTTCTGTCTTTCATCAAAACTCTGAACGTCCACAGATTACAGGAAGCCTCCAGATATGCTTTGAGAACTACTACTGGTGTTCCAGGAATCGATCAAAGAGTAGACAGTTTGAGACATTACTCCCATGGAGAAAAGTCTTCATGGTGCCCGTTATATTCAACCCCGATGCAATTTCTGTCTTTCATCAAAACTCTGAACGTCCACAGATTACAGGAAGCCTCCAGATATGCTTTGGGAACTACTACTGCTGTCCCAGGAATCGATAGAAAGCGTAGACAGTTTGAGACATTACTCCCATGGAGAAAAGTCTTCATGGTGCCCGTTATATTCAACCCCGATGCAATTTCTGTCTTTCATCATAACTCTGAACGTCCACAGATTACAGGAAGCCTCCAGATATGCTTTGAGAACTACTACTGGTGTTCCAGGAATCGATCAAAGAGTAGACAGTTTGAGACATTACTCCCATGGAGAAAAGTCTTCATGGTGCCCGTTATATTCAACCCCGATGCAATTTCTGTGTTTCATCAAAACTCTGAACGTCCACAGATTACAGGAAGCCTCCAGATGTGCTTCGTGAACTACTACTGGTGTTCCAAAAATCGATCAAAGAGTAGACAGTTTGAGACATTACTGTAATGGAGAAAAGGCCGCATGGTGCCCGTTATATTCAATCCCTATGCAATTTCTGTCCTTCATCAAAACTCTGAACGTCCACAGATTACAGGAAGCCTCCAGATGTGCTTCGGAAACTACTACTGGTGTTCCAGGAATCGATCAAAGATTAGACAGTTTGAGACATTACTCCCATGGAGAAAAGTCTTCATGGTGCCCGTTATATTCAACCCCGATGCAATATCTGTCTTTCATCATAACTCTGAACGTCCACAGATTACAGGAAGCCTCCAGATATGCTTTGAGAACTACTACTGGTGTTCCAGGAATCGATCAAAGAGTAGACAGTTTGAGACATTACTCCCATGGAGAAAAGTCTTCATGGTGCCCGTTATATTCAACCCCGATGCAATTTCTGTCTTTCATCAAAACTCTGAACGTCCACAGATTACAGGAAGCCTCCAGATGTGCTTTGGGAACTACTACTGGTGTTCCAGGAATCGATCAAAGAGTAGACAGTTTGAGACATTACTCCCATGGAGAAAAGTCTTCATGGTGCCCGTTATATTCAACCCCGATGCAATTTCTGTCTTTCATACAAACTCTGAACGCCCACAGATTACAGGAAGCCTCCAGATATGCTTTGGGAACTACTACTGGTGTCCCAGGAATCGATCAAAGAGTAGACAGTTTGAGACATTACTCCCATGGAGAAACGTCTTCATGGCGCCCGTTATATTCAACCCCGATGCAATTTCTGTCTTTCATCAAAACTCTGAACGTCCACAGATTACAGGAAGCCTCCAGATATGCTTTGGGAACTACTACTGCTGTCCCAGGAATCGATTGAAAGCGTAGATAGTTTGAGACATTACTCCCATGGAGAAAAGTCTTCATGGTGCCCGTTATATTCAACCCCGATGCAATTTCTGTCTTTCATCATAACTCTGAACGTCCACAGATTACAGGAAGCCTCCAGATATGCTTTGAGAACTACTACTGGTGTTCCAGGAATCGATCAAAGAGTAGACAGTTTGAGACATTACTCCCATGGAGAAAAGTCTTCATGGTGCCCGTTATATTCAACCCCGATGCAATTTTTGTCTTTCATCAAAACTCTGAACGTCCACAGATTACAGGAAGCCTCCAGATGTGCTTTGGGAACTACTACTGGTGTTCCAGGAATCGATCAAAGAGTAGACAGTTTGAGACATTACTCCCATGGAGAAAAGTCTTCATGGTGCCCGTTATATTCAACCCCGATGCAATTTCTGTCTTTCATACAAACTCTGAACGTCCACAGATTACAGGAAGCCTCCAGATATGCTTTGGGAACTACTACTGGTGTTCCAGGAATCGATCAAAGAGTAGACAGTTTGAGACATTACTCCCATGGAGAAAAGTCTTCATGGTGCCCGTTATATTCAACCCCGATGCAATTTCTGTCTTTCATACAAACTCTGAACGTCCACAGATTACAGGAAGCCTCCAGATATGCTTTGGGAACTACTACTGGTGTCCCAGGAATCGATCAAAGAGTAGACAGTTTGAGACATTACTCCCATGGAGAAAAGTCTTCATGGTGCCCGTTATATTCAACCCCGATGCAATTTCTGTCTTTCATACAAACTCTGAACGTCCACAGATTACAGGAAGCCTCCAGATATGCTTTGGGAACTACTACTGCTGTCCCAGGAATCGATAGAAAGCGTAGACAGTTTGAGACATTACTCCCATGGAGAAAAGTCTTCATGGTGCCCGTTATATTCAACCCCGATGCAATTTCTGTCTTTCATCATAACTCTGAACGTCCGCAGATTACAGGAAGCCTCCAGATATGCTTTGAGAACTACTACTGGTGTTCCAGGAATCGATCAAAGAGTAGACAGTTTGAGACATTACTCCCATGGAGAAAAGTCTTCATGGTGCCCGTTATATTCAACCCCGATGCAATGTCTGTCTTTCATCAAAACTCCGAACGTCCACAGATTACAGGAAGCCTCCAGATGTGCTTTGGGAACTACTACTGGTGTTCCAGGAATCGATCAAAGGGTAGACAGTTTGAGACATTACTCCCATGGAGAAAAGTCTTCATGGTGCCCGTTATATTCAACCCCGATGCAATTTCTGTCTTTCATACAAACTCTGAACGTCCACAGATTACAGGAAGCCTCCAGATATGCTTTGAGAACTACTACTGGTGTTCCAGGAATCGATCAAAGAGTAGACAGTTTGAGACATTACTCCCATGGAGAAAAGTCTTCATGGTGCCCGTTATATTCAATCCCGATGCAATTTCTGTCTTTCATCAAAACTCTGAACGTCCACAGATTACAGGAAGCCTCCAGATGTGCTTCGGGAACTACTACTGGTGTTCCAAAAATCGATCAAAGAGTAGACAGTTTGAGACATTACTCTAATGGAGGAAAGGCCGCATGGTGCCCGTTATATTCAATCCCGATGCAATTTCTGTCCTTCATCAAAACTCTGAACGTCCACAGATTACAGGAAGCCTCCAGATGTGCTTCGGAAACTACTACTGGTGTTCCAGGAATCGATCAAAGAGTAGACAGTTTGAGACATTACTCCCATCGAGAAAAGTCCACATGGTGCCCGGTATATTCAATCCCGATGCAATTTCTGTCTTTCATCAAAACTCTGAACGTCCCCAGATTACAGGAAGCCTCCAGATATGCTTTGGGAACTACTACTGGTGTTCCAAAAATCGATCAAAGCGTAGACAGTTTGAGACATTACTCTAATGGAGAAAAGGCCGCATGGTGCCCGTTATATTCAATCCCGATGCAATTTCTGTCCTTCATCAAAACTCTGAACGTCCACAGATTACAGGAAGCCTCCAGATGTGCTTCGGAAACTACTACTGGTGTTCCAGGAATCGATCAAAGAGTAGACAGTTTGAGACATTACTCCCATGGAGAAAAGTCTTCATGGTGCCCGTTATATTCAATCCCGATGCAATTTCTGTCTTTCATCAAAACTCTGAACGTCCACAGATTACAGGAAGCCTCCAGATGTGCTTCGGGAACTACTACTGGTGTTCCAAAAATCGATCAAAGAGTAGACAGTTTGAGACATTACTCTAATGGAGAAAAGGCCGCATGGTGCCCGTTATATTCAATCCCGATGCAATTTCTGTCCTTCATCAAAACTCTGAATGTCCACAGATTACAGGAAGCCTCCAGATGTGCTTCGGAAACTACTACTGGTGTTCCAGGAATCGATCAAAGAGTAGACAGTTTGAGACATTACTCCCATGGAGAAAAGTCCGCATGGTGCCCGTTGTATTCAATCCCGATGCAATTTCTGTCTGTCATCAAAACTCTGAACGTCCACAGATTACAGGAAGCCTCCAGATATGCTTTGGGAACTAGTACTGGTGTCCCAGGAATCGATCAAAGAGTAGACAGTTTGAGACATTACTCCCATGGAGAAAAGTCTTCATGGTGCCCGTTATATTCAACCCCGATGCAATTTCTGTCTTTCATCAAAACTCTGAACGTCCACAGATTACAGAAAGCCTCCAGATGTGCTTCGTGAACTACTACTGGTGTTCCAAAAATCGATCAAAGAGTAGACAGTTTGAGACATTACTCTAATGGAGAAAAGGCCGCATGGTGCCCGTTATATTCAATCCCGATGCAATTTCTGTCCTTCATCAAAACTCTGAACGTCCACAGATTACAGGAAGCCTCCAGATGTGCTTCGGAAACTACTACTGGTGTTCCAGGAATCGATCAAAGAGTAGACAGTTTGAGACATTACTCCCATCGTGAAAAGTCCACATGGTGCCCGTTATATTCAATCCCGATGCAATTTCTGTCTTTCATCAAAACTCTGAACGTCCACAGATTACAGGAAGCCTCCAGATATGCTTTGGGAACTACTACTGGTGTCCCAGGAATCGATCAAAGAGTAGACAGTTTGAGACATTACTCCCATGGAGAAAAGTCTTCATAGTGCCCGTTATATTCAATCCCGATGCAATTTCTGTCTTTCATCAAAACTCTGAATGTCCACAGATTACAGGAAGCCTCCAGATATGCTTTGGGAACTACTACCGCTGTCCCAGGAATCGATAGAAAGCGTAGACAGTTTGAGACATTACTCCCATGGAGAAAAGTCTTAATGGTGCCCATTATATTCAACCCCAATGCAATTTCTGTCTTTCATCATAACTCTGAACGTCCACAGATTACAGGAAGCCTCCAGATATGCTTTGAGAACTACTACTGGTGTTCCAGGAATCGATCAAAGAGTAGACAGTTTGAGACATTACTCCCATGGAGAAAAGTCTTCATGGTGCCCGTTATATTCAACCCCGATGCAATTTCTGTCTTTCCTCAAAACTCTGAACGTCCACAGATTACAGGAAGCCTATAGATGTGCTTTGGGAACTACTACTGGTGTTCCAAAAATCGATCAAAGAGTAGACAGTTTGAGACATTACTCTAATGGAGAAATTGCCGCATGGTGCCCGTTATATTCAATCCCGATGCAATTTCTGTCCTTCATCAAAACTCTGAACGTCCACAGATTACAGGAAGCCTCCAGATGTGCTTTGGGAACTACTACTGGTGTCCCAGGAATCGATAGAAAGCGTAGACAGTTTGAGACATTACTCCCATGGAGAAAGGTCTTCATGGTGCCCGTTATATTCAACCCCGATGCAATTTCTGTCTTTCATCATAACTCTGAACGACCACAGATTGCAGGAAGCCTCCAGATATGCTTTGAGAACTACTACTGGTGTTCCAGGAATCGATCAAAGAGTAGACAGTTTGAGACATTACTCCCATGGAGAAAAGTCTTCATGGTGCCCGTTATATTCAACCCCGATGCAATTTCTGTCTTTCATCAAAACTCTGAACGTCCACAGATTACAGGAAGCCTCCAGATATGCTTTGAGAACTACTACTGGTGTTCCAGGAATCGATCAAAGAGTAGACAGTTTGAGACATTACTCCCATGGAGAAAAGTCTTCATGGTGCCCGTTATATTCAACCCCGATGCAATTTCTGTCTTTCATCAAAACTCTGAACGTCCACAGATTACAGGAAGCCTCCAGATATGCTTTGGGAACTACTACTGCTGTCCCAGGAATCGATAGAAAGCGTAGACAGTTTGAGACATTACTCCCATCGAGAAAAGTCTTCATGGTGCCCGTTATATTCAACCCCGATGCAATTTCTGTCTTTCATCATAACTCTGAACGTCCACAGATTACAGGAAGCCTCCAGATATGCTTTGAGAACTACTACTGGTGTTCCAGGAATCGATCAAAGAGTAGACAGTTTGAGACATTACTCCCATGGAGAAAAGTCTTCATGGTGCCCGTTATATTCAACCCCGATGCAATTTCTGTGTTTCATCAAAACTCTGAACGTCCACAGATTACAGGAAGCCTCCAGATGTGCTTCGTGAACTACTACTGGTGTTCCAAAAATCGATCAAAGAGTAGACAGTTTGAGACATTACTCTAATGGAGAAAAGGCCGCATGGTGCCCGTTATATTCAATCCCTATGCAATTTCTGTCCTTCATCAAAACTCTGAACGTCCACAGATTACAGGAAGCCTCCAGATGTGCTTCGGAAACTACTACTGGTGTTCCAGGAATCGATCAAAGATTAGACAGTTTGAGACATTACTCCCATGGAGAAAAGTCTTTATGGTGCCCGTTATATTCAACCCCGATGCAATTTCTGTCTTTCATCATAACTCTGAACGTCCACAGATTACAGGAAGCCTCCAGATATGCTTTGAGAACTATTACTGGTGTTCCAGGAATCGATCAAAGAGTAGACAGTTTGAGACATTACTCCCATGGAGAAAAGTCTTCATGGTGCCCGTTATATTCAACCCCGATGCAATTTCTGTCTTTCATCAAAACTCTGAACGTCCACAGATTACAGGAAGCCTCCAGATGTGCTTTGGGAACTACTACTGGTGTTCCAGGAATCGATCAAAGAGTAGACAGTTTGAGACATTACTCCCATGGAGAAAAGTCTTCATGGTGCCCGTTATATTCAACCCCGATGCAATTTCTGTCTTTCATACAAACTCTGAACGCCCACAGATTACAGGAAGCCTCCAGATATGCTTTGGGAACTACTACTGGTGTCCCAGGAATCGATCAAAGAGTAGACAGTTTGAGACATTACTCCCATGGAGAAACGTCTTCATGGCGCCCGTTATATTCAACCCCGATGCAATTTCTGTCTTTCATCAAAACTCTGAACGTCCACAGATTACAGGAAGCCTCCAGATATGCTTTGGGAACTACTACTGCTGTCCCAGGAATCGATTGAAAGCGTAGATAGTTTGAGACATTACTCCCATGGAGAAAAGTCTTCATGGTGCCCGTTATATTCAACCCCGATGCAATTTCTGTCTTTCATCATAACTCTGAACGTCCACAGATTACAGGAAGCCTCCAGATATGCTTTGAGAACTACTACTGGTGTTCCAGGAATCGATCAAAGAGTAGACAGTTTGAGACATTACTCCCATGGAGAAAAGTCTTCATGGTGCCCGTTATATTCAACCCCGATGCAATTTCTGTCTTTCATCAAAACTCTGAACGTCCACAGATTACAGGAAGCCTCCAGATGTGCTTTGGGAACTACTACTGGTGTTCCAGGAATCGATCAAAGAGTAGACAGTTTGAGACATTACTCCCATGGAGAAAAGTCTTCATGGTGCCCGTTATATTCAACCCCGATGCAATTTCTGTCTTTCATACAAACTCTGAACGTCCACAGATTACAGGAAGCCTACAGATATGCTTTGGGAACTACTACTGCTGTCCCAGGAATCGATAGAAAGCGTAGACAGTTTGAGACATTACTCCCATGGAGAAAAGTCTTCATGGTGCCCGTTATATTCAACCCCGATGCAATTTCTGTCTTTCATCATAACTCTGAACGTCCACAGATTGCAGGAAGCCTCCAGATATGCTTTGAGAACTACTACTGGTGTTCCAGGAATCGATCAAAGAGTAGACAGTTTGAGACATTACTCCCATGGAGGAAAGTCTTCATGGTGCCCGTTATATTCAACCCTGATGCAATTTCTGTCTTTCATCAAAACTCTGAACGCCCACAGATTACAGGAAGCCTCCAGATATGCTTTGGGAACTACTACTGGTGTCCCAGGAATCGATCAAAGAGTAGACAGTTTGAGACATTACTCCCATGAAGAAAAGTCTTCATGGTGCCCGTTATATTCAACCCCGATGCAATTTCTGTCTTTCATCAAAACTCTGAACGTCCACAGATTACAGGAAGCCTCCAGATATGCTTTGGGAACTACTACTGCTGTCCCAGGAATCGATAGAAAGCGTAGACAGTTTGAGACATTACTGAAATGGAGAAAAGTCTTCATGGTGCCCGTTATATTCAACCCCGATGCAATTTCTGTCTTTCATCATAACTCTGAACGTCCACAGATTACAGGAAGCCTCCAGATATGCTTTGAGAACTACTACTGGTGTCCCAGGAATCGATCAAAGAGTAGACAGTTTGAGACATTACTCCCATGGAGAAAAGTCTTCATGGTGCCCGTTATATTCAACCCCGATGCAATTTCTGTCTTTCATCAAAACTCTGAACGTCCACAGATTACAGGAAGCCTCCAGATGTGCTTTGGGAACTACTACTGGTGCTCCAGGAATCGATCAAAGAGTAGACAGTTTGAGACATTACTCCCATAGAGAAAAGTCTTCATGGTGCCCGTTATATTCAACCCCGATGCAATTTCTGTCTTTCATACAAACTCTGAACGTCCACAGATTACAGGAAGCCTCCAGATATGCTTTGGGAACTACTACTGGTGGCCCAGGAATCGATCAAAGAGTAGACAGTTTGAGACATTACTCCCATGGAGAGAAGTCTTCATGGTGCCCGTTATATGCAATCCCGATGCAATTTCTGTCTTTCATCAAAACTCTGAACGTCCACAGATTACAGGAAGCCTCCAGATGTGCTTCGGGAACTACTACTGGTGTTCCAAAAATCGATCAAAGAGTAGACAGTTTGAGACATTACTCTAATGGAGAAAAGGCCGCATGGTGCCCGTTATATTCAATCCCGATGCAATTTCTGTCCTTCATTAAAACTCTGAACGTCCACAGATTACAGGAAGCCTCCAGATGTGCTTCGGAATCTACTACTGGTGTTCCAGGAATCGATCAAAGAGTAGACAGTTTGAGACATTACTCCCATGGAGAAGAGTCCGCATGGTGCCCGTTATATTCAATCCCGATGCAATTTCTGTCTTTCATCAAAACTCTGAACGTCCACAGATTACAGGAAGCCTCCAGATATGCTTTGGGAACTACTACTGCTGTCCCAGGAATCGATAGAAAGCGTAGACAGTTTGAGACATTACTCCCATGGAGAAAAGTCTTCATGGTGCCCGTTATATTCAACCCCGATGCAATTTCAGTCTTTCATCAATACTCTGAACGTCCACAGATTACAGGAAGCCTCCAGATGTGCTTTGGGAACTACTACTGGTGTTCCAGGAATCGATCAAAGAGTAGACAGTTTGAGACATTACTCCCATGGAGAAAAGTCTTCATGGTGCCCGTTATATTCAACCCCGATGCAATTTCTGTCTTTCATACAAACTCTGAACGTCCACAGATTACAGGAAGCCTCCAGATATGCTTTGGGAACTACTACTGCTGTCCCAGGAATCGAGAGAAAGCGTAGACAGTTTGAGACATTACTCCCACGGAGAAAAGTCTTCATGGTGAACGTTATATTCAACCCCGATGCAATTTCTGTCTTTCATCATAACTCTGAACGTCCACAGATTACAGGAAGCCTCCAGATATGCTTTGAGAACTACTACTGGTGTTCCAGGAATCGATCAAAGAGTAGACAGTTTGAGACATTACTCCCATGGACAAAAGTCTAAATGGTGCCGGTTATATTCAACCCCGATGCAATTTCTGTCTTTCATCAAAACTCTGAACGTCCACAGATTACAGGAAGCCTCCAGATGTGCTTTGGGAACTACTACTGGTGTTCCAGGAATCGATCAAAGAGTAGACAGTTTGAGACATTACTCCCATGGAGAAAAGTCTTCATGGTGCCCGTTATATTCAACCCCGATGCAATTTCTGTCTTTCATCATAACTCTGAACGTCCACAGATTACAGGAAGCCTCCAGATATGCTTTGGGAACTACTACTGGTGTCCCAGGAATCGATCAAAGAGTAGACAGTTTGAGAAATTACTCCCATGGAGAAAAGTCTTCATGGTGCCCGTTATATTCAACCCCGATGCAATTTCTGTCTTTCATCATAACTCTGAACGTCCACAGATTACAGGAAGCCTCCAGATATGCTTTGGGAACTACTACTGGTGTTCCAGGAATCGATCAAAGAGTAGACAGTTTGAGACATTACTCCCATGGAGAAAAGTCTTCATGGTGCCCGTTATATTCAACCCCGATGCAATTTCTGTCTTTCATCAAAACTCTGAACGTCCACAGATTACAGGAAGCCTCCAGATGTGCTTTGGGAACTACTACTGGTGTTCCAGGAATCGATCAAAGAGTAGACAGTTTGAGACATTACTCCCATGGAGAAAAGTCTTCATGGTGCACGTTATATTCAACCCCGATGCAATTTCTGTCTTTCATACAAACTCTGAACGTCCACAGATTACAGAAAGCCTACAGATATGCTTTGGGAACTACTACTGCTGTCCCAGGAATCGATAGAAAGCGTAGACAGTTTGAGACATTACTCCCATGGAGAAAAGTCTTCATGGTGCCCGTTATATTCAACCCCGATGCAATTTCTGTCTTTCATCATAACTCTGAACGTCCACAGATTGCAGGAAGCCTCCAGATATGCTTTGGGAACTACTACTGCTGTCCCAGGAATCGATAGAAAGCGTAGACAGTTTGAGACATTACTGAAATGGAGAAAAGTCTTCATGGTGCCCGTTATATTCAACCCCGATGCAATTTCTGTCTTTCATCATAACTCTGAACGTCCACAGATTGCAGGAAGCCTCCAGATATGCTTTCAGAACTACTACTGGTGTTCCAGGAATCGATCAAAGAGTAGACAGTTTGAGACATTACTCCCATGGAGGAAAGTCTTCATGGTGCCCGTTATATTCAACCCTGATGCAATTTCTGTCTTTCATCAAAACTCTGAACGTCCACAGATTACAGGAAGCCTCCAGATATGCTTTGGGAACTACTACTGGTGTCCCAGGAATCGATCAAAGAGTAGACAGTTTGAGACATTACTCCCATGAAGAAAAGTCTTCATGGTGCCCGTTATATTCAACCCCGATGCAATTTCTGTCTTTCATCAAAACTCTGAACGTCCACAGATTACAGGAAGCCTCCAGATATGCTTTGGGAACTACTACTGCTGTCCCAGGAATCGATAGAAAGCGTAGACAGTTTGAGACATTACTGAAATGGAGAAAAGTCTTCATGGTGCCCGTTATATTCAACCCCGATGCAATTTCTGTCTTTCATCATAACTCTGAACGTCCACAGATTACAGGAAGCCTCCAGATATGCTTTGAGAACTACTACTGGTGTCCCAGGAATCGATCAAAGAGTAGACAGTTTGAGACATTACTCCCATGGAGAAAAGTCTTCATGGTGCCCGTTATATTCAACCCCGATGCAATTTCTGTCTTTCATCAAAACTCTGAACGTCCACAGATTACAGGAAGCCTCCAGATGTGCTTTGGGAACTACTACTGGTGCTCCAGGAATCGATCAAAGAGTAGACAGTTTGAGACATTACTCCCATAGAGAAAAGTCTTCATGGTGCCCGTTATATTCAACCCCGATGCAATTTCTGTCTTTCATACAAACTCTGAACGTCCACAGATTACAGGAAGCCTCCAGATATGCTTTGGGAACTACTACTGGTGGCCCAGGAATCGATCAAAGAGTAGACAGTTTGAGACATTACTCCCATGGAGAGAAGTCTTCATGGTGCCCCTTATATGCAATCCCGATGCAATTTCTGTCTTTCATCAAAACTCTGAACGTCCACAGATTACAGGAAGCCTCCAGATGTGCTTCGGGAACTACTACTGGTGTTCCAAAAATCGATCAAAGAGTAGACAGTTTGAGACATTACTCTAATGGAGAAAAGGCCGCATGGTGCCCGTTATATTCAATCCCGATGCAATTTCTGTCCTTCATTAAAACTCTGAACGTCCACAGATTACAGGAAGCCTCCAGATGTGCTTCGGAATCTACTACTGGTGTTCCAGGAATCGATCAAAGAGTAGACAGTTTGAGACATTACTCCCATGGAGAAGAGTCCGCATGGTGCCCGTTATATTCAATCCCGATGCAATTTCTGTCTTTCATCAAAACTCTGAACGTCCACAGATTACAGGAAGCCTCCAGATATGCTTTGGGAACTACTACTGCTGTCCCAGGAATCGATAGAAAGCGTAGACAGTTTGAGACATTACTCCCATGGAGAAAAGTCTTCATGGTGCCCGTTATATTCAACCCCGATGCAATTTCAGTCTTTCATCAATACTCTGAACGTCCACAGATTACAGGAAGCCTCCAGATGTGCTTTGGGAACTACTACTGGTGTTCCAGGAATCGATCAAAGAGTAGACAGTTTGAGACATTACTCCCATGGAGAAAAGTCTTCATGGTGCCCGTTATATTCAACCCCGATGCAATTTCTGTCTTTCATACAAACTCTGAACGTCCACAGATTACAGGAAGCCTCCAGATATGCTTTGGGAACTACTACTGCTGTCCCAGGAATCGAGAGAAAGCGTAGACAGTTTGAGACATTACTCCCACGGAGAAAAGTCTTCATGGTGAACGTTATATTCAACCCCGATGCAATTTCTGTCTTTCATCATAACTCTGAACGTCCACAGATTACAGGAAGCCTCCAGATATGCTTTGAGAACTACTACTGGTGTTCCAGGAATCGATCAAAGAGTAGACAGTTTGAGACATTACTCCCATGGACAAAAGTCTAAATGGTGCCGGTTATATTCAACCCCGATGCAATTTCTGTCTTTCATCAAAACTCTGAACGTCCACAGATTACAGGAAGCCTCCAGATGTGCTTTGGGAACTACTACTGGTGTTCCAGGAATCGATCAAAGAGTAGACAGTTTGAGACATTACTCCCATGGAGAAAAGTCTTCATGGTGCCCGTTATATTCAACCCCGATGCAATTTCTGTCTTTCATACAAACTCTGAACGTCCACAGATTACAGGAAGCCTCCAGATATGCTTTGGGAACTACTACTGGTGTCCCAGGAATCGATCAAAGAGTAGACAGTTTGAGAAATTACTCCCATGGAGAAAAGTCTTCATGGTGCCCGTTATATTCAACCCCGATGCAATTTCTGTCTTTCATCATAACTCTGAACGTCCACAGATTACAGGAAGCCTCCAGATATGCTTTGGGAACTACTACTGGTGTTCCAGGAATCGATCAAAGAGTAGACAGTTTGAGACATTACTCCCATGGAGAAAAGTCTTCATGGTGCCCGTTATATTCAACCCCGATGCAATTTCTGTCTTTCATCAAAACTCTGAACGTCCACAGATTACAGGAAGCCTCCAGATGTGCTTTGGGAACTACTACTGGTGTTCCAGGAATCGATCAAAGAGTAGACAGTTTGAGACATTACTCCCATGGAGAAAAGTCTTCATGGTGCACGTTATATTCAACCCCGATGCAATTTCTGTCTTTCATACAAACTCTGAACGTCCACAGATTACAGGAAGCCTCCAGATATGCTTTGAGAACTACTACTGGTGTCCCAGGAATCGATCAAAGAGTAGACAGTTTGAGACATTACTCCCATGGAGAAAAGTCTTCATGGTGCCCGTTATATTCAACCCCGATGCAATTTCTGTCTTTCATCATAACTCTGAACGTCCACAGATTACAGGAAGCCTCCAGATGTGCTTCGGAAACTACTACTGGTGTTCCAGGAATCGATCAAAGAGTAGACAGTTTGAGACATTACTCCCATGGAGAAAAGTCTTCATGGTGCCCGTTATATTCAACCCCGATGCAATTTCTGTCTTTCATCATAACTCTGAACGTACACAGATTACAGGAAGCCTCCAGATATGCTTTGAGAACTACTACTGGTGTTCCAGGAATCGATCAAAGAGTAGACAGTTTGAGACATTACTCCCATGGAGAAAAGTCTTCATGGTGCCCGTTATATTCAACCCCGATGCAATTTCTGTCTTTCATCAAAACTCTGAACGTCCACAGATTACAGGAAGCCTCCAGAT
Organism: Schistocerca gregaria; assembly: GCF_023897955.1. Classification (NCBI taxonomy): domain Eukaryota; kingdom Metazoa; phylum Arthropoda; class Insecta; order Orthoptera; family Acrididae; genus Schistocerca; species Schistocerca gregaria. Next base: position 37,294,434 of record NC_064930.1, read on the forward strand.
GTGCTTTGGGAACTACTACTGGTGTTCCAGGAATCGATCAAAGAGTAGACAGTTTGAGACATTACTCCCATGGAGAAAAGTCTTCATGGTGCACGTTATATTCAACCCCGATGCAATTTCCGTCTTTCATACAAACTCTGAACGTCCACAGATTACAGGAAGCCTCCAGATACGCTTTGGGAACTACTACTGGTGTCCCAGGAATCGATCAAAGAGTAGACAGTTTGAGACATTACTCCCATGGAGAAACGTCTTCATGGCGCCCGTTATATTCAACCCCGATGCAATTTCTGTCTTTCATACAAACTCTGAACGTCCACAGATTACAGGAAGCCTCCAGATATGCTTTGAGAACTACTACTTGTGTTCCAGGAATCGATCAAAGAGTAGACAGTTTGAGACATTACTCCCATGGAGAGAAGTCTTCATGGTGCCCGTTATATGCAATCCCGATGGAATTTCTGTCTTTCATCAAAACTCTGAACGTCCACAGATTACAGGAAGCCTCCAGATGTGCTTCGGGAACTACCACTGGTGTTCCAAAAATCGATCAAAGAGTAGACAGTTTGAGACATTACTCTAATGGAGAAAAGGCCGCATGGTGCCCGTTATATTCAATCCCGATGCAATTTCTGTCCTTCATCAAAACTCTGAACGTCCACAGATTACAGGAAGCCTCCAGATGTGCTTCGGAAACTACTACTGGTGTTCCAGGAATCGATCAAAAAGTAGACAGTTTGAGACATTACTCCCATGGAGAAGAGTCCGCAAGGTGCCTGTTATATTCAATCCCGATGCAATTTCTGTCTTTCATCAAAACTCTGAACGTCCACAGATTACAGGAAGCCTCCAGATATGCTTTGGGAACTACTACTGCTGTCCCAGGAATCTATAGAAAGCGTAGACAGTTTGAGACATTACTCCCATGGAGAAAAGTCTTCATGGTGCCCGTTATATTCAACCCCGATGCAATTTCTGTGTTTCATCATAACTCTGAACGTCCACAGATTGCAGGAAGCCCCAGATATGCTTTGAGAACTACTACTGGTGTTCCAGGAATCGATCAAAGAGTAGACAGTTTGAGACATTACTCCCATGGAGAAAAGTCTTCATGGTGCCCGTTGTATTCAACCCCGATGCAATTTCTGTCTTTCATCAAAACTCTGAACGTCCACAGATTACAGGAAGCCTCCAGATATGCTTTGGGAACTACTACTGCTGTCCCAGGAATCGATAGAAAGCGTAGACAGTTTGAGACATTACTCCCATGGAGAAAAGTCTTCATGGTGCCCGTTATATTCAACCCCGATGCAATTTCTGTCTTTCATCAAAACTCTGAACGTCCACAGATTACAGGAAGCCTCCAGATGTGCTTCGGGAACTACTACTGGTGTTCCAAAAATCGATCAAAGAGTAGACAGTTTGAGACATTACTCTAATGGAGAAAAGGCCGCATGGTGCCCGTTATATTCAATCCCGATGCAATTTCTGTCCTTCATCAAAACTCTGAACGTCCACAGATTACAGGAAGCCTCCAGATGTGCTTCGTGAACTACTACTGGTGTTCCAAAAATCGATCAAAGAGTAGACAGTTTGAGACATTACTCTAATGGAGAAAAGGCCGCATGGTGCCCGTTATATTCAATCCCGATGCAATTTCTGTCCTTCATCAAAACTCTGAACGTCCACAGATTACAGGAAGCCTCCAGATGTGCTTCGGAAACTACTACTTGTGTTCCAGGAATCGATCAAAGATTAGACAGTTTGAGACATTACTCCCATGGAGAAAAGTCTTCATGGTGCCCGTTATATTCAACCCCGATGCAATTTCTGTCTTTCATCATAACTCTGAACGTCCACAGATTACAGGAAGCCTCCAGATATGCTTTGAGAACTACTACTGGTGTTCCAGGAATCGATCAAAGAGTAGACAGTTTGAGACATTACTCCCATGGAGAAAAGTCTTCATGGTGCCCGTTATATTCAACCCCGATGCAATTTCTGTCTTTCATACAAACTCTGAACGTCCACAGATTACAGGAAGCCTCCAGATATGCTTTGGGAACTACTACTGGTGTCCCAGGAATCGATCAAAGAGTAGACAGTTTGAGACATTACTCCCATGGAGAAACGTCTTCATGGCGCCCGTTATATTCAACCCCGATGCAATTTCTGTCTTTCATACAAACTCTGAACGTCCACAGATTACAGGAAGCCTCCAGATATGCTTTGAGAACTACTACTGGTGTTCCAGGAATCGATCAAAGAGTAGACAGTTTGAGACATTACTCCCATGGAGAGAAGTCTTCATGGTGCCCGTTATATGCAATCCCGATGCAATTTCTGTCTTTCATCAAAACTCTGAACGTCCACAGATTACAGGAAGCCTCCAGATGTGCTTCGGGAACTACTACTGGTGTTCCAAAAATCGATCAAAGAGTAGACAGTTTGAGACATTACTCTAATGGAGAAAAGGCCGCATGGTGCCCGTTATATTCAATCCCGATGCAATTTCTGTCTTTCATCAAAACTCTGAACGTCCACAGATTACAGGAAGCCTCCAGATTTGCTTCGGAAACTACTACTGGTGTTCCAGGAATCGATCAAAGAGTAGACAGTTTGAGACATTACTCCCATGGAGAAGAGTCCGCATGGTGCCCGTTATATTCAATCCCGATGCAATTTCTGTCTTTCATCAAAACTCTCAACGTCCACAGATTACAGGAAGCCTCCAGATATGCTTTGGGAACTACTACTGCTGTCCCAGGAATCGATAGAAAGCGTAGACAGTTTGAGACATTACTCCCATGGAGAAAAGTCTTCATGGTGCCCGTTATATTCAACCCCGATGCAATTTCTGTCTTTCATCAAAACTCTGAACGTCCACAGGTTACAGGAAGCCTCCAGATGTGCTTTGGGAACTACTACTGGTGTTCCAGGAATCGATCAAAGAGTAGAGAGTTTGAGACATTACTCCCATGGAGAAAAGTCTTCATGGTGCCCGTTATATTCAACCCCGATGCAATTTCTGTCTTTCATACAAACTCTGAACGTCCACAGATTACAGGAAGCCTCCAGATATGCTTTGGGAACTACTACTGCAGTCCCAGGAATCGATAGAAAGCGTAGACAGTTTGAGACATTACTCCCATGGAGAAAAGTCTTCATGGTGCCCGTTATATTCAACCCCGATGCAATTTCTGTCTTTCATCATAACTCTGAACGTCCACAGATTACAGGAAGCCTCCAGATATGCTTTGAGAACTACTACTGGTGTTCCAGGAATCGATCAAAGAGTAGACAGTTTGAGACGTTACTCCCATGGAGAAAAGTATTCATGGTGCCGGTTATATTCAACCCCGATGCAATTTCTGTCTTTCATCAAAACTCTGAACGTCCACAGATTACAGGAAGCCTCCAGATGTGCTTCTGGAACTACTACTGGTGTTCCAGGAATCGATCAAAGAGTAGACAGTTTGAGACATTACTCCCATGGAGAAAAGTCTTCATGGTGCCCGTTATATTCAACCCCGATGCAATTTCTGTCTTTCATACAAACTCTGAACGTCCACAGATTACAGGAAGCCTCCAGATATGCTTTGGGAACTACTACTGGTGTCCCAGGAATCGATCAAAGTGTAGACAGTTTGAGACACTACTCCCATGGAGAAAAGTCTTCATGGTGCCCGTTATATTCAACCCCGATGCAATTTCTGTCTTTCATCATAACTCTGAACGTCCACAGATGACAGGAAGCCTCCAGATATGCTTTGAGAACTACTACTGGTGTTCCAGGAATCGATCAAAGAGTAGACAGTTTGAGACATTACTCCCATGGAGAAAAGTCTTCATGGTGCCCGTTATATTCAACCCCGATGCAATTTCTGTCTTTCATACAAACTCTGAACGTCCACAGATTACAGGAAGCCTCCAGATATGCTTTGGGAACTACTACTGCTGTCCCAGGAATCGATAGAAAGCGTAGACAGTTTGAGACATTACTCCCATGGAGAAAAGTCTCCATGGTGCCCGTTATATTCAACCCCGATGCAATTTCTGTCTTTCATCATAACTCTGAACGTCCACAGATTACAGGAAGCCTCCAGATATGCTTTGAGAACTACTACTGGTGTTCCAGGAATCGATCAAAGAGTAGACAGTTTGAGACATTACTCTAATGGAGAAAAGGCCGCATGGTGCCCGTTATATTCAATCCCGATGCAATTTCTGTCCTTCATCAAAACTCTGAACGTCCACAGATTACAGGAAGCCTCCAGATGTGCTTCGGAAACTACTACTGGTGTTCCAGGAATCGATCAAAGAGTAGACAGTTTGAGACATTACTCCCATGGAGAAAAGTCTTCATGGTGCCCGTTATATTCAACCCCGATGCAATTTCTGTCTTTCATCATAACTCTGAACGTCCACAGATTACAGGATGCCTCCAGATATGCTTTGAGAACTACTACTGGTGTTCCAGGAATCGATCAAAGAGTAGACAGTTTGAGACATTACTCCCATGGAGAAAAGTCTTCATGGTGCCCGTTATATTCAACCCCGATGCAATTTCTGTCTTTCATCAAAACTCTGAACGTCCACAGATTACAGGAAGCCTCCAGATGTGCTTTGGGAACTACTACTGGTGTTCCAGGAATCGATCAAAGAGTAGACAGTTTGAGACATTACTCCCATGGAGAAAAGTCTTCATGGTGCCCGTTATATTCAACCCCGATGCAATTTCTGTCTTTCATCATAACTCTGAACGTCCACAGATTACAGGAAGCCTCCAGATATGCTTTGAGAACTACTACTGGTGTTCCAGGAATCGATCAAAGAGTAGACAGTTTGAGACATTACTCCCATGGAGAGAAGTCTTCATGGTGCCCGTTATATGCAATCCCGATGCAATTTCTGTCTTTCATCATAACTCTGAACGTCCACAGATTACAGGAAGCCTCCAGATGTGCTTCGGGAACTACTACTGGTGTTCCAAAAATCGATCAAAGAGTAGACAGTTTGAGACATTACTCTAATGGAGAAAAGGCCGCATGGTGCCCGTTATATTCAATCCCGATGCAATTTCTGTCCTTCATCAAAACTCTGAACGTCCACAGATTACAGGAAGCCTCCAGATGTGCTTCGGAAACTACTACTGGTGTTCCAGGAATCGATCAAAGAGTAGACAGTTTGAGACATTACTCCCATCGTGAAAAGTCCACATGGTGCCCGTTATATTCAATCCCGATGCAATTTCTGTCTTTCATCAAAACTCTGAACGTCCACAGATTACAGGAAGCCTCCAGATATGCTTTGGGAACTACTACTGCTGTCCCAGGAATCGATAGAAAGCGTAGACAGTTTGAGACATTACTCCCATGGAGAAAAGTCTTCATGGTGCCCGTTATATTCAACCCCGATGCAATTTCTGTCTTTCATCATACCTCTGAACGTCCACAGATGGCAGGAAGCCTCCAGATATGCTTTGAGAACTACTACTGGTGTTCCAGGAATCGATCAAAGAGTAGACAGTTTGAGACATTACTCCCATGGAGAAAAGTCTTCATGGTGCCCGTTATATTCAACCCCGATGCAATTTCTGTCTTTCATCAAAACTCTGAACGTCCACAGATTACAGGAAGCCTCCAGATATGCTTTGGGAACTACTACTGGTGTCCCAGGAATCGATCAAAGAGTAGACAGTTTGAGACATTACTCCCATGGAGAAAAGTCTTCATGGTGCCCGTTATATTCAACCCCGATGCAATTTCTGTCTATCATCAAAACTCTGAACGTCCACAGATTACAGGAAGCCTCCAGATATGCTTTGGGAACTACTACTGCTGTCCCAGGAATCGATAGAAAGCGTAGACAGTTTGAGACATTACTCCCATGGAGAAAAGTCTTCATGGTGCCCGTTATATTCAACCCCGATGCAATTTCTGTCTTTCATCATAACTCTGAACGTCCACAGATTACAGGAAGCCTCCAGATATGCTTTGAGAACTACTACTGGTGTTCCAGGAATCGATCAAAGATTAGACAGTTTGAGACATTACTCCCATGGAGAAAAGTCTTCATGGTGCCCATTGTATTCAACCCCGACGCAATTTCTGTGTTTCATCATAACTCTGAACGTCCACAGATTACAGGAAGCCTCCAGATATGCTTTGAGAACTACTACTGGTGTTCCAGGAATCGATCAAAGATTAGACAGTTTGAGACATTACTCCCATGGAGAAAAGTCTGCATGGTGCCCATTATATTCAACCCCGATGCAATTTCTGTGTTTCATCAAAACTCTGAACGTCCACAGATTACAGGAAGCCTCCAGATGTGCTTCGGAAACTACTACTGGTGTTCCAGGAATCGATCAAAAATTAGACAGTTTGAGACATTACTCCCATGGAGAAAAGTCTTCATGGTGCCCGTTATATTCAACCCCGATGGAATTTCTGTCTTTCATCATAACTTTGAACGTCCACAGATTACAGGAAGCCTCCAGATATGCTTTGAGAACTACTACTGGTGTTCCAGGAATCGATCAAAGAGTAGACAGTTTGAGACATTACTCCCATGGAGAAAAGTCTTCATGGTGCCCGTTATATTCAACCCCGATGCAATTTCTGTCTTTCATCAAAACTCTGAACGTCCACAGATTACAAGAAGCCTCCAGATGTGCTTTGGGAACTACTACTGGTGTTCCAGGAATCGATCAAAGAGTAGACAGTTTGAGACATTACTCCCATGGAGAAATGTCTTCATGGTGCCCGTTATATTCAACCCCGATGCAATTTCTGTCTTTCATACAAACTCTGAACGCCCACAGATTACAGGAAGCCTCCAGATATGCTTTGGGAACTACTACTGGTGTCCCAGGAATCGATCAAAGAGTAGACAGTTTGAGACATTACTCCCATGGAGAAACGTCTTCATGGCGCCCGTTATATTCAACCCCGATGCAATTTCTGTCTTTCATACAAACTCTGAACGTCCACAGATTACAGGAAGCCTCCAGATATGCTTTGAGAACTACTACTGGTGTTCCAGGAATCGATCAAAGAGTAGACAGTTTGAGACATTACTCCCATGGAGAGAAGTCTTCATGGTGCCCGTTATATGCAATCCCGATGCAATTTCTGTCTTTCATCAAAACTCTGAACGTCCACAGATTACAGGAAGCCTCCAGATGTGCTTCGGGAACTACTACTGGTGTTCCAAAAATCGATCAAAGAGTAGACAGTTTGAGACATTACTCTAATGGAGAAAAGGCCGCATGGTGCCCGTTATATTCAATCCCGATGCAATTTCTGTCCTTCATCAAAACTCTGAACGTCCACAGATTACAGGAAGCCTCCAGATGTGCTTCGGAAACTACTACTGGTGTTCCAGGAATCGATCAAAGAGTAGACAGTTTTAGACATTACTCCCATGGAGAAGAGTCCGCATGGTGCCCGTTATATTCAATCCCGATGCAATTTCTGTCTTTCATCAAAACTCTCAACGTCCACAGATTACAGGAAGCCTCCAGATATGCTTTGAGAACTACTACTGGTGTTCCAGGAATCGATCAAAGAGTAGATAGTTTGTGACATTACTCCCATGGAGAAAAGTCTTCATGGTGCCCGTTATATTCAACCCCGATGCAATTTCTGTCTTTCATCAAAACTCTGAACGTCCACAGATTACAGGAAGCCTCCAGATGTGCTTTGGGAACTACTACTGGTGTTCCAGGAATCGATCAAAGAGTAGACAGTTTGAGACATTACTCCCATGGAGAAAAGTCTTCATGGTGCCCGTTATATTCAACCCCGATGCAATTTCTGTCTTTCATCATAACTCTGAACGTCCACAGATTACAGGAAGCCACCAGATATGCTTTGAGAACTACTACTGGTGTTCCAGGAATCGATCAAAGAGTAGACAGTTTGAGACATTACTCCCATGGAGAAAAGTCTTCATGGTGCCCGTTATATTCAACCCCGATGCAATTTCTGTCTTTCATCAAAACTCTGAACGTCCACAGATTACAGGAAGCTTCCAGATGTGCTTTGGGAACTACTACTGGTGTTCCAGGAATCGATCAAAGAGTAGACAGTTTGAGACATTACTCCCATGGAGAAAAGTCTTCATGGTGCCCGTTATATTCAACCCCGATGCAATTTCTGTCTTTCATACAAACTCTGAACGTCCACAATTTACAGGAAGCCTCCAGATATGCTTTGGGAACTACTACTGCTGTCCCAGGAATCGATAGAAAGCGTAGACAGTTTGAGACATTACTCCCATGGAGAAAAGTCTTCATGGTGCCCGTTATATTCAACCCCGATGCAATTTCTGTCTTTCATCATAACTCTGAACGTCCACAGATTACAGGAAGCCTCCAGATATGCTTTGAGAACTACTACTGGTGTTCCAGGAATCGATCAAAGAGTAGACAGTTTGAGACATTACTCTAATGGAGAAAAGGCCGCATGGTGCCCATTATATTCAATCCCGATGCAATTTCTGTTCTTCATCAAAACTCTGAACGTCCACAGATTACAGGAAGCCTCCAGATGTGCTTTGGGAACTACTACTGGTGTTCCAGGAATCGATCAAAGAGTAGACTGTTTGAGACATTACTCCCATGGAGTAAAGTCTTCATGGTGCCCGTTATATTCAACCCCGATGCAATTTCTGTCTTTCATCATAACTCTGAACGTCCACAGATTACAGGAAGCCTCCAGATATGCTTTGAGAACTACTACTGGTGTTCCAGGAATCGATCAAAGAGTAGACAGTTTGAGACATTACTCTAATGGAGAAAAGGCCGCATGGTGCCCGTTATATTCAATCCCGATGCAATTTCTGTCCTTCATCAAAACTCTGAACGTCCACAGATTACAGGAAGCCTCCAGATGTGCTTCGGAAACTACTACTGGTGTTCCAGGAATCGATCAAAGAGTAGACAGTTTGAGACATTACTCCCATGGAGAAAAGTCTTCATGGTGCCCGTTATATTCAACCCCGATGCAATTTCTGTCTTTCATCATAACTCTGAACGTCCACAGATTACAGGATGCCTCCAGATATGCTTTGAGAACTACTACTGGTGTTCCAGGAATCGATCAAAGAGTAGACAGTTTGAGACATTACTCCCATGGAGAAAAGTCTTCATGGTGCCCGTTATATTCAACCCCGATGCAATTTCTGTCTTTCATCAAAACTCTGAACGTCCACAGATTACAGGAAGCCTCCAGATGTGCTTTGGGAACTACTACTGGTGTTCCAGGAATCGATCAAAGAGTAGACAGTTTGAGACATTACTCCCATGGAGAAAAGTCTTCATGGTGCCCGTTATATTCAACCCCGATGCAATTTCTGTCTTTCATCATAACTCTGAACGTCCACAGATTACAGGAAGCCTCCAGATATGCTTTGAGAACTACTACTGGTGTTCCAGGAATCGATCAAAGAGTAGACAGTTTGAGACATTACTCCCATGGAGAGAAGTCTTCATGGTGCCCGTTATATGCAATCCTGATGCAATTTCTGTCTTTCATCATAACTCTGAACGTCCACAGATTACAGGAAGCCTCCAGATGTGCTTCGGGAACTACTACTGGTGTTCCAAAAATCCATCAAAGAGTAGACAGTTTGAGACATTACTCTAATGGAGAAAAGGCCGCATGGTGCCCGTTATATTCAATCCCGATGCAATTTCTGTCCTTCATCAAAACTCTGAACGTCCACAGATTACAGGAAGCCTCCAGATGTGCTTCGGAAACTACTACTGGTGTTCCAGGAATCGATCAAAGAGTAGACAGTTTGAGACATTACTCCCATGGAGAAGAGTCCGCAAGGTGCCTGTTATATTCAATCCCGATGCAATTTCTGTCTTTCATCAAAACTCTGAACGTCCACAGATTACAGGAAGCCTCCAGATATGCTTTGGGAACTACTACTGCTGTCCCAGGAATCGATAGAAAGCGTAGACAGTTTGAGACATTACTCCCATGGAGAAAAGTCTTCATGGTGCCCGTTATATTCAACCCCGATGCAATTTCTGTCTTTCATCATAACTCTGAACGTCCACAGATTGCAGGAAGCCTCCAGATATGCTTTGAGAACTACTACTGGTGTTCCAGGAATCGATCAAAGAGTAGACAGTTTGAGACATTACTCCCATGGAGAAAAGTCTTCATGGTGCCCGTTATATTCAACCCCGATGCAATTTCTGTCTTTCATCAAAACTCTGAACGTCCACAGATTACAGGAAGCCTCCAGATATGCTTTGGGAACTACTACTGGTGTCCCAGGAAACGATCAAAGAGTAGACAGTTTGAGACATTACTCCCATGGAGAAAAGTCTTCATGGTGCCCGTTATATTCAACCCCGATGCAATTTCTGTCTATCATCAAAACTCTGAACGTCCACAGATTACAGGAAGCCTCCAGATATGCTTTGGGAACTACTACTGCTGTCCCAGGAATCGATAGAAAGCGTAGACAGTTTGAGACATTACTCCCATGGAGAAAAGTCTTCATGGTGCCCGTTATATTCAACCCCGATGCAATTTCTGTCTTTCATCATAACTCTGAACGTCCACAGATTACAGGAAGCCTCCAGATATGCTTTGAGAACTACTACTGGTGTTCCAGGAATCGATCAAAGATTAGACAGTTTGAGACATTACTTCCATGGAGAAAAGTCTTCATGGTGCCCATTATATTCAACCCCGATGCAATTTCTGTGTTTCATCAAAACTCTGAACGTCCACAGATTACAGGAAGCCTCCAGATGTGATTCGTGAACTACTACTGGTGTTCCAAAAATCGATCAAAGAGTAGACAGTTTGAGACATTACTCTAATGGAGAAAAGGCCGCATGGTGCCCGTTATATTCAATCCCAATGCAATTTCTGTCCTTCATCAAAACTCTGAACGTCCACAGATTACAGGAAGCCTCCAGATGTGCTTCGGAAACTACTACTGGTGTTCCAGGAATCGATCAAAGATTAGACAGTTTGAGACATTACTCCCATGGAGAAAAGTCTTCATGGTGCCCGTTATATTCAACCCCGATGGAATTTCTGTCTTTCATCATAACTCTGAACGTCCACAGATTACAGGAAGCCTCCAGATATGCTTTGAGAACTACTACTGGTGTTCCAGGAATCGATCAAAGAGTAGACAGTTTGAGACATTACTCCCATGGAGAAAAGTCTTCATGGTGCCCGTTATATTCAACCCCGATGCAATTTCTGTCTTTCATCAAAACTCTGAACGTCCACAGATTACAAGAAGCCTCCAGATGTGCTTTGGGAACTACTACTGGTGTTCCAGGAATCGATCAAAGAGTAGACAGTTTGAGACATTACTCCCATGGAGAAAAGTCTTCATGGTGCCCGTTATATTCAACCCCGATGCAATTTCTGTCTTTCATACAAACTCTGAACGCCCACAGATTACAGGAAGCCTCCAGATATGCTTTGGGAACTACTACTGGTGTCCCAGGAATCGATCAAAGAGAAGACAGTTTGAGACATTACTCCCATGGAGAAACGTCTTCATGGCGCCCGTTATATTCAACCCCAATGCAATTTCTGTCTTTCATACAAACTCTGAACGTCCACAGGTTACAGGAAGCCTCCAGATATGCTTTGAGAACTACTACTGGTGTTCTAGGAATCGATCAAAGAGTAGACAGTTTGAGACATTACTCCCATGGAGAGAAGTCTTCATGGTGCCCGTTATATGCAATCCCGATGCAATTTCTGTCTTTCATCAAAACTCTGAACGTCCACAGATTACAGGAAGCCTCCAGATGTGCTTCGGGAACTACTACTGGTGTTCCAAAAATCGATCAAAGAGTAGACAGTTTGAGACATTACTCTAATGGAGAAAAGGCCGCATGGTGCCCGTTATATTCAATCCCGATGCAATTTCTGTCCTTCATCAAAACTCTGAACGTCCACAGATTACAGGAAGCCTCCAGATGTGCTTCGGAAACTACTACTGGTGTTCCAGGAATCGATCAAAGAGTAGACAGTTTGAGACATTACTCCCATGGAGAAGAGTCCGCATGGTGCCCGTTATATTCAATCCCGATGCAATTTCTGTCTTTCATCAAAACTCTCAACGTCCACAGATTACAGGAAGCCTCCAGATATGCTTTGAGAACTACTACTGGTGTTCCAGGAATCGATCAAATAGTAGATAGTTTGTGACATTACTCCCATGGAGAAAAGTCTTCATGGTGCCCGTTATATTCAACCCCGATGCAATTTCTGTCTTTCATCATAACTCTGAACGTCCACAGATTACAGGAAGCCTCCAGATATGCTTTGAGAACTACTACTGGTGTTCCAGGAATCGATCAAAGAGTAGACAGTTTGAGACATTACTCCCATGGAGAGAAGTCTTCATGGTGCCCGTTATATGCAATCCCGATGCAATTTCTGTCTTTCATCATAACTCTGAACGTCCACAGATTACAGGAAGCCTCCAGATGTGCTTCGGGAACTACTACTGGTGTTCCAAAAATCGATCAAAGAGTAGACAGTTTGAGACATTACTCTAATGGAGAAAAGGCCGCATGGTGCCCGTTATATTCAATCCCGATGCAATTTCTGTCCTTCATCAAAACTCTGAACGTCCACAGATTACAGGAAGCCTCCAGATGTGCTTCGGAAACTACTACTGGTGTTCCAGGAATCGATCAAAGAGTAGACAGTTTGAGACATTACTCCCATGGAGAAGAGTCCGCAAGGTGCCTGTTATATTCAATCCCGATGCAATTTCTGTCTTTCATCAAAACTCTGAACGTCCACAGATTACAGGAAGCCTCCAGATATGCTTTGGGAACTACTACTGCTGTCCCAGGAATCGATAGAAAGCGTAGACAGTTTGAGACATTACTCCCATGGAGAAAAGTCTTCATGGTGCCCGTTATATTCAACCCCGATGCAATTTCTGTCTTTCATCATAACTCTGAACGTCCACAGATTGCAGGAAGCCTCCAGATATGCTTTGAGAACTACTACTGGTGTTCCAGGAATCGATCAAAGAGTAGACAGTTTGAGACATTACTCCCATGGAGAAAAGTCTTCATGGTGCCCGTTATATTCAACCCCGATGCAATTTCTGTCTTTCATCAAAACTCTGAACGTCCACAGATTACAGGAAGCCTCCAGATATGCTTTGGGAACTACTACTGGTGTCCCAGGAAACGATCAAAGAGTAGACAGTTTGAGACATTACTCCCATGGAGAAAAGTCTTCATGGTGCCCGTTATATTCAACCCCGATGCAATTTCTGTCTATCATCAAAACTCTGAACGTGCACAGATTACAGGAAGCCTCCAGATATGCTTTGGGAACTACTACTGCTGTCCCAGGAATCGATAGAAAGCGTAGACAGTTTGAGACATTACTCCCATGGAGAAAAGTCTTCATGGTGCCCGTTATATTCAACCCCGATGCAATTTCTGTCTTTCATCATAACTCTGAACGTCCACAGATTACAGGAAGCCTCCAGATATGCTTTGAGAACTACTACTGGTGTTCCAGGAATCGATCAAAGATTAGACAGTTTGAGACATTACTTCCATGGAGAAAAGTCTTCATGGTGCCCATTATATTCAACCCCGATGCAATTTCTGTGTTTCATCAAAACTCTGAACGTCCACAGATTACAGGAAGCCTCCAGATGTGATTCGTGAACTACTACTGGTGTTCCAAAAATCGATCAAAGAGTAGACAGTTTGAGACATTACTCTAATGGAGAAAAGGCCGCATGGTGCCCGTTATATTCAATCCCAATGCAATTTCTGTCCTTCATCAAAACTCTGAACGTCCACAGATTACAGGAAGCCTCCAGATGTGCTTCGGAAACTACTACTGGTGTTCCAGGAATCGATCAAAGATTAGACAGTTTGAGACATTACTCCCATGGAGAAAAGTCTTCATGGTGCCCGTTATATTCAACCCCGATGGAATTTCTGTCTTTCATCATAACTCTGAACGTCCACAGATTACAGGAAGCCTCCAGATATGCTTTGAGAACTACTACTGGTGTTCCAGGAATCGATCAAAGAGTAGACAGTTTGAGACATTACTCCCATGGAGAAAAACCTTCATGGTGCCCGTTATATTCAACCCCGATGCAATTTCTGTCTTTCATCAAAACTCTGAACGTCCACAGATTACAAGAAGCCTCCAGATGTGCTTTGGGAACTACTACTGGTGTTCCAGGAATCGATCAAAGAGTAGACAGTTTGAGACATTACTCCCATGGAGAAAAGTCTTCATGGTGCCCGTTATATTCAACCCCGATGCAATTTCTGTCTTTCATACAAACTCTGAACGCCCACAGATTACAGGAAGCCTCCAGATATGCTTTGGGAACTACTACTGGTGTCCCAGGAATCGATCAAAGAGTAGACAGTTTGAGACATTACTCCCATGGAGAAACGTCTTCATGGCGCCCGTTATATTCAACCCCGATGCAATTTCTGTCTTTCATACAAACTCTGAACGTCCACAGTTTACAGGAAGCCTCCAGATATGCTTTGAGAACTACTACTGGTGTTCCAGGAATCGATCAAAGAGTAGACAGTTTGAGACATTACTCCCATGGAGAGAAGTCTTCATGGTGCCCGTTATATGCAATCCCGATGCAATTTCTGTCTTTCATCAAAACTCTGAACGTCCACAGATTACAGGAAGCCTCCAGATGTGCTTCGGGAACTACTACTGGTGTTCCAAAAATCGATCAAAGAGTAGACAGTTTGAGACATTACTCTAATGGAGAAAAGGCCGCATGGTGCCCGTTATATTCAATCCCGATGCAATTTCTGTCCTTCATCAAAACTCTGAACGTCCACAGATTACAGGAAGCCTCCAGATGTGCTTCGGAAACTACTACTGGTGTTCCAGGAATCGATCAAAGAGTAGACAGTTTGAGACATTACTCCCATGGAGAAGAGTCCGCATGGTGCCCGTTATATTCAATCCCGATGCAATTTCTGTCTTTCATCAAAACTCTCAACGTCCACAGATTACAGGAAGCCTCCAGATATGCTTTGAGAACTACTACTGGTGTTCCAGGAATCGATCAAAGAGTAGATAGTTTGTGACATTACTCCCATGGAGAAAAGTCTTCATGGTGCCCGTTATATTCAACCCCGATGCAATTTCTGTCTTTCATCAAAACTCTGAACGTCCACAGATTACAGGAAGCCTCCAGATGTGCTTTGGGAACTACTACTGGTGTTCCAGGAATCGATCAAAGAGTAGACAGTTTGAGACATTACTCCCATGGAGAAAAGTCTTCATGGTGCCCGTTATATTCAACCCCGATGCAATTTCTGTCTTTCATCATAACTCTGAACGTCCACAGATTACAGGAAGCCTCCAGATATGCTTTGAGAACTACTACTGGTGTTCCAGGAATCGATCAAAGAGTAGACAGTTTGAGACATTACTCCCATGGAGAAAAGTCTTCATGGTGCCCGTTATATTCAACCCCGATGCAATTTCTGTCCTTCATCAAAACTCTGAACGTCCACAGATTACAGGAAGCCTCCAGATGTGCTTTGGGAA
Organism: Schistocerca gregaria; assembly: GCF_023897955.1. Classification (NCBI taxonomy): domain Eukaryota; kingdom Metazoa; phylum Arthropoda; class Insecta; order Orthoptera; family Acrididae; genus Schistocerca; species Schistocerca gregaria. The sequence continues at coordinate 37,310,018 of NC_064930.1, forward strand.
CTACTACTGGTGTTCCAGGAATCGATCAAAGAGTAGACAGTTTGAGACATTACTCCCATGGAGAAAAGTCTTCATGGTGCCCGTTATATTCAACCCCGATGCAATTTCTGTCTTTCATACAAACTCTGAACGTCCACAATTTACAGGAAGCCTCCAGATATGCTTTGGGAACTACTACTGCTGTCCCAGGAATCGATAGAAAGCGTAGACAGTTTGAGACATTACTCCCATGGAGAAAAGTCTTCATGGTGCCCGTTATATTCAACCCCGATGCAATTTCTGTCTTTCATCATAACTCTGAACGTCCACAGATTACAGGAAGCCTCCAGATATGCTTTGAGAACTACTACTGGTGTTCCAGGAATCGATCAAAGAGTAGACAGTTTGAGACATTACTCTAATGGAGAAAAGGCCGCATGGTGCCCGTTGTATTCAATCCCGATGCAATTTCTGTTCTTCATCAAAACTCTGAACGTCCACAGATTACAGGAAGCCTCCAGATGTGCTTCGGAAACTACTACTGGTGTTTCAGGAATCGATCAAAGAGTAGACAGTTTGAGACATTACTCCCATGGAGAAAAGTCTTCATGGTGCCCGTTATATTCAACCCCGATGCAATTTCTGTCTTTCATCAAAACTCTGAACGTCCACAGATTACAGGAAGCCTCCAGATGTGCTTTGGGAACTACTACTGGTGTTCCAGGAATCGATCAAAGATTAGACAGTTTGAGACATTACTCCCATGGAGAAAAGTCTTCATGGTGCCCGTTATATTCAACCCCGATGCAATTTCTGTCTTTCATACAAACTCTGAACGTCCACAGATTACAGGAAGCCTCCAGATATGCTTTGGGAACTACTACTGGTGTCCCAGGAATCGATCAAAGAGTAGACAGTTTGAGACATTACTCCCATGGAGAAACGTCTTCATGGCGCCCGTTATATTCAACCCCGATGCAATTTCTGTCTTTCATACAAACTCTGAACGTCCACAGATTACAGGAAGCCTCCAGATATGCTTTGAGAACTACTACTGGTGTTCCAGGAATCGATCAAAGAGTAGACAATTTGAGACATTACTCCCATGGAGAGAAGTCTTCATGGTGCCCGTTATATGCAATCCCGATGCAATTCCTGTCTTTCATCAAAACTCTGAACGTCCACAGATTACAGGAAGCCTCCAGATGTGCTTCGGGAACTACTACTGGTGTTCCAAAAATCGATCAAAGAGTAGACAGTTTGAGACATTACTCTAATGGAGAAAAGGCCGCATGGTGCCCGTTATATTCAATCCCGATGCAATTTCTGTCCTTCATCAAAACTCTGAACGTCCACAGATTACAGGAAGCCTCCAGATGTGCTTCGGAAACTACTACTGGTGTTCCAGGAATCGATCAAAGAGTAGACAGTTTGAGACATTACTCCCATGGAGAAGAGTCCGCATGGTGCCCGTTATATTCAATCCTGATGCAATTTCTGTCTTTCATCAAAACTCTCAACGTCCACAAATTACAGGAAGCCTCCAGATATGCTTTGAGAACTACTACTGGTGTTCCAGGAATCGATCAAAGAGTAGATAGTTTGTGACATTACTCCCATGGAGAAAAGTCTTCATGGTGCCCGTTATATTCAACCCCGATGCAATTTCTGTCTTTCATCAAAACTCTGAACGTCCACAGATTACAGGAAGCCTCCAGATGTGCTTTGGGAACTACTACTGGTGTTCCAGGAATCGATCAAAGAGTAGACAGTTTGAGACATTACTCCCATGGAGAAAAGTCTTCATGGTGCCCGTTATATTCAACCCCGATGCAATTTCTGTCTTTCATCATAACTCTGAACGTCCACAGATTACAGGAAGCCTCCAGATATGCTTTGAGAACTACTACTGGTGTTCCAGGAATCGATCAAAGAGTAGACAGTTTGAGACATTACTCCCATGGAGAAAAGTCTTCATGGTGCCCGTTATATTCAACCCCGATGCAATTTCTGTCTTTCATCAAAACTCTGAACGTCCACAGATTACAGGAAGCCTCCAGATGTGCTTTGGGAACTACTACTGGTGTTCCAGGAATCGATCAAAGAGTAGACAGTTTGAGACATTACTCCCATGGAGAAAAGTCTTCATGGTGCCCGTTATATTCAACCCCGATGCAATTTCTGTCTTTCATACAAACTCTGAACGTCCACAATTTACAGGAAGCCTCCAGATATGCTTTGGGAACTACTACTGCTGTCCCAGGAATCGATAGAAAGCGTAGACAGTTTGAGACATTACTCCCATGGAGAAAAGTCTTCATGGTGCCCGTTATATTCAACCCCGATGCAATTTCTGTCTTTCATCATAACTCTGAACGTCCACAGATTACAGGAAGCCTCCAGATATGCTTTGAGAACTACTACTGGTGTTCCAGGAATCGATCAAAGAGTAGACAGTTTGAGACATTACTCTAATGGAGAAAAGGCCGCATGGTGCCCGTTATATTCAATCCCGATGCAATTTCTGTTCTTCATCAAAACTCTGAACGTCCACAGATTACAGGAAGCCTCCAGATGTGCTTCGGAAACTACTACTGGTGTTCCAGGAATCGATCAAAGAGTAGACAGTTTGAGACATTACTCCCATGGAGAAAAGTCTTTATGGTGCCCGTTATATTCAACCCCGATGCAATTTCTGTCTTTCATCAAAACTCTGAACGTCCACAGATTACAGGAAGCCTCCAGATGTGCTTTGGGAACTACTACTGGTGTTCCAGGAATCGATCAAAGATTAGACAGTTTGAGACATTACTCCCATGGAGAAAAGTCTTCATGGTGCCCGTTATATTCAACCCCGATGCAATTTCTGTCTTTCATACAAACTCTGAACGTCCACAGATTACAGGAAGCCTCCAGATATGCTTTGGGAAATACTACTGGTGTCCCAGGAATCGATCAAAGAGTAGACAGTTTGAGACATTACTCCCATGGAGAAACGTCTTCATGGCGCCCGTTATATTCAACCCCGATGCAATTTCTGTCTTTCATACAAACTCTGAACGTCCACAGATTACAGGAAGCCTCCAGATATGCTTTGAGAACTACTACTGGTGTTCCAGGAATCGATCAAAGAGTAGACAGTTTTAGACATTACTCCCATGGAGAGAAGTCTTCATGGTGCCCGTTATATGCAATCCCGATGCAATTTCTGTCTTTCATCAAAACTCTGAACGTCCACAGATTACAGGAAGCCTCCAGATGTGCTTTGGGAACTACTACTGGTGTTCCAGGAATCGATCAAAGAGTAGACAGTTTGAGACATTACTCCCATGGAGAAAAGTCTTCATGGTGCCCGTTATATTCAACCCCGATGCAATTTCTGTCTTTAATACAAACTCTGAACGTCCACAGATTACAGGAAGCCTCCAGATATGCTTTGGGAACTACTACTGGTGTCCCAGGAATCGATCAAAGAGTAGACAGTTTGAGACATTACTCCCATGGAGAAACGTCTTCATGGCGCCCGTTATATTCAACCCCGATGCAATTTCTGTGTTTCATACAAACTCTGAACGTCCACAGATTACAGGAAGCCTCCAGATATGCTTTGAGAACTACTACTGGTGTTCCAGGAATCGATCAAAGAGTAGACAGTTTGAGACATTACTCCCATGGAGAGAAGTCTTCATGGTGCCCGTTATATGCAATCCCGATGCAATTTCTGTCTTTCATCAAAACTCTGAACGTCCACAGATTACAGGAAGCCTCCAGATGTGCTTCGGGAACTACTACTGGTGTTCCAAAAATCGATCAAAGAGTAGACAGTTTGAGACATTACTCTAATGGAGAAAAGGCCGCATGGTGCCCGTTATATTCAATCCCGATGCAATTTCTGTCCTTCATCAAAACTCTGAACGTCCACAGATTACAGGAAGCCTCCAGATGTGCTTCGGAAACTACTACTGGTGTTCCAGGAATCGATCAAAGAGTAGACAGTTTGAGACATTACTCCCATGGAGAAGAGTCCGCAAGGTGCCTGTTATATTCAATCCCGATGCAATTTCTGTCTTTCATCAAAACTCTGAACGTCCACAGATTACAGGAAGCCTCCAGATATGCTTTGGGAACTACTACTGCTGTCCCAGGAATCGATAGAAAGCGTAGACAGTTTGAGACATTACTCCCATGGAGAAAAGTCTTCATGGTGCCCGTTATATTCAACCCCGATGCAATTTCTGTCTTTCATCATAACTCTGAACGTCCACAGATTGCAGGAAGCCTCCAGATATGCTTTGAGAACTACTACTGGTGTTCCAGGAATCGATCAAAGAGTAGACAGTTTGAGACATTACTCCCATGGAGAAAAGTCTTCATGGTGCCCGTTATATTCAACCCCGATGCAATTTCTGTCTTTCATCAAAACTCTGAACGTCCACAGATTTCAGGAAGCCTCCAGATATGCTTTGGGAACTACTACTGGTGTCCCAGGAATCGATCAAAGACTAGACAGTTTGAGATATTACTCCCATGGAGAAAAGTCTTCATGGTGCCCGTTATATTCAACCCCGATGCAATTTCTGTCTATCATCAAAACTCTGAACGTCCACAGATTACAGGAAGCCTCCAGATATGCTTTGGGAACTACTACTGCTGTCCCAGGAATCGATAGAAAGCGTAGACAGTTTGAGACATTACTCCCATGGAGAAAAGTCTTCATGGTGCCCGTTATATTCAACCCCGATGCAATTTCTGTCTTTTATCATAACTCTGAACGTCCACATATTACAGGAAGCCTCCAGATATGCTTTGAGAACTACTACTGGTGTTCCAGGTATCGATCAAAGAGTAGACAGTTTGAGACATTACTCCCATGGAGAAAAGTCTTCATGGTGCCCGTTATATTCAACCCCGATGCAATTTCTGTGTTTCATCAAAACTCTGAACGTCCACAGATTACAGGAAGCCTCTAGATGTGCTTTGGGAACTACTACTGGTGTTCCATGAATCGATCAAAGAGTAGACAGTTTGAGACATTACTCTAATGGAGAAAAGGCCGCATGGTGCCCGTTATATTCAATCCCGATGCAATTTCTGTCCTTCATCAAAACTCTGAACGTCCACAGATTACAGGAAGCCTCCAGATGTGCTTCGGAAACTACTACTGGTGTTCCAGGAATCGATCAAAGATTACACAGTTTGAGACATTACTCCCATGGAGAAAAGTCTTCATGGTGCCCGTTATATTCAACCCCGATGCAATTTCTGTCTTTCATACAAACTCTGAACGTCCACAGATTACAGGAAGCCTCCAGATATGCTTTGAGAACTACTACTGGTGTTCCAGGAATCGATCAAAGAGTAGACAGTTTGAGACATTACTCCCATGGAGAGAAGTCTTCATGGTGCCCGTTATATGCAATCCCGATGCAATTTCTGTCTTTCATCAAAACTCTGAACGTCCACAGATTACAGGAAGCCTCCAGATGTGCTTTGGGAACTACTACTGGTGTTCCAGGAATCGATCAAAGAGTAGACAGTTTGAGACATTACTCCCATGGAGAAAAGTCTTCATGGTGCCCGTTATATTCAACCCCGACGCAATTTCTGTCTTTCATACAAACTCTGAACGTCCACAGATTACAGGAAGCCTCCAGATATGCTTTGGGAACTACTACTGGTGTCCCAGGAATCGATCAAAGAGTAGACAGTTTGAGACATTACTCCCATGGAGAAACGTCTTCATGGCGCCCGTTATATTCAACCCCGATGCAATTTCTGTCTTTCATACAAACTCTGAACGTCCACAGATTACAGGAAGCCTCCAGATATGCTTTGACAACTACTACTGGTGTTCCAGGAATCGATCAAAGAGTAGACAGTTTGAGACATTACTCCCATGGAGAGAAGTCTTCATGGTGCCCGTTATATGCAATTCCGATGCAATTTCTGTCTTTCATCAAAACTCTGAACGTCCACAGATTACAGGAAGCCTCCAGATGTGCTTCGGGAACTACTACTGGTGTTCCAAAAATCCATCAAAGAGTAGACAGTTTGAGACATTACTCTAATGGAGAAAAGGCCGCATGGTGCCCGTTATATTCAATCCCGATGCAATTTCTGTCCTTCATCAAAACTCTGAACGTCCACAGATTACAGGAAGCCTCCAGATGTGCTTCGGAAACTACTACTGGTGTTCCAGGAATCGATCAAAGAGTAGACAGTTTGAGACATTACTCCCATGGAGAAGAGTCCGCAAGGTGCCTGTTATATTCAATCCCGATGCAATTTCTGTCTTTCATCAAAACTCTGAACGTCCACAGATTACAGGAAGCCTCCAGATATGCTTTGGGAACTACTACTGCTGTCCCAGGAATCGATAGAAAGCGTAGACAGTTTGAGACATTACTCCCATGGAGAAAAGTCTTCATGGTGCCCGTTATATTCAACCCCGATGCAATTTCTGTCTTTCATCATAACTCTGAACGTCCACAGATTGCAGAAAGCCTCCAGATATGCTTTGAGAACTACTACTGGTGTTCCAGGAATCGATCAAAGAGTAGACAGTTTGAGACATTACTCCCATGGAGAAAAGTCTTCATGGTGCCCGTTATATTCAACCCCGATGCAATTTCTGTCTTTCATCAAAACTCTGAACGTCCACAGATTACAGGAAGCCTCCAGATATGCTTTGGGAACTACTACTGGTGTCCCAGGAATCGATCAAAGAGTAGACAGTTTGAGACATTACTCCCATGGAGAAAAGTCTTCATGGTGCCCGTTATATTCAACCCCGATGCAAGTTCTGTCTATCATCAAAACTCTGAACGTCCACAGATTACAGGAAGCCTCCAGATATGCTTTGGGAACTACTACTGCTGTCCCAGGAATCGATAGAAAGCGTAGACAGTTTGAGACATTACTCCCATGGAGAAAAGTCTTCATGGTGCCCGTTATATTCAACCCCGATGCAATTTCTGTCTTTCATCATAACTCTGAACGTCCACAGATTACAGGAAGCCTCCAGATATGCTTTGGGAACTACTACTGGTGTTCCAGGAATCGATCAAAGAGTAGACAGTTTGAGACATTACTCCCATGGAGAAAAGTCTTCATGGTGCCCGTTATATTCAACCCCGATGCAATTTATGTGTTTCATCAAAACTCTGAACGTCCACAGATTACAGGAAGCCTCCAGATGTGCTTCGTGAACTACTACTGGTGTTCCAAAAATCGATCAAAGAGTACACAGTTTGAGACATTACTCTAATGGAGAAAAGGCCGCATGGTGCCCGTTATATTCAATCCCGATGCAATTTCTGTCCTTCATCAAAACTCTGAACGTCCACAGATTACAGGAAGCCTCCAGATGTGCTTCGGAAACTACTACTGGTGTTCCAGGAATCGATCAAAGATTAGACAGTTTGAGACATTACACCCATGGAGAAAAGTCTTCATGGTGCCCGTTATATTCAACCCCGATGCAATTTCTGTCTTTCATCATAACTCTGAACGTCCACAGATTACAGGAAGCCTCCAGATATGCTTTGAGAACTACTACTGGTGTTCCAGGAATCGATCAAAGAGTAGACAGTTTGAGACATTACTCCCATGGAGAAAAGTCTTCATGGTGCCCGTTATATTCAACCCCGATGCAATTTCTGTCTTTCATCAAAACTCTGAACGTCCACAGATTACAGGAAGCCTCCAGATGTGCTTTGGGAACTACTACTGGTGTTCCAGGAATCGATCAAAGAGTAGACAGTTTGAGACATTACTCCCATGGAGAAAAGTCTTCATGGTGCCCGTTATATTCAACCCCGATGCAATTTCTGTCTTTCATACAAACTCTGAACGCCCACAGATTACAGGAAGCCTCCAGATATGCTTTGGGAACTACTACTGGTGTCCCAGGAATCGATCAAAGACTAGACAGTTTGAGACATTACTCCCATGGAGAAACGTCTTCATGGCGCCCGTTATATTCAACCCCGATGCAATTTCTGTCTTTCATACAAACTCTGAACGTCCACAGATTACAGGAAGCCTCCAGATATGCTTTGGGAACTACTACTGGTGTTCCAGGAATCGATCAAAGAGTAGACAGTTTGAGACATTACTCCCATGAAGAGAAGTCTTCATGGTGCCCGTTATATGCAATCCCGATGCAATTTCTGTCTTTCATCAAGACTCTGAACGTCCACAGATTACAGGAAGCCTCCAGATGTGCTTCGGGAACTACTACTGGTGTTCCAAAAATCGATCAAAGAGTAGACAGTTTGAGACATTACTCTAATGGAGAAAAGGCCGCATGGTGCCCGTTGTATTCAATCCCGATGCAGTTTCTGTCCTTCATCAAAACTCTGAACGTCCACAGATTACAGGAAGCCTCCCGATGTGCTTCGGAAACTACTACTGGTGTTCCAGGAATCGATCAAAGAGTAGACAGTTTGAGACATTACTCCCATGGAGAAAAGTCCGCATGGTGACCGTTATATTCAATCCCGATGCAATTTCTGTCTTTCATCAAAACTCTGAACGTCCACAGATTACAGGAAGCCTCCAGATATGCTTTGAGAACTACTACTGGTGTTCCAGGAATCGATCAAAGAGTAGACAGTTTGAGACATTACTCCCATGGAGAAAAGTCTTCATGGTGCCCGTTATATTCAACCCCGATGCAATTTCTGTCTTTCATCAAAACTCTGAACGTCCACAGATTACAGGAAGCCTCCAGATGTGCTTTGGGAACTACTACTGGTGTTCCAGGAATCGATCAAAGAGTAGACAGTTTGAGACATTACTCCCATGGAGAAAAGTCTTCATGGTGCCCATTATATTCAACCCCGATGCAATTTCTGTCTTTCATACAAACTCTGAACGTCCACAATTTACAGGAAGCCTCCAGATATGCTTTGGGAACTACTACTGCTGTCCCAGGAATCGATAGAAAGCGTAGACAGTTTGAGACATTACTCCCATGGAGAAAAGTCTTCATGGTGCCCGTTATATTCAACCCCGATGCAATTTCTGTCTTTCATCATAACTCTGAACGTCCACAGACTACAGGAAGCCTCCAGATATGCTTTGAGAACTACTACTGGTGTTCCAGGAATCGATCAAAGAGTAGACAGTTTGAGACATTACTCTAATGGAGAAAAGGCCGCATGGTGCCCGTTATATTCAATCCCGATGCAATTTCTGTCCTTCATCAAAACTCTGAACGTCCACAGATTACAGGAAGCCTCCAGATGTGCTTCGGAAACTACTACTGGTGTTCCAGGAATCGATCAAAGAGTAGACAGTTTGAGACATTACTCCCATGGAGAAAAGTCTTCATGGTGCCCGTTATATTCAACCCCGATGCAATTTCTGTCTTTCATCAAAACTCTGAACGTCCACAGATTACAGGAAGCCTCCAGATGTGCTTTGGGAACTACTACTGGTGTTCCAGGAATCGATCAAAGAGTAGACAGTTTGAGACATTACTCCCATGGAGAAAAGTCTTCATGGTGCCCGTTTTATTCAACCCCGATGCAATTTCTGTCTTTCATACAAACTCTGAACGTCCACAGATTACAGGAAGCCTCCAGATATGCTTTGGGAACTACTACTGGTGTCCCAGGAATCGATCAAAGAGTAGACAGTTTGAGACATTACTCCCATGGAGAAACGTCTTCATAGCGCCCGTTATATTCAACCCCGATGCAATTTCTGTCTTTCATACAAACTCTGAACGTCCACAGATTACAGGAAGCCTCCAGATATGTTTTGAGAACTACTACTGGTGTTCCAGGAATCGATCAAAGAGTAGACAGTTTGAGACATTACTCCCATGGAGAGAAGTCTTCATGGTGCCCGTTATATGCAATCCCGATGCAATTTCTGTCTTTCATCAAAACTCTGAACGTCCACAGATTACAGGAAGCCTCCAGATGTGCTTCGGGAACTACTACTGGTGTTCCAAAAATCAATCAAAGAGTAGACAGTTTGAGACATTACTCTAATGGAGAAAAGGCCGCATGGTGCCCGTTATATTCAATCCCGATGCAATTTCTGTGTTTCATCAAAACTCTGAACGTCCACAGATTACAGGAAGCCTCCAGATGTGCTTCGGAAACTACTACTGGTGTTCCAGGAATCGATCAAAGAGTAGACAGTTTGAGACATTACTCCCATGGAGAAGAGTCCGCATGGTGCCTGTTATATTCAATCCCGATGCAATTTCTGTCTTTCATCAAAACTCTCAACGTCCACAGATTACAGGTAGCCTCCAGATATGCTTTGGGAACTACTACTGCTGTCCCAGGAATCGATAGAAAGCGTAGACAGTTTGAGACATTACTCCCATGGAGAAAAGTCTTCATGGTGCCGGTTATATTCAACCCCGATGCAATTTCTGTCTTTCATCAAAACTCTGAACGTCCACAGATTACAGGAAGCCTCCAGATGTGCTTTGGGAACTACTACTGGTGTTCCAGGAATCGATCAAAGAGAAGACAGTTTGAGACATTACTCCCATGGAGAAAAGTCTTCATGGTGCCCGTTATATTCAACCCCGATGCAATTTCTGTCCTTCATACAAACTCTGAACGTCCACACATTACAGGAAGCCTCCAGATATGCTTTGGGAACTACTACTGGTGTCCCAGGAATCGATCAAAGAGTAGACAGTTTGAGACACTACTCCCATGGAGAAAAGTCTTCATGGTGCCCGTTATATTCAACCCCGATGCAATTTCTGTCTTTCATCATAACTCTGAACGTCCACAGATTACAGGAAGCCTCCAGATATGCTTTGAGAACTACTACTGGTGTTCCAGGAATCGATCAAAGAGTAGACAGTTTGAGACATTACTCCCATGGAGAAAAGTCTTCATGGTGCCCGTTATATTCAACCCCGATGCAATTTCTGTCTTTCATCAAAACTCTGAACGTCCACAGGTTACAGGAAGCCTCCAGATGTGCTTTGGGAACTACTACTGGTGTTCCAGGAGTCGATCAAAGAGTAGACAGTTTGAGACATTACTCCCATGGAGAAAAGTCTTCATGGTGCCCGTTATATTCAACCCCGATGCAATTTCTGTCTTTCATACAAACTCTGAACGTCCACAGATTACAGGAAGCCTCCAGATATGCTTTGGGAACTACTACTGCTGTCCCAGGAATCGATAGAAAGCGTAGACAGTTTGAGACATTACCCCCATGGAGAAAAGTCTTCATGGTGCCCGTTATATTCAACCCCGATGCAATTTCTGTCTTTCATCATAACTCTGAACGTCCACAGATTACAGGAAGCCTCCAGATATGCTTTGAGAACTACTACTGATGTTCCAGGAATCGATCAAAGAGTAGACAGTTTGAGACATTACTCTAATGGAGAAAAGGCCGCATGGTGCCCGTTATATTCAATCCCGATGCAATTTCTGTCCTTCATCAAAACTCTGAACGTCCACAGATTACAGGAAGCCTCCAGATGTGCTTCGGAAACTACTACTGGTGTTCCAGGAATCGATCAAAGAGTAGACAGTTTGAGACATTACTCTAATGGAGAAAAGGCCGCATGGTGCCCGTTATATTCAATCCCGATGCAATTTCTGTCCTTCATCAAAACTCTGAACGTCCACAGATTACAGGAAGCCTCCAGATGTGCTTCGGAAACTACTACTGGTGTTCCAGGAATCGATCAAAGAGTAGACAGTTTGAGACATTACTCCCATGGAGAAAAGTCTTCATGGTGCCCGTTATATTCAACCCCGATGCAATTTCTGTCTTTCATCATAACTCTGAACGTCCACAGATTACAGGAAGCCTCCAGATATGCTATGAGAACTACTACTGGTGTTCCAGGAATCGATCAAAGAGTAGACAGTTTGAGACATTACTCCCATGGAGAAAAGTCTTCATGGTGCCCGTTATATTCAACCCCGATGCAATTTCTGCCTTTCATCAAAACTCTGAACGTCCACAGATTACAGGAAGCCTCCAGATATGCTTTGGGAACTACTACTGCTGTCCCAGGAATCGATAGAAAGCGTAGACAGTTTGAGACATTACTCTAATGGAGAAAAGGCCGCATGGTGCCCGTTATATTCAATCCCGATGCAATTTCTGTCCTTCATCAAAACTCTGAACGTCCACAGATTACAGGAAGCCTCCAGATGTGCTTCGGGAACTACTACTGGTGTTCCAAAAATCGATCAAAGAGTAGACAGTTTGAGACATTACTCTAATGGAGAAAAGGCCGCATGGTGCCCGTTATGTTCAATCCCGATGCAATTTCTGTCCTTCATCAAAACTCTGAACGTCCACAGATTACAGGAAGCCTCCAGATGTGCTTCGGAAACTACTACTGGTGTTCCAGGAATCGATCAAAGAGTAGACAGTTTGAGACATTACTCCCATGGAGAAGAGTCCGCATGGTGCCCGTTATATTCAATCCCGATGCAATTTCTGTCTTTCATCAAAACTCTGAACGTCCACAGATTACAGGAAGCCTCCAGATATGCTTTGGGAACTACTACTGCTGTCCCAGGAATCGATAGAAAGCGTAGACAGTTTGAGACATTACTCCCATGGAGAAAAGTCTTCATGGTGCCCGTTATATTCAACCCCGATGCAATTTCTGTCTTTCATCATAACTCTGAACGTCCACAGATTACAGGAAGCCTCCAGATATGCTTTGAGAACTACTACTGGTGTTCCAGGAATCGATCAAAGAGTAGACAGTTTGAGACATTACTCCCATGGAGAAAAGTATTCATGGTGCCCGTTATATTCAACCCCGATGCAATTTCTGTCTTTCATCAAAACTCTGAACGTCCACAGATTACATTAAGCCTCCAGATGTCCTTTGGGAACTACTATTGGTGTTCCAGGAATCGATCAAAGAGTAGACAGTTTGAGACATTACTCCCATGGAGAAAAGTCTTCATGGTGCCGGTTATATTCAACCCCTATGCAATTTCTGTCTTTCATCAAAACTCTGAACGTCCACAGATTACAGGAAGCCTCCAGATGTGCTTTGGGAACTACTACTGGTGTTCCAGGAATCGATCAAAGAGTAGACAGTTTGAGACATTACTCCCATGGAGAAAAGTCTTCATGGTGCCTGTTATATTCAACCCCGATGCAATTTCTGTCTTTCATACAAACTCTGAACGTCCACAGATTACAGGAAGCCTCCAGATATGCTTTGGGAACTACTACTGGTGTCCCAGGAATCGATCAAAGAGTAGACAGTTTGAGACATTACTCCCATGGAGAAACGTCTTCATGGCGCCCGTTATATTCAACCCCGATGCAATTTCTGTCTTTCATAAAAACTCTGAACGTCCACAGATTACAGGAAGCCTCCAGATATGCTTTGAGAACTACTACTTGTGTTCCAGGAATCGATCAAAGAGTAGACAGTTTGAGACATTACTCCCATGGAGAAAAGTCTTCATGGTGCCCGTTATATTCAATCCCGATGCAATTTCTGTCTTTCATCAAAACTCTGAACGTCCACAGATTACAGGAAGCCTCCAGATGTGCTTCGGGAACTACTACTGGTGTTCCAAAAATCGATCAAAGAGTAGACAGTTTGAGACATTACTCTAATGGAGAACAGGCCGCATGGTGCCCGTTATATTCAATCCCGATGCAATTTCTGTCCTTCATCAAAACTCTGAACGTCCACAGATTACAGGAAGCCTCCAGATGTGCTTCGGAAACTACTACTGGTGTTCCAGGAATCGATCAAAGAGTAGACAGTTTGAGACATTACTCCCATGGAGAAGAGTCCGCATGGTGCCCGTTATATTCAATCCCGATGCAATTTCTGTCTTTCATCAAAACTCTGAACGTCCACAGATTACAGGAAGCCTCCAGATATGCTTTGGGAACTACTACTGCTGTCCCAGGAATCGATAGAAAGCGTAGACAGTTTGAGACATTACTCCCATGGAGAAAAGTCTTCATGGTGCCCGTTATATTCAACCCCGAGGCAATTTCTGTCTTTCATCATAACTCTGAACGTCCACAGATTACAGGAAGCCTCCAGATATGCTTTGAGAACTACTACTGGTGTTCCAGGAATCGATCGAAGAGTAGAGAGTTTGAGACATTACTCCCATGGAGAAAAGTCTTCATGGTGCCCGTTATATTCAACCCCGATGCAATTTCTGTCTTTCATCAAAACTCTGAACGTCCACAGATTACAGGAAGCCTCCAGATGTGCTTTGAGAACTACTACTGGTGTTCCAGGAATCGATCAAAGAGTAGACAGTTTGAGACATTACTCCCATGGAGAAAAGTCTTCATGGTGCCGGTTATATTTAACCCCGATGCAATTTCTGTCTTTCATCAAAACTCTGAACGTCCACAGATTACAGGAAGCCTCCAGATGTGCTTTGGGAACTACTACTGGTGTTCCAGGAATCGATCAAAGAGTAGACAGTTTGAGACATTACTCCCATGGAGAAAAGTCTTCATGGTGCCCGTTATATTCAACCCCGATGCAATTTCTGTCTTTCATACAAACTCTGAACGTCCACAGATTACAGGAAGCCTCCAGATATGCTTTGGGAACTACTACTGGTGTCCCAGGAATCGATCAAAGAGTAGACAGTTTGAGACATTACTCAAATGGAGAAACGTCTTCATGGCGCCCGTTATATTCAGCCCCGATGCAATTTCTGTCTTTCATACAAACTCTGAACGTCCACAGATTACAGGAAGCCTCCAGATATGCTTTGAGAACTACTACTTGTGTTCCAGGAATCGATCAAAGAGTAGACAGTTTGAGACATTACTCCCATGGAGAAGAGTCCGCATGGTGCCCGTTATATTCAATCCCGATGCAATTTCTGTCTTTCATCAAAACTCTGAACGTCCACAGATTACAGGAAGCCTCCAGATATGCTTTGGGAACTACTACTGCTGTCCCAGGAATCGATAGAAAGCGTAGACAGTTTGAGACATTACTCCCATGGAGAAAAGTCTTCATGGTGCCCGTTATATTCAACCCCGATGCAATTTCTGTCTTTCATCATAACTCTGAACGTCCACAGATTACAGGAAGCCTCCAGATATGCTTTGAGAACTACTACTGGTGTTCCAGGAATCGATCGAAGAGTAGACAGTTTGAGACATTACTCCCATGGAGAAAAGTCTTCATGGTGCCCGTTATATTCAACCCCGATGCAATTTCTGTCTTTCATCACAACTCTGAACGTCCACAGATTACAGGAAGCCTCCAGATGTGCTTTGGGAACTACTACTGGTGTTCCAGGAATCGATCAAAGAGTAGACAGTTTGAGACATTACTCCCATGGAGAAGAGTCCGCATGGTGCCCGTTATATTCAATCCCGATGCAATTTCTGTCTTTCATCAAAACTCTGAACGTCCACAGATTACAGGAAGCCTCCAGATATGCTTTGGGAACTACTACTGCTGTCCCAGTAATCGATAGAAAGCGTAGACAGTTTGAGACATTACTCCCATGGAGAAAAGTCTTCATGGTGCCCGTTATATTCAACCCCGAGGCAATTTCTGTCTTTCATCATAACACTGAACGTCCACAGATTACAGGAAGCCTCCAGATATGCTTTGAGAACTACTACTGGTGTTCCAGGAATCGATCGAAGAGTAGACAGTTTGAGACATTACTCCCATGGAGAAAAGTCTTCATGGTGCCCGTTATATTCAACCCCGATGCAATTTCTGTCTTTCATCATAACTCTGAACGTCCACAGATTACAGGAAGCCTCCAGATGTGCTTTGAGAACTACTACTGGTGTTCCAGGAATCGATCAAAGAGTAGACAGTTTGAGACATTACTCCCATGGAGAAAAGTCATCATGGTGCCGGTTATATTCAACCCCGATGCAATTTCTGTCTTTCATCAAAACTCTGAACGTCCACAGATTACAGGAAGCCTCCAGATGTGCTTTGGGAACTACTACTGGTGTTCCAGGAATCGATCAAAGAGTAGACAGTTTGAGACATTACTCCCATGGAGAAAAGTCTTCATGGTGCCCGTTATATTCAACCCCGATGCAATTTCTGTCTTTCATACAAACTCTGAACGTCCACAGATTACAGGAAGCCTCCAGATATGCTTTGGGAACTACTACTGGTGTCCCAGGAATCGATCAAAGAGTAGACAGTTTGAGACATTACTCCCATGGAGAAAAGTCTTCATGGTGCCCGTTATATTCAATCCCGATGCAATTTCTGTCTTTCATCAAAACTCTGAACGTCCACAGATTACAGTAAGCCTCCAGTTGTGCTTCGGGAACTACTACTGGTGTTCCAAAAATCGATCAAAGAGTAGACAGTTTGAGACATTACTCTAATGGAGAAAAGGCCGCATGGTGCCCGTTATATTCAATCCCGATGCAATTTCTGTCCTTCATCAAAACTCTGAACGTCCACAGATTACAGGAAGCCTCCAGATGTGCTTCGGAAACTACTACTGGTGTTCCAGGAATCGATCAAAGAGTAGACAGTTTGAGACATTACCCCCATGGAGAAGAGTCCGCATGGTGCCCGTTATATTCAATCCCGATGCAATTTCTGTCTTTCATCAAAACTCTGAACGTCCACAGATTACAGGAAGCCTCCAGATGTGCTTCGGGAACTACTACTGGTGTTCCAAAAATCGATCAAAGAGTAGACAGTTTGAGACATTACTCTAATGGAGAAAAGGCCGCATGGTGCCCGTTATATTCAATCCCGATGCAATTTCTGTCCTTCATCAAAACTCTGAACGTCCACAGATTACAGGAAGCCTCCAGATGTGCTTCGGAAACTACTACTGGTGTTCCAGGAATCGATCAAAGAGTAGACAGTTTGAGACATTACTCCCATGGAGAAGAGTCCGCATGGTGCCCGTTATATTCAATCCCGATGCAATTTCTGTCTTTCATCAAAACTCTGAACGTCCACAGATTACAGGAAGCCTCCAGATATGCTTTGGGAACTACTACTGGTGTCCCAGGAATCGATCAAAGAGTAGACAGTTTGAGACATTACTCCCATGGAGAAAAGTCTTCATGGTGCCCGTTATATTCAACCCCGATGCAATTTCTGTCTTTCATCAAAACTCTGAACGTCCACAGATTACAGGAAGCCTCCAGATATGCTTTGGGAACTACTACTGCTGTCCCAGGAATCGATAGAAATCGTAGACAGTTTGAGACATTACTCCCATGGAGAAAAGTCTTCATGGTGCCCGTTATATTCAACCCCGATGCAATTTCTGTCTTTCATCATAACTCTGAACGTCCACAGATTACAGGAAGCCTCCAGATGTGCTTTGAGAACTACTACTGGTGTTCCAGGAATCGATCAAAGAGTAGACAGTTTGAGACATTACTCCCATGGAGAAAAGTCTTCATGGTGCCGGTTATATTTTACCCCGATGCAATTTCTGTCTTTCATCAAAACTCTGAACGTCCACAGATTACAGGAAGCCTCCAGATGTGCTTTGGGAACTACTACTGGTGTTCCAGGAATCGATCAAAGAGTAGACAGTTTGAGACATTACTCCCATGGAGAAAAGTCTTCATGGTGCCCGTTATATTCAATCCCGATGCAATTTCTGTCTTTCATCAAAACTCTGAACGTCCACAGATTACAGGAGGCCTCCAGATGTGCTTCGGGAACTACTACTGGTGTTCCAAAAATCGATCAAAGAGTAGACAGTTTGAGACATTACTCTAATGGAGAAAAGGCCGCATGGTGCCCGTTATATTCAATCCCGATGCAATTTCTGTCCTTCATCAAAACTCTGAACGTCCACAGATTACAGGAAGCCTCCAGATGTGCTTCGGAAACTACTACTGGTGTTCCAGGAATCGATCAAAGAGTAGACAGTTTGAGACATTACTCCCATGGAGAAGAGTCCGCATGATGCCCGTTATATTCAATCCCGATGCAATTTCTGTCTTTCGTCAAAACTCTGAACGTCCACAGATTACAGGAAGCCTCCAGATATGCTTTGGGAACTACTACTAGTGTCCCAGGAATCGATCAAAGTGTAGACAGTTTGAGACATTACTCCCATGGAGAAAAGTCTTCATGGTGCCCGTTATATTCAACCCCGATGCAATTTCTGTCTTTCATCAAAACTCTGAACGTCCACAGATTACAGGAAGCCTCCAGATGTGCTTCGTGAACTACTACTGGTGTTCCAAAAATCGATCAAAGAGTAGACAGTTTGAGACATTACTCCCATGGAGAAAAGTCCGCATGGTGCCCGTTATATTCAATCCCGATGCAATTTCTGTCTTTCATCAAAACTCTGAACGTCCACAGATTACAGGAAGCCTCCAGATATGCTTTGGGAACTACTACTGGTGTCCCAGGAATCGATCAAAAAGTAGACAGTTTGAGACATTACTCCCATGGAGAAAAGTCTTCATGGTGCCCGTTATATTCATTCCCGATGCAATTTCTGTCTTTCATCAAAACTCTGAACGTCCACAGATTACAGGAAGCCTCCAGATGTGCTTCGTGAACTACTACTGGTGTTCCAAAAATCGATCAAAGAGTAGACAGTTTGAGACATTACTCTAATGGAGAAAAGGCCGCATGGTGCCCGTTGTATTCAATCCTGATGCAGTTTCTGTCCTTCATCAAAACTCTGAACGTCCACAGATTACAGGAAGCCTCCCGATGTGCTTCGGAAACTACTACTGGTGTTCCAGGAATCGATCAAAGAGTAGACAGTTTGAGACATTACTCCCATGGAGAAAAGTCCGCATGGTGACCGTTATATTCAATCCCGATGCAATTTCTGTCTTTCATCAAAACTCTGAACGTCCACAGATTACAGGAAGCCTCCAGATATGCTTTGGGAACTACTACTGGTGTCCCAGGAATCGATCACAGAGTAGACAGTTTGAGACATTACTCCCATGGAGAAAAGTCTTCATGGTGCCCGTTATATTCAACCCCGATGCAATTTCTGTCTTTCATACAAACTCTGAACGTCCACAGATTACAGGAAGCTTCCAGATATGCTTTGAGAACTACTACTGGTGTCCCAGGAATCGATCAAAGAGTAGACAGTTTGAGACATTACTCCCATGGAGAAAAGTCTTCATGGTGCCCGTTATATTCAATCCCGATGCAATTTCTGTCTTTCATCAAAACTCTGAACGTCCACAGATTACAGGAAGCCTCCAGATATGCTTTGATAACTACTACTGGTGTCCCAGGAATCGATCAAAGAGTAGACAGTTTGAGACATTACTCCCATGGAGAAAAGTCTTCATGGTGCCCGTTATGTTCAACCCCGATGCAATTTCTGTCTTTCATACAAACTCAGAACGTCCACAGATTACAGGAAGCCTCCAGATATGCTTTGAGAACTACTACTGGTGTTCCAGGAATCGATCAAAGAGTAGACAGTTTGAGACATTACTCCCATGGAGAAAAGTCTTCATGGTGCCCGTTATATTCAATCCCGATGCAATTTCTGTCTTTCATCAAAACTCTGAACGTCCACAGATTACAGGAAGCCTCCAGATGTGCTTTGGGAACTACTACTGGTGTCCCAGGAATCGATCAAAGAGTAGACAGTTTGAGACATTACTCCCATGGAGAAAAGTCTTCATGGTGCCCGTTATATTCATTCCCGATGCAATTTCTGTCTTTCATCAAAACTCTGAACGTCCACAGATTACAGGAAGCCTCCAGATGTGCTTCGTGAACTACTACTGGTGTTCCAAAAATCTATCAAAGAGTAGACAGTTTGAGACATTACTCTAATGGAGAAAAGGCCGCATGGTGCCCGTTATATTCAATCCCGATGCAGTTTCTGTCCTTCATCAAAACTCTGAACGTCCACAGATTACAGGAAGCCTCCAGATGTGCTTCGGAAACTACTACTGGTGTCCCAGGAATCGATCAAAGAGTAGACAGTTTGAGACATTACTCCCATGGAGAAAAGTCTTCATGGTGCCCGTTATATTCATTCCCGATGCAATTTCTGTCTTTCATCAAAACTCTGAACGTCCACAGATTACAGGAAGCCTCCAGATGTGCTTCGTGAACTACTACTGGTGTTCCAAAAATCGATCAAAGAGTAGACAGTTTGAGACATTACTCTAATGGAGAAAAGGCCGCATGGTGCCCGTTATATTCAATCCCGATGCAGTTTCTGTCCTTCATCAAAACTCTGAACGTCCACAGATTACAGGAAGCCTCCACATGTGCTTCGGAAACTACTACTAGTGTTCCAGGAATCGATCAAAGAGTAGACAGTTTGAGACATTACTCTAATGGAGAAAAGGCCGCATGGTGCCCGTTATATTCAATCCCGATGCAGTTTCTGTCCTTCATCAAAACTCTGAACGTCCACAGATTACAGGAAGCCTCCAGATATGCTTTGAGAACTACTACTGGTGTTTCAGGAATCGATCAAAGAGTAGACAGTTTGAGACATTACTCCCATGGAGAAAAGTCTTCATGGTGCCCGTTATATTCAATCCCGATGCAATTTCTGTCTTTCATCAAAACTCTGAACGTCCACAGATTACAGGAAGCCTCCAGATATGCTTTGAGAACTACTACTGGTGTCCCAGGAATCGATCAAAGAGTAGACAGTTTGAGACATTACTCCCATGGAGAAAAGTCTTCATGGTGCCCGTTATATTCAATCCCGATGCAATTTCTGTCTTTCATCAAAACTCTGAACGTCCACAGATTACAGGAAGCCTCCAGATGTGCTTCGGGAACTACTACTGGTGTTCCAAAAATCGATCAAAGAGTAGACAGTTTGAGACATTACTCTAATGGAGAAAAGTCCGCATGGTGCCCGTTATATTCAATCCCGATGCAATTTCTGTCTTTCATCAAAACTGAGAACGTCCACAGATTAGAGGAAGCCTCCAGATATGCTTTGGGAACTACTACTGGTGTCCCAGGAATCGATCAAAGAGTAGACACTTTGAGACATTACTCCCATGGAGAAAAGTCTTCATGGTGCCCGTTATATTCATTCCCGATGCAATTTCTGTCTTTCATCAAAACTCTAAACGTCCACAGATTACAGGAAGCCTCCTGATGTGCTTCGTGAACTACTACTGGTGTTCCAAAAATCGATCAAAGTGTAGACAGTTTGAGACATTACTGTAATGGAGAAAAGGCCGCATGGTGCCCGTTATATTCAATCCCGATGCAGTTTCTGTCCTTCATCAAAACTCTGAACGTCCACAGATTACAGGAAGCCTCCATATGTGCTTCGGAAACTACTACTGGTGTTCCAGGAATCGATCAAAGAGTAGACAGTTTGAGACATTACTCCCATGGAGAAAAGTCCGCATGGTGACCGTTATATTCAATCCCGATGCAATTTCTGTCTTGCACACAAACTCTGAACGTCCACAGATTACAGGAAGCTTCCAGATATGCTTTGAGAACTACTACTGGTGTCCCAGGAATCGATCAAAGAGTAGACAGTTTGAGACATTACTCCCATGGAGAAAAGTCTTCATGGTGCCCGTTATATTCAATCCCGATGCAATTTCTGTCTTTCATCAAAACTCTGAACGTCCACAGATTAAAGGAAGCCTCCAGATATGCTTTGAGAACTACTACTGGTGTCCCAGGAATCGATCAAAGAGTAGACAGTTTGAGACATTACTCCCATGGAGAAAAGTCTTCATGGTGCCCGTTATATTCAACCCCGATGCAATTTCTGTCTTTCATACAAACTCTGAACGTCCACAGATTACAGGAAGCCTCCAGATATGCTTTGAGAACTACTACTGGTGTTCCAGGAATCGATCAAAGAGTAGACAGTTTGAGACATTACTCCCATGGAGAAAAGTCTTCATGGTGCCCGTTATATTCAATCCCGATGCAATTTCTGTCTTTCATCAAAACTCTGAACGTCCACAGATTACAGGAAGCCTCCATTTGTGCTTTGGGAACTACTACTGGTGTCCCAGGAATCGATCAAAGAGTAGACAGTTTGAGACATTACTCCCATGGAGAAAAGTCTTTATGGTGCCCGTTATATTCATTCCCGATGCAATTTCTGTCTTTCATCAAAACTCTGAACGTCCACAGATTACAGGAAGCCTCCAGATGTGCTTCGTGAACTACTACTGGTGTTCCAAAAATCGATCAAAGAGTAGACAGTTTGAGACATTACTCTAATGGAGAAAAGGCCTCATGGTGCCCGTTATATTCAATCCCGATGCAGTTTCTGTCCTTCATCAAAACTCTGAACGTCCACAGATTACAGGAAGCCTCCAGATGTGCTTCGGAAACTACTACTGGTGTCCCAGGAATCGATCAAAGAGTAGAGAGTTTGAGACATTACTCCCATGGAGAAAAGTCTTCATGGTGCCCGTTATATTCAACCCCGATGCAATTTCTGTCTTTCATACAAACTCTGAACGTCCACAGATTACAGGAAGCCTCCAGATATGCTTTGAGAACTACTACTGGTGTTCCAGGTATCGATCAAAGAGTAGACAGTTTGAGACATTACTCCCATGGAGAAAAGTCTTCATGGTGCCCGTTATATTCAATCCCGATGCAATTTCTGTCTTTCATCAAAACTCTGAACGTCCACAGATTACAGGAAGCCTCCAGATATGCTTTGAGAACTACTACTGGTGTCCCAGGAATCGATCAAAGAGTAGACAGTTTGAGACATTACTCCCATGGAGAAAAGTCTTCATGGTGCCCGTTATATTCAATCCCGATGCAATTTCTGTCTTTCATCAAAACTCTGAACGTCCACAGATTACAGGAAGCCTCCAGATGTGCTTCGGGAACTACTACTGGTGTTCCAAAAATCGATCAAAGTTAGACAGTTTGAGACATTACTCTAATGGAGAAAAGTCCGAATGGTGCCCGTTATATTCAATCCCGATGCAATTTCTGTCCTTCATCAAAACTCTGAACGTCCACAGATTACAGGAAGCCTCCAGATGTGCTTCGGAAACTACTACTTGTGTTCCAGGAATCGATCAAAGCGTAGACAATTTGAGACATTACTCCCATGGAGAAAAGTCTTCATGGTGCCCGTTATATTCAACCCCGATGCAATTTCTGTCTTTCATCAAAACTCTGAACGTCCACAGTTTACAGGAAGCCTCCAGATATGCTTTGGGAACTACTACTGCTGTCCCAGGAATCGATAGAAAGCGTAGACAGTTTGAGACATTACTCCCATGGAGAAAAGTCTTCATGGTGCCCGTTATATTCAACCCCGATGCAATTTCTGTCTTTCAACAAAACTCTGAACGCCCACAGATTACAGGAAGCCTCCAGATGTGCTTTGGGAACTACTACTGGTGTTCCAGGAATCGATCAAAAAGTAGACAGTTTGAGACATTACTCCCATGTAGAAACGTCTTCATGGTGCCCGTTATATTCAACCCCGATGCAATTTCTGTCTTCCATACAAACTCTGAACGTCCACAGATTACAGGAAGCCTCCAGATATGCTTTGGGAACTACTACTGGTGTCCCAGGAAACGATCAAAGAGTAGACAGTTTGAGACATTACTCCCATGGAGAAAAGTCTTCATGGTGCCCGTTATATTCAACCCCGATGCAATTTCTGTCTTTCATACAAACTCTGAACGTCCACAGATTACAAGAAGCTTCCAGATATGCTTTGAGAACTACTACTGGTGTCCCAGGAATCGATCAAAGAGTAGACAGTTTGAGACATTACTCCCATGGAGAAAAGTCTTCATGGTGCCCGTTATATTCAATCCCGATGCAATTTCTGTCTTTCATCAAAACTCTGAACGTCCACAGATTACAGGAAGCCTCCAGATATGCTTTGAGAACTACTACTGGTGTCCCAGGAATCGATTAAAGAGTAGACAGTTTGAGACATTACTCCCATGGAGAAAAGTCTTCATGGTTTCCGTTATATTCATTCCCGATGCAATTTCTGTCTTTCATCAAAACTCTGAACGTCCACAGATTACAGGAAGCCTCCAGATGTGCTTCGTGAACTACTACTGGTGTTCCAAAAATCGATCAAAGTGTAGACAGTTTGAGACATTACTCTAATGGAGAAAAGGAAGCATGGTGCCCGTTTTATTCAATCCCGATGCAGTTTCTGTCCTTCATCAAAACTCTGAACGTCCACAGATTACAGGAAGCCTCCAGATGTGCTTCGGAAACTACTACTGGTGTTCCAGGAATCGATCAAAGAGTAGACAGTTTGAGACATTACTCCCATGGAGAAAAGTCCGCATGGTGACCGTTACATTCAATCCCGATGCAATATCTGTCTTTCATCAAAACTCTGAACGTCCACAGATTACAGGAAGCCTCCAGATATGCTTTGGGAACTACTACTGGTGTCCCAGGAATCGATCAAAGAGTAGACAGTTTGAGACATTACTCCCATGGAGAAAAGTCTTCATGGTGCCCGTTATATTCAACCCCGATACAATTTCTGTCTTTCATACAAACTCTGAACGTCCACAGATTACAGGAAGCTTCCAGATATGCTTTGAGAACTACTACTGGTGTCCCAGGAATAGATCAAAGATTAGACAGTTTGAGACATTACTCCCATGGAGAAAAGTCTTCATGGTGCCCGTTATATTCAATCCCAATGCAATTTCTGTCTTTCATCAAAACTCTGAACGTCCACAGATTACAGGAAGCCTCCAGATATGCTTTGAGAACTACTACTGGTGTCCCAGGAATCGATCAAAGAGTAGACAGTTTGAGACATTACTCCCATGGAGAAAAGTCTTCATGGTGCCCGTTATATTCAACCCCGATGCAATTTCTGTCTTTCATACAAACTCTGAACGTCCACAGATTACAGGAAGCCCCTAGATATGCTTTGAGAACTACTACTGGTGTTCTAGGAATCGATCAAAGAGTAGACAGTTTGAGACATTACTCCCATGGAGAAAAGTCTTCATGGTGCCCGTTATATTCAATCCCGATGCAATTTCTGTCTTTCATCAAAACTCTGAACGTCCACAGATTACAGGAAGCCTCCAGATATGCTTTGAGAACTACTACTGGTGTCCCAGGAATCGATCAAAGAGTAGACAGTTTGAGACATTACTCCCATGGAGAAAAGTCTTCATGGTGCCCGTTATATTCAATCCCGATGCAATTTCTGTCTTTCATCAAAACTCTGAACGTCCACAGATTACAGGAAGCCTCCAGATGTGCTTCGGGAACTACTACTGGTGTTCCAAAAATCGATCAAAGTGTAGACAGTTTGAGACATTACTCTAATGGAGAAAAGTCCGCATGATGCCCGTTATATTCAATCCCGATGCAATTTCTGTCCTTCATCAAAACTCTGAACGTCCACAGATTACAGGAAGCCTCCAGATGTGCTTCGGAAACTACTACTTGTGTTCCAGGAATCGATCAAAGCGTAGACAGTTTGAGACATTACTCCCATGGAGAAAAGTCTTCATGGTGCCCGTTATATTCAACCCCGATGCAATTTCTGTCTTTCATCAAAACTCTGAAAGTCCACAGTTTACAGGAAGCCTCCAGATATGCTTTGGGAACTACTACTGCTGTCCCAGGAATCGATAGAAAGCGTAGACAGTTTGAGACATTACTCCCATGGAGAAAAGTCTTCATGGTGCCCGTTATATTCAACCCCGATGCAATTTCTGTCTTTCAACAAAACTCTGAACGCCCACAGATTACAGGAAGCCTCCAGATGTGCTTTGGGAACTACTACTGGTGTTCCAGGAATCGATCAAAGAGTAGACAGTTTGAGACATTACTCCCATGTAGAAACGTCTTCATGGTGCCCGTTATATTCAACCCCGATGCAATTTCTGTCTTCCATACAAACTCTGAACGTCCACAGATTACAGGAAGCCTCCAGATATGCTTTGGGAACTACTACTGGTGTCCCAGGAAACGATCAAAGAGTAGACAGTTTGAGACATTACTCCCATGGAGAAAAGTCTTCATGGTGCCCGTTATATTCAACCCCGATGCAATTTCTGTCTTTCATACAAACTCTGAACGTCCACAGATTACAAAAAGCTTCCAGATATGCTTTGAGAACTACTACTGGTGTCCCAGGAATCGATCAAAGAGTAGACAGTTTGAGACATTACTCCCATGGAGAAAAGTCTTCATGGTGCCCGTTATATTCAATCCCGATGCAATTTCTGTCTTTCATCAAAACTCTGAACGTCCACAGATTACAGGAAGCCTCCAGATATGCTTTGAGAACTACTACTGGTGTCCCAGGAATCGATTAAAGAGTAGACAGTTTGAGACATTACTCCCATGGAGAAAAGTCTTCATGGTGCCCGTTATATTCATTCCCGATGCAATTTCTGTCTTTCATCAAAACTCTGAACGTCCACAGATTACAGGAAGCCTCCAGATGTGCTTCGTGAACTACTACTGGTGTTCCAAAAATCGATCAAAGTGTAGACAGTTTGAGACATTACTGTAATGGAGAAAAGGAAGCATGGTGCCCGTTTTATTCAATCCCGATGCAGTTTCTGTCCTTCATCAAAACTCTGAACGTCCACAGATTACAGGAAGCCTCCAGATGTGCTTCGGAAACTACTACTGGTGTTCCAGGAATCGATCAAAGAGTAGACAGTTTGAGACATCACTCCCATGGAGAAAAGTCCGCATGGTGACCGTTACATTCAATCCCGATGCAATTTCTGTCTTTCATCAAAACTCTGAACGTCCACAGATTACAGGAAGCCTCCAGATATGCTTTGGGAACTACTACTGGTGTCCCAGGAATCGATCAAAGAGTAGACAGTTTGAGACATTACTCCCATGGAGAAAAGTCTTCATGGTGCCCGTTATATTCAACCCCGATACAATTTCTGTCTTTCATACAAACTCTGAACGTCCACAGATTACAGGAAGCTTCCAGATATGCTTTGAGAACTACTACTGGTGTCCCAGGAATAGATCAAAGATTAGACAGTTTGAGACATTACTCCCATGGAGAAAAGTCTTCATGGTGCCCGTTATATTCAATCCCAATGCAATTTCTGTCTTTCATCAAAACTCTGAACGTCCACAGATTACAGGAAGCCTCCAGATATGCTTTGAGAACTACTACTGGTGTCCCAGGAATCGATCAAAGAGTAGACAGTTTGAGACATTACTCCCATGGAGAAAAGTCTTCATGGTGCCCGTTATATTCAACCCCGATGCAATTTCTGTCTTTCATACAAACTCTGAACGTCCACAGATTACAGGAAGCCCCTAGATATGCTTTGAGAACTACTACTGGTGTTCTAGGAATCGATCAAAGAGTAGACAGTTTGAGACATTACTCCCATGGAGAAAAGTCTTCATGGTGCCCGTTATATTCAATCCCGATGCAATTTCTGTCTTTCATCAAAACTCTGAACGTCCACAGATTACAGGAAGCCTCCAGATATGCTTTGAGAACTACTACTGGTGTCCCAGGAATCGATCAAAGAGTAGACAGTTTGAGACATTACTCCCATGGAGAAAAGTCTTCATGGTGCCCGTTATATTCAATCCCGATGCAATTTCTGTCTTTCATCAAAACTCTGAACGTCCACAGATTACAGGAAGCCTCCAGATGTGCTTCGGGAACTACTACTGGTGTTCCAAAAATCGATCAAAGTGTAGACAGTTTGAGACATTACTCTAATGGAGAAAAGTCCGCATGATGCCCGTTATATTCAATCCCGATGCAATTTCTGTCCTTCATCAAAACTCTGAACGTCCACAGATTACAGGAAGCCTCCAGATGTGCTTCGGAAACTACTACTTGTGTTCCAGGAATCGATCAAAGCGTAGACAGTTTGAGACATTACTCCCATGGAGAAAAGTCTTCATGGTGCCCGTTATATTCAACCCCGATGCAATTTCTGTCTTTCATCAAAACTCTGAAAGTCCACAGTTTACAGGAAGCCTCCAGATATGCTTTGGGAACTACTACTGCTGTCCCAGGAATCGATAGAAAGCGTAGACAGTTTGAGACATTACTCCCATGGAGAAAAGTCTTCATGGTGCCCGTTATATTCAACCCCGATGCAATTTCTGTCTTTCATCAAAACTCTGAACGTCCACAGATTACAGGAAGCCTCCAGATGTGCTTTGGGAACTACTACTGGTGTTCCAGGAATCGATCAAAGAGTAGACAGTTTGAGACATTACTCCCATGTAGAAACGTCTTCATGGTGCCCGTTATATTCAACCCCGATGCAATTTCTGTCTTTCATTTAAACTCTGAACGTCCACAGATTACAGGAAGCCTCCAGATATGCTTTGGGAACTACTACTGGTGTCCCAGGAATCGATCAAAGAGTAGACAGTTTGAGACATTACTCCCATGGTGAAAAGTCTTCATGGTGCCCGTTATATTCAACCCCGATGCAATTTCTGTCTTTCATACAAACTCTGAACGTCCACAGATTACAAGAAGCTTCCAGATATGCTTTGAGAACTACTACTGGTGTCCCAGGAATCGATCAAAGAGTAGACAGTTTGAGACATTACTCCCATGGAGAAAAGTCTTCATGGTGCCCGTTATATTCAATCCCGATGCAATTTCTGTCTTTCATCAAAACTCTGAACGTCCACAGATTACAGGAAGCCTCCAGATATGCTTTGAGAACTACTACTGGTGTCCCAGGAATCGATCAAAGAGTAGACAGTTTGAGACATTACTCCCATGGAGAAAAGTCTTCATGGTGCCCGTTATATTCAATCCCGATGCAATTTCTGTCTTTCATCAAAACTCTGAACGTCCACAGATTACAGGAAGCCTCCAGATGTGCTTTGGGAACTACTACTGGTGTCCCAGGAATCGATCAAAGAGTAGACAGTTTGAGACATTACTCCCATGGAGAAAAGTCTTCATGGTGCCCGTTATATTCATTCCCGATGCAATTTCTGTCTTTCATCAAAACTCTGAACGTCCACTGATTACAGGAAGCCTCCAGATGTGCTTCGTGAACTACTACTGGTGTTCCAAAAATCGATCAAAGAGTAGACAGTTTGCGACATTACTCTAATGGAGAAAAGGCCGCATGGTGCCCGTTATATTCAATCCCGATGCAGTTTCTGTCCTTCATCAAAACTCTGAACGTCCACACATTACAGGAAGCCTCCAGATGTGCTTCGGAAACTACTACTGGTGTCCCAGGAATCGATCAAAGAGTAGACAGTTTGAGACATTACTCCCATGGAGAAAAGTCTTCATGGTGCCCGTTATATTCATTCCCGATGCAATTTCTGTCTTTCATCAAAACTCTGAACGTCCACAGATTACAGGAAGCCTCCAGATGTGCTTCGTGTACTACTACTGGTGTTTCAAAAATCGATCAAAGAGTAGACAGTTTGAGACATTACTCTAATGGAGAAAAGGCCGCATGGTGCCCGTTATATTCAATCCCGATGCAGTTTCTGTCCTTCATCAAAACTCAGAACGTCCACAGATTACAGGAAGCCTCCAGATGTGCTTCGGAAACTACTACTGGTGTTCCAGGAATCGATCAAAGAGTAGACAGTTTGAGACATTACTCCCATGGAGAAAAGTCCGCATGGTGACCGTTATATTCAATCCCGATGCAATTTCTGTCTTTCATCACAACTCTGAACGTCCACAGATTACAGGAAGCCTCCAGATATGCTTTGGGAACTACTACTGGTGTCCCAGGAATCGATCAAAGAGTAGACAGTTTGAGACATTACTTCCATGGAGAAAAGTCTTCATGGTGCCCGTTATATTCAACCCCGATGCAATTTCTGTCTTTCATACAAACTCTGAACGTCCACAGATTACAGGAAGCTTCCAGATATGCTTTGAGAACTACTACTGGTGTCCCAGGAATCGATCAAAGAGTAGACAGTTTGAGACATTACTCCCATGGAGAAAAGTCTTCATGGTGCCCGTTATATTCAATCCCGATGCAATTTCTGTCTTTCATCAAAACTCTGAACGTCCACAGATTACAGGAAGCCTCCAGATATGCTTTGAGAACTACTACTGGTGTCCCAGGAATCGATCAAAAAGTAGACAGTTTGAGACATTACTCCCATGGAGAAAAGTCTTCATGGTGCCCGTTATATTCAACCCCGATGCAATTTCTGTCTGTCATACAAACTCTGAACGTCCACAGATTACAGGAAGCCTCCAGATATGCTTTGAGAACTACTACTGGTGTTCCAGGAATCGATCAAAGAGTAGACAGTTTGAGACATTACTCCCATGGAGAAAAGTCTTCATGGTGCCCGTTATATTCAATCCCGATGCAATTTCTGTCTTTCATCAAAACTCTGAACGTCCACAGATTACAGGAAGCCTCCAGATATGCTTTGAGAACTACTACTGGTGTCCCAGGAATCGATCAAAGAGTAGACAGTTTGAGACATTACTCCCATGGAGAAAAGTCTTCATGGTGCCCATTATATTCAATCCCGATGCAATTTCTGTCTTTCATCAAAACTCTGAACGTCCACAGATTACAGGAAGCCTCCAGATGTGCTTCGGGAACTACTACTGGTGTTCCAAAAATCGATCAAAGAGTAGACAGTTTGAGACATTACTCTAATGGAGAAAAGTCCGCATGGTGCCCGTTATATTCAATCCCGATGCAATTTCTGTCCTTCATAAAACTCTGAACGTCCACAGATTACAGGAAGCCTCCAGATATGCTTTGAGAACTACTACTGGTGTTCCAGGAATCGATCAAAGAGTAGACAGTTTGAGACATTACTCCCATGGAGAAAAGTCTTCATGGTGCCCGTTATATTCAACCTCGATGCAATTTCTGTCTTTCATCAAAACTCTGAACGTCCACAGATTACAGGAAGCCTCCAGATGTGCTTTGGGAACTACTACTGGTGTTCCAGGAATCGATCAAAGAGTAGACAGTTTGAGACATTTCTCCCATGGAGAAAAGTCTTCATGGTGCCCGTTATATTCAACCCCGATGCAATTTCTATCTTTCATACAAACTCTGAACGTCCACAGATTACAGGAAGCCTCCAGATATGCTTTGAGAACTACTACTGGTGTTCCAGGAATCGATCAAAGAGTAGACAGTTTGAGACATTACTCCCATGGAGAAAAGTCTTCATGGTGCCCGTTATATTCAATCCCGATGCAATATCTGTCTTTCATCAAAACTCTGAACGTCCACAGATTACAGGAAGCCTCCAGATGTGCTTCGGAAACTACTACTGGTGTTCCAGGAATCGATCAAAGAGTAGACAGTTTGAGACATTACTCCCATGGAGAAAAGTCCGCATGGTGACCGTTATATTCAATCCCGATGCAATTTCTGTCTTTCATCAAAACTCTGAACGTCCACAGATTACAGGAAGCCTCCAGATATGCTTTGGGAACTACTACTGGTGTCCCAGGAATCGATCAAAGAGTAGACAGTTTGAGACATTACTCCCATGGAGAAAAGTCTTCATGGTGCCCGTTATATTCAACCCCGATACAATTTCTGTCTTTCATACAAACTCTGAACGTCCACAGATTACAGGAAGCTTCCAGATATGCTTTGAGAACTACTACTGGTGTCCCAGGAATCGATCAAAGAGTAGACAGTTTGAGACATTACTCCCATGGAGAAAAGTCTTCATGGTGCCCGTTATATTCATTCCCGATGCAATTTCTGTCTTTCATCAAAACTCTGAACGTCCACAGATTACAGGAAGCCTCCAGATGTGCTTCGTGAACTACTACTGGTGTTCCAAAAATCGATCAAAGTGTAGACAGTTTGAGACATTACTCTAATGGAGAAAAGGAAGCATGGTGCCCGTTTTATTCAATCCCGATGCAGTTTCTGTCCTTCATCAAAACTCTGAACGTCCACAGATTACAGGAAGCCTCCAGATGTGCTTCGGAAACTACTACTGGTGTTCCAGGAATCGATCAAAGAGTAGACAGTTTGAGACATTACTCCCATGGAGAAAAGTCTTCATGGTGCCCGTTATATTCAACCCCGATGCAATTTCTGTCTTTCATCAAAACTCTGAACGTCCACAGATTACAGGAAGCCTCCAGATGTGCTTTGGGAACTACTACTGGTGTTCCAGGAATCGATCAAAGAGTAGACAGTTTGAGACATTACTCCCATGTAGAAACGTCTTCATGGTGCCCGTTATATTCAACCCCGATGCAATTTCTGTCTTTCATTTAAACTCTGAACGTCCACAGATTACAGGAAGCCTCCAGATATGCTTTGGGAACTACTACTGGTGTCCCAGGAATCGATCAAAGAGTAGACAGTTTGAGACATTACTCCCATGGTGAAAAGTCTTCATGGTGCCCGTTATATTCAACCCCGATGCAATTTCTGTCTTTCATACAAACTCTGAACGTCCACAGATTACAAGAAGCTTCCAGATATGCTTTGAGAACTACTACTGGTGTCCCAGGAATCGATCAAAGAGTAGACAGTTTGAGACATTACTCCCATGGAGAAAAGTCTTCATGGTGCCCGTTATATTCAATCCCGATGCAATTTCTGTCTTTCATCAAAACTCTGAACGTCCACAGATTACAGGAAGCCTCCAGATATGCTTTGAGAACTACTACTGGTGTCCCAGGAATCGATCAAAGAGTAGACAGTTTGAGACATTACTCCCATGGAGAAAAGTCTTCATGGTGCCCGTTATATTCAATCCCGATGCAATTTCTGTCTTTCATCAAAACTCTGAACGTCCACAGATTACAGGAAGCCTCCAGATGTGCTTTGGGAACTACTACTGGTGTCCCAGGAATCGATCAAAGAGTAGACAGTTTGAGACATTACTCCCATGGAGAAAAGTCTTCATGGTGCCCGTTATATTCATTCCCGATGCAATTTCTGTCTTTCATCAAAACTCTGAACGTCCACTGATTACAGGAAGCCTCCAGATGTGCTTCGTGAACTACTACTGGTGTTCCAAAAATCGATCAAAGAGTAGACAGTTTGCGACATTACTCTAATGGAGAAAAGGCCGCATGGTGCCCGTTATATTCAATCCCGATGCAGTTTCTGTCCTTCATCAAAACTCTGAACGTCCACACATTACAGGAAGCCTCCAGATGTGCTTCGGAAACTACTACTGGTGTCCCAGGAATCGATCAAAGAGTAGACAGTTTGAGACATTACTCCCATGGAGAAAAGTCTTCATGGTGCCCGTTATATTCATTCCCGATGCAATTTCTGTCTTTCATCAAAACTCTGAACGTCCACAGATTACAGGAAGCCTCCAGATGTGCTTCGTGTACTACTACTGGTGTTTCAAAAATCGATCAAAGAGTAGACAGTTTGAGACATTACTCTAATGGAGAAAAGGCCGCATGGTGCCCGTTATATTCAATCCCGATGCAGTTTCTGTCCTTCATCAAAACTCAGAACGTCCACAGATTACAGGAAGCCTCCAGATGTGCTTCGGAAACTACTACTGGTGTTCCAGGAATCGATCAAAGAGTAGACAGTTTGAGACATTACTCCCATGGAGAAAAGTCCGCATGGTGACCGTTATATTCAATCCCGATGCAATTTCTGTCTTTCATCACAACTCTGAACGTCCACAGATTACAGGAAGCCTCCAGATATGCTTTGGGAACTACTACTGGTGTCCCAGGAATCGATCAAAGAGTAGACAGTTTGAGACATTACTTCCATGGAGAAAAGTCTTCATGGTGCCCGTTATATTCAACCCCGATGCAATTTCTGTCTTTCATACAAACTCTGAACGTCCACAGATTACAGGAAGCTTCCAGATATGCTTTGAGAACTACTACTGGTGTCCCAGGAATCGATCAAAGAGTAGACAGTTTGAGACATTACTCCCATGGAGAAAAGTCTTCATGGTGCCCGTTATATTCAATCCCGATGCAATTTCTGTCTTTCATCAAAACTCTGAACGTCCACAGATTACAGGAAGCCTCCAGATATGCTTTGAGAACTACTACTGGTGTCCCAGGAATCGATCAAAAAGTAGACAGTTTGAGACATTACTCCCATGGAGAAAAGTCTTCATGGTGCCCGTTATATTCAACCCCGATGCAATTTCTGTCTGTCATACAAACTCTGAACGTCCACAGATTACAGGAAGCCTCCAGATATGCTTTGAGAACTACTACTGGTGTTCCAGGAATCGATCAAAGAGTAGACAGTTTGAGACATTACTCCCATGGAGAAAAGTCTTCATGGTGCCCGTTATATTCAATCCCGATGCAATTTCTGTCTTTCATCAAAACTCTGAACGTCCACAGATTACAGGAAGCCTCCAGATATGCTTTGAGAACTACTACTGGTGTCCCAGGAATCGATCAAAGAGTAGACAGTTTGAGACATTACTCCCATGGAGAAAAGTCTTCATGGTGCCCATTATATTCAATCCCGATGCAATTTCTGTCTTTCATCAAAACTCTGAACGTCCACAGATTACAGGAAGCCTCCAGATGTGCTTCGGGAACTACTACTGGTGTTCCAAAAATCGATCAAAGAGTAGACAGTTTGAGACATTACTCTAATGGAGAAAAGTCCGCATGGTGCCCGTTATATTCAATCCCGATGCAATTTCTGTCCTTCATCAAAACTCTGAACGTCCACAGATTACAGGAAGCCTCCAGATATGCTTTGAGAACTACTACTGGTGTTCCAGGAATCGATCAAAGAGTAGACAGTTTGAGACATTACTCCCATGGAGAAAAGTCTTCATGGTGCCCGTTATATTCAACCTCGATGCAATTTCTGTCTTTCATCAAAACTCTGAACGTCCACAGATTACAGGAAGCCTCCAGATGTGCTTTGGGAACTACTACTGGTGTTCCAGGAATCGATCAAAGAGTAGACAGTTTGAGACATTTCTCCCATGGAGAAAAGTCTTCATGGTGCCCGTTATATTCAACCCCGATGCAATTTCTATCTTTCATACAAACTCTGAACGTCCACAGATTACAGGAAGCCTCCAGATATGCTTTGAGAACTACTACTGGTGTTCCAGGAATCGATCAAAGAGTAGACAGTTTGAGACATTACTCCCATGGAGAAAAGTCTTCATGGTGCCCGTTATATTCAATCCCGATGCAATATCTGTCTTTCATCAAAACTCTGAACGTCCACAGATTACAGGAAGCCTCCAGATGTGCTTCGGAAACTACTACTGGTGTTCCAGGAATCGATCAAAGAGTAGACAGTTTGAGACATTACTCCCATGGAGAAAAGTCCGCATGGTGACCGTTATATTCAATCCCGATGCAATTTCTGTCTTTCATCAAAACTCTGAACGTCCACAGATTACAGGAAGCCTCCAGATATGCTTTGGGAACTACTACTGGTGTCCCAGGAATCGATCAAAGAGTAGACAGTTTGAGACATTACTCCCATGGAGAAAAGTCTTCATGGTGCCCGTTATATTCAACCCCGATACAATTTCTGTCTTTCATACAAACTCTGAACGTCCACAGATTACAGGAAGCTTCCAGATATGCTTTGAGAACTACTACTGGTGTCCCAGGAATCGATCAAAGAGTAGACAGTTTGAGACATTACTCCCATGGAGAAAAGTCTTCATGGTGCCCGTTATATTCATTCCCGATGCAATTTCTGTCTTTCATCAAAACTCTGAACGTCCACAGATTACAGGAAGCCTCCAGATGTGCTTCGTGAACTACTACTGGTGTTCCAAAAATCGATCAAAGTGTAGACAGTTTGAGACATTACTCTAATGGAGAAAAGGAAGCATGGTGCCCGTTTTATTCAATCCCGATGCAGTTTCTGTCCTTCATCAAAACTCTGAACGTCCACAGATTACAGGAAGCCTCCAGATGTGCTTCGGAAACTACTACTGGTGTTCCAGGAATCGATCAAAGAGTAGACAGTTTGAGACATTACTCCCATGGAGAAAAGTCCGCATGGTGACCGTTACATTCAATCCCGATGCAATTTCTGTCTTTCATCAAAACTCTGAACGTCCACAGATTACAGGAAGCCTCCAGATATGCTTTGGGAACTACTACTGGTGTCCCAGGAATCGATCAAAGAGTAGACAGTTTGAGACATTACTCCCATGGAGAAAAGTCTTCATGGTGCCCGTTATATTCAACCCCGATACAATTTCTGTCTTTCATACAAACTCTGAACGTCCACAGATTACAGGAAGCTTCCAGATATGCTTTGAGAACTACTACTGGTGTCCCAGGAATAGATCAAAGAGTAGACAGTTTGAGACATTACTCCCATGGAGAAAAGTCTTCATGGTGCCCGTTATATTCAATCCCGATGCAATTTCTGTCTTTCATCAAAACTCTGAACGTCCACAGATTACAGGAAGCCTCCAGATATGCTTTGAGAACTACTACTGGTGTCCCAGGAATCGATCAAAGAGTAGACAGTTTGAGACATTACTCCCATGGAGAAAAGTCTTCATGGTGCCCGTTATATTCAACCCCGATGCAATTTCTGTCTTTCATACAAACTCTGAACGTCCACAGATTACAGGAAGCCCCTAGATATGCTTTGAGAACTACTACTGGTGTTCTAGGAATCGATCAAAGAGTAGACAGTTTGAGACATTACTCCCATGGAGAAAAGTCTTCATGGTGCCCGTTATATTCAATCCCGATGCAATTTCTGTCTTTCATCAAAACTCTGAACGTCCACAGATTACAGGAAGCCTCCAGATATGCTTTGAGAACTACTACTAGTGTCCCAGGAATCGATCAAAGAGTAGACAGTTTGAGACATTACTCCCATGGAGAAAAGTCTTCATGGTGCCCGTTATATTCAATCCCGATGCAATTTCTGTCTTTCATCAAAACTCTGAACGTCCACAGATTACAGGAAGCCTCCAGATGTGCTTCGGGAACTACTACTGGTGTTCCAAAAATCGATCAAAGTGTAGACAGTTTGAGACATTACTCTAATGGAGAAAAGTCCGCATGATGCCCGTTATATTCAATCCCGATGCAATTTCTGTCCTTCATCAAAACTCTGAACGTCCACAGATTACAGGAAGCCTCCAGATGTGCTTCGGAAACTACTACTTGTGTTCCAGGAATCGATCAAAGCGTAGACAGTTTGAGACATTACTCCCATGGAGAAAAGTCTTCATGGTGCCCGTTATATTCAACCCCGATGCAATTTCTGTCTTTCATCAAAACTCTGAAAGTCCACAGTTTACAGGAAGCCTCCAGATATGCTTTGGGAACTACTACTGCTGTCCCAGGAATCGATAGAAAGCGTAGACAGTTTGAGACATTACTCCCATGGAGAAAAGTCTTCATGGTGCCCGTTATATTCAACCCCGATGCAATTTCTGTCTTTCATCAAAACTCTGAACGTCCACAGATTACAGGAAGCCTCCAGATGTGCTTTGGGAACTACTACTGGTGTTCCAGGAATCGATCAAAGAGTAGACAGTTTGAGACATTACTCCCATGTAGAAACGTCTTCATGGTGCCCGTTATATTCAACCCCGATGCAATTTCTGTCTTTCATACAAACTCTGAACGTCCACAGATTACAGGAAGCCTCCAGATATGCTTTGGGAACTACTACTGGTGTCCCAGGAATCGATCAAAGAGTAGACAGTTTGAGACATTACTCCCATGGTGAAAAGTCTTCATGGTGCCCGTTATATTCAACCCCGATGCAATTTCTGTCTTTCATACAAACTCTGAACGTCCACAGATTACAAGAAGCTTCCAGATATGCTTTGAGAACTACTACTGGTGTCCCAGGAATCGATCAAAGAGTAGACAGTTTGAGACATTACTCCCATGGAGAAAAGTCTTCATGGTGCCCGTTATATTCAATCCCGATGCAATTTCTGTCTTTCATCAAAACTCTGAACGTCCACAGATTACAGGAAGCCTCCAGATATGCTTTGAGAACTACTACTGGTGTCCCAGGAATCGATCAAAGAGTAGACAGTTTGAGACATTACTCCCATGGAGAAAAGTCTTCATGGTGCCCGTTATATTCAATCCCGATGCAATTTCTGTCTTTCATCAAAACTCTGAACGTCCACAGATTACAGGAAGCCTCCAGATGTGCTTTGGGAACTACTACTGGTGTCCCAGGAATCGATCAAAGAGTAGACAGTTTGAGACATTACTCCCATGGAGAAAAGTCTTCATGGTGCCCGTTATATTCATTCCCGATGCAATTTCTGTCTTTCATCAAAACTCTGAACGTCCACTGATTACAGGAAGCCTCCAGATGTGCTTCGTGAACTACTACTGGTGTTCCAAAAATCGATCAAAGAGTAGACAGTTTGAGACATTACTCTAATGGAGAAAAGGCCTAATGGTGCCTGTTATATTCAATCCCGATGCAGTTTCTGTCCTTCATCAAAACTCTGAACGTCCACACATTACAGGAAGCCTCCAGATGTGCTTCGGAAACTACTACTGGTGTCCCAGGAATCGATCAAAGAGTAGACAGTTTGAGACATTACTCCCATGGAGAAAAGTCTTCATGGTGCCCGTTATATTCATTCCCGATGCAATTTCTGTTTTTCATCAAAACTCTGAACGTCCACAGATTACAGGAAGCCTCCAGATGTGCTTCGTGAACTACTACTGGTGTTCCAAAAATCGATCAAAGAGTAGACAGTTTGAGACATTACTCTAATGGAGAAAAGGCCGCATGGTGCCCGTTATATTCAATCCCGATGCAGTTTCTGTCCTTCATCAAAACTCAGAACGTCCACAGATTACAGGAAGCCTCCAGATGTGCTTCGGAAACTACTACTGGTGTTCCAGGAATCGATCAAAGAGTAGACAGTTTGAGACATTACTCCCATGGAGAAAAGTCCGCATGGTGACCGTTATATTCAATCCCGATGCAATTTCTGTCTTTCATCACAACTCTGAACGTCCACAGATTACAG
This sequence comes from Schistocerca gregaria, assembly GCF_023897955.1. Lineage (NCBI taxonomy): Eukaryota > Metazoa > Arthropoda > Insecta > Orthoptera > Acrididae > Schistocerca > Schistocerca gregaria. The sequence continues at coordinate 37,348,827 of NC_064930.1, forward strand.
GAAGCCTTTAGATATGCTTTGGGAACTACTACTGGTGTCCCAGGAATCGATCAAAGAGTAGACAGTTTGAGACATTACTCCCATGGAGAAAAGACTTCATGGTGCCCGTTATATTCAACCCAGATGCAATTTCTGTCTTTCATACAAACTCTGAACGTCCACAGATTACAGGAAGCTTCCAGATATGCTTTGAGAACTACTACTGGTGTCCCAGGAATCGATCAAAGAGTAGACAGTTTGAGACATTACTCCCATGGAGAAAAGTCTTCATGGTGCCCGTTATATTCAATCCCGATGCAATTTCTGTCTTTCATCAAAACTCTGAACGTCCACAGATTACAGGAAGCCTCCAGATATGCTTTGAGAACTACTACTGGTGTCCCAGGAATCGATCAAAAAGTAGACAGTTTGAGACATTACTCCCATGGAGAAAAGTCTTCATGGTGCCCGTTATATTCAACCCCGATGCAATTTCTGTCTGTCATACAAACTCTGAACGTCCACAGATTACAGGAAGCCTCCAGATATGCTTTGAGAACTACTACTGGTGTTCCAGGAATCGATCGAAGAGTAGACAGTTTGAGACATTACTCCCATGGAGAAAAGTCTTCATGGTGCCCGTTATATTCAATCCCGATGCAATTTCTGTCTTTCATCAAAACTCTGAACGTCCACAGATTACAGGAAGCCTCCAGATATGCTTTGAGAACTACTACTGGTGTCCCAGGAATCGATCAAAGAGTAGACAGTTTGAGACATTACTCCCATGGAGAAAAGTCTTCATGGTGCCCATTATATTCAATCCCGATGCAATTTCTGTCTTTCATCAAAACTCTGAACGTCCACAGATTACAGGAAGCCTCCAGATGTGCTTCGGGAACTACTACTGGTGTTCCAAAAATCGATCAAAGAGTAGACAGTTTGAGACATTACTCTAATGGAGAAAAGTCCGCATGGTGCCCGTTATATTCAATCCCGATGCAATTTCTGTCCTTCATCAAAACTCTGAACGTCCACAGATTACAGGAAGCCTCCAGATATGCTTTGAGAACTACTACTGGTGTTGCAGGAATCGATCAAAGAGTAGACAGTTTGAGACATTACTCCCATGGAGAAAAGTCTTCATGGTGCCCGTTATATTCAACCCCGATGCAATTTCTGACTTTCATCAAAACTCTGAACGTCCACAGATTACAGGAAGCCTCCAGATGTGCTTTGGGAACTACTACTGGTGTTCCAGGAATCGATCAAAGAGTAGACAGTTTGAGACATTTCTCCCATGGAGAAAAGTCTTCATGGTGCCCGTTATATTCAACCCCGATGCAATTTCTATCTTTCATACAAACTCTGAACGTCCACAGATTACAGGAAGCCTCCAGATATGCTTTGAGAACTACTACTGGTGTTCCAGGAATCGATCAAAGAGTAGACAGTTTGAGACATTACTCCCATGGAGAAAAGTGTTCATGGTGCCCGTTATATTCAATCCCGATGCAATATCTGTCTTTCATCAAAACTCTGAACGTCCACAGATTACAGGAAGCCTCCAGATGTGCTTCGGAAACTACTACTGGTGTTCCAGGAATCGATCAAAGAGTAGACAGTTTGAGACATTACTCCCATGGAGAAAAGTCCGCATGGTGACCGTTATATTCAATCCCGATGCAATTTCTGTCTTTCATCAAAACTCTGAACGTCCACAGATTACAGGAAGCCTCCAGATATGCTTTGGGAACTACTACTGGTGTCCCAGGAATCGATCAAAGAGTAGACAGTTTGAGACATTACTCCCATGGAGAAAAGTCTTCATGGTGCCCGTTATATTCAACCCCGATGCAATTTCTCTCTTTCATACAAACTCTGAACGTCCACAGATTACAGGAAGCTTCCAGATATGCTTTGAGAACTACTACTGGTGTCCCAGGAATCGATCAAAGAGTAGACAGTTTGAGACATTACTCCTATGGAGAAAAGTCTTCATGGTGCCCGTTATATTCAATCCCGATGCAACTTCTGTCTTTCATCAAAACTCTGAACGTCCACAGATTACAGGAAGCCTCCAGATATGCTTTGAGAACTACTACTGGTGTCCCAGGAATCGATCAAAGAGTAGACAGTTTGAGACATTACTCAAATGGAGAAAAGTCTTCATGGTGCCCGTTATATTCAACCCCGATGCAATTTCTGTCTTTCATACAAACTCGGAACGTCCACAGATTACAGGAAGCCTCCAGATATGCTTTGAGAACTACTACTGGTGTTCCAGGAATCGATCAAAGAGTGGACAGTTTGAGACATTACTCCCATGGAGAAAAGTCTTCATGGTGCCCGTTATATTCAATCCCGATGCAATTTCTGTCTTTCATCAAAACTCTGAACGTCCACAGATTACAGGAAGCCTCCAGATATGCTTTGAGAACTACTACTGGTGTCCCAGGAATCGATCAAAGAGTAGACAGTTTGAGACATTACTCCCATGGAGAAAAGTCTTCATGGTACCCGTTATATTCAATCCCGATGCAATTTCTGTCTTTCATCAAAACTCTGAACGTCCACAGATTACAGGAAGCCTCCAGATGTGCTTTGGGAACTACTACTGGTGTCCCAGGAATCGATCAAAGAGTAGACAGTTTGAGACATTACTCCCATGGAGAAAAGTCTTCATGGTGCCCGTTATATTCATTCCCGATGCAATTTCTGTCTTTCATCAAAACTCTGAACGTCCACAGATTACAGGAAGCCTCCAGATGTGCTTCGTGAACTACTACTGGTGTTCCAAAAATCGATCAAAGAGTAGACAGTTTGAGACATCACTCTAATGGAGAAAAGGCCGCATGGTGCCCGTTATATTCAATCCCGATGCAGTTTCTGTCTTTCATCAAAACTCTGAACGTCCACAGATTACAGGAAGCCTCCAGATGTGCTTCGGAAACTACTACTGGTGTCCCAGGAATCGATCAAAGAGTAGACAGTTTGAGACATTACTCCCATGGAGAAAAGTCTTCATGGTGCCCGTTATATTCATTCCCGATGCAATTTCTGTCTTTCATCAAAACTCTGAACGTCCACAGTTTACAGGAAGCCTCCAGATGTGCTTCGTGAACTACTACTGGTGTTCCAAAAATCGATCAAAGAGTAGACAGTTTGAGACATTACTCTAATGGAGAAAAGGCCGCATGGTGCCCGTTATATTCAATCCCGATGCAGTTTCTGTCCTTCATCAAAACTCTGAACGTCCACAGATTACAGGAAGCCTCCAGATGTGCTTTGGGAACTACTACTGGTGTCCCAGGAATCGATCAAAGAGTAGACAGTTTGAGACATTACTCCCATGGAGAAAAGTCTTCATGGTGCCCGTTATATTCATTCCCGATGCAATTTCTGTCTTTCATCAAAACTCTGAACGTCCACAGATTACAGGAAGCCTCCAGATGTGCTTCGTGAACTACTACTGGTGTTCCAAAAATCGATCAAAGAGTAGACAGTTTGAGACATTACTCCCATGGAGAAAAGTCTTCATGGTGCCCGTTATATTCATTCCCGATGCAATTTCTGTCTTTCATCAAAACTCTGAACGTCCACTGATTACAGGAAGCCTCCAGATGTGCTTCGTGAACTACTACTGGTGTTCCAAAAATCGATCAAAGAGTAGACAGTTTGAGACATTACTCTAATGGAGAAAAGGCCGCATGGTGCCCGTTATATTCAATCCCGATGCAGTTTCTGTCCTTCATCAAAACTCTGAACGTCCACACATTACAGGAAGCCTCCAGATGTGCTTCGGAAACTACTACTGGTGTCCCAGGAATCGATCAAAGAGTAGACAGTTTGAGACATTACTCAAATGGAGAAAAGTCTTCATGGTGCCCGTTATATTCATTCCCGATGCAATTTCTGTCTTTCATCAAAACTCTGAACGTCCACAGATTACAGGAAGCCTCCAGATGTGCTTCGTGAACTACTACTGGTGTTCCAAAAATCGATCAAAGAGTAGACAGTTTGAGACATTACTCTAATGGAGAAAAGGCCGCATGGTGCCCGTTATATTCAATCCCGATGCAGTTTCTGTCCTTCATCAAAACTCAGAACGTCCACAGATTACAGGAAGCCTCCAGATGTGCTTCGGAAACTACTACTGGTGTTCCAGGAATCGATCAAAGAGTAGACAGTTTGAGACATTACTCCCATGGAGAAAAGTCCGCATGGTGACCGTTATATTCAATCCCGATGCAATTTCTGTCTTTCATCACAACTCTGAACGTCCACAGATTACAGGAAGCCTCCAGATATGCTTTGGGAACTACTACTGGTGTCCCAGGAATCGATCAAAGAGTAGACAGTTTGAGACATTACTCCCATGGAGAAAAGTCTTCATGGTGCCCGTTATATTCAACCCCGATGCAATTTCTGTCTTTCATACAAACTCTGAACGTCCACAGATTACAGGAAGCTTCCAGATATGCTTTGAGAACTACTACTGGTGTCCCAGGAATCGATCAAAGAGTAGACAGTTTGAGACATTACTCCCATGGAGAAAAGTCTTCATGGTGCCCGTTATATTCAATCCCGATGCAATTTCTGTCTTTCATCAAAACTCTGAACGTCCACAGATTACAGGAAGCCTCCAGATATGCTTTGAGAACTACTACTGGTGTCCCAGGAATCGATCAAATAGTAGACAGTTTGAGACATTACTCCCATGGAGAAAAGTCTTCATGGTGCCCGTTATATTCAACCCCGATGCAATTTCTGTCTGTCATACAAACTCTGAACGTCCACAGATTACAGGAAGCCTCCAGATATGCTTTGAGAACTACTACTGGTGTTCCAGGAATCGATCAAAGAGTAGACAGTTTGAGACATTACTCCCATGGAGAAAAGTCTTCATGGTGCCCGTTATATTCAATCCCGATGCAATATCTGTCTTTCATCAAAACTCTGAACGTCCACAGATTACAGGAAGCCTCCAGATGTGCTTCGGAAACTACTACTGGTGTTCCAGGAATCGATCAAAGAGTAGACTGTTTGAGACATTACTCCCATGGAGAAAAGTCCGCATGGTGACCGTTATATTCAATCCCGATGCAATTTCTGTCTTTCATCAAAACTCTGAACGTCCACAGATTACAGGAAGCCTCCAGATATGCTTTGGGAACTACTACTGGTGTCCCAGGAATCGATCAAAGAGTAGACAGTTTGAGACATTACTCCCATGGAGAAAAGTCTTCATGGTGCCCGTTATATTCAACCCCGATGCAATTTCTGTCTTTCATACAAACTCTGAACGTCCACAGATTACAGGAAGCTTCCAGATATGCTTTGAGAACTACTACTGGTGTCCCAGGAATCGATCAAAGAGTAGACAGTTTGAGACATTACTCCTATGGAGAAAAGTCTTCATGGTGCCCGTTATATTCAATCCCGATGCAACTTCTGTCTTTCATCAAAACTCTGAACGTCCACAGATTACAGGAAGCCTCCAGATATGCTTTGAGAACTACTACTGGTGTCCCAGGAATCGATCAAAGAGTAGACAGTTTGAGACATTACTCAAATGGAGAAAAGTCTTCATGGTGCCCGTTATATTCAACCCCGATGCAATTTCTGTCTTTCATACAAACTCGGAACGTCCACAGATTACAGGAAGCCTCCAGATATGCTTTGAGAACTACTACTGGTGTTCCAGGAATCGATCAAAGAGTAGACAGTTTGAGACATTACTCCCATGGAGAAAAGTCTTCATGGTGCCCGTTATATTCAATCCCGATGCAATTTCTGTCTTTCATCAAAACTCTGAACGTCCACAGATTACAGGAAGCCTCCAGATATGCTTTGAGAACTACTACTGGTGTCCCAGGAATCGATCAAAGAGTAGACAGTTTGAGACATTACTCCCATGGAGAAAAGTCTTCATGGTACCCGTTATATTCAATCCCGATGCAATTTCTGTCTTTCATCAAAACTCTGAACGTCCACAGATTACAGGAAGCCTCCAGATGTGCTTTGGGAACTACTACTGGTGTCCCAGGAATCGATCAAAGAGTAGACAGTTTGAGACATTACTCCCATGGAGAAAAGTCTTCATGGTGCCCGTTATATTCATTCCCGATGCAATTTCTGTCTTTCATCAAAACTCTGAACGTCCACAGATTACAGGAAGCCTCCAGATGTGCTTCGTGAACTACTACTGGTGTTCCAAAAATCGATCAAAGAGTAGACAGTTTGAGACATCACTCTAATGGAGAAAAGGCCGCATGGTGCCCGTTATATTCAATCCCGATGCAGTTTCTGTCTTTCATCAAAACTCTGAACGTCCACAGATTACAGGAAGCCTCCAGATGTGCTTCGGAAACTACTACTGGTGTCCCAGGAATCGATCAAAGAGTAGACAGTTTGAGACATTACTCCCATGGAGAAAAGTCTTCATGGTGCCCGTTATATTCATTCCCGATGCAATTTCTGTCTTTCATCAAAACTCTGAACGTCCACAGTTTACAGGAAGCCTCCAGATGTGCTTCGTGAACTACTACTGGTGTTCCAAAAATCGATCAAAGAGTAGACAGTTTGAGACATTACTCTAATGGAGAAAAGGCCGCATGGTGCCCGTTATATTCAATCCCGATGCAGTTTCTGTCCTTCATCAAAACTCTGAACGTCCACAGATTACAGGAAGCCTCCAGATGTGCTTCGGAAACTACTACTGGTATTCCAGGAATCGATCATAGAGTAGACAGTTTGAGACATTACTCCCATGGAGAAAAGTCCGCATGGTGACCGTTATATTCAATCCCGATGCAATTTCTGTCTTTCATCAAAACTCTGAACGTCCACAGATTACAGGAAGCCTCCAGATATGCTTTGAGAACTTCTACTGGTGTCCCAGGAATCGATCAAAGAGTAGACAGTTTGAGACATTACTCCCATGGAGAAAAGTCTTCATGGTGCCCGTTATATTCAACCCCGATGCAATTTCTGTCTTTCATACAAACTCTGAACGTCCACAGATTACAGGAAGCTTCCAGATATGCTTTGAGAACTACTACTGGTGTCCCAGGAATCGATCAAAGAGTAGACAGTTTGAGACATTACTCCCATGGAGAAAAGTCTTCATGGTGCCCGTTATATTCAATCCCGATGCAGTTTCTGTCCTTCATCAAAACTCTGAACGTCCACAGATTACAGGAAGCCTCCAGATGTGCTTCGGAAACTACTACTGGTGTTCCAGGAATCGATCAAAGAGTAGACAGTTTGAGACATTACTCCCATGGAGAAAAGTCCGCATGGTGACCGTTATATTCAATCCCGATGCAATTTCTGTCTTTCATCAAAACTCTGAACGTCCACAGATTACAGGAAGCCTCCAGATATGCTTTGGGAACTACTACTGGTGTCCCAGGAATCGATCAAAGAGTAGACAGTTTGAGACATTACTCCCATGGAGAAAAGTCTTCATGGTGCCCGTTATATTCAACCCCTATGCAATTTCTGTCTTTCATACAAACTCTGAACGTCCACAGATTACAGGAAGCTTCCAGATATGCTTTGAGAACTACTACTGGTGTCCCAGGAATCGATCAAAGAGTAGACAGTTTGAGACATTACTCCCATGGAGAAAAGTCTTCATGGTGCCCGTTATATTCAATCCCGATGCAACTTCTGTCTTTCATCAAAACTCTGAACGTCCACAGATTACAGGAAGCCTCCAGATATGCTTTGAGAACTACTACTGGTGTCCCAGGAATCGATCAAAGAGTAGACAGTTTGAGACATTACTCCCATGGAGAAAAGTCTTCATGGTGCCCGTTATATTCAACCCCATTGCAATTTCTGTCTTTCATACAAACTCTGAACGTCCACAGATTACAGGAAGCCTCCAGATATGCTTTGAGAACTACTACTGGTGTTCCAGGAATCGATCAAAGAGTAGACAGTTTGAGACATTACTCCCATGGAGAAAAGTCTTCATGGTGCCCGTTATATTCAATCCCGATGCAATTTCTGTCTTTCATCAAAACTCTGAACGTCCACAGATTACAGGAAGCCTCCAGATATGCTTTGAGAACTACTACTGGTGTCCCAGGAAACGATCAAAGAGTAGACAGTTTGAGACATTACTCCCATGGAGAAAAGTCTTCATGGTACCGGTTATATTCAATCCCGATGCAATTTCTGTCTTTCAGCAAAACTCTGAACGTCCACAGATTACAGGAAGCCTCCAGATGTGCTTTGGGAACTACTACTGGTGTCCCAGGAATCGATCAAAGAGTAGACAGTTTGAGACATTACTCCCATGGAGAAAAGTCTTCATGGTGCCCGTTATATTCATTCCCGATGCAATTTCTGTCTTTCATCAAAACTCTGAACGTCCACAGATTACAGGAAGCCTCCAGATGTGCTTCGTGAACTACTACTGGTGTTCCAAAAATCGATCAAAGAGTAGACAGTTTGAGACATTACTCTAATGGCGAAAAGGCCGCATGGTGCCCGTTATATTCAATCCCGATGCAGTTTCTGTCCTTCATCAAAACTCTGAACGTCCACAGATTACAGGAAGCCTCCAGATGTGCTCCGGAAACTACTACTGCTGTCCCAAGAATCGATCAAAGAGTAGACAGTTTGAGACATTACTCCCATGGAGAAAAGTCTTCATGGTGCCCGTTATATTCATTCCCGATGCAATTTCTCTCTTTCATCAAAACTCTGAACGTCCACAGATTACAGGAAGCCTCCAGATGTGCTTCGTGAACTACTACTGGTGTTCCAAAAATCGATCAAAGAGTAGACAGTTTGAGACATTACTCTAATGGAGAAAAGGCCGCATGGTGCCCGTTATATTCAATCCCGATGCAGTTTCTGTCCATCATCAAAACTCTGAACGTCCACAGATTACAGGAAGCCTCCAGATGTGCTTCGGAAACTACTACTGGTGTTCCAGGAATCGATCAAAGAGTAGACAGTTTGAGACATTACTCCCATGGAGAAAAGTCCGCATGGTGACCGTTATATTCAATCCCGATGCAATTTCTGTCTTTCATCAAAACTCTGAACGTCCACAGATTACAGGAAGCCTCCAGATATGCTTTGGGAACTACTACTGGTGTCCCAGGAATCGATCAAAGAGTAGACAGTTTGAGACATTACTCCCATGGAGAAAAGTCTTCATGGTGCCCGTTATATTCAACCCCGATGCAATTTCTGTCTTTCATACAAACTCTGAACGTCCACAGATTACAGGAAGCTTCCAGATATGCTTTGAGATCTACTACTGGTGTCCCAGGAATCGATCAAAGAGTAGACAGTTTGAGACATTACTCCCATGGAGAAAAGTCTTCATGGTGCCCGTTATATTCAATCCCGATGCAATTTCTGTCTTTCAGCAAAACTCTGAACGTCCACAGATTACAGGAAGCCTCCAGATGTGCTTTGGGAACTACTACTGGTATCCCAGGAATCGATCAAAGAGTAGACAGTTTGAGACATTACTCCCATGGAGAAAAGTCTTCATGGTGCCCGTTATATTCATTCCCGATGCAATTTCTGTCTTTCATCAAAACTCTGAACGTCCACAGATTACAGGAAGCCTCCAGATGTGCTTCGTGAACTACTACTGGTGTTCCAAAAATCGATCAAAGAGTAGACAGTTTGAGACATTACTCTAATGGCGAAAAGGCCGCATGGTGCCCGTTATATTCAATCCCGATGCAGTTTCTGTCCTTCATCAAAACTCTGAACGTCCACAGATTACAGGAAGCCTCCAGATGTGCTCCGGAAACTACTACTGCTGTCCCAAGAATCGATCAAAGAGTAGACAGTTTGAGACATTACTCCCATGGAGAAAAGTCTTCATGGTGCCCGTTATATTCATTCCCGATGCAATTTCTCTCTTTCATCAAAACTCTGAACGTCCACAGATTACAGGAAGCCTCCAGATGTGCTTCGTGAACTACTACTGGTGTTCCAAAAATCGATCAAAGAGTAGACAGTTTGAGACATTACTCTAATGGAGAAAAGGCCGCATGGTGCCCGTTATATTCAATCCCGATGCAGTTTCTGTCCATCATCAAAACTCTGAACGTCCACAGATTACAGGAAGCCTCCAGATGTGCTTCGGAAACTACTACTGGTGTTCCAGGAATCGATCAAAGAGTAGACAGTTTGAGACATTACTCCCATGGAGAAAAGTCCGCATGGTGACCGTTATATTCAATCCCGATGCAATTTCTGTCTTTCATCAAAACTCTGAACGTCCACAGATTACAGGAAGCCTCCAGATATGCTTTGGGAACTACTACTGGTGTCCCAGGAATCGATCAAAGAGTAGACAGTTTGAGACATTACTCCCATGGAGAAAAGTCTTCATGGTGCCCGTTATATTCAACCCCGATGCAATTTCTCTCTTTCATACAAACTCTGAACGTCCACAGATTACAGGAAGCTTCCAGATATGCTTTGAGATCTACTACTGGTGTCCCAGGAATCGATCAAAGAGTAGACAGTTTGAGACATTACTCCCATGGAGAAAAGTCTTCATGGTGCCCGTTATATTCAATCCCGATGCAATTTCTGTCTTTCATCAAAACTCTAAACGTCCAAAGATTACAGGAAGCCTCCAGATATGCTTTGAGAACTACTACTGGTGTCCCAGGAATCGATCAAAGAGTAGACAGTTTGAGACATTACTCCCATGGAGAAAAGTCTTCATGGTGCCCGTTATATTCAACCCCGATGCAATTTCTGTCTTTCATACAAACTCTGAACGTCCACAGATTACAGGAAGCCTCCAGATATGCTTTGAGAACAACTACTGGTGTTCCAGGAATCGATCAAAGAGTGGACAGTTTGAGACATTACTCCCATGGAGAAAAGTCTTCATGGTGCCCGTTATATTCAATCCCGATGCAATTTCTGTCTTTCATCAAAACTCTGAACGTCCACAGATTACAGGAAGCCTCCAGATATGCTTTGAGAACTACTACTGGTGTCCCAGTAATCGATCAAAGCGTAGACAGTTTGAGACATTACTCCCATGGAGAAAAGTCTTCATGGTGCCCGTTATATTCAATCCCGATGCAATTTCTGTCTTTCATCAAAACTCTGAACGTCCACACATTACAGGAAGCCTCCAGATGTGCTTCGGGAACTACTACTGGTGTTCCAAAAATCGATCAAAGAGTAGACAGTTTGAGACATTACTCTAATGGAGTAAAGTCCGCATGGTGCCCGTTATATTCAATCCCGATGCAATTTCTGTCCTTCATCAAAACTCTGAACGTCCACAGATTACAGGAAGCCTCCAGATGTGCTTCGGAAACTACTACTTGTGTTCCAGGAATCGATCAAAGCGTAGACAGTTTGAGACATTACTCCCATGGAGAAAAGTCTTCATGGTGCCCGTTATATTCAACCCCATTGCAATTTCTGTCTTTCATCAAAACTCTGAACGTCCACAGTTTACAGGAAGCCTCCAGATATGCTTTGGGAACAACTACTGCTGTCCCAGGAATCGATAGAAAGCGTAGACAGTTTGAGACATTACTCCCATGGAGAAAAGTCTTCATGGTGCCCGTTATATTCAACCCCGATGCAATTTCTGTCTTTCATCATAACTCTGAACGTCCACAGATTACAGGAAGCCTCCAGATATGCTTTGAGAACTACTACTGGTGTTCCAGGAATCGATCAAAGAGTAGACAGTTTGAGACATTAGTCCCATGGAGTAAAGTCTTCATGGTGCCCGTTATATTCAACCCCGATGCAATTTCTGTCTTTCATCAAAACTCTGAACGTCCACAGATTACAGGAAGCCTCCAGATGTGCTTTGGGAACTACTACTGGTGTTCCAGGAATCGATCAAAGGGTAGACAGTTTGAGACATTTCTCCCATGGAGAAAAGTCCGCATGGTGATCGTTATATTCAATCCCGATGCAATTTCTGTCTTTCATCAAAACTCTGAACGTCCACAGATTACAGGTAGCCTCCAGATGTGCTTTGGGAACTACTACTGGTGTTCCAGGAATCGATCAAAGAGTAGACAGTTTGAGACATTACTCCCATGGAGAAAAGTCTTCATGGTGCCCGTTATATTCAACCCCGATGCAATTTCTGTCTTTCATCAAAACTCTGAACGTCCTCAGAATACAGGAAGCCTCCAGATGTGCTTTGGGAACTACTACTGGTGTTCCAGGAATCGATCAAAGCGTAGACAGTTTGAGACATTACTCCCATGGCGAAAAGTCCGCATGGTGCCCGTTATAATCAATCCCGATGCAATTTCTGTCTTTCATCAAAACTCTGAACGTCCACAGATTACAGGAAGCCTCCAGATATGCTTTAGGAACTACTACTGGTGTCCCAGGAATCGATCAAACAGTAGACAGTTTGAGACATTACTCCCATGGAGAAAAGTCCGCATGGTGCCCCTTATATTCAATCCCGATTCAATTTCTGTCTTTCATCAAAACTCTGAACGTCCACAGATTACAGGAAGCCTCCAGATATGCTTTGAGAACTACTACTGGTGTCCCAGGAATCGATCAAAGAGTAGACAGTTTGAGACATTACTCCCATGGAGAAAAGCCTTCATGGTGCCCGTTATATTCAACCCCGATGCAATTTCTGTCTTTCATACAAACTCTGAACGTCCACAGATTACAGGAAGCTTACAGATATGCTTTGGGAACTACTACTGGTGTCCCAGGAATCGATCAAAGAGTAGACAGTTTGAGACATTACTCCCATGGAGAAAAGTCTTCATGGTTCCCGTTATATTCAACCCCGATGCAATTTCTGTCTTTCATACAAACTCTGAACGTCCACAGATTACAGGTAGCCTCCAGATGTGCTTTGGGAACTACTACTGGTGTTCCAGGAATCGATCAAAGAGTAGACAGTTTGAGACATTACTCCCATGGAGAAAAGTCTTCATGGTGCCCGTTATATTCAACCCCGATGCAATTTCTGTCTTTCATCAAAACTCTGAACGTCCTCAGAATACAGGAAGCCTCCAGATGTGCTTTGGGAACTACTACTGGTGTTCCAGGAATCGATCAAAGCGTAGACAGTTTGAGACATTACTCCCATGGCGAAAAGTCCGCATGGTGCCCGTTATAATCAATCCCGATGCAATTTCTGTCTTTCATCAAAACTCTGAACGTCCACAGATTACAGGAAGCCTCCAGATATGCTTTAGGAACTACTACTGGTGTCCCAGGAATCGATCAAACAGTAGACAGTTTGAGACATTACTCCCATGGAGAAAAGTCCGCATGGTGCCCCTTATATTCAATCCCGATTCAATTTCTGTCTTTCATCAAAACTCTGAACGTCCACAGATTACAGGAAGCCTCCAGATATGCTTTGAGAACTACTACTGGTGTCCCAGGAATCGATCAAAGAGTAGACAGTTTGAGACATTACTCCCATGGAGAAAAGCCTTCATGGTGCCCGTTATATTCAACCCCGATGCAATTTCTGTCTTTCATACAAACTCTGAACGTCCACAGATTACAGGAAGCTTCCAGATATGCTTTGGGAACTACTACTGGTGTCCCAGGAATCGATCAAAGAGTAGACAGTTTGAGACATTACTCCCATGGAGAAAAGTCTTCATGGTGCCCGTTATATTCAACCCCGATGCAATTTCTGTCTTTCATCAAAACTCTGAACGTCCTCAGAATACAGGAAGCCTCCAGATGTGCTTTGGGAACTACTACTGGTGTTCCAGGAATCGATCAAAGCGTAGACAGTTTCAGACATTACTCCCATGGCGAAAAGTCCGCATGGTGCCCGTTATATTCAACCCCGATGCAATTTCTGTCTTTCATCAAAACTCTGAACGTCCACAGATTACAGGAAGCCTCCAGATATGCTTTGGGAACTACTACTGGTGTCCCAGGAATCGATCAAAGAGTAGACAGTTTGAGACATTACTCCCATGGAGAAAAGTCTTCATGGTGCCCGTTATATTCAACCCCGATGCAATTTCTGTCTTTCATACAAACTCTGAACGTCCACAGATTACAGGAAGCTTCCAGATATGCTTTGAGAACTACTACTGGTGTCCCAGGAATCGATCAAAGAGTAGACAGTTTGAGACATTACTCCCATGGAGAAAAGCCTTCATGGTGCCCGTTATATTCAATCCCGATGCAACTTCTGTCTTTCATCAAAACTCTGAACGTCCACAGATTACAGGAAGCCTCCAGATATGCTTTGAGAACTATTACTGGTGTCCCAGGAATCGATCAAATAGTAGACAGTTTGAGACATTACTCCCATGGAGAAAAGTCTTCATGGTGCCCGTTATATTCAACCCCGATGCAATTTCTGTCTTTCATACAAACTCTGAACGTCCACAGATTACAGGAAGCCTCCAGATATGCTTTGAGAACTACTACTGGTGTTCCAGGAATCGATCAAAGAGTAGACAGTTTGAGACATTACTCCCATGGAGAAAAGTCTTCATGGTGCCCGTTATATTCAATCCCGATGCAATTTCTGTCTTTCATCAAAACTCGGAACGTCCACAGATTACAGGAAGCCTCCAGATATGCTTTGAGAACTACTACTGGTGTCCCAGGAATCGATCAAAGAGTAGACAGTTTGAGACATTACTCCCATGGAGAAAAGTCTTCATGGTACCCGTTATATTCAATCCCGATGCAATTTCTGTCTTTCATCAAAACTCTGAACGTCCACAGATTACAGGAAGCCTCCAGATGTGCTTTGGGAACTACTACTGGTGTCCCAGGAATCGATCAAAGAGTAGACAGTTTGAGACATTACTCCCATGGAGAAAAGTCTTCATGGTGCCCGTTATATTCATTCCCGATGCAATTTCTGTCTTTCATCAAAACTCTGAACGTCCACAGATTACAGGAAGCCTCCAGATGTGCTTCGTGAACTACTACTGGTGTTCCAAAAATCGATCAAAGAGTAGACAGTTTGAGACATTACTCTAATGTAGAAAAGGCCGCATGGTGCCCGTTATATTCAATCCCGATGCAGTTTCTGTCCTTCATCAAAACTCTGAACGTCCACAGATTACAGGAAGCCTCCAGATGTGCTTCGGAAACTACTACTGGTGTCCCAGGAATCGATCAAAGAGTAGACAGTTTGAGACATTACTCCCATGGAGAAAAGTCTTCATGGTGCCCGTTATATTCATTCCCGATGCAATTTCTGTCTTTCATCAAAACTCTGAACGTCCACAGATTACAGGAAGCCTCCAGATGTGCTTCGTGAACTACTACTGGTGTTCCAAAAATCGATCAAAGAGTAGACAGTTTGAGACATTACTCTAATGGAGAAAAGGCCGCATGGTGCCCGTTATATTCAATCCCGATGCAGTTTCTGTCCTTCATCAAAACTCTGAACGTCCACAGATTACAGGAAGCCTCCAGATGTTCTTCGGAAACTACTACTGGTGTTCCAGGAATCGATCAAAGAGTAGACAGTTTGAGACATTACTCCCATGGAGAAAAGTCCGCATGGTGACCGTTATATTCAATCCCGATGCAATTTCTGTCTTTCATCAAAACTCTGAACGTCCACAGATTACAGGAAGCCTCCAGATATGCTTTGGGAACTACTACTGGTGTCCCAGGAATCGATCAGAGAGTAGACAGTTTGAGACATTACTCCCATGGAGAAAAGTCTTCATGGTGCCCGTTATATTCAACCCCGATGCAATTTCTGTCTTTCATACAAACTCTGAACGTCCACAGATTACAGGAAGCTTCCAGATATGCTTTGAGAACTACTACTGGTGTCCCAGGAATCGATCAAAGAGTAGACAGTTTGAGACATTACTCCCATGGAGAAAAGTCTTCATGGTGCCCGTTATATTCAATCCCGATGCAATTTCTGTCTTTCATCAAAACTCTGAACGTCCACAGATTACAGGAAGCCTCCAGATATGCTTTGAGAACTACTACTGGTGTCCCAGGAATCGATCAAAGAGTAGACAGTTTGAGACATTACTCCCATGGAGAAAAGTCTTTATGGTGCCCGTTATATTCAACCCCGATGCAATTTCTGTCTTTCATACAAACTCTGAACGTCCACAGATTACAGGAAGCCTCCAGATATGCTTTGAGATCTACTACTGGTGTTCCAGGAATCGATCAAAGAGTGGACAGTTTGAGACATTACTCCAATGGAGAAAAGTATTCATGGTGCCCGTTATATTCAATCCCGATGCAATTTCTGTCTTTCATCAAAACTCTGAACGTCCACAGATTACAGGAAGCCTCCAGATATGCTTTGAGAACTACTACTGGTGTCCCAGGAATCGATCAAAGAGTAGACCGTTTGAGACATTACTCCCATGGAGAAAAGTCTTCATGGTGCCCGTTATATTCAATCCCGATGCAATTTCTGTCTTTCATGAAAACTCTGAACGTCCACAGATTACAGGAAGCCTCCAGATGTGCTTCGGGAACTACTACTGGTGTTCCAAAAATCGATCAAAGAGTAGACAGTTTGAGACATTACTCTAATGGAGAAAAGTCCGCATGGTGCCCGTTATATTCAATCCGGATGCAATTTCTGTCCTTCATCAAAACTCTGAACGTCCACAGATTACAGGAAGCCTCCAGATGTGCTTCGGAAACTACTACTTGTGTTCCAGGAATCGATCAAAGCGTAGACAGTTTGAGACATTACTCCCATGGAGAAAAGTCTTCATGGTGCCCGTTATATTCAACCCCAATTGCAATTTCTGTCTTTCATCAAAACTCTGAACGTCCACAGTTTACAGGAAGCCTCCAGATATGCTTTGGGAACTACTACTGCTGTCCCAGGAATCGATAGAAAGCGTAGACAGTTTGAGACATTACTCCCATGGAGAAAAGTCTTCATGGTGCCCGTTATATTCAACCCCGATGCAATTTCTGTCTTTCATCATAACTCTGAACGTCCACAGATTACAGGAAGCCTCCAGATATGCTTTGAGAACTACTACTGGTGTTCCAGGAATCGATCAAAGAGTAGACAGTTTGAGACATTACTCCCATGGAGAAAAGTCTTCATGGTGCCCGTTATATTCAACCCCGATGCAATTTCTGTCTTTCATCAAAACTCTGAACGTCCACAGATTACAGGAAGCCTCCAGATGTGCTTTGGGAACTACTACTGGGGTTCCAGGAATCGATCAAAGGGTAGACAGTTTGAGACATTTCTCCCATGGAGAAAAGTCCGCATGGTGATCGTTATATTCAATCCCGATGCAATTTCTGTCTTTCATCAAAACTCTGAACGTCCACAGATTACAGGAAGCCTTCAGATATGCTTTGAGAACTACTACTGGTGTCCCAGGAATCGATCAAAGAGTAGACAGTTTGAGACATTACTCCCATGGAGAAAAGTCTTCATGGTGCCCGTTATATTCAACCCCGATGCAATTTCTGTCTTTCATACAAACTCTGAACGTCCACAGATTACAGGAAGCCTCCAGATATGCTTTGAGAACTACTACTGGTGTTCCAGGAATCGATCAAAGAGTAGACAGTTTGAGACATTACTCCCATGGAGAAAAGTCTTCATGGTGCCCGTTATATTCAATCCCGATGCAATTTCTGTCTCTCATCAAAACTCTGAACGTCCACAGATTACAGGAAGCCTCCAGATATGCTTTGAGAACTTCTACTGGTGTCCCAGGAATCGATCAAAGAGTAGACAGTTTGAGACATTACTCCCATGGAGAAAAGTCTTCATGGTACCCGTTATATTCAATCCCGATGCAATTTCTGTCTTTCATCAAAACTCTGAACGTCCACAGATTACAGGAAGCCTCCAGATGTGCTTTGGGAACTACTACTGGTGTCCCAGGAATCGATCAAAGAGTAGACAGTTTGAGACATTACTCCCATGGAGAAAAGTCTTCATGGTGCCCGTTATATTCATTCCCGATGCAATTTCTCTCTTTCATCTAAACTCTGAACGTCCACAGTTTACAGGAAGCCTCCAGATGTGCTTCGTGAACTACTACTGGTGTTCCAAAAATCGATCAAAGAGTAGACAGTTTGAGACATTACTCTAATGGAGAAAAGGCCGCATGGTGCCCGTTATATTCAATCCCGATGCAGTTTCTGTCCTACATCAATACTCTGAACGTCCACAGATTACAGGAAGCCTCCAGATGTGCTTCGGAAACTACTACAGGTGTCCCAGGAATCGATCAAAGAGTAGACAGTTTGAGACATTACTCCCATGGAGAAAAGTCTTCATTGTGCCCGTTATATTCATTCCCGATGCAATTTCTGTCTTTCATCAAATCTCTGAACGTCCACAGATTACAGGAAGCCTCCAGATGTGTTCGTGAACTACTACTGGTGTTCCAAAAATCGATCAAAGAGTAGACAGTTTGAGACATTACTCTAATGGAGAAAAGGCCGCATGGTGCCCGTTATATTCAATCCCGATGCAGTTTCTGTCCTTCATCAAAACTCTGAACGTCCACAGATTACAGGAAGCCTCCAGATGAGCTTCGGAAACTACTACTGGTGTTCCAGGAATCGATCAAAGAGTAGACAGTTTGAGACATTACTCCCATGGAGAAAAGTCCGCATGGTGACCGTTATATTCAATCCCGATGCAATTTCTGTCTTTCATCAAAACTCCGAACGTCCACAGATTACAGGAAGCCTCCAGATATGCTTTGGGAACTACTACTGGTGTCCCAGGAATCGATCAAAGAGTAGACAGTTTGAGACATTACTCCCATGGAGAAAAGTCTTCATGGTGCCCGTTATATTCAACCCCGATGCAATTTCTGTCTTTCATACAAACTCCGAACGTCCACAGATTACAGGAAGCTTCCAGATATGCTTTGAGAACTACTACTGGTGTCCCAGGAATCGATCAAAGACTAGACAGTTTGAGACATTACTCCCATGGAGAAAAGTCTTCATGGTGCCCGTTATATTCAATCCCGATGCAATTTCTGTCTTTCATCAAAACTCTGAACGTCCACAGATTACAGGAAGCCTCCAGATATGCTTTGAGAACTACTACTGGTGTCCCAGGAATCGATCAAAGAGTAGACAGTTTGAGACATTACTCCCATGGAGAAACGTCTTCATGGTGCCCGTTATATTCAACCCCAATGCAATTTCTGTCTTTCATACAAACTCTGAACGTCCACAGATTACAGGAAGCCTCCAGATATGCTTTGAGAACTACTACTGGTGTTCCAGGAATCGATCAATGAGTGGACAGTTTGAGACATTACTCCCATGGAGAAAAGTCTTCATGGTGCCCTTTATATTCAATCCCGATGCAATTTCTGTCTTTCATCAAAACTCTGAACGTCCACAGATTACAGGAAGCCTACAGATATGCTTTGAGAACTACTACTGGTGTCCCAGGAATCGATCAAAGAGTAGACAGTTTGAGACATTACTCCCATGGAGAAAAGTCTTCATGGTGCCCGTTATATTCAATCCCGATTCAATTTCTGTCTTTCATCAAAACTCTGAACGTCCACAGATTACAGAAAGCCTCCAGATGTGCTTCGGGAACTACTACTGGTGTTCCAAAAATCGATCAAAGAGTAGACAGTTTGAGACATTACTCTAATGGAGAAAAGTCCGCATGGTGCCCGTTATATTCAATCCCGATGCAATTTCTGTCCTTCATAAAAACTCTGAACGTCCACAGATTACATTAAGCCTCCAGATGTGCTTCGGAAACTACTACTTGTGTTCCAGGAATCGATCAAAGCGTAGACAGTTTGAGACATTACTCCCATGGAGAAAAGTCTTCATGGTGCCCGTTATATTCAACCCCGATGCAATTTCTGTCTTTCATCAAAACTCTGAACGTACTCAGATTACAGGAAGCCTCCAGATGTGCTTTGGGAACTACTACTGGTGTTCCAGGAATCGATCAAAGCGTAGACAGTTTGAGACATTACTCCCATGGCGAAAAGTCCGCATGGTGCCCGTTATAATCAATCCCGATGCAATTTCTGTCTTTCATCAAAACTCTGAACGTCCACAGATTACAGGAAGCCTCCAGATATGCTTTAGGAACTACTACTGGTGTCCCAGGAATCGATCAAACAGTAGACAGTTTGAGACATTACTCCCATGGAGAAAAGTCCGCATGGTGCCCCTTATACTCAATCCCGATGCAATTTCTGTCTTTCATCAATACTCTGAACGTCCACAGATTACAGGATGCCTCCAGATATGCTTTGGGAACTACTACTGGTGTCCCAGGAATCGATCAAAGAGTAGACAGTTTGAGACATTACTCCCATGGAGAAAAGTCTTCATGGTGCCCGTTATATTCAACCCCGATGCAATTTCTGTCTTTCATCAAAACTCTGAACGTCCACAGATTACAGGAAGCCTCCAGATGTGCTTTGGGAACTACTACTGGTGTTCCAGGAATCGATCGAAGAGTAGACAGTTTGAGACATTACTCCCATGGAGAAAAGTCTTCATGGTGTCCTTTATATTCAACCCCGATGCAATTTCAGTCTTTCATCAAAACTCTGAACGTCCACAGATTACAGGAAGCCTCCAGATATGCTTTGGGAACTACTAGTGGTGTTCCAGGAATCGATCAAAGAGTAGACAGTTTGAGACATTACTCCCATGGAGAAAAGTCTTCATGGTGCCCGTTATATTCAACCCCGATGCAATTTCTGTCTTTCATACCAACTCTGAACGTCCACAGATTACAGGAAGCCTCCAGATATGCTTTGGGAACTACTACTGCTGTCCCAGGAATCGATAGAAAGCGTAGACAGTTTGAGACATTACTCCCATGGAGAAAAGTCTTCATGGTGCCCGTTATATTCAACCCCGATGCAATTTCTGTCTTTCATCATAACTCTGAACGTCCACAGATTACAGGAAGCCTCCAGATATGCTTTGAGAACTACTACTGGTGTTCCAGGAATCGATCAAAGAGTAAACAGTTTGAGACATTACTCCCATGGAGAAAAGTCTTCATGGTGCACGTTATATTCAACCCCGATGCAATTTCTGTCTTTCATCAAAACTCTGAACGTCCACAGATTACAGGATGCTTCCAGATGTGCTTTGGGAACTACTACTGGTGTTCCAGGAATCGATCAAAGAGTAGACAGTTTGAGACATTACTCCCATGGAGAAAAGTCTTCATGGTGCCCGTTATATTCAATCCCGATGCAATTTCTGTCTCTCATCAAAACTCTGAACGTCCACAGATTACAGGAAGCCTCCAGATATGCTTTGAGAACTTCTACTGGTGTCCCAGGAATCGATCAAAGAGTAGACAGTTTGAGACATTACTCCCATGGAGAAAAGTCTTCATGGTACCCGTTATATTCAATCCCGATGCAATTTCTGTATTTCATCAAAACTCTGAACGTCCACAGATTACAGGAAGCCTCCAGATGTGCTTTGGGAACTACTACTGGTGTCCCAGGAATCGATCAAAGAGTAGACAGTTTGAGACATTACTCCCATGGAGAAAAGTCTTCATGGTGCCCGTTATATTCATTCCCGATGCAATTTCTCTCTTTCATCAAAACTCTGAACGTCCACAGTTTACAGGAAGCCTCCAGATGTGCTTCGTGAACTACTACTGGTGTTCCAAAAATCGATCAAAGAGTAGACAGTTTGAGACATTACTCTAATGGAGAAAAGGCCGCATGGTGCCCGTTATATTCAATCCCGATGCAGTTTCTGTCCTACATCAATACTCTGAACGTCCACAGATTACAGGAAGCCTCCAGATGTGCTTCGGAAACTACTACAGGTGTCCCAGGAATCGATCAAAGAGTAGACAGTTTGAGACATTACTCCCATGGAGAAAAGTCTTCATTGTGCCCGTTATATTCATTCCCGATGCAATTTCTGTCTTTCATCAAATCTCTGAACGTCCACAGATTACAGGAAGCCTCCAGATGTGTTCGTGAACTACTACTGGTGTTCCAAAAATCGATCAAAGAGTAGACAGTTTGAGACATTACTCTAATGGAGAAAAGGCCGCATGGTGCCCGTTATATTCAATCCCGATGCAGTTTCTGTCCTTCATCAAAGCTCTGAACGTCCACAGATTACAGGAAGCCTCCAGATGAGCTTCGGAAACTACTACTGGTGTTCCAGGAATCGATCAAAGAGTAGACAGTTTGAGACATTACTCCCATGGAGAAAAGTCCGCATGGTGACCGTTATATTCAATCCCGATGCAATTTCTGTCTTTCATCAAAACTCTGAACGTCCACAGATTACAGGAAGCCTCCAGATATGCTTTGGGAACTACTACTGGTGTCCCAGGAATCGATCAAAGAGTAGACAGTTTGAGACATTACTCCCATGGAGAAAAGTCTTCATGGTGCCCGTTATATTCAACCCCGATGCAATTTCTGTCTTTCATACAAACTCCGAACGTCCACAGATTACAGGAAGCTTCCAGATATGCTTTGAGAACTACTACTGGTGTCCCAGGAATCGATCAAAGACTAGACAGTTTGAGACATTACTCCCATGGAGAAAAGTCTTCATGGTGCCCGTTATATTCAATCCCGATGCAATTTCTGTCTTTCATCAAAACTCTGAACGTCCACAGATTACAGGAAGCCTCCAGATATGCTTTGAGAACTACTACTGGTGTCCCAGGAATCGATCAAAGAGTAGACAGTTTGAGACATTACTCCCATGGAGAAACGTCTTCATGGTGCCCGTTATATTCAACCCCAATGCAATTTCTGTCTTTCATACAAACTCTGAACGTCCACAGATTACAGGAAGCCTCCAGATATGCTTTGAGAACTACTACTGGTGTTCCAGGAATCGATCAATGAGTGGACAGTTTGAGACATTACTCCCATGGAGAAAAGTCTTCATGGTGCCCTTTATATTCAATCCCGATGCAATTTCTGTCTTTCATCAAAACTCTGAACGTCCACAGATTACAGGAAGCCTACAGATATGCTTTGAGAACTACTACTGGTGTCCCAGGAATCGATCAAAGAGTAGACAGTTTGAGACATTACTCCCATGGAGAAAAGTCTTCATGGTGCCCGTTATATTCAATCCCGATTCAATTTCTGTCTTTCATCAAAACTCTGAACGTCCACAGATTACAGAAAGCCTCCAGATGTGCTTCGGGAACTACTACTGGTGTTCCAAAAATCGATCAAAGAGTAGACAGTTTGAGACATTACTCTAATGGAGAAAAGTCCGCATGGTGCCCGTTATATTCAATCCCGATGCAATTTCTGTCCTTCATAAAAACTCTGAACGTCCACAGATTACATTAAGCCTCCAGATGTGCTTCGGAAACTACTACTTGTGTTCCAGGAATCGATCAAAGCGTAGACAGTTTGAGACATTACTCCCATGGAGAAAAGTCTTCATGGTGCCCGTTATATTCAACCCCGATGCAATTTCTGTCTTTCATCAAAACTCTGAACGTACTCAGATTACAGGAAGCCTCCAGATGTGCTTTGGGAACTACTACTGGTGTTCCAGGAATCGATCAAAGCGTAGACAGTTTGAGACATTACTCCCATGGCGAAAAGTCCGCATGGTGCCCGTTATAATCAATCCCGATGCAATTTCTGTCTTTCATCAAAACTCTGAACGTCCACAGATTACAGGAAGCCTCCAGATATGCTTTAGGAACTACTACTGGTGTCCCAGGAATCGATCAAACAGTAGACAGTTTGAGACATTACTCCCATGGAGAAAAGTCCGCATGGTGCCCCTTATACTCAATCCCGATGCAATTTCTGTCTTTCATCAATACTCTGAACGTCCACAGATTACAGGATGCCTCCAGATATGCTTTGGGAACTACTACTGGTGTCCCAGGAATCGATCAAAGAGTAGACAGTTTGAGACATTACTCCCATGGAGAAAAGTCTTCATGGTGCCCGTTATATTCAACCCCGATGCAATTTCTGTCTTTCATCAAAACTCTGAACGTCCACAGATTACAGGAAGCCTCCAGATGTGCTTTGGGAACTACTACTGGTGTTCCAGGAATCGATCGAAGAGTAGACAGTTTGAGACATTACTCCCATGGAGAAAAGTCTTCATGGTGTCCTTTATATTCAACCCCGATGCAATTTCAGTCTTTCATCAAAACTCTGAACGTCCACAGATTACAGGAAGCCTCCAGATATGCTTTGGGAACTACTACTGGTGTTCCAGGAATCGATCAAAGAGTAGACAGTTTGAGACATTACTCCCATGGAGAAAAGTCTTCATGGTGCCCGTTATATTCAACCCCGATGCAATTTCTGCCTTTCATACCAACTCTGAACGTCCACAGATTACAGGAAGCCTCCAGATATGCTTTGGGAACTACTACTGCTGTCCCAGGAATCGATAGAAAGCGTAGACAGTTTGAGACATTACTCCCATGGAGAAAAGTCTTCATGGTGCCCGTTATATTCAACCCCGATGCAATTTCTGTCTTTCATCATAACTCTGAACGTCCACAGATTACAGGAAGCCTCGAGATATGCTTTGAGAACTACTACTGGTGTTCCAGGAATCGATCAAAGAGTAGACAGTTTGAGACATTACTCCCATGGAGAAAAGTCTTCATGGTGCACGTTATATTCAACCCCGATGCAATTTCTGTCTTTCATCAAAACTCTGAACGTCCACAGATTACAGGATGCTTCCAGATGTGCTTTGGGAACTACTACTGGTGTTCCAGGAATCGATCAAAGAGTAGACAGTTTGAGACATTACTCCCATGGAGAAAAGTCTTCATGGTGCCCGTTATATTCAACCCCGATGCAATTTCTGTCTTTCATACAAACTCTGAACTTCCACAGATTACAGGAAGCCTCCAGATATGATTTGGGAACTACTACTGGTGTCCCAGGAATCGATCAAAGAGTAGACAGTTTGAGACATTACTCCCATGGAGAAACGTCTTCATGGCGCCCGTTATATTCAACCCCGATGCAATTTCTGTCTTTCATACAAACTCTGAACGTCCACAGATTACAGGAAGCCTCCAGATATGCTTTGAGAACTACTACTGGTGTTCCAGGAATCGATCAAAGAGTAGACAGTTTGAGACATTACTCCCACGGAGAAAAGTCTTCATGGTGCCCGTTATATTCAATCCCGATGCAATTTCTGTCTTTCATCAAAACTCTGAATGTCCACAGATTACAGGAAGCCTCCAGATGTGCTTCGGGAACTACTACTGGTGTTCCAGGAATCGATCAAAGAGTAGACAGTTTGAGACATTACTCTAATGGAGAAGAGTCCGCATGGTGCCCGTTATATTCAATTCCGATGCAATTTCTGTCTTTCATCAAAACTCTGAACGTCCACAGATTACAGGAAGCCTCCAGATATGCTTTGGGAACTACTACTGGTGTCCCAGGAATCGATCAAAGAGTAGACAGTTTGAGACATTACTCCCATGGAGAAAAGTCTTCATGGTGCCCGTTATATTAAACCCCGATGCAATTTCTGTCTTTCATCAAAACTCTGAACGTCCACAGATTACAGGAAGCCTCCAGATGTGCTTCGTGAACTACTACTGGTGTTCCAAAAATCGATCAAAGAGTAGACAGTTTGAGACATTACTCTAATGGAGAAAAGGCCGCATGGTGCCCGTTATATTCAATCCCGATGCAGTTTCTGTCCTTCATCAAAACTCTGAACGTCCACAGATTACAGGAAGCCTCCAGATGTGCTTCGGAAGCTACTACTGGTTTTCCAGGAATCGATCAAAGAGTAGACAGTTTGAGACATTACTCCCATGGAGAAAAGTCCGCATGGTGCCCGTTATATTCAATCCCGATGCAATTTCTGTCTTTCATCAAAACTCTGAACGTCCACAGATTACAGGAAGCCTCCAGATGTGCTTCGTGAACTACTACTGGTGTTCCAAAAATCGATCAAAGAGTAGACAGTTTGAGACATTACTCTAATGGAGAAAAGTCTTCATGGTGCCCGTTATATTCAACCCCGATGCAATTTCTGTCTTTCATCAAAACTCTGAACGTCCACAGATTACAGGAAGCCTCCAGATGTGCTTTGGGAACTACTACTGGTGTTCCAGGAATCGATCGAAGAGTAGACAGTTTGAGACATTACTCCCATGGAGAAAAGTCTTCATGGTGTCCTTTATATTCAACCCCGATGCAATTTCAGTCTTTCATCAAAACTCTGAACGTCCACAGATTACAGGAAGCCTCCAGATATGCTTTGGGAACTACTACTGGTGTTCCAGGAATCGATCAAAGAGTAGACAGTTTGAGACATTACTCCCATGGAGAAAAGTCTTCATGGTGCCCGTTATATTCAACCCCGATGCAATTTCTGTCTTTCATACAAACTCTGAACGTCCACAGATTACAGGAAGCCTCCAGATATGCTTTGGGAACTACTACTGCTGTCCCAGGAATCGATAGAAAGCGTAGACAGTTTGAGACATTACTCCCATGGAGAAAAGTCTTCATGGTGCCCGTTATATTCAACCCCGATGCAATTTCTGTCTTTCATCATAACTCTGAACGTCCACAGATTACAGGAAGCCTCCAGATATGCTTTGAGAACTACTACTGGTGTTCCAGGAATCGATCAAAGAGTAGACAGTTTGAGACATTACTCCCATGGAGAAAAGTCTTCATGGTGCACGTTATATTCAACCCCGATGCAATTTCTGTCTTTCATCAAAACTCTGAACGTCCACAGATTACAGGATGCTTCCAGATGTGCTTTGGGAACTACTACTGGTGTTCCAGGAATCGATCAAAGAGTAGACAGTTTGAGACATTACTCCCATGGAGAAAAGTCTTCATGGTGCCCGTTATATTCAACCCCGATGCAATTTCTGTCTTTCATACAAACTCTGAACGTCCACAGATTACAGGAAGCCTCCAGATATGATTTGGGAACTACTACTGGTGTCCCAGGAATCGATCAAAGAGTAGACAGTTTGAGACATTACTCCCATGGAGAAACGTCTTCATGGCGCCCGTTATATTCAACCCCGATGCAATTTCTGTCTTTCATACAAACTCTGAACGTCCACAGATTACAGGAAGCCTCCAGATATGCTTTGAGAACTACTACTGGTGTTCCAGGAATCGATCAAAGAGTAGACAGTTTGAGACATTACTCCCACGGAGAAAAGTCTTCATGGTGCCCGTTATATTCAATCCCAATGCAATTTCTGTCTTTCATCAAAACTCTGAATGTCCACAGATTACAGGAAGCCTCCAGATGTGCTTTGGGAACTACTACTGGTGTTCCAAAAATCGATCAAAGAGTAGACAGTTTGAGACATTACTCTAATGGAGAAGAGTCCGCATGGTGCCCGTTATATTCAATCCCGATGCAATTTCTGTCTTTCATCAAAACTCTGAACGTCCACAGATTACAGGAAGCCTCCAGATATGCTATGGGAACTACTACTGGTGTCCCAGGAATCGATCAAAGAGTAGACAGTTTGAGACATTACTCCCATGGAGAAAAGTCTTCATGGTGCCCGTTATATTCAACCCCGATGCAATTTCTGTCTTTCATCAAAACTCTGAACGTCCACAGATTACAGGAATCCTCCAGATGTGCTTCGTGAACTACTATTGGTGTTCCAAAAATCGATCAAAGAGTAGACACTTTGAGACATTACTCTAATGGAGAAAAGGCCGCATGGTGCCCGTTATATTCAATCCCGATGCAATTTCTGTCCTTCATCAAAACTCTGAACGTCCACAGATTACAGGAAGCCTCCAGATGTGCTTCGGAAACTACTACTGGTGTTCCAGGAATCGATCAAAGAGTAGACAGTTTGAGACATTACTCCCATGGAGAAGAGTCCGCATGGTGCCCGTTATATTCAATTCCGATGCAATTTCTGTCTTTCATCAAAACTCTGAACGTCCACAGATTACAGGAAGCCTCCAGATATGCTTTGGGAACTACTACTGGTGTCCCAGGAATCGATCAAAGAGTAGACAGTTTGAGACATTACTCCCATGGAGAAAAGTCTTCATGGTGCCCGTTATATTCAACCCCGATGCAATTTCTGTCTTTCATCAAAACTCTGAACGTCCACAGATTACAGGAAGCCTCCAGATGTGCTTCGTGAACTACTACTGGTGTTCCAAAAATCGATCAAAGAGTAGACAGTTTGAGACATTACTCTAATGGAGAAAAGGCCGCATGGTGCCCGTTATATTCAATCCCGATGCAGTTTCTGTCCTTCATCAAAACTCTGAACGTCCACAGATTACAGGAAGCCTCCAGATGTGCTTCGGAAGCTACTACTGGTTTTCCAGGAATCGATCAAAGAGTAGACAGTTTGAGACATTACTCCCATGGAGAAAAGTCCGCATGGTGCCCGTTATATTCAATCCCGATGCAATTTCTGTCTTTCATCAAAACTCTGAACGTCCACAGATTACAGGAAGCCTCCAGATATGCTTTGGGAACTACTACTGGTGTCCCAGGAATCGATCAAAGAGTAGACAGTTTGAGACATTACTCCCATGGAGAAAAGTCTTCATGGTGCCCGTTATATTCATTCCCGATGCAATTTCTGTCTTTCATCAAAACTCTGAACGTCCACAGATTACAGGAAGCCTCCAGATGTGCTTCGTGAACTACTACTGGTGTTCCAAAAATCGATCAAAGAGTAGACAGTTTGAGACATTACTCTAATGGAGAAAAGGCCGCATGGTGCCCGTTATATTCTATCCCGATGCAGTTTCTGTCCTTCATCAAAACTCTGAACGTCCACAGATTACAGGAAGCCTCCAGATGTGCTTCGGAAACTACTACTGGTGTTCCAGGAATCGACCAAAGAGTAGACAGTATGAGACATTACTCCCATGGAGAAAAGTCCGCATGGTGACCGTTATATTCAATCCCGATGCAATTTCTGTCTTTCATCAAAACTCTGAACGTCCACAGATTACAGGAAGCCCCCAGATATGCTTTGGGAACTACTACTGGTGTCCCAGGAATCGATCAAAGAGTAGACAGTTTGAGACATTACTCCCATGGAGAAAAGTCTTCATGGTGCCCGTTATATTCAACCCCGATGCAATTTCTGTCTTTCATACAAACTCTGAACGTCCACAGATTACAGGAAGCTTCCAGATATGCTTTGAGAACTACTACTGGTGTCCCAGGAATCGATCAAAGAGTAGACAGTTTGAGACATTACTCCCATGGAGAAAAGTCTTCATGGTGCCCGTTATATTCAATCCCGATGCAATTTCTGTCTTTCATCAAAACTCTGAACGTCCACAGATTACAGGAAGCCTCCAGATATGCTTTGAGAACTACTACTGGTGTCCCAGGAATCGATCAAAGAGTAGACAGTTTGAGACATTACTCCCATGGAGAAAAGTCTTCATGGTGCCCGTTATATTCAACCCCGATGCAATTTCTGTCTTTCATACAAACTCTGAACGTCCACAGATTACAGGAAGCCTCCAGATATGCTTTGAGAACTACTACTGGTGTTCCACGAATCGATCAAAGAGTAGACAGTTTGAGACATTACTCCCATGGAGAAAAGTCTTCATGGTGCCCGTTATATTCAATCCCGATGCAATTTCTGTCTTTCATCAAAACTCTGAACGTCCACAGATTACAGGAAGCCTCCAGATATGCTTTGAGAACTACTACTGGTGTCCCAGGAATCGATCAAAGAGTAGACAGTTTGAGACATTACTCCCAAGGAGAAAAGTCTTCATGGTGCCCGTTATATTCAATCCCGATGCAATTTCTGTCTTTCATCAAAACTCTGAACGTCCACAGATTACAGGAAGCCTCCAGATGTGCTTTGGGAACTACTACTGGTGGCCCAGGAATCGATCAAAGAGTAGACAGTTTGAGACATTACTCCCATGGAGAAAAGTCTTCATGGTGCCCGTTATATTCATTCCTGATGCAATTTCTGTCTTTCATCAAAACTCTGAACGTCCACAGATTACAGGAAGCCTCCAGATGTGCTTCGCGAACTACTACTGGTGTTCCAAAAATCGATCAAAGAGTAGACAGTTTGAGACATTACTCTAATGGAGAAAATGCCGCATGGTGCCCGTTATATTCAATCCCGATGCAGTTTCTGTCCTTCATCAAAACTCTGAACGTCCACAGATTACAGGAAGCCTCCAGATGTGCTTCGGAAACTACTACTGGTGTCCCAGGAATCGATCATAGAGTAGACAGTTTGAGACATTACTCCCATGGAGAAAAGTCTTCATGGTGCCCGTTATATTCATTCCCGATGCAATTTCTGTCTTTCATCAAAACTCTGAACGTCCACAGATTACAGGAAGCCTCCAGATGTGCTTCGTGAACTACTACTGGTGTTCCAAAAATCGATCAAAGAGTAGACAGTTTGAGACATTACTCTAATGGAGAAAAGGCCGCATGGTGTCCGTTATATTCAATCCCGATGCAGTTTCTGTACTTCATCAAAACTCTGAACGTCCACAGATTTTCAGGAAGCCTCCAGATGTGCTTCGGAAACTACTACTGGTGTCCCAGGAATCGATCAAAGAGTAGACAGTTTGAGACTTTACTCCCATGGAGAAAAGTCTTCATGGTGCCCGTTATATTCATTCCCGATGCAATTTCTGTCTTTCATCAAAACTCTGAACGTCCACAGATTACAGGAAGCCTCCAGATGTGCTTCGTGAACTACTACTGGTGTTCCAAAAATCGATCAAAGAGTAGACAGTTTGAGACATTACTCTAATGGAGAAAAGGCCGCATGGTGCCCGTTATATTCAATCCCGATGCAGTTTCTGTCCTTCATCAAAACTCTGAACGTCCACAGATTACAGGAAGCCTCCAGATGTGCTTCGGGAACTACTACTGGTGTTCCAGGAATCGATCAAAGAGTAGACAGTTTGAGACATTACTCCCATGGAGAAAAGTCCGCATGGTGACCGTTATATTCAATCCCGATGCAATTTCTGTCTTTCATCAAAACTGTGAACGTCCACAGATTACAGGAAGCCTCCAGATATGCTTTGGGAACTACTACTGGTGTCCCAGGAATCGATCAAAGAGTAGACAGTTTGAGACATTACTCCCATGGAGAAAAGTCTTCATGGTGCCCGTTATATTCAACCCCGATGCAATTTCTGTCTTTCATACAAACTCTGAACGTCCACAGATTACAGGAAGCTTCCAGATATGCTTTGAGAACTACTACTGGTGTCCCAGGAATCGATCAAAGAGTAGACAGTTTGAGACATTACTCCCATGGAGAAAAGTCTTCATGGTGCCCGTTATATTCAATCCCGATGCAATTTCTGTCTTTCATCAAAACTCTGAACGTCCACAGATAACAGGAAGCCTCCAGATATGCTTTGAGAACTACTACTGGTGGCCCAGGAATCGATCAAAGAGTAGACAGTTTGAGACATTACTCCCATGGAGAAGAGTCTTCATGGTGCCCGTTATATTCAACCCCGATGCAATTTCTGTCTTTCATACAAACTCTGAACGTCTACAGATTACAGGAAGCCTCCAGATATGCTTTGAGAACTACTACTGGTGTTCCAGGAATCGATCAAAGAGTAGACAGTTTGAGACATTACTCCCATGGACAAAGTCTTCATGGTGCCCGTTATATTCAATCCCGATGCAATTTCTGTCTTTCATCAAAACTCTGAACGTCCACAGATTACAGGAAGCCTCCAGATATGCTTTGAGAACTACTACTGGTGTCCCAGGAATCGATCAAAGAGTAGACAGTTTGAGACATTACTCCCATGGAGAAAAGTCTTCATGGTGCCCGTTATATTCAATCACGATGCAATTTCTGTCTTTCATCAAAACTCTGAACGTCCACAGATTACAGGAAGCCTCCAGATGTGCTTCGGGAACTACTACTGGTGTTCCAAAAATCGATCAAAGAGTAGACAGTTTGAGACATTACTCTAATGGAGAAATGTCCGTATGGTGCCCGTTATATTCAATCCCGATGCAATTTCTGTCCTTCATCAAAACTCTGAACGTCCACAGATTACAGGAAGCCTCCAGATGTGCTTCAGAAACTACTACTTGTGTTCCAGGAATCGATCAAAGCGTAGACAGTTTGAGACATTACTCCCATGGAGAAAAGTCTTCATGGTGCCCGTTATATTCAACGCCGATGCAATTTCTGTCTTTCATCAAAACTCTGAAGGTCCACAGTTTACAGGAATCCTCCAGATATGCTTTGGGAACTACTACTGCTGTCCCAGGAATCGATAGAAAGCGTAGACAGTTTGAGACATTACTCCCATGTAGAAAAGTCTTCATGGTGCCCGTTATATTCAACCCCGATGCAATTTCTGTCTTTCATAATAACTCTGAACGTACACAGATTACAGGAAGCCTCCAGATATGCTTTGAGAACTACTACTGGTGTTCCAGGAATCGATCAAAGAGTAGACAGTTTGAGACATTACTCCCATCGAGAAAAGTCTTCATGGTGCCCGTTATATATTCAACCCCGATGCAATTTCTGTCTTTCATCAAAACTCTGAACGTCCACAGATTACAGGAAGCCTCCAGATGTGCTTCGTGAACTACTACTCGTGTTCCAAAAATCGATCAAAGAGTAGACAGTTTGAGACATTACTCTAATGGAGAAAAGGCCGCATGGTGCCCGTTATATTCAATCCCGATGCAGTTTCTGTCCTTCATCAAAACTCTGAACGTCCACAGATTACATCAAGCCTCCAGATGTGCTTCGGAAACTACTACTGGTGTCCCAGGAATCGATCAAAGAGTAGACAGTTTGAGACATTACTCCCATGGAGAAAAGTCTTCATGGTGCCCGTTATATTCATTCCCGATGCAATTTCTGTCTTTCATCAAAACTCTGAACGTCCACAGATTACAGGAAGCCTCCAGATGTGCTTCGTGAACTACTACTGGTGTTCCAAAAATCGATCAAAGAGTAGACAGTTTGAGACATTACTCTAATGGAGAAAAGGCCGCATGGTGCCCGTTATATTCAATCCCGATGCAGTTTCTGTCCTTCATCAAAACTCTGAACGTCCACAGATTACAGGAAGCCTCCAGATGTGCTTCGGAAACTACTACTGGTGTCCCAGGAATCGATCAAAGAGTAGACAGTTTGAGACATTACTCCCATGGAGAAAAGTCTTCATGGTGCCCGTTATATTCATTCCCGATGCAATTTCTGTCTTTTATCAAAACTCTGAACGTCCACAGATTACAGGAAGCCTCCAGATGTGCTTCGTGAACTACTACTGGTGTTCCAAAAATCGATCAAAGAGTAGACAGTTTGAGATATTACTCTAATGGAGAAAAGGCCGCATGGTGCCCGTTATATTCAATCCCGATGCAGTTTCTGTCCTTCATCAAAACTCTGAACGTCCACAGATTACAGGAAGCCTCCAGATGTGCTTCGGAAACTACTACTGGTGTTCCAGGAATCGATCAAAGAGTAGACAGTTTGAGATATTACTCTAATGGAGAAAAGGCCGCATGGTGCCCGTTATATTCAATCCCGATGCAGTTTCTGTCCTTCATCAAAACTCTGAACGTCCACAGATTACATCAAGCCTCCAGATGTGCTTCGGAAACTACTACTGGTGTCCCAGGAATCGATCAAAGAGTCGACAGTTTGAGACATTACTCCCATGGAGAAAAGTCTTCATGGTGCCCGTTATATTCATTCCCGATGCAATTTCTGTCTTTCATCAAAACTCTGAACGTCCACAGATTACAGGAAGCCTCCAGATGTGCTTCGTGAACTACTACTGGTGTTCCAAAAATCGATCAAAGAGTAGACAGTTTGAGACATTACTCTAATGGAAGAAAGGCCGCATGGTGCCCGTTATATTCAATCCCGATGCAATATCTGTCCTTCATCAAAACTCTGAACGTCCACAGATTACAGGAAGCCTCCAGATATGCTTTGAGAACTACTACTGATGTTCCAGGAATCGATCAAAGAGTAGACAGTTTGAGACATTACTCCCATGGAGAAAAGTCTTCATGGTGCCCGTTATATTCAACGCCGATGCAATTTCTGTCTTTCATCAAAACTCTGAACGTCCACAGTTTACAGGAATCCTCCAGATATGCTTTGGGAACTACTACTGCTGTCCCAGGAATCGATAGAAAGCGTAGACAGTTTGAGACATTACTCCCATGTAGAAAAGTCTTCATGGTGCCCGTTAGATTCAACCCCGATGCAATTTCTGTCTTTCATCATAACTCTGAACGTCCACAGATTACAGGAAGCCTCCAGATATGCTTTGAGAACTACTACTGGTGTTCCAGGAATCGATCAAAGAGTAGACAGTTTGAGACATTACTCACATCGAGAAAAGTCTTCATGGTGCCCGTTATATATTCAACCCCGATGCAATTTCTGTCTTTCATCAAAACTCTGAACGTCCACAGATTACAGGAAGCCTCCAGATGTGCTTCGTGAACTACTACTCGTGTTCCAAAAATCGATCAAAGAGTAGACAGTTTGAGACATTACTCTAATGAAGAAAAGGCCGCATGGTGCCCGTTATATTCAATCCCGATGCAGTTTCTGTCCTTCATCAAAACTCTGAACGTCCACAGATTACATCAAGCCTCCAGATGTGTTTCGGAAACTACTACTGGTGTCCCAGGAATCGATCAAAGAGTAGACAGTTTGAGACATTACTCCCATGGAGAAAAGTCTTCATGGTGCCCGTTATATTCATTCCCGATGCAATTTCTGTCTTTCATCAAAACTCTGAACGTCCACAGATTACAGGAAGCCTCCAGATGTGCTTCGTGAACTACTACTGGTGTTCCAAAAATCGATCAAAGAGTAGACAGTTTGAGACATTACTCTAATGGAGAAAAGGCCGCATGGTGCCCGTTATATTCAATCCCGATGCAGTTTCTGTCCTTCATCAAAACTCTGAACGTCCACAGATTACAGGAAGCCTCCAGATGTGCTTCGGAAACTACTACTGGTGTCCCAGGAATCGATCAAAGAGTAGACAGTTTGAGACATTACTCCCATGGAGAAAAGTCTTCATGGTGCCCGTTATATTCATTCCCGATGCAATTTCTGTCTTTTATCAAAACTCTGAACGTCCACAGATTACAGGAAGCCTCCAGATGTGCTTCGTGAACTACTACTGGTGTTCCAAAAATCGATCAAAGAGTAGACAGTTTGAGATATTACTCCCATGGAGAAAAGTCTTCATGGTGCCCGTTATATTCAACCCCGATGCAATTTCTGTCTTTCATCAAAACTCTGAACGTCCACAGATTACAGGAAGCCTCCAAATGTGCTTCGGAAACTACTACTGGTGTTCCAGGAATCGATCAAAGAGTAGACAGTTTGAGACATTACTCCCATGGAGAAAAGTCCGCATGGTGATCGTTATATTCAATCCCGATGCAATTTCTGTCTTTCATCAAAACTCTGAACGGCCACAGATTACAGGAAGCCTCCAGATATGCTTTGGGAACTACTACTGGTGTCCCAGGAATCGATCAAAGAGTAGACAGTTTGAGACATTACTCCCATGGAGAAAAGTCTTCATGGTGCCCGTTATATTCAACCCCGATGCAATTTCTGTCTTTCATCAAAACTCTGAACGTCCACAGATTACAGGAAGCCTCCAGATGTGCTTCGGGAACTACTACTGGTGTTCCAAAAATCGATCAAAGAGTAGACAGTTTGAGACATTACTCTAATGGAGAAAAGTCCGCATGGTGCCCGTTATATTCAATCCCGATGCAATTTCTGTCCTTCATCAAATCTCGGAACGTCCACAGATTACAGGAAGCCTCCAGATGTGCTTCGGAAACTACTACTTGTGTTCCAGGAATCGATCAAAGCGTAGACAGTTTGAGACATTACTCCCATGGAGAAAAGTCTTCATGGTGCCTGATATATTCAACCCCGATGCAATTTCTGCCTTTCATCAAAACTCTGAACGTCCACAGTTTACTGGAAGCCTCCAGATATGCTTTGGGAACTACTACTGCTGTCCCAGGAATCGATAGAAAGCGTAGACAGTTTGAGACATTACTCCCATGTAGAAAAGTCTTCATGGTGCCCGTTATATTCAACCCCGATGCAATTTCTGTCTTTCATCATAACTCTGAACGTCCACAGATTACAGGAAGCCTCCAGATATGCTTTGAGAACTACTACTGATGTTCCAGGAATCGATCAAAGAGTAGACAGTTTGAGACATTACTCCCATGGAGAAAAGTCTTCATGGTGCCCGTTATATTCAACCCCGATGCAATTTCTGTCTTTCATCAAAACTCTGAACGTCCACAGATTACAGGAAGCCTCCAGATATGCTTTGGGAACTACCACTGGTGTTCCAGGAATCGATCAAAGGATAGACAGTTTGAGACATTTCCCCCATGGAGAAAAGTCCGCATGGTGATCGTTATATTCAATCCCGATGCAATTTCTGTCTTTCATCAAAACTCTGAACGTCCACAGATTACAGGAAGCCTCCAGATGTGCTTTGGGAACTACTACTGGTGTTCCAGGAATCGATCAAAGAGTAGACAGTTTGAGACATTACTCCCATGGAGAAAAGTCTTCATGGTGCCCGTTATATTCAACCCCGATGCAATTTCTGTCTTTCATCAAAACTCTGAACGGCCTCAGATTACAGGAAGCCTCCAGATGTGCTTTGGGAACTACTACTGGTGTTCCAGGAATCGATCAAAGCGTAGACAGTTTGAGACATTACTCCCATGGCGAAAAGTCCGCATGGTGCCCGTTATAATCAATCCCGATGCAATTTCTGTCTTTCATCAAAACTCTGAACGTCCACAGATTACAGGAAGCCTCCAGATATGCTTTAGGAACTACTACTGGTGTCCCAGGAATCGATCAAACAGTAGACAGTTTGAGACATTACTCCCATGGAGAAAAGTCCACATGGTGCCCGTTATATTCAACCCCGATGCAATTTCTGTCTTTCATCAAAACTCTGAACGTCCACAGATTACAGGAAGCCTCCAGATGTGCTTTGGGAACTACTACTGGTGTTCCAGGAATCGATCAAAGAGTAGACAATTTGAGACATTACTCCCATGGAGAAAAGTCTTCATGGTGCCCGTTATATTCAACCCCGATGGAATTTCTGTCTTTCATACAATCTCTGAACTTCCACAGATTACAGGAAGCCTCCAGATATGCTTTGGGAACTACTACTGGTGTCCCAGGATTCGATCAAAGAGTAGACAGTTTGAGACATTACTCCCATGGAGAAAAGTCTTCATGGTGCCCGTTATATTCAACCCCGATGCAATATCTGTCTTTCATCATAACTCTGAACGTCCACAGATCACAGGAAGCCTCCAGATATGCTTTGAGAACTACTACTGGTGTTCCAAAAATCGATCAAAGAGTAGACAGTTTGAGATATTACTCTAATGGAGAAAAGGCCGCATGGTGCCCGTTATATTCAATCCCGATGCAGTTTCTGTCCTTCATCAAAACTCTGAACGTCCACAGATTACAGGAAGCCTCCAGATGTGCTTCGGAAACTACTACTGGTGTTCCAGGAATCGATCAAAGAGTAGACAGTTTGAGACATTACTCCCATGGAGAAAAGTCCGCATGGTGATCGTTATATTCAATCCCGATGCAATTTCTGTCTTTCATCAAAACTCTGAACGTCCACAGATTACAGGAAGCCTCCAGATATGCTTTGGGAACTACTACTGGTGTCCCAGGAATCGATCAAAGAGTAGACAGTTTGAGACATTACTCCCATGGAGAAAAGTCTTCATGGTGCAAGTTATATTCAACCCCGATGCAATTTCTGTCTTTCATCAAAACTCTGAACGTCCACAGATTACAGGAAGCCTCCAGATGTGCTTCGGGAACTACTACTGGTGTTCCAAAAATCGATCAAAGAGTAGACAGTTTGAGACATTACTCTAATGGAGAAAAGTCCGCATGGTGCCCGTTATATTCAATCCCGATGCAATTTCTGTCCTTCATCAAATCTCGGAACGTCCACAGATTACAGGAAGCCTCCAGATGTGCTTCGGAAACTACTACTTGTGTTCCAGGAATCGATCAAAGCGTAGACAGTTTGAGACATTACTCCCATGGAGAAAAGTCTTCATGGTGCCTGATATATTCAACCCCGATGCAATTTCTGCCTTTCATCAAAACTCTGAACGTCCACAGTTTACAGGAAGCCGCCAGATATGCTTTGGGAACTACTACTGCTGTTCCAGGAATCGATAGAAAGCGTAGACAGTTTGAGACATTACTCCCATGTAGAAAAGTCTTCATGGTGCCCGTTATATTCAACCCCGATGCAATTTCTGTCTTTCATCAAAACTCTGAACGTCCACAGATTACAGG
Organism: Schistocerca gregaria; assembly: GCF_023897955.1. Lineage (NCBI taxonomy): Eukaryota > Metazoa > Arthropoda > Insecta > Orthoptera > Acrididae > Schistocerca > Schistocerca gregaria. The sequence goes on from NC_064930.1 coordinate 37,387,144, forward strand.
AAGCCTCCAGATATGCTTTGAGAACTACTACTGATGTTCCAGGAATCGATCAAAGAGTAGACAGTTTGAGACATTACTCCCATGGAGAAAAGTCTTCATGGTGCCCGTTATATTCAACCCCGATGCAATTTCTGTCTTTCATCAAAACTCTGAACGTCCACAGGTTACAGGAAGCCTCCAGATATGCTTTGGGAACTACTACTGGTGTTCCAGGAATCGATCAAAGGATAGACAGTTTGAGACATTTCCCCCATGGAGAAAAGTCCGCATGGTGATCGTTATATTCAATCCCGATGCAATTTCTGTCTTTCATCAAACCTCTGAACGTCCACAGATTACAGGAAGCCTCCAGATGTGCTTTGGGAACTACTACTGGTGTTCCAGGAATCGATCAAAGAGTAGACAGTTTGAGACATTACTCCCATGGAGAAAAGTCTTCATGGTGCCCGTTATATTCAACCCCGATGCTATTTCTGTCTTTCATCAAAACTCTGAACGGCCTCAGATTACAGGAAGCCTCCAGATGTGCTTTGGGAACTACTACTGGTGTTCCAGGAATCGATCAAAGCGTAGACAGTTTGAGACATTACTCCCATGGCGAAAAGTCCGCATGGTGCCCGTTATAATCAATCCCGATGCAATTTCTGTCTTTCATCAAAACTCTGAACGTCCACAGATTACAGGAAGCCTCCAGATATGCTTTAGGAACTACTACTGGTGTCCCAGGAATCGATCAAACAGTAGACAGTTTGAGACATTACTCCCATGGAGAAAAGTCCGCATGGTGCCCCTTATATTCAATCCCGATGCAATTTCTGTCTTTCATCAATACTCTGAACGTCCACAGATTACAGGAAGCCTCCAGATATGCTTTGGGAACTACTACTGGTGTCCCAGGAATCGATCAAAGAGTAGACAGTTTGAGACATTACTCCCATGGAGAAAAGTCTTCATGGTGCCCGTTATATTCAACCCCGATGCAATTTCTGTCTTTCATACAAACTCTGAACGTCCACAGATTACAGGAAGCCTCCAGATATGCTTTGAGAACTACTACTGGTGTTCCAGGAATCGATCAAAGAGTAGACAGTTTGAGACATTACTCCCATGGAGAAAAGTCTTCATGGTGCCCGTTATATTCAACCCCGATGCAATTTCTGTCTTTCATCAAAACTCTGAACGTGCTTTGGGAACTACTACTGGTGTTCCAGGAATCGATCAAAGAGTAGACAATTTGAGACATTACTCCCATGGAGAAAAGTCTTCATGGTGCCCGTTATATTCAACCCCGATGGAATTTCTGTCTTTCATACAAACTCTGAACTTCCACAGATTACAGGAAGCCTCCAGATATGCTTTGGGAACTACTACTGGTGTCCCAGGAATCGATCAAAGAGTAGACAGTTTGAGACATTACTCCCATGGAGAAAAGTTTTCATGGTGCCCGTTATATTCAACCCCGATGCAATATCTGTCTTTCATCATAACTCTGAACGTCCACAGATTACAGGAAGCCTCCAGATATGCTTTGAGAACTACTACTGGTGTTCCAGGAATCGATCAAAGAGTAGACAGTTTGAGACATTACTCCCATGGAGAAAAGTCTTCATGGTGCCCGTTATATTCAACCCCGATGCAATTTCTGTCTTTCATCAAAACTCTGAACGTCCACAGATTACAGGAAGCCTCCAGATGTGCTTTGGGAACTACTACTGGTGTTCCAGGAATCGATCAAAGAGTAGACAGTTTGAAACATTACTCCCATGGAGAAAAGTCTTCATGGTGCCCGTTATATTCAACCCCGATGCAATTTCTGTCTTTCATACAAACTCTGAACGTCCACAGATTACAGGAAGCCTCCTGATATGCTTTGGGAACTACTACTGGTGTCCCAGGAATCGATCAAAGAGTAGACAGTTTGAGACATTACTCCCATGGAGAAACGTCTTCATGGCGCCCGTTATATTCAACCCCGATGCAATTTCCGTCTTTCATACAAACTCTGAACGTCCACAGATTACAGGAAGCCTCCAGATATGCTTTGAGAACTACTACTGGTGTTCCAGGAATCGATCAAAGAGTAGACAGTTTGAGACATTACTCCCATGGAGAAAAGTCTTCATGGTGCCCGTTATATTCAATCCCGATGCAATTTCTGTCTTTCATCAAAACTCTGAACGTCCACAGATTACAGGAAGAATCCAGATGTGCTTCGGGAACTACTACTGGTGTTCCAAAAATCGATCAAAGAGTAGACAGTTTGAGACATTACTCTAATGGAGAAAAGGCCGCATGGTGCCCGTTATATTCAATCCCGATGCAATTTCTGTCCTTCATCAAAACTCTGAACGTCCACAGATTACAGGAAGCCTCCAGATGTGCTTCGGAAACTACTACTGGTGTTCCAGGAATCGATCAAAGAGTAGACAGTTTGAGACATTACTCCCATGGAGAAGAGTCCGCATGGTGCCCGTTATATTCAATCCCGATGCAATTTCTGTCTTTCATCAAAACTCTGAACGTCCACAGATTACAGGAAGCCTCCAGATATGCTTTGGGAAATACTACTGGTGTCCCAGGAATCGATCAAAGAGTAGACAGTTTGAGACATTACTCCCATGGAGAAAAGTCTTCATGGTGCCCGTTATATTCAATCCCGATGCAATTTCTGTCTTTCATCAAAACTCTGAACGTCCACAGATTACAGGAAGCCTCCAGATGTGCTTCGTGAACTACTACTGGTGTTCCAAAAATCGATCAAAGAGTAGACAGTTTGAGACATTACTCTAATGGAGAAAAGGCCGCATGGTGCCCGTTATATTCAATCCCGATGCAATTTCTGTCCTTCATCAAATCTCGGAACGTCCACAGATTACAGGAAGCCTCCAGATGTGCTTCGGAAACTACTACTTGTGTTCCAGGAATCGATCAAAGCGTAGACAGTTTGAGACATTACTCCCATGGAGAAAAGTCTTCATGGTGCCTGATATATTCAACCCCGATGCAATTTCTGCCTTTCATCAAAACTCTGAACGTCCACAGTTTACAGGAAGCCTCCAGATATGCTTTGGGAACTACTACTGCTGTTCCAGGAATCGATAGAAAGCGTAGACAGTTTGAGACATTATTCCCATGTAGAAAAGTCTTCATGGTGCCCGTTATATTCAACCCCGATGCAATTTCTGTCTTTCATCATAACTCTGAACGTCCACAGATTACAGGAAGCCTCCAGATATGCTTTGAGAACTACTACTGATGTTCCAGGAATCGATCAAAGAGTAGACAGTTTGAGACATTACTCCCATGGAGAAAAGTCTTCATGGTGCCCGTTATATTCAACCCCGATGCAATTTCTGTCTTTCATCAAAACTCTGAACGTCCACAGGTTACAGGAAGCCTCCAGATATGCTTTGGGAACTACTACTGGTGTTCCAGGAATCGATCAAAGGATAGACAGTTTGAGACATTTCCCCCATGGAGAAAAGTCCGCATGGTGATCGTTATATTCAATCCCGATGCAATTTCTGTCTTTCATCAAAACTCTGAACGTCCACAGATTACAGGAAGCCTCCAGATGTGCTTTGGGAACTACTACTGGTGTTCCAGGAATCGATCAAAGAGTAGACAGTTTGAGACATTACTCCCATGGAGAAAAGTCTTCATGGTGCCCGTTATATTCAACCCCGATGCTATTTCTGTCTTTCATCAAAACTCTGAACGGCCTCAGATTACAGGAAGCCTCCAGATGTGCTTTGGGAACTACTACTGGTGTTCCAGGAATCGATCAAAGCGTAGACAGTTTGAGACATTACTCCCATGGCGAAAAGTCCGCATGGTGCCCGTTATAATCAATCCCGATGCAATTTCTGTCTTTCATCAAAACTCTGAACGTCCACAGATTACAGGAAGCCTCCAGATATGCTTTAGGAACTACTACTGGTGTCCCAGGAATCGATCAAACAGTAGACAGTTTGAGACATTACTCCCATGGAGAAAAGTCCGCATGGTGCCCCTTATATTCAATCCCGATGCAATTTCTGTCTTTCATCAATACTCTGAACGTCCACAGATTACAGGAAGCCTCCAGATATGCTTTGGGAACTACTACTGGTGTCCCAGGAATCGATCAAAGAGTAGACAGTTTGAGACATTACTCCCATGGAGAAAAGTCTTCATGGTGCCCGTTATATTCAACCCCGATGCAATTTCTGTCTTTCATACAAACTCTGAACGTCCACAGATTACAGGAAGCCTCCAGATATGCTTTGAGAACTACTACTGGTGTTCCAGGAATCGATCAAAGAGTAGACAGTTTGAGACATTACTCCCATGGAGAAAAGTCTTCATGGTGCCCGTTATATTCAACCCCGATGCAATTTCTGTCTTTCATCAAAACTCTGAACGTCCACAGATTACAGGAAGCCTCCAGATGTGCTTTGGGAACTACTACTGGTGTTCCAGGAATCGATCAAAGAGTAGACAATTTGAGACATTACTCCCATGGAGAAAAGTCTCCATGGTGCCCGTTATATTCAACCCCGATGGAATTTCTGTCTTTCATACAAACTCTGAACTTCCACAGATTACAGGAAGCCTCCAGATATGCTTTGGGAACTACTACTGGTGTCCCAGGAATCGATCAAAGAGTAGACAGTTTGAGACATTACTCCCATGGAGAAAAGTTTTCATGGTGCCCGTTATATTCAACCCCGATGCAATATCTGTCTTTCATCATAACTCTGAACGTCCACAGATTACAGGAAGCCTCCAGATATGCTTTGAGAACTACTACTGGTGTTCCAGGAATCGATCAAAGAGTAGACAGTTTGAGACATTACTCCCATGGAGAAAAGTCTTCATGGTGCCCGTTATATTCAACCCCGATGCAATTTCTGTCTTTCATCAAAACTCTGAACGTCCACAGATTACAGGAAGCCTCCAGATGTGCTTTGGGAACTACTACTGGTGTTCCAGGAATCGATCAAAGAGTAGACAGTTTGAGACATTACTCCCATGGAGAAAAGTCTTCATGGTGCCCGTTATATTCAACCCCGATGCAATTTCTGTCTTTCATACAAACTCTGAACGTCCACAGATTAGAGGAAGCCTCCTGATATGCTTTGGGAACTACTACTGGTGTCCCAGGAATCGATCAAAGAGTAGACAGTTTGAGACATTACTCCCATGGAGAAACGTCTTCATGGCGCCCGTTATATTCAACCCCGATGCAATTTCTGTCTTTCATACAAACTCTGAACGTCCACAGATTACAGGAAGCCTCCAGATATGCTTTGAGAACTACTACTGGTGTTCCAGGAATCGATCAAAGAGTAGACAGTTTGAGACATTACTCCCATGGAGAAAAGTCTTCATGGTGCCCGTTATATTCAATCCCGATGCAATTTCTGTCTTTCATCAAAACTCTGAACGCCCACAGATTACAGGAAGAATCCAGATGTGCTTCGGGAACTACTACTGGTGTTCCAAAAATCGATCAAAGAGTAGACAGTTTGAGACATTACTCTAATGGAGAAAAGGCCGCATGGTGCCCGTTATATTCAATCCCGATGCAATTTCTGTCCTTCATCAAAACTCTGAACGTCCACAGATTACAGGAAGCCTCCAGATGTGCTTCGGAAACTACTACTGGTGTTTCAGGAATCGATCAAAGAGTAGACAGTTTGAGACATTACTCCCATGGAGAAGAGTCCGCATGGTGCCCGTTATATTCAATCCCGATGCAATTTCTGTCTTTCATCAAAACTCTGAACGTCCACAGATTACAGGAAGCCTCCAGATATGCTTTGGGAAATACTACTGGTGTCCCAGGAATCGATCAAAGAGTAGACAGTTTGAGACATTACTCCCATGGAGAAAAGTCTTCATGGTGCCCGTTATATTCAATCCCGATGCAATTTCTGTCTTTCATCAAAACTCTGAACGTCCACAGATTACAGGAAGCCTCCAGATGTGCTTCGTGAACTACTACTGGTGTTCCAAAAATCGATCAAAGAGTAGACAGTTTGAGACATTACTCTAATGGAGAAAAGGCCGCATGGTGCCCGTTATATTCAATCCCGATGCAATTTCTGTCCTTCATCAAAACTCTGAACGTCCACAGATTACAGGAAGCCTCCAGATGTGCTTCGGAAACTACTACTGGTGTTCCAGGAATCGATCAAAGAGTAGACAGTTTGAGACATTACTCCCATGGAGAAGAGTCCGCATGGTGCCCGTTATATTCAATCCCGATGCAATTTCTGTCTTTCATCAAAACTCTGAACGTCCACAGATTACAGGAAGCCTCCAGATGTGCTTCGGGAACTACTACTGGTGTTCCAAAAATCGATCAAAAAGTAGACAGTTTGAGACATTACTCTAATGGAGAAAAGGCCGCATGGTGCTCGTTATATTCAATCCCGATTCAATTTCTGTCCTTCATCAAAACTCTGAACGTCCACAGATTACAGGAAGCCTCCACATGTGCTTCGGAAACTACTACTGGTGTTCCAGGAATCGATCAAAGAGTAGACAGTTTGAGACATTACTCCCATGGAGAAGAGTCCGCATGGTGCCCGTTATATTCAATCCCGATGCAATTTCTGTCTTTCATCAAAACTCTGAACGTCCACAGATTACAGGAAGCCTCCAGATATGCTTTGGGAAATACTACTGGTGTCCCAGGAATCGATCAAAGAGTAGACAGTTTGAGACATTACTCCCATGGAGAAAAGTCTTCATGGTGCCCGTTATATTCAATCCCGATGCAATTTCTGTCTTTCATCAAAACTCTGAACGTCCACAGATTACAGGAAGCCTCCAGATGTGCTTCGTGAACTACTACTGGTGTTCCAAAAATCGATGAAAGAGTAGACAGTTTGAGACATTACTCTAATGGAGAAAAGGCCGCATGGTGCCCGTTATATTCAATCCCGATGCAATTTCTGTCCTTCATCAAAACTCTGAATGTCCACAGATTACAGGAAGCCTCCAGATGTGCTTCGGAAACTACTACTGGTGTTCCAGGAATCGATCAAAGAGTAGACAGTTTGAGACATTACTCCCATGGAGAAAAGTCCGCATTGTGCCCGTTATATTCAATCCCGATGCAATTTCTGTCTTTCATCAAAACTCTGAACGTCCAAAGATTACAGGAAGCCTCCAGATATGCTTTGGGAACTACTAGTGGTGTCCCAGGAATCGATCAAAGAGTTGACAGTTTGAGACATTACTCCCATGGAGAAAAGTCTTCATGGTGCCCGTTATATTCATTCCCGATGCAATTTCTGTCTTTCATCAAAACTCTAAACGTCCACAGATTACAGGAAGCCTCCAGATGTGCTTCGTGAACTACTACTGGTGTTCCAAAAATCGATCAAAGAGTAGACAGTTTGAGACATTACTCTAATGGAGAAAAGGCCGCATGGTGCCCGTTATATTCAATCCCGATGCAGTTTCTGTCCTTCATCAAAACTCTGAACGTCCACAGATTACAGGAAGCCTCCAGATGTGCTTCGGAAACTACTACTGGTGTTCCAGGAATCGATCAAAGAGTAGACAGTTTGAGACATTACTCCCATGGAGAAAAGTCAGCATGGTGACCGTTATATTCAATCCCGATGCAATTTCTGTCTTTCATCAAAACTCTGAACGTCCACAGATTACAGGAAGCCTCCAGATATGCTTTGGGAACTACTACTGGTGTCCCAGGAATCGATCAAAGAGTAGACAGTTTGAGACATTACTCCCATGGAGAAAAGTCTTCATGGTGCCCGTTATATTCAACCCCGATGCAATTTCATTCTTTCATACAAACTCTGAACGTCCACAGATTACAGGAAGCTTCCAGATGTGCTTTGAGAACTACTACTGGTGTCCCAGGAATCGATCAAAGAGTAGACAGTTTGAGACATTACTCCCATGGAGAAAAGTCTTCATGGTGCCCGTTATATTCAATCCCGATGCAATTTCTGTCTTTAATCAAAACTCTGAACGTCCACAGATTATAGGAAGCCTCCAGATATGCTTTGAGAACTACTACTAGTGTCCCAGGAATCGATCAAAGAGTAGACAGTTTGAGACATTACTCCCATGGAGAAAAGTCTTCATGGTGCCCGTTATATTCAACCCCGATGCAATTTCTGTCTTTCATACAAACTCTGAACGTCCACAGATTACAGGAAGCCTCCAGATATGCTTTGAGAACTACTACTGGTGTTCCAGGAATCGGTCAAAGAGTAGACAGTTTGAGACATTACTCCCATGGAGAAAAGTCTTCATGGTGCCCGTTATATTCAATCCCGATGCAATTTCTGTCTTTCATCAAAACTCTGAACGGCCACAGATTACAGGAAGCCTCCAGATACGCTTTGAGAACTACTACTGGTGTCCCAGGAATCGATCAAAGAGTAGACAGTTTGAGACATTACTCCCATGGAGAAAAGTCCGCATGGTGCCCGTTATATTCAATCCCGATGCAATTTCTGTCTTTCATCAAAACTCTGAACATCCACAGATTACAGGAGGCCTCCAGATGTGCTTCGGAAAGTACTACTGGTGTTCCAGGAATCGATCAAAGAGTAGACAGTTTGAGACATTACTCCCATGGAGAAAAGTCTTCATGGTGCCCGTTATATCCAACCCCGATGCAATTTCTGTCTTTCATCAAAACTCTGAACGTCCACAGATTACAGGAAGCCTCCAGATGTGCTTCGTGAACTACTACTGGTGTTCCAAAAATCGATCAAAGAGTAGACAGTTTGAGACACTACTCTAATGGAGAAAAGGCCGCATGGTGCCCGTTATATTCAATCCCGATGCAGTTTCTGTCCTTCATCAAAACTCTGAACGTCCACAGATTACAGGAAGCCTCCAGATGTGCTTCGGAAACTACTACTGGTGTCCCAGGAATCGATCAAAGAGTAGACAGTTTGAGACATTACTCCCATGGAGAAAAGTCTTCATGGTGCCCGTTATATTCATTCCCGATGCAATTTCTGTCTTTCATCAAAACTCTGAACGTCCACAGATTACAGGAAGCCTCCAGATGTGCTTCGTGAACTACTACTGGTGTTCCAAAAATCGATCAAAGAGTAGACAGTTTGAGACATTACTCTAATGGAGAAAAGGCCGCATGGTGCCCGTTATATTCAATCCCGATGCAGTTTCTGTCCTTCATCAAAACTCTGAACGTCCACAGATTACAGGAAGCCTCCAGATGTGCTTCGGAAACTACTACTGGTGTTCCAGGAATCGATCAAAGAGTAGACAGTTTGAGACATTACTCCCATGGAGAGAAGTCCGCATGGTGACACTTATATTCAATCCCGATGCAATTTCTGTCTTTCATCAAAACTCTGAACGTCCACAGATTACAGGAAGCCTCCAGATATGCTTTGGGAACTACTACTGGTGTCCCAGGAATCGATCAAAGAGTAGACAGTTTGAGACATTACTCCCATGGAGAAAAGTCTTCATGGTGCCCGTTATATTCAACCCCGATGCAATTTCTGTCTTTCATACAAACTCTGAACGTCCACAGATTACAGGAAGCTTCCAGATATGCTTTGAGAACTACTACTGGTGTCCCAGGAATCGATCAAAGAGTAGACAGTTTGAGACATTACTCCCATGGAGAAAAGTCTTCATGGTGCCCGTTATATTCAATCCCGATGCAATTTCTGTCTTTCATCAAAACTCTGAACGTCCACAGATTACAGGAAGCCTCCAGATATGCTTTGAGAACTACTACTGGTGTCCCAGGAATCGATCAAAGAGTAGACAGTTTGAGGCATTACTCCCATGGAGAAAAGTCTTCATGGTGCCCGTTATATTCAACCCCGATGCAATTTCTGTCTTTCATACAAACTCTGAACGTTCACAGATTACAGGAAGCCTCCAGATATGCTTTGAGAACTACTACTGGTGTTCCAGGAATCGATCAAAGAGTAGACAGTTTGAGACATTACTCCCATGGAGAAAAGTCTTCATGGTGCCCGTTATATTCAATCCCGATGCATTTTCTGTCTTTCATCAAAACTCTGAACGTCCACAGATTACAGGAAGCCTCCAGATATGCTTTGAGAACTACTACTGGTGTCCCAGGAATCGATCAAAGAGTAGACAGTTTGAGACATTACTCCCATGGAGAAAAGTCATCATGGTGCCCGTTATATTCAATCCCGATGCAATTTCTGTCTTTCATCAAAACTCTGAACGTCCACAGATTACAGGAAGCCTCCAGATGTGCTTCGGAAACTACTACTTGTGTTCCAGGAATCGATCAAAGGGTAGACAGTTTGAGACATTACTCCCATGGAGAAAAGTCTTCATGGTGCCCGTTATGTTCAACCCCGATGCAATTTCTGTCTTTCATCAAAACTCTGAACGTCCACAGTTTACAGGAAGCCTCCAGATATGCTTTGGGAACTACTACTGCCGTCCCAGGAATCGATAGAAAGCGTAGACAGTTTGAGACATTACTCCCATGGAGAAAAGGCTTCATGGTGCCCGTTATATTCAACCCCGATGCAATTTCTGTCTTTCATACAAACTCTGAACGTCCACAGATTACAGGAAGCCTCCAGATATGCTTTGGGAACTACTACTGCTGTCCCAGGATTCGATAGAAAGCGTAGACAGTTTGAGACATTACTCCCATGGAGAAAAGTCTTCATGGTGCCCGTTATATTCAACCCCGATGCAATTTCTGTCTTTCATCATAACTCTGAACGTCCACAGATTACAGGAAGCCTCCAGATATGCTTTGAGAACTACTACTGGTGTTCCAGGAATCGATCAAAGAGTAGACAGTTTGAGACATTACTCCCATGGAGAAAAGTCTTCATGGTGCCCGTTATATTCAACCCCGATGCAATTTCTGTCTTTCATCAAAACTCTGAACGTCCACAGATTACAGGAAGAATCCAGATGTGCTTCGGGAACTACTACTGGTGTTCCAAAAATCGATCAAAGGGTAGACAGTTTGAGACATTACTCTAATGGAGAAAAGGCCGCATGGTGCCCGTTATATTCAATCCCGATGCAATTTCTGTCCTTCATCAAAACTCTGAACGTCCACAGATTACAGGAAGCCTCCAGATGTGCTTCGGAAACTACTACTGGTGTTCCAGGAATCGATCAAAGAGTAGACAGTTTGAGACATTACTCCCATGGAGAAGAGTCCGCATGGTGCCCGTTATATTCAATCCCGATGCAATTTCTGTCTTTCATCAAAACTCTGAACGTACACAGATTACAGGAAGCCTCCAGATATGCTTTGGGAAATACTACTGGTGTCCCAGGAATCGATCAAAGAGTAGACAGTTTGAGACATTACTCCCATGGAGAAAAGTCTTCATGGTGCCCGTTATATTCAATCCCGATGCAATTTCTGTCTTTCATCAAAACTCTGAACGTCCACAGATTACAGGAAGCCTCCAGATGTGCTTCGTGAACTACTACTGGTGTTCCAAAAATCGATCAAAGAGTAGACAGTTTGAGACATTACTCTAATGGAGAAAAGGCCGCATGGTGCCCGTTATATTCAATCCCGATGCAATTTCTGTCCTTCATCAAAACTCTGAACGTCCACAGATTACAGGAAGCCTCCAGATGTGCTTCGGAAACTACTACTGGTGTTCCAGGAATCGATCAAAGATTAGACAGTTTGAGACATTACTCCCATGGAGAAGAGTCCGCATGGTGCCCGTTATATTCATTCCCGATGCAATTTCTGTCTTTCATCAAAACTCTGAACGTCCACAGATTACAGGAAGCCTCCAGATGTGCTTCGGGAACTACTACTGGTGTTCCAAAAATCGATCAAAGAGTAGACAGTTTGAGACATTACTCTAATGGAGAAAAGGCCGCATGGTGCCCGTTATATTCAATCCCGATGCAATTTCTGTCCTTCATCAAAACTCTGAACGTCCACAGATTACAGGAAGCCTCCAGATGTGCTTCGGAAACTACTACTGGTGTTCCAGGAATCGATCAAAGAGTAGACAGTTTGAGACATTACTCTCATGGAGAAGAGTCCGCATGGTGCCCGTTATATTCAATCCCGATGCAATTTCTGTCTTTCATCAAAACTCTGAACGTCCACAGATTACTGGAAGCCTCCAGATATGCTTTGGGAAATACTACTGGTGTCCCAGGAATCGATCAAAGAGTAGACAGTTTGAGACATTACTCCCATGGAGAAAAGTCTTCATGGTGCCCGTTATATTCAATCCCGATGCAATTTCTGTCTTTCATCAAAACTCTGAACGTCCACAGATTACAGGAAGCCTCCAGATGTGCTTCGTGAACTACTACTGGTGTTCCAAATATCGATCAAAGAGTAGACAGTTTGAGACATTACTCTAATGGAGAAAAGGCCGCATGGTGCCCGTTATATTCAATCCCGATGCAATTTCTGTCCTTCATCAAAACTCTGAATGTCCACAGATTACAGGAAGCCTCCAGATGTGCTTCGGAAACTACTACTGGTGTTCCAGGAATCGATCAAAGAGTAGACAGTTTGAGACATTACTCCCATGGAGAAAAGTCCGCATGGTGCCCGTTATATTCAATCCCGATGCAATTTCTGTCTTTCATCAAAACTCTGAACGTCCAAAGATTACAGGAAGCCTCCAGATATGCTTTGGGAACTACTAGTGGTGTCCCAGGAATCGATCAAAGAGTAGACAGTTTGAGACATTACTCCCATGGAGAAAAGTCTTCATGGTGCCCGTTATATTCATTCCCGATGCAATTTCTGTCTTTCATCAAAACTCTGAACGTCCACAGATTACAGGAAGCCTCCAGATGTGCTTCGTGAACTACTACTGGTGTTCCAAAAATCGATCAAAGAGTAGACAGTTTGAGACATTACTCTAATGGAGAAAAGGCCGCATGGTGCCCGTTATATTCAATCCCGATGCAGTTTCTGTCCTTCATCAAAACTCTGAACGCCCACAGATTACAGGAAGCCTCCAGATGTGCTTCGGAAACTACTACTGGTGTTCCAGGAATCGATCAAAGAGTAGACAGTTTGAGACATTACTCCCATGGAGAAAAGTCCGCATGGTGACCGTTATATTCAATCCCGATGCAATTTCTGTCTTTCATCAAAACTCTGAACGTCCACAGATTACAGGAAGCCTCCAGATATGCTTTGGGAACTACTACTGGTGTCCCAGGAATCGATCAAAGAGTAGACAGTTTGAGACATTACTCCCATGGAGAAAAGTCTTCATGGTGCCCGTTATATTCAACCCCGATGCAATTTCTGTCTTTCATACAAACTCTGAACGTCCACAGATTACAGGAAGCTTCCAGATATGCTTTGAGAACTACTACTGGTGTCCCAGGAATCGATCAAAGAGTAGACAGTTTGAGACATTACTCCCATGGAGAAAAGTCTTCATGGTGCCCGTTATATTCAATCCCGATGCAATTTCTGTCTTTCATCAAAACTCTGAACGTCCACAGATTATAGGAAGCCTCCAGATATGCTTTGAGAACTACTACTGGTGTCCCAGGAATCGATCAAAGAGTAGACAGTTTGAGACATTACTCCCATGGAGAAAAGTCTTCATGGTGCCCGTTATATTCAACCCCGATGCAATTTCTGTCTTTCATACAAACTCTGAACGTCCACAGATTACAGGAAGCCTCCAGATATGCTTTGAGAACTACTACTGGTGTTCCAGGAATCGGTCAAAGAGTAGACAGTTTGAGACATTACTCCCATGGAGAAAAGTCTTCATGGTGCCCGTTATATTCAATCCCGATGCAATTTCTGTCTTTCATCAAAACTCTGAACGTCCACAGATTACAGGAAGCCTCCAGATATGCTTTGAGAACTACTACTGGTGTCCCAGGAATCGATCAAAGAGTAGACAGTTTGAGACATTACTCCCATGGAGAAAAGTCCGCATGGTGCCCGTTATATTCAATCCCGATGCAATTTCTGTCTTTCATCAAAACTCTGAACATCCACAGATTACAGGAAGCCTCCAGATGTGCTTCGGAAAGTACTACTGGTGTTCCAGGAATCGATCAAAGAGTAGACAGTTTGAGACATTACTCCCATGGAGAAAAGTCTTCATGGTGATCGTTATATCCAACCCCGATGCAATTTCTGTCTTTCATCAAAACTCTGAACGTCCACAGATTACAGGAAGCCTCCAGATGTGCTTCGTGAACTACTACTGGTGTTCCAAAAATCGATCAAAGAGTAGACAGTTTGAGACACTACTCTAATGGAGAAAAGGCCGCATGGTGCCCGTTATATTCAATCCCGATGCAGTTTCTGTCCTTCATCAAAACTCTGAACGTCCACAGATTACAGGAAGCCTCCAGATGTGCTTCGGAAACTACTACTGGTGTCCCAGGAATCGATCAAAGAGTAGACAGTTTGAGACATTACTCCCATGGAGAAAAGTCTTCATGGTGCCCGTTATATTCATTCCCGATGCAATTTCTGTCTTTCATCAAAACTCTGAACGTCCACAGATTACAGGAAGCCTCCAGATGTGCTTCGTGAACTACTACTGGTGTTCCAAAAATCGATCAAAGAGTAGACAGTTTGAGACATTACTCTAATGGAGAAAAGGCCGCATGGTGCCCGTTATATTCAATCCCGATGCAGTTTCTGTCCTTCATCAAAACTCTGAACGTCCACAGATTACAGGAAGCCTCCAGATGTGCTTCGGAAACTACTACTGGTGTTCCAGGAATCGATCAAAGAGTAGACAGTTTGAGACATTACTCCCATGGAGAGAAGTCCGCATGGTGACCGTTATATTCAATCCCGATGCAATTTCTGTCTTTCATCAAAACTCTGAACGTCCACAGATTACAGGAAGCCTCCAGATATGCTTTGGGAACTACTACTGGTGTCCCAGGAATCGATCAAAGAGTAGACAGTTTGAGACATTACTCCCATGGAGAAAAGTCTTCATGGTGCCCGTTATATTCAACCCCGATGCAATTTCTGTCTTTCATACAAACTCTGAACGTCCACAGATTACAGGAAGCTTCCAGATATGCTTTGAGAACTACTACTGGTGTCCCAGGAATCGATCAAAGAGTAGACAGTTTGAGACATTACTCCCATGGAGAAAAGTCTTCATGGTGCCCGTTATATTCAATCCCGATGCAATTTCTGTCTTTCATCAAAACTCTGAACGTCCACAGATTACAGGAAGCCTCCAGATATGCTTTGAGAACTACTACTGGTGTCCCAGGAATCGATCAAAGAGTAGACAGTTTGAGGCATTACTCCCATGGAGAAAAGTCTTCATGGTGCCCGTTATATTCAACCCCGATGCAATTTCTGTCTTTCATACAAACTCTGAACGTTCACAGATTACAGGACGCCTCCAGATATGCTTTGAGAACTACTACTGGTTTTCCAGGAATCGATCAAAGAGTAGACAGTTTGAGACATTACTCCCATGGAGAAAAGTCTTCATGGTGCCCGTTATATTCAATCCCGATGCATTTTCTGTCTTTCATCAAAACTCTGAACGTCCACAGATTACAGGAAGCCTCCAGATATGCTTTGAGAACTACTACTGGTGTCCCAGGAATCGATCAAAGAGTAGACAATTTGAGACATTACTCCCATGGAGAAAAGTCTTCATGGTGCCCGTTATATTCAATCCCGATGCAATTTCTGCCTTTCATCAAAACTCTGAACGTCCACTGATTACAGGAAGCCTCCAGATGTGCTTCGGAAACTACTACTTGTGTTCCAGGAATCGATCAAAGGGTAGACAGTTTGAGACATTACTCCCATGGAGAAAAGTCTTCATGGTGCCCGTTATGTTCAACCCCGATGCAATTTCTGTCTTTCATCAAAACTCTGAACGTCCACAGTTTACAGGAAGCCTCCAGATATGCTTTGGGAACTACTACTGCTGTCCCAGGAATCGATAGAAAGCGTAGACAGTATGAGACATTACTCCCATGGAGAAAAGGCTTCATTGTGCCCGTTATATTCAACCCCGATGCAATTTCTGTCTTTCATCATAACTCTGAACGTCCACAGATTACAGGAAGCCTCCAGATATGCTTTGAGAACTACTACTGGTGTTCCATTAATCGATCAAAGAGTAGACAGTTTGAGACATTACTCCCATGGAGAAAAGTCTTCAAGGTGCCCGTTATATTCAACCCCGATGCAATTTCTGTCTTTCATCAAAACTCTGAACGTCCACAGATTACAGGAAGCCTCCAGATGTGCTTTGGGAACTACTACTGGTGTTCCAGGAATCGATCGAAGAGTAGACAGTTTCAGACATTACTCCCATGGAGAAAAGTCTTCATGGTGTCAGTTATATTCAACCCCGATGCAATTTCAGTCTTTCATCAAAACTCTGAACGTCCACAGATTACAGGTAGCCTCCAGGTATGCTTTGGGAACTACTACTGGTGTTCCAGGAATCGATCAAAGAGTAGACAGTTTGAGACATTACTCCCATGGAGAAAAGTCCTCATGGTGCCCGTTATATTCAACCCCGATGCAATTTCTGTCTTTCATACAAACTCTGAACGTCCACAGATTACAGGAAGCCTCCAGATATGCTTTGGGAACTACTACTGCTGTCCCAGGATTCGATAGAAAGCGTAGACAGTTTGAGACATTACTCCCATGGAGAAAAGTCTTCATGGTGCCCGTTATATTCAACCCCGATGCAATTTCTGTCTTTCATCATAACTCTGAACGTCCGCAGATTACAGGAAGCCTCCAGATATGCTTTGAGAACTACTACTGGTGTTCCAGGAATCGATCAAAGAGTAGACAGTTTGAGACATTACTCCCATGGAGAAAAGTCTTCATGGTGCCCGTTATATTCAACCCCGATGCAATTTCTGTCTTTCATCAAAACTCTGAACGTCCACAGATTACAGGAAGCCTCCAGATGTGCTTTGGGAACTACTACTGGTGTTCCAGGAATCGATCAAAGAGTAGACAGTTTGAGACATTACTCCCATGGAGAAAAGTCTTCATGGTGCCCGTTATATTCAACCCCGATGCAATTTCTGTCTTTCATACAAACTCTGAACGTCCACAGATTACAGGAAGCCACCAGATATGCTTTGGGAACTACTACTGGTGTCCCAGGAATCGATCAAAGAGTAGACAGTTTGAGACATTACTCCCATGGAGAAACGTCTTCATGGCGCCCGTTATATTCAACCCCGATGAATTTTCTGTCTTTCATACAAACTCAGAACGTCCACAGATTACAGGAAGCCTCCAGATATGCTTTGAGAACTACTACTGGTGTTCCAAAAATCGATCAAAGAGTAGACAGTTTGAGACATTACTCCCATGGAGATAAGTCTTCATGGTGCCCGTTATATTCAATCCCGATGCAATTTCTGTCTTTCATCAAAACTCTGAACGTCCACAGATTACAGGAAGCCTCCAGATGTGCTTCGGGAACTACTACTGGTGTTCCAAAAATCGATTAAAGAGTAGACAGTTTGAGACATTACTCTAATGGAGAAAAGGCCGCATGGTGCCCGTTATATTCAATCCCGATGCAATTTCTGTCCTTCATCAAAACTCTGAACGTCCACAGATTACAGGAAGCCTCCAGATGTGCTTCGGAAACTACTACTGGTGTTCCAGGAATCGATCAAAGAGTAGACAGTTTGAGACATTACTCCCATGGAGAAGAGTCTGCATGGTGCCCGTTATATTCAATCCCGATGCAATTTCTGTCTTTCATCAAAACTCTGAACGTCCACAGATTACAGGATGCCTCCAGATATGCTTTGGGAACTACTATTGGTGTCCCAGGAATCGATCAAAGAGTAGACAGTTTGAGACATTACTCCCATGGAGAAAAGTCTTCATGGTGCCCGTTATATTCAACCCCGATGCAATTTCTGTCTTTCATCAAAACTCTGAACGTCCACAGATTACAGGAAGCCTCCAGATGTGCTTCGTGAACTACTACTGGTGTTCCAAAAATCGATCAAAGAGTAGACAGTTTGAGACATTACTCTAATGGAGAAAAGGCCGCATGGTGCCCGTTATATTCAATCCCGATGCAATTTCTGTCCTTCATCAAAACTCTGAACGTCCACAGATTACAGGAAGCCTCCAGATGTGCTTCGGAAACTACTACTGGTGTTCCAGGAATCGATCAAAGAGTAGACAGTTTGAGACATTACTCCCATGGAGAAAAGTCCGCATGGTGCCCGTTATATTCAATTCCGATGCAATTTCTGTCTTTCATCAAAACTCTGAACGTCCACAGATTACAGGAAGCCTCCAGATATGCTTTGGGAACTACTACTGGTGTCCCAGGAATCGATCGAAGAGTAGACAGTTTGAGACATTACTCCCATGGAGAAAAGTCTTCATGGTGCCCGTTATATTCAACCCCGATGCAATTTCTGTCTTTCATACAAACTCTGAACGTCCACAGATTACAGGAAGCCTCCAGATATGCTTTGAGAACTACTACTGGTGTTCCAGGAATCGATCAAAGAGTAGACAGTTTGAGACATTACTCCCATGGAGAAAAGTCTTCATGGTGCCCGTTATATTCAATCCCGATGCAATTTCTGTCT
Organism: Schistocerca gregaria; assembly: GCF_023897955.1. NCBI lineage: Eukaryota > Metazoa > Arthropoda > Insecta > Orthoptera > Acrididae > Schistocerca > Schistocerca gregaria. Next base: position 37,405,726 of record NC_064930.1, read on the forward strand.
TTCATCAAAACTCTGAACATCCACAGATTACAGGAAGCCTCCAGATATGCTTTGGTAACTACTACTGGTGTCCCAGGAATCGATCAAAGAGTAGACAGTTTGAGACATTACTCCCATGGAGAAAAGTCTTCATGGTGCCCGTTATATTCAACCCCGATGCAATTTCTGTCTTTCATCAAAACTCTGAACGTCCACAGATTACAGGAAGCCTCCAGATGTGCTTCGTGAACTACTACTGGTGTTCCAAAAATCGATCAAAGAGTAGACAGTTTGAGACATTACTCTAATGGAGAAAAGGCCGCATGGTGCCCGTTATATTCAATCCCGATGCAATTTCTGTCCTTCATCAAAACTCTGAACGTCCACAGATTACAGGAAGCCTCCAGATGTGCTTCGGAAACTACTACTGGTGTTCCAGGAATCGATCAAAGAGTAGACAGTTTGAGACATTACTCCCATGGAGAAAAGTCCGCATGGTGCCCGTTATATTCAATCCCGATGCAATTTCTGTCTTTCATCAAAACTCTGAACGTCCACAGATTACAGGAAGCCTCCAGATATGCTTTGGGAACTACTACTGGTGTCCCAGGAATCGATCGAAGAGTAGACAGTTTGAGACATTACTCCCATGGAGAAAAGTCTTCATGGTGCCCGTTATATTCAACCCCGATGCAATTTCTGTCTTTCATACAAACTCTGAACGTCAACAGATTACAGGAAGCTTCCAGATATGCTTTGAGAACTACTACTGGTGTCCCAGGAATCGATCAAAGAGTAGACAGTTTGAGACATTACTCCCATGGAGAAAAGTCTTCATGGTGCCCGTTATATTCAATCCCGATGCAATTTCTGTCTTTCATCAAAACTCTGAACGTCCACAGATTACAGGAAGCCTCCAGATATGCTTTGAGAACTACTACTGGTGTCCCAGGAATCGATCAAAGAGTAGACAGTTTGAGACATTACTCCCATGGAGAAAAGTCTTCATGGTGCCCGTTATATTCAACCCCGATGCAATTTCTGTCTTTCATACAAACTCTGAACGTCCACAGATTACAGGAAGCCTCCAGATATGCTTTGAGAACTACTACTGGTGTTCCAGGAATCGATCAAAGAGTAGACAGTTTGAGACATTACTCCCATGGAGAAAAGTCTTCATGGTGCCCGTTATATTCAATCCCGATGCAATTTCTGTCTTTCATCAAAACTCTGAACGTCCACAGATTACAGGAAGCCTCCAGATATGCTTTGAGAACTACTACTGGTGTCCGAGGAATCGATCAAAGAGTAGACAGTTTGAGACATTACTCCCATGGAGAAAAGTCTTCATGGTGCCCGTTATATTCTATCACGATGCAATTTCTGTCTTTCATCAAAACTCTGAACGTCCACAGATTACAGGAAGCCTCCAGATTTGCTTCGGGAACTACTACTGGTGTTCCAAAAATCGATCAAAGAGTAGACAGTTTGAGACATTACTCTAATGGAGAAAAGTCCGCATGGTGCCCGTTATATTCAATCCCGATGCAATTTCTGTCCTTCATCAAAACTCTGAACGTCCACAGATTACAGGAAGCCTCCAGATGTGCTTCAAAAATTACTACTTGTGTTCCAGGAATCGTTCAAAGCGTAGACAGTTTGAGACATTACTCCCATGGAGTTAAGTCTTCATGGTGCCCGTTATATTCAACCCCGATGCAATTTCTGTCTTTCATCAAAACTCTGAACGTCCACAGTTTACAGGAAGCCTCCAGATATGCTTTGGGAACTACTACTGCTGTCCCAGGAATCGATAGAAAGCGTAGACAGTTTGAGACATTACTCCCTTGTAGAAAAGTCTTCATGGTGCCCGTTATATTCAACCCCGATGCAATTTCTGTCTTTCATCATAACTCTGAACGTCCACAGATTACAGGAAGCCTCCAGATATGCTTTCAGAACTACTACTGGTGTTCCAGGAATCGATCAAAGAGTAGACAGTTTGAGACATTACTCCCATGGAGAAAGGTCCTCATGGTGCCCGTTATATTCAACCCCGATGCAATTTCTGTCTTTCATCAAAACTCTGAACGTCCACAGATTACAGGAAGCCTCCAGATATGCTTTGGGAACTACTACTGGTGTTCCAGGAATCGATCAAAGGATAGACAGTTTGAGACATTTCCCCCATTGAGAAAAGTCTTCATGGTGCCCGTCATATTCAACCCCGATGCAATTTCTGTCTTTCATCAAAACTCTGAACGTCCTCAGATTACAGGAAGCCTCCAGATGTGCTTTGGGAACTACTACTGGTGTTCCAGGAATCGATCAAAGCGTAGACAGTTTGAGACATTACTCCCATGGCGAAAAGTCCGCATGGTGCCCGTTATAATCAATCCCGATGCAATTTCTGTCTTTCATCAAAACTCTGAACGTCCACAGATTACAGGAAGCCTCCAGATATGCTTTAGGAACTACTACTGGTGTCCCAGGAATCGATCAAACAGTAGACAGTTTGAGACATTACTCCCATGGAGAAAAGTCCGCATGGTGCCCGTTATATTCAATCCCGATGCAATTTCTGTCTTTCATCAATACTCTGAACGTCCACAGATTACAGGAAGCCTCCAGATGTGCTTTGGGAACTACTACTGGTGTCCCAGGAACCGATCAAAGAGTAGACAGTTTGAGACATTACTCCCATGGAGAAAAGTCTTCATGGTGCCCGTTATATTCAACCCCGATGCAATTTCTGTCTTTCATACAAACTCTGAACGTCCACAGATTACAGGAAGCCTCCAGATATGCTTTGAGAACTACTACTGGTGTTCCAGGAATCGATCAAAGAGTAGACAGTTTGAGACATTACTCCCATGGAGAAAAGTCTTCATGGTGCCCATTATATTCAACCCCGATGCAATTTCTGTCTTTCATCAAAACTCTGAACGTCCACAGATTACAGGAAGCCTCCAGATGTGCTTTGGGAACTACTACTGGTGTTCCAGGAATCGATCAAAGAGTAGACAATTTGAGACATTACTCCCATGGAGAAAAGTCTTCATGGTGCCCGTTATATTCAACCCCGATGCAATTTCTGTCTTTCATACAAACTCTGAACGTCCACAGATTACAGGAAACCTCCAGATATGCTTTGGGAACTACTACTGGTGTCCCAGGAATCGATCAAAGAGAAGACAGTTTGAGACATTACTCCCATGGAGAAAAGTCTTCATGGTGCCCGTTATATTCAACCCCGATGCAATATCTGTCTTTCATCATAACTCTGAACGTCCACAGATTACAGGAAGCCTCCAGATATGCTTTGAGAACTACTACTGGTGTTCCAGGAATCGATCAAAGAGTAGACAGTTTGAGACATTACTCCCATGGAGAAACGTCTTCATGGCGCCCGTTATATTCAACCCCGATGCAATTTCTGTCTTCCATACAAACTCTGAACGTCCACAGATTACAGGAAGCCTCCAGATATGCTTTGAGAACTACTACTGGTGTTCCAGGAATCGATCAAAGAGTAGACAGTTTGAGACATTACTCCCATGGAGAAAAGTCTTCATGGTGCCCGTTATATTCAATCCCGATGCAATTTCTGTCTTTCATCAAAACTCTGAACGTCCACAGATTACAGGAAGCCTCCAGATATGCTTTGGGAACTACTACTGGTTTCCCAGGAATCGATCAAAGAGTAGACAGTTTGAGACATTACTCCCATGGAGAAAAGTCTTCATGGTGCCCGTTATACTCATTCCCGATGCAATTTCTGTCTTTCATCAAAACTCTGAACGTCCACAGATTACAGGAAGCCTCCAGATGTGCTTCGTGAACTACTACTGGTGTTCCAAAAATCGATCAAAGAGTAGACAGTTTGAGACATTACTCTAATGGAGAAAAGGCCGCATGGTGCCCGTTATATTCAATCCCGATGCAGTTTCTGTCCTTCATCAAAACTCTGAACGTCCACAGATTACAGGAAGCCTCCAGATGTGCTTCGGAAACTACTACTGGTGTTCCAGTAATCGATCAAAGAGTAGACAGTTTGAGACATTACTCCCATGGAGAAAAGTCCGCATGGTGACCGTTATATTCAATCCCGATGCAATTTCTGTCTTTCATCAAAACTCTGAACGTCCACAGATTACAGGAAGCCTCCAGATATGCTTTGGGAACTACTACTGGTGTCCCAGGAATCGATCAAAGAGTAGACAGTTTGAGACATTACTCCCATGGAGAAAAGTCTTCATGGTGCCCGTTATATTCAGCCCCGATGCAATTTCTGTCTTTCATACAAACTCTGAACGTCCACAGATTACAGGAAGCTTCCAGATATGCTTTGAGAACTACTACTGGTGTCCCAGGAATCGATCAAAGAGTAGACAGTTTGAGACATTACTCCCATGGAGAAAAGTCTTCATGGTGCCCGTTATATTCAATCCCGATGCAATTTCTGTCCTTCATCAAAACTCTGAACGTCCACAGATTACAGGAAGCCTCCAGATATGCTTTGAGAACTACTACTGGTGTCCCAGGAATCGATCAAAGAGTAGACAGTTTGAGACATTACTCCCATGGAGAAAAGTCTTCATGGTGCCCGTTATATTCAACCCCGATGCAATTTCTGTCTTTCATACAAACTCTGAACGTCCACAGATTACAGGAAGCCTCCAGATATGCTTTGAGAACTACTACTGGTGTTCCAGGAATCGATCAAAGAGTAGACAGTTTGAGACATTACTCCCATGGAGAAAAGTCTTCATGGTGCCCGTTATATTCAATCCCGATGCAATTTCTGTCTTTCATCAAAACTCTGAACGTCCACAGATTACAGGAAGCCTCCAGATATGCTTTGAGAACTACTACTGGTGTCCCAGGAATCGATCAAAGAGTAGACAGTTTGAGACATTACTCCCATGGAGAAAAGTCCGCATGGTGCCCGTTATATTCAATCCCGATGATATTTCCGTCTTTCATCAAAACTCTGAACATCCACAGATTACAGGAAGCCTCCAGATGTGCTTCGGAAAGTACTACTGGTGTTCCAGGAATCGATCAAAGAGTAGACAGTTTGAGACATTACTCCCATGGAGAAAAGTCTTCATGGTGCCCGTTATATTCAACCCCGATGCAATTTCTGTCTTTCATCAAAACTCTGAACGTCCACAGATTACAGGAAGCCTCCAGATGTGCTTCGTGAACTACTACTGGTGTTCCAAAAATCGATCAAAGAGTAGACAGTTTGAGACACTACTCTAATGGAGAAAAGGCCGCATGGTGCCCGTTATATTCAATCCCGATGCAGTTTCTGTCCTTCATCAAAACTCTGAACGTCCACAGATTACAGGAAGCCTCCAGATGTGCTTCGGAAACTACTACTGGTGTCCCAGGAATCGATCAAAGTGTAGACAGTTTGAGACATTACTCCCATGGAGAAAAGTCTTCATGGTGCCCGTTATATTCATTCCCGATGCAATTTCTGTCTTTCATCAAAACTCTGAACGTCCACAGATTACAGGAAGCCTCCAGATGTGCTTCGTGAACTACTACTGGTGTTCCAAAAATCGATCAAAGAGTAGACAGTTTGAGACATTACTCTAATGGAGAAAAGGCCGCATGGTGCCCGTTATATTCAATCCCGATGCAGTTTCTGTCCTTCATCAAAACTCTGAACGTCCACAGATTACAGGAAGCTTCCAGATGTGCTTCGGAAACTACTACTGGTGTTCCAGGAATCGATCAAAGAGTAGACAGTTTGAGACATTACTCCCATGGAGAGAAGTCCGCATGGTGACCGTTATATTCAATCCCGATGCAATTTCAGTCTTTCATCAAAACTCTGAACGTCCACAGATTACAGGAAGCCTCCAGATATGCTTTGGGAACTACTACTGGTGTCCCAGGAATCGATCAAAGAGTAGACAGTTTGAGACATTACTCCCATGGAGAAAAGTCTTCATGGTGCCCGTTATACTCATTCCCGATGCAATTTCTGTCTTTCATCAAAACTCTGAACGTCCACAGATTACAGGAAGCCTCCAGATGTGCTTCGTGAACTACTACTGGTGTTCCATAAATCGATCAAAGAGTAGACAGTTTGAGACATTACTCTAATGGAGAAAAGGCCGCATGGTGCCCGTTATATTCAATCCCGATGCAGTTTCTGTCCTTCATCAAAACTCTGAACGTCCACAGATTACAGGAAGCCTCCAGATGTGCTTCGGAAACTACTACTGGTGTTCCAGGAATCGATCAAAGAGTAGACAGTTTGAGACATTACTCCCATGGAGAAAAGTCCGCATGGTGACCGTTATATTCAATCCCGATGCAATATCTGTCTTTCATCAAAACTCTGAACGTCCACAGATTACAGGAAGCCTCCAGATATGCTTTGGGAACTACTACTGGTGTCCCAGGAATCGATCAAAGAGTAGACAGTTTGAGACATTACTCCCATGGAGAATAGTCTTCATGGTGCCCGTTATATTCAACCCCGATGCAATTTCTGTCTTTCATACAAACTCTGAACGTCCACAGATTACAGGAAGCTTCCAGATATGCTTTGAGAACTACTACTGGTGTCCCAGGAATCGATCAAAGAGTAGACAGTTTGAGACATTACTCCCATGGAGAAAAGTCTTCATGGTGCCCGTTATATTCAATCCCGATGCAATTTCTGTCCTTCATCAAAACTCTGAACGTCCACAGATTACAGGAAGCCTCCAGATATGCTTTGAGAACTACTACTGGTGTCCCAGGAATCGATCAAAGAGTAGACAGTTTGAGACATTACTCCCATGGAGAAAAGTCTTCATGGTGCCCGTTATATTCAACCCCGATGCAATTTCTGTCTTTCATACAAACTCTGAACGTCCACAGATTACAGGAAGCCTCCAGATATGCTTTGAGAACTACTACTGGTGTTCCAGGAATCGATCAAAGAGTAGACAGTGTGAGACATTACTCCCATGGAGAAAAGTCTTCATGGTGCCCGTTATATTCAATCCCGATGCAATTTCTGTCTTTCATCAAAACTCTGAACGTCCACAGATTACAGGAAGCCTCCAGATATGCTTTGAGAACTACTACTGGTGTCCCAGGAATCGATCAAAGAGTAGACAGTTTGAGACATTACTCCCATGGAGAAAAGTCCGCATGGTGCCCGTTATATTCAATCCCGATGATATTTCTGTCTTTCATCAAAACTCTGAACATCCACAGATTACAGGAAGCCTCCAGATGTGCTTCGGAAAGTACTACTGGTGTTCCAGGAATCGATCAAAGAGTAGACAGTTTGAGACATTACTCCCATGGAGAAAAGTCTTCATGGTGCCCGTTATATTGAACCCCGATGCAATTTCTGTCTTTCATCAAAACTCTGAACGTCCACAGATTACAGGAAGCCTCCAGATGTGCTTCGTGAACTACTACTGGTGTTCCAAAAATCGATCAAAGAGTAGACAGTTTGAGACACTACTCTAATGGAGAAAAGGCCCCATGGTGCCCGTTATATTCAATCCCGATGCAGTTTCTGTCCTTCATCAAAACTCTGAACGTCCACAGATTACAGGAAGCCTCCAGATGTGCTTCGGAAACTACTACTGGTGTCCCAGGAATCGATCAAAGAGTAGACAGTTTGAGACATTACTCCCATGGAGAAAAGTCTTCATGGTGCCCGTTATATTCATTCCCGATGCAATTTCTGTCTTTCATCAAAACTCTGAACGTCCACAGATTACAGGAAGCCTCCAGATGTGCTTCGTGAACTACTACTGGTGTTCCAAAAATTGATCAAAGAGTAGACAGTTTGAGACATTACTCTAATGGAGAAAAGGCCGCATGGTGCCCGTTATATTCAATCCCGATGCAGTTTCTGTACTTCATCAAAACTCTGAACGTCCACAGATTACAGGAAGCCTCCAGATGTGCTTCGGAAACTACTACTAGTGTTCCAGGAATCGATCAAAGAGTAGACAGTTTGAGACATTACTCCCATGGAGAGAAGTCCGCATGGTGACCGTTATATTCAATCCCGATACAATTTCTGTCTTTCATCAAAACTCTGAACGTCCACAGATTACAGGAAGCCTCCAGATATGCTTTGGGAACTACTACTGGTGTCCCAGGAATCGATCAAAGAGTAGACAGTTTGAGACATTACTCCCATGGAGAAAAGTCTTCATGGTGCCCGTTATACTCATTCCCGATGCAATTTCTGTCTTTCATCAAAACTCTGAACGTCCACAGATTACAGGAAGCCTCCAGATGTGCTTCGTGAAGTACTTCTGGTGTTCCATAAATCGATCAAAGAGTAGACAGTTTGAGACATTACTCTAATGGAGAAAAGGCCGCATGGTGCCCGTTATATTCAATCCCGATGCAGTTTCTGTCCTTCATCAAAACTCTGAACGTCCACAGATTACAGGAAGCCTCCAGATGTGCTTCGGAAACTACTACTGGTGTTCCAGGAATCGATCAAAGAGTAGACAGTTTGAGACATTACTCCCATGGAGAAAAGTCCGCATGGTGACCGTTATATTCAATCCCGATGCAATATCTGTCTTTCATCAAAACTCTGAACGTCCACAGATTACAGGAAGCCTCCAGATATGCTTTGGGAACTACTACTGGTGTCCCAGGAATCGATCAAAGAGTAGACAGTTTGAGACATTACTCCCATGGAGAATAGTCTTCATGGTGCCCGTTATATTCAACCCCGATGCAATTTCTGTCTTTCATACAAACTCTGAACGTCCACAGATTACAGGAAGCTTCCAGATATGCTTTGAGAACTACTACTGGTGTCCCAGGAATCGATCAAAGAGTAGACAGTTTGAGACATTACTCCCATGGAGAAAAGTCTTCATGGTGCCCGTTATATTCAATCCCGATGCAATTTCTGTCCTTCATCAAAACTCTGAACGTCCACAGATTACAGGAAGCCTCCAGATATGCTTTGAGAACTACTACTGGTGTCCCAGGAATCGATCAAAGAGTAGACAGTTTGAGACATTACTCCCATGGAGAAAAGTCTTCATGGTGCCCGTTATATTCAACCCCGATGCAATTTCTGTCTTTCATACAAACTCTGAACGTCCACAGATTACAGGAAGCCTCCAGATATGCTTTGAGAACTACTACTGGTGTTCCAGGAATCGATCAAAGAGTAGACAGTGTGAGACATTACTCCCATGGAGAAAAGTCTTCATGGTGCCCGTTATATTCAATCCCGATGCAATTTCTGTCTTTCATCAAAACTCTGAACGTCCACAGATTACAGGAAGCCTCCAGATATGCTTTGAGAACTACTACTGGTGTCCCAGGAATCGATCAAAGAGTAGACAGTTTGAGACATTACTCCCATGGAGAAAAGTCCGCATGGTGCCCGTTATATTCAATCCCGATGATATTTCTGTCTTTCATCAAAACTCTGAACATCCACAGATTACAGGAAGCCTCCAGATGTGCTTCGGAAAGTACTACTGGTGTTCCAGGAATCGATCAAAGAGTAGACAGTTTGAGACATTACTCCCATGGAGAAAAGTCTTCATGGTGCCCGTTATATTGAACCCCGATGCAATTTCTGTCTTTCATCAAAACTCTGAACATCCACAGATTACAGGAAGCCTCCAGATGTGCTTCGTGAACTACTACTGGTGTTCCAAAAATCGATCAAAGAGTAGACAGTTTGAGACACTACTCTAATGGAGAAAAGGCCCCATGGTGCCCGTTATATTCAATCCCGATGCAGTTTCTGTCCTTCATCAAAACTCTGAACGTCCACAGATTACAGGAAGCCTCCAGATGTGGTTCGGAAACTACTACTGGTGTCCCAGGAATCGATCAAAGAGTAGACAGTTTGAGACATTACTCCCATGGAGAAAAGTCTTCATGGTGCCCGTTATATTCATTCCCGATGCAATTTCTGTCTTTCATCAAAACTCTGAACGTCCACAGATTACAGGAAGCCTCCAGATGTGCTTCGTGAACTACTACTGGTGTTCCAAAAATTGATCAAAGAGTAGACAGTTTGAGACATTACTCTAATGGAGAAAAGGCCGCATGGTGCCCGTTATATTCAATCCCGATGCAGTTTCTGTACTTCATCAAAACTCTGAACGTCCACAGATTACAGGAAGCCTCCAGATGTGCTTCGGAAACTACTACTGGTGTTCCAGGAATCGATCAAAGAGTAGACAGTTTGAGACATTACTCCCATGGAGAGAAGTCCGCATGGTGACCGTTATATTCAATCCCGATACAATTTCTGTCTTTCATCAAAACTCTGAACGTCCACAGATTACAGGAAGCCTCCAGATATGCTTTGGGAACTACTACTGGTGTCCCAGGAATCGATCAAAGAGTAGACAGTTTGAGACATTACTCCCATGGAGAAAAGTCTTCATGGTGCCCGTTATATTCAACCCCGATGCAATTTCTGTCTTTCATACAAACTCTGAACGTCCACAGATTACAGGAAGCTTCCAGATATGCTTTGAGAACTACTACTGGTGTCCCAGGAATCGATCAAAGAGTAGACAGTTTGAGACATTACTCCCATGGAGAAAAGTCTTCATGGTGCCCGTTATATTCAATCGCGATGCAATTTCTGTCTTTCATCAAAACTCTGAACGTCCACAGATTAGAGGAAGCCTCCAGATATGCTTTGAGAACTACTACTGGTGTCCCAGGAATCGATCAAAGAGTAGACAGTTTGAGACATTACTCCCATGGAGAAAAGTCTTCATGGTGCCCGTTATATTCAACCCCGATGCAATTTCTGTCTTTCATACAAACTCTGAACGTTCACAGATTACAGGAAGCCTCCAGATATGCTTTGAGAACTACTACTGGTGTTCCAGGAATCGATCAAAGAGTAGACAGTTTGAGACATTACTCCCATGGAGAAAAGTCTTCATGGTGCCCGTTATATTCAATCCCGATGCATTTTCTGTCTTTCATCAAAACTCTGAACGTCCACAGATTACAGGAAGCCTCCAGATATGCTTTGAGAACTACTACTGGTGTCCCAGGAATCGATCAAATAGTAGACAATTTGAGACATTACTCCCATGGAGAAAAGTCTTCATGGTGCCCGTTATATTCAACCCCGATGCAATTTCTGTCTTTCATCAAAACTCTGAACGTCCACAGATTACAGGAAGCCTCCAGATGTGCTTCGGAAACGACTACTTGTGTTCCAGGAATCGATCAAAGGGTAGACAGTTTGAGACCTTACTCCCATGGAGAAAAGTCTTCATGGTGCCCGTTAAGTTCAACCCCGATGCAATTTCTGTCTTTCATCAAAACTCTGAACGTCCACAGTTTACAGGAAGCCTCCAGATATGCTTTGGGAACTACTACTGCTGTCCCAGGAATCGATCGAAAGCGTAGACAGTTTGAGACATTACTCCCATGGAGAAAAGTCTTCATGGTGCCCGTTATATTCAACCCCAATGCAATTTCTGTCTTTCATCATAACTCTGAACGTCCACAGATTACAGGAAGCCTCCAGATATGCTTTGAGAACTACTACTGGTGTTCCAGGAATCGATCAAAGAGTAGACAGTTTGAGACATTACTCTAATGGAGAAAAGTCTTCATGGTGCCCGTTATATTCAACCCCGATGCAATTTCTGTCTTTCATCAAAACTCTGAACGTCCACACATTACAGGAAGCCTCCAGATGTGCTTTGGGAACTACTACTGGTGTTCCAGGAATCGATCGAAGAGTAGACAGTTTCAGACATTACTCCCATGGAGAAAAGTCTTCATGGTGTCCGTTATATTCAACCCCGATGCAATTTCAGTCTTTCATCAAAACTCTGAACGTCCACAGATTACAGGTAGCCTCCAGGTATGCTTTGGGAACTACTACTGGTGTTCCAGGAATCGATCAAAGAGTAGACGGTTTGAGACATTACTCCCATGGAGAAAAGTCTTCATGGTGCCCGTTATATTCAACCCCGATGCAATTTCTGTCTTTCATACAAACTCTGAACGTCCACAGATTACAGGAAGCCTCCAGATATGCTTTGGGAACTACTACTGCTGTCCCAGGATTCGATAGAAAGCGTAGACTGTTTGAGACATTACTCCCATGGAGAAAAGTCTTCATGGTGCCCGTTATATTCAACCCCGAAGCAATTTCTGTCTTTCATCATAACTCTGAACGTCCACAGATTACAGGAAGCCTCCAGATATGCTTTGAGAACTACTACTGGTGTTCCAGGAATCGATCAAAGAGTAGACAGTTTGAGACATTACTCCCATGGAGAAAAGTCTTCATGGTGCCCGTTATATTCAACCCCGATGCAATTTCTGTCTTTCATCAAAACTCTGAACGTCCACAGATTACAGGAAGCCTCCAGATGTGCTTTGGGAACTACTACTGGTGTTCCAGGAATCGATCAAAGAGTAGACAGTTTGAGACATTACTCCCATGGAGAAAATTCTTCATGGTGCCCGTTATATTCAACCCCGATGCAATTTCTGTCTTTCATACAAACTCTGAACGTCCACAGATTACAGGAAGCCTCCAGATATGCTTTGGGAACTACTACTGGTGTCCCAGGAATCGATCAAAGAGTAGACAGTTTGAGACATTACTCCCATGGAGAAACGTCTTCATGGCGCCCGTTATATTCAACCCCGATGCAATTTCTGTCTTTCATACAAACTCTAAACGTCCACAGATTACAGGAAGCCTCCAGATATGCTTTGAGAACTACTACTGGTGTTCCAGGAATCGATCAAAGAGTAGACAGTTTGAGACATTACTCCCATGGAGAAAAGTCTTCATGGTGCCCGTTATATTCAACCCCGATGCAATTTCTGTCTTTCATACAAACTCTGAACGTCCACAGATTACAGGAAGCCTCCAGATATGCTTTGAGAACTACTACTGGTGTTCCAGGAATCGATCTAAGAGTAGACAGTTTGAGACATTACTCCCATGGAGAAAAGTCTTCATGGTGCCCGTTATATTCAATCCCGATGCAATTTCTGTCTTTCATCAAAACTCTGAACGTCCACAGATTACAGGAAGCCTCCAGATGTGCTTCGGGAACTACTACTGGTGTTCCAAAAATCGATCAAAGCGTAGACAGTTTGAGACATTACTCTAATGGAGAAAAGGCCGCATGGTGCCCGTTATATTCAATCCCGATGCAATTTCTGTCCTTCATCAAAACTCTGAACGTCCACAGATTACAGGAAGCCTCCAGATGTGCTTCGGAAACTACTACTGGTGTTCCAGGAATCGATCAAAGAGTAGACAGTTTGAGACATTACTCCCATGGAGAAGAGTCCGCATGGTGCCCGTTATATTCAATCCCGATGCAATTTCTGTCTTTCATCAAAACTCTGAACGTCCACAGATTACAGGAAGCCTCCAGATATGCTTTGGGAAATACAACTGGTGTCCCAGGAATCGATCAAAGAGTAGACAGTTTGAGACATTACTCCCATGGAGAAAAGTCTTCATGGTGCCTGTTATATTCAACCCCAATGCAATTTCTGTCTTTCATCAAAACTCTGAACGTCCACAGATTACAGGAAGCCTCCAGATGTGCTTCGTGAACTACTACTGGTGCTCCAAAAATCGATCAAAGAGTAGACAGTTTGAGACATTACTCCCATGGAGAAAAGTCCGCATGGTGCCCGTTATATTCAATCCCGATGCAATTTCTGTCTTTCATCAAAACTCTGAACGTCCACAGATTACAGGAAGCCTCCAGATATGCTTTGGGAACTACTACTGGTGTCCCAGGAATCGATCAAAGAGTAGACAGTTTGAGACATTACTCCCATGGAGAGAAGTCTTCATGGTGCCCGTTATACTCATTCCCGATGCAATTTCTGTCTTTCATCAAAACTCTGAACGTCCACAGATTACAGGAAGCCTCCAGATGTGCTTCGTGAACTACTACTGGTGTTCCAAAAATCGATCAAAGAGTAGGCAGTTGAGACATTACTCTAATGGAGAAAAGGCCGCATGGTGCCCGTTATATTCAATCCCGATGCAGTTTCTGTCCTTCATCAAAACTCTGAACGTCCACAGATTACAGGAAGCCTCCAGATGTGCTTCGGAAACTACTACTGGTGTTCCAGGAAACGATCAAAGAGTAGACAGTTTGAGACATTACTCCCATGGAGAAAAGTCCGCATGGTGACCGTTATATTCAATCCCGATGCAATTTCTGTCTTTCATCAAAACTCTGAACGTCCACAGATTACAGGAAGCCTCCAGATATGCTTTGGGAACTACTACTGGTGTCCCAGGAATCGATCAAAGAGTAGACAGTTTGAGACATTACTCCCATGGAGAAAAGTCTTCATGGTGCCCGTTATATTCAACCCCGATGCAATTTCTGTCTTTCATACAAACTCTGAACGTCCACAGATTACAGGAAGCTTCCAGATATGCTTTGAGAACTACTACTGGTGTCCCAGGAATCAATCAAAGAGTAGACAGTTTGAGACATTACTCCCATGGAGAAAAGTCTTCATGGTGCCCGTTATATTCAATCCCGATGAAATTTCTGTCTTTCATCAAAACTCTGAACGTCCACAGATTACAGGAAGCCTCCAGATATGCTTTGATAACTACTACTGGTGTCCCAGGAATCGATCAAAGAGTAGACAGTTTGAGACATTACTCCCATGGAGAAAAGTCTTCATGGTGCCCGTTATATTCAACCCCGATGCAATTTCTGTCTTTCATACAAACTCTGAACGTCCACAGATTACAGGAAGCCTCCAGATATACTTTGAGAACTACTACTGGTGTTCCAGGAATCGATCAAAGAGTAGACAGTTTGAGACATTACTCCCATGGAGAAAAGTCTTCATGGTGCCCGTTATATTCAATCCCGATGCAATTTCTGTCTTTCATCAAAACTCTGAACGTCCACAGATTACAGGAAGCCTCCAGATATGCTTTGAGAACTACTACTGGTGTCCCAGGAATCGATCAAAGAGTAGACAGTTTGAGACACTACTCCCATGGAGAAAAGTCCGCATGGTGCCCGTTATATTCAATCCCGATGCAATTTCTGTCTTTCATCAAAACTCTGAACATCCACAGATTACAGGAAGCCTCCAGATGTGCTTCGGAAAGTACTACTGGTGTTCCAGGAATCGATCAAAGAGTAGACAGTTTGAGACATTACTCCCATGGAGAAAAGTCTTCATGGTGCCCCTTATATTCAACCCCGATGCAATTTCTGTCTTTCATCAAAACTCTGAACGTCCACAGATTACAGGAAGCCTCCAGATGTGCTTCGTGAATTACTACTGGTGTTCCAAAAATCGATCAAAGAGTAGACACTTTGAGACACTACTCTAATGGAGAAAAGGCCGCATGGTGCCCGTTATATTCAATCCCGATGCAGTTTCTGTCCTTCATCAAAACTCTGAACGTCCACAGATTACAGGAAGCCTCCAGATGTGCTTCGGAAACTACTACTGGTGTCCCAGGAATCGATCAAAGAGTAGACAGTTTGAGACATTACTCCCATGGAGAAAAGTCTTCATGGTGCCCGTTATATTCATTCCCGATGCAATTTCTGTCTTTCATCAAAACTCTGAACGTCCACAGATTACAGGAAGCCTCCAGATGTGCTTCGTGAACTACTACTGGTGTTCCAAAAATCGATCAAAGAGTAGACAGTTTGAGACATTACTCTAATGGAGAAAATGCGCATGGTGCCCGTTATATTCAATCCCGATGCAGTTTCTGTCCTTCATCAAAACTCTGAACGTCCACAGATTACAGGAAGCCTCCAGATGTGCTTCGGAAACTACTACTGGTGTTCCAGGAATCGATCAAAGAGTAGACAGTTTGAGACATTACTCCCATGGAGAGAAGTCCGCATGGTGACCGTTATATTCAATCCCGATGCAATTTCTGTCTTTCATCAAAACTCTGAACGTCCACAGATTACAGGAAGCCTCCAGATATGCTTTGGGAACTACTACTGGTGTCCCAGGAATCGATCAAAGAGTAGACAGTTTGAGACATTACTCCCATGGAGAAAAGTCTTCATGGTGCCCGTTATATTCAACCCCGATGCAATTTCTGTCTTTCATCAAAACTCTGAACGTCCACAGATTACAGGAAGCCTCCAGATATGCTTTGAGAACTACTACTGGTGTCCCAGGAATCGATCAAAGAGTAGACAGTTTGAGACATTACTCCCATGGAGAAAAGTCTTCATGGTGCCCCTTATATTCAACCCCGATGCAATTTCTGTCTTTCATACAAACTCTGAACGTTCACAGATTACAGGAAGCCTCCAGATATGCTTTGAGAACTACTACTGGTGTTCCAGGAATCGATCAAAGAGTAGACAGTTTGAGACATTACTCCCATGGAGAAAAGTCTTCATGGTGCCCGTTATATTCAATCCCGATGCATTTTCTGTCTTTCATCAAAACTCTGAACGTCCACAGATTACAGGAAGCCTCCAGATATGCTTTGAGAACTACTACTGGTGTCCCAGGAATCGATCAAAGAGTAGACAGTTTGAGACATTACTCCCATGGAGAAAAGTCTTCATGGTGCCCATTATATTCAATCCCGATGCAATTTCTGTCTTTCATCAAAACTCTGAACGTCCACAGATTACAGGAAGCCTCCAGATGTGCTTCGGAAACTACTACTTGTGTTCCAGGAATCGATCAAAGGGTAGACAGTTTGAGACCTTACTCCCATGGAGAAAAGTCTTCATGGTGCCCGTTATGTTCAACCCCGATGCAATTTCTGTCTTTCATCAAAACTCTGAACGTCCACAGTTTACAGGAAGCCTCCAGATATGCTTTGGGAACTACTACTGCTGTCCCAGGAATCGATAGAAAGCGTAGACAGTTTGAGACATTACTCCATGGAGAAAAGTCTTCGTGGTGCCCGTTATATTCAACCCCAATGCAATTTCTGTCTTTCATCATAACTCTGAACGTCCACAGATTACAGGAAGCCTCCAGATATGCTTTGGGAACTACTACTGGTGTCCCAGGAATCGATCAAAGAGTAGACAGTTTGAGACATTACTCCCATGGAGAAAAGTCTTCATGGTGCCCGTTATATTCAACCCCGATGCAATTTCTGTCTTTCATACAAACTCTGAACGTCCACAGATTACAGGAAGCTTCCAGATATGCTTTGAGAACTACTACTGGTGTCCCAGGAATCGATCAAAGAGTAGACAGTTTGAGACATTACTCCCATGGAGAAAAGTCTTCATGGTGCCCGTTATATTCAATCCCGATGCAATTTCTGTCTTTCATCAAAACTCTGAACGTCCACAGATTACAGGAAGCCTCCAGATGTGCTTCGGAAACTACTACTTGTGTTCCAGGAATCGATCAAAGGGTGGACAGTTTGAGACCTTACTCCCATGGAGAAAAGTCTTCATGGTGCCCGTTATGTTCAACCCCGATGCAATTTCTGTCTTTCATCAAAACTCTGAACGTCCACAGTTTACAGAAAGCCTCCAGATATGCTTTGGGAACTACTACTGCTGTCCCAGGAATCGATAGAAAGCGTAGACAGTTTGAGACATTACTCCCATGGAGAAAAGTCTTCATGGTGCCCGTTATATTCAACCCCAATGCAATTTCTGTCTTTCATCATAACTCTGAACGTCCACAGATTACAGGAAGCCTCCAGATATGCTTTGAGAACTACTACTGGTGTTCCAGGAATCGATCAAAGAGTAGACAGTTTGAGACATTACTCCCATGGAGAAAAGTCTTCATGGTGCCCGTTATATTCAACCCCGATGCAATTTCTGTCTTTCATCAAAACTCTGAACGTCCACAGATTACAGGAAGCCTCCAGATGTGCTTTGGGAACTACTACTGGTGTTCCAGGAATCGATCGAAGAGTAGACAGTTTCAGACATTACTCCCATGGAGAAAAGTCTTCATGGTGTCCGTTATATTCAACCCCGATGCAATTTCTGTCTTTCATACAAACTCTGAACGTCCACACATTACAGGAAGCCTCCAGATATGCTTTGGGAACTACTACTGCTGTCCCAGGATTCGATAGAAAGCGAAGACAGTTTGAGACATTACTCCCATGGAGAAAAGTCTTCATGGTGCCCGTTATATTCAACCCCGATGCAATTTCTGTCTTTCATCATAACTCTGAACGTCCACAGATTACAGGAAGCCTCCAGATATGCTTTGAGAACTACTACTGGTGTTCCAGGAATCGATCAAAGAGTAGACAGTTTGAGACATTACTCCCATGGAGAAAAGTCTTCATGGTGCCCGTTATATTCAACCCCGATGCAATTTCTGTCTTTCATCAAAACTCTGAACGTCCACAGATTACAGGAAGCCTCCAGATGTGCTTTGGGAACTACTACTGGTGTTCCAGGAATCGATCAAAGAGTAGACAGTTTGAGACATTACTCCCATGGAGAAAATTCTTCATGGTGCCCGTTATATTCAACCCCGATGCAATTTCTGTCTTTCATACAAACTCTGAACGTCCACAGATTACAGGAAGCCTCCAGATATGCTTTGGGAACTACTACTGGTGTCCCAGGAATCGATCAAAGAGTAGACAGTTTGAGACATTACTCCCATGGAGAAACGTCTTCATGGCGCCCGTTATATTCAACCCCGATGCAATTTCTGTCTTTCATACAAACTCTGAACGTCCACAGATTACAGGAAGCCTCCAGATATGCTTTGAGAACTACTACTGGTGTTCCAGGAATCGATCAAAGAGTAGACAGTTTGAGACATTACTCCCATGGAGAAAAGTCTTCATGGTGCCCGTTATATTCAATCCCGATGCAATTTCTGTCTTTCATCAAAACTCTGACGTCCACAGATTACAGGAAGCCTCCAGATGTGCTTCGGGAACTACTACTGGTGTTCCAAAAATCGATCAAAGAGTAGACAGTTTGAGACATTACTCTAATGGAGAAAAGGCCGCATGGTGCCCGTTATATTCAATCCCGATGCAATTTCTGTCTTTCATCAAAACTCTGAACGTCCACAGATTACAGGAAGCCTCCAGATGTGCTTCGGAAACTACTACTGGTGTTCCAGGAATCGATCAAAGAGTAGACAGTTTAAGACATTACTCCCATGGAGAAGAGTCCGCATGGTGCCCGTTATATTCAATCCCGATGCAATTTCTGTCTTTCATCAAAACTCTGAACGTCCACAGATTACAGAAAGCCTCCAGATATGCTTTGGGAACTACTACTGGTGTCCCAGGAATCGATCAAAGAGTAGACAGTTTGAGACATTACTCCCATGGAGAAAAGTCTTCATGGTGCCCGTTATATTCAACCCCGATGCAATTTCTGTCTTTCATCAAAACTCTGAACGTCCACAGATTACAGGAAGCCTCCAGATGTGCTTCGTGAACTACTACTGGTGTTCCAAAAATCGATCAAAGAGTAGACAGTTTGAGACATTACTCTAATGGAGAAAAGGCCGCATGGTGCCCGTTATATTCAATCCCGATGCAATTTCTGTCCTTCATCAAAACTCTGAACGTCCACAGATTACAGTAAGCCTCCAGATGTGCTTCGGAAACTACTACTGGTGTTCCAGGAATCGATCAAAGAGTAGACAGTTTGAGACATTACTCCCATGGAGAAAAGTCCGCATGGTGCCCGTTATATTCAATCCCGATGCAATTTCTGTCTTTCATCAAAACTCTGAACGTCCACAGATTACAGGAAGCCTCCAGATATGCTTTGAGAACTACTACTGGTGTTCCAGGAATCGATCAAAGAGTAGACAGTTTGAGACATTACTCCCATGGAGAAAAGTCTTCATGGTGCCCGTTATATTCAACCCCGATGCAATTTCTGTCTTTCATCAAAACTCTGAACGTCCACAGATTACAGGAAGCCTCCGGATGTGCTTTGGGAACTACTACTGGTGTTCCAGGAATCGATCAAAGGGTAGACAGTTTGAGACATTTCTCCCATGGAGAAAAGTCCGCATGGTGATCGTTATATTCAATCCCGATGCAATTTCTGTCTTTCATCAAAACTCTGAACGTCCACAGATTACAGGAAGCCTCCAGATGTGCTTTGGGAACTACTACTGGTGTTCCAGGAATCGATCAAAGAGTAGACAGTTTGAGACATTACTCCCATGGAGAAAAGTCTTCATGGTGCCCGTTATATTCAACCCCGATGCAATTTCTGTCTTTCATCAAAACTCTGAACGTCCTCAGATTACAGGAAGCCTCCAGATGTGCTTTGGGAACTACTACTGGTGTTCCAGGAATCGATCAAAGAGTAGACAGTTTGAGACATTACTCTAATGGAGAAAAGGCCGCATGGTGCCCGTTATATTCAATCCCGATGCAATTTCTGTCCTTCATCAAAACTCTGAACGTCCACAGATTACAGGAAGCCTCCAGATGTGCTTCGGAAACTACTACTGGTGTTCCAGGAATCGATCAAAGAGTAGACAGTTTGAGACATTACTCCCATGGAGAAGAGTCCGCATGGTGCCCGTTATATTCAATCCCGATGCAATTTCTGTCTTTCATCAAAACTCTGAACGTCCACAGATTACAGGAAGCCTCCAGATATGCTTTGGGAACTACTACTGGTGTCCCAGGAATCGATCAAAGAGTAGACAGTTTGAGACATTACTCCCATGGAGAAAAGTCTTCATGGTGCCCCTTATATTCAACCCCGATGCAATTTCTGTCTTTCATCAAAACTCTGAACGTCCACAGATTACAGGAAGCCTCCAGATGTGCTTCGTGAACTACTACTGGTGTTCCAAAAATCGATCAAAGAGTAGACAGTTTGAGACATTACTCTAATGGAGAAAAGGCCGCATGGTGCCCGTTATATTCAATCCCGATGCAATTTCTGTCCTTCATCAAAACTCTGAACGTCCACAGATTACAGGAAGCCTCCAGATGTGCTTCGGAAACTACTACTGGTGTTCCAGGAATCGATCAAAGAGTAGACAGTTTGAGACATTACTCCCATGGAGAAAAGTCCGCATGGTGCCCGTTATATTCAATCCCGATGCAATTTCTGTCTTTCATCAAAACTCTGAACGTCCACAGATTACAGGAAGCCTCCAGATATGCTTTGGGAACTACTACTGGTGTCCCAGGAATCGATCAAAGAGTAGACAGTTTGAGACATTACTCCCATGGAGAAAAGTCTTCATGGTGCCCGTTATATTCATTCCCGATGCAATTTCTGTCTTTCATCAAAACTCTGAACGTCCACAGATTACAGGAAGCCTCCAGATGTGCTTCGTGAACTACTACTGGTGTTCCAAAAATCGATCAAAGAGTAGACAGTTTGAGACATTACTCTAATGGAGAAAAGGCCGCATGGTGCCCGTTATATTCAATCCCGATGCAGTTTCTGTCCTTCATCAAAACTCTGAACGTCCACAGATTACAGGAAGCCTCCAGATGTGCTTCGGAAACTACTACTTGTGTTCCAGGAATCGATCAAAGCGTAGACAGTTTGAGACATTACTCCCATGGAGAAAAGTCTTCATGGTGCCCGTTATATTCAACCCCGATGCAATTTCTGTCTTTCATCAAAACTCTGAACGTCCACAGTTTACAGGAAGCCTCCAGATATGCTTTGGGAACTACTACTGCTGTCCCAGGAATCGACAGAAAACGTAGACAGTTTGAGACATTACTCCCATGGAGAAAAGTCTTCATGGTGCCCGTTATATTCAACCCCGATGCAATTTCTGTCTTTCATCATAACTCTGAACGTCCACAGATTACAGGAAGCCTCCAGATATGCTTTGAGAACTACTACTGGTGTTCCAGGAATCGATCAAAGAGTAGACAGTTTGAGACATTACTCCCATGGAGAAAAGTCTTCATGGTGCCCGTTATATTCAACCCCGATGCAATTTCTGTCTTTCATCAAAACTCTGAACGTCCACAGATTACAGGAAGCCTCCGGATGTGCTTTGGGAACTACTACTGGTGTTCCAGGAATCGATCAAAGGGTAGACAGTTTGAGACATTTCTCCCATGGAGAAAAGTCCGCATGGTGATCGTTATATTCAATCCCGATGCAATTTCTGTCTTTCATCAAAACTCTGAACGTCCACAGATTACAGGAAGCCTCCAGATGTGCTTTGGGAACTACTACTGGTGTTCCAGGAATCGATCAAAGAGTAGACAGTTTGAGACATTACTCCCATGGAGAAAAGTCTTCATGGTGCCCGTTATATTCAACCCCGATGCAATTTCTGTCTTTCATCAAAACTCTGAACGTCCTCAGATTACAGGAAGCCTCCAGATGTGCTTTGGGAACTACTACTGGTGTTCCAGGAATCGATCAAAGAGTAGACAGTTTGAGACATTACTCTAATGGAGAAAAGGCCGCATGGTGCCCGTTATATTCAATCCCGATGCAATTTCTGTCCTTCATCAAAACTCTGAACGTCCACAGATTACAGGAAGCCTCCAGATGTGCTTCGGAAACTACTACTGGTGTTCCAGGAATCGATCAAAGAGTAGACAGTTTGAGACATTACTCCCATGGAGAAGAGTCCGCATGGTGCCCGTTATATTCAATCCCGATGCAATTTCTGTCTTTCATCAAAACTCTGAACGTCCACAGATTACAGGAAGCCTCCAGATATGCTTTGGGAACTACTACTGGTGTCCCAGGAATCGATCAAAGAGTAGACAGTTTGAGACATTACTCCCATGGAGAAAAGTCTTCATGGTGCCCGTTATATTCAACCCCGATGCAATTTCTGTCTTTCATCAAAACTCTGAACGTCCACAGATTACAGGAAGCCTCCAGATGTGCTTCGTGAACTACTACTGGTGTTCCAAAAATCGATCAAAGAGTAGACAGTTTGAGACATTACTCTAATGGAGAAAAGGCCGCATGGTGCCCGTTATATTCAATCCCAATGCAATTTCTGTCCTTCATCAAAACTCTGAACGTCCACAGATTACAGGAAGCCTCCAGATGTGCTTCGGAAACTACTACTGGTGATCCAGGAATCGATCAAAGAGTAGACAGTTTGAGACATTACTCCCATGGAGAAAAGTCCGCATGGTGCCCGTTATATTCAATCCCGATGCAATTTCTGTCTTTCATCAAAACTCTGAACGTCCACAGATTACAGGAAGCCTCCAGATATGCTTTGGGAACTACTACTGGTGTCCCAGGAATCGATCAAAGAGTAGACAGTTTGAGACATTACTCCCATGGAGAAAAGTCTTCATGGTGCCCGTTATATTCATTCCCGATGCAAGTTCTGTCTTTCATCAAAACTCTGAACGTCCACAGATTACAGGAAGCCTCCAGATGTGCTTCGTGAACTACTACTGGTGTTCCAAAAATCGATCAAAGAGTAGACAGTTTGAGACATTACTCTAATGGGGAAAAGGCCGCATGGTGCCCGTTATATTCATTCCCGATGCAATTTCTGTCTTTCATTAAAACTCTGAACGTCCACAGATTACAGGAAGCCTCCAGATATGCTTTGGGAACTACTACTGGTGTCCCAGGAATCGATCAAAGAGTAGACAGTTTGAGACATTACTCCCATGGAGAAAAGTCTTCATGGTGCCCGTTATATTCATTCCCGATGCAAGTTCTGTCTTTCATCAAAACTCTGAACGTCCACAGATTACAGGAAGCCTCCAGATGTGCTTCGTGAACTACTACTGGTGTTCCAAAAATCGATCAAAGAGTAGACAGTTTGAGACATTACTCTAATGGAGAAAAGGCCGCATGGTGCCCGTTATATTCAATCCCGATGCAATTTCTGTCCTTCATCAAAACTCTGAACGTCCACAGATTACAGGAAGCCTCCAGATGTGCTTCGGAAACTACTACTGGTGTTCCAGGAATCAATCAAAGAGTAGACAGTTTGAGACATTACTCCCATGGAGAGAAGTCCGCATGGTGACCGTTATATTCAATCCCGATGCAATTTCTGTCTTTCATCAAAACTCTGAACGTCCACAGATTACAGGAAGCCTCCAGATGTGCTTTGGGAACTACTACTGGTGTTCCAGGAATCGATCGAAGAGTAGACAGTTTCAGACATTACTCCCATGGAGAAAAGTCTTCATGGTGTCCGTTATATTCAACCCCGATGCAATTTCAGTCTTTCATCAAAACTCTGAACGTCCACAGATTACAGGTAGCCTCCAGGTATGCTTTGGGAACTACTACTGGTGTTCCAGGAATCGATCAAAGAGTAGACAGTTTGAGACATTACTCCCATGGAGAAAAGTCTTCATGGTGCCCGTTATATTCAACCCCGATGCAATTTCTGTCTTTCATACAAACTCTGAACGTCCACACATTACAGGAAGCCTCCAGATATGCTTTGGGAACTACTACTGCTGTCCCAGGATTCGATAGAAAGCGAAGACAGTTTGAGACATTACTCCCATGGAGAAAAGTCTTCATGGTGCCCGTTATATTCAACCCCGATGCAATTTCTGTCTTTCATCATAACTCTGAACGTCCACAGATTACAGGAAGCCTCCAGATATGCTTTGAGAACTACTACTGGTGTTCCAGGAATCGATCAAAGAGTAGGCAGTTTGAGACATTACTCCCATGGAGAAAAGTCTTCATGGTGCCCGTTATATTCAACCCCGATGCAATTTCTGTCTTTCATCAAAACTCTGAACGTCCACAGATTACAGGAAGCCTCCAGATGTGCTTTGGGAACTACTACTGGTGTTCCAGGAATCGATCAAAGAGTAGACAGTTTGAGACATTACTCCAATGGAGAAAATTCTTCATGGTGCCCGTTATATTCAACCCCGATGCAATTTCTGTCTTTCATACAAACTCTGAACGTCCACAGATTACAGGAAGCCTCCAGATATGCTTTGGGAACTACTACTGGTGTCCCAGGAATCGATCAAAGAGTAGACAGTTTGAGACATTACTCCCATGGAGAAACGTCTTCATGGCGCCCGTTATATTCAACCCCGATGCAATTTCTGTCTTTCATACAAACTCTGAACGTCCACAGATTACAGGAAGCCTCCAGATATGCTTTGAGAACTACTACTGGTGTTCCAGGAATCGATCAAAGAGTAGACAGTTTGAGACATTACTCCCATGGAGAAAAGTCTTCATGGTGCCCGTTATATTCAATCCCGATGCAATTTCTGTCTTTCATCAAAACTCTGACGTCCACAGATTACAGGAAGCCTCCAGATGTGCTTCGGGAACTACTACTGGTGTTCCAAAAATCGATCAAAGAGTAGACAGTTTGAGACATTACTCTAATGGAGAAAAGGCCGCATGGTGCCCGTTATATTCAATCCCGATGCAATTTCTGTCTTTCATCAAAACTCTGAACGTCCACAGATTACAGGAAGCCTCCAGATGTGCTTCGGAAACTACTACTGGTGTTCCAGGAATCGATCAAAGAGTAGACAGTTTGAGACATTACTCCCATGGAGAAGAGTCCGCATGGTGCCCGTTATATTCAATCCCGATGCAATTTCTGTCTTTCATCAAAACTCTGAACGTCCACAGATTACAGAAAGCCTCCAGATATGCTTTGGGAACTACTACTGGTGTCCCAGGAATCGATCAAAGAGTAGACAGTTTGAGACATTACTCCCATGGAGAAAAGTCTTCATGGTGCCCGTTATATTCAACCCCGATGCAATTTCTGTCTTTCATCAAAACTCTGAACGTCCACAGATTACAGGAAGCCTCCAGATGTGCTTCGTGAACTACTACTGGTGTTCCAAAAATCGATCAAAGAGTAGACAGTTTGAGACATTACTCTAATGGAGAAAAGGCCGCATGGTGCCCGTTATATTCAATCCCGATGCAATTTCTGTCCTTCATCAAAACTCTGAACGTCCACAGATTACAGTAAGCCTCCAGATGTGCTTCGGAAACTACTACTGGTGTTCCAGGAATCGATCAAAGAGTAGACAGTTTGAGACATTACTCCCATGGAGAAAAGTCCGCATGGTGCCCGTTATATTCAATCCCGATGCAATTTCTGTCTTTCATCAAAACTCTGAACGTCCACAGATTACAGGAAGCCTCCAGATATGCTTTGAGAACTACTACTGGTGTTCC
Source organism: Schistocerca gregaria (assembly GCF_023897955.1). Lineage (NCBI taxonomy): Eukaryota > Metazoa > Arthropoda > Insecta > Orthoptera > Acrididae > Schistocerca > Schistocerca gregaria. The sequence continues at coordinate 37,431,795 of NC_064930.1, forward strand.
AGGAATCGATCAAAGAGTAGACAGTTTGAGACATTACTCCCATGGAGAAAAGTCTTCATGGTGCCCGTTATATTCAACCCCGATGCAATTTCTGTCTTTCATCAAAACTCTGAACGTCCACAGATTACAGGAAGCCTCCGGATGTGCTTTGGGAACTACTACTGGTGTTCCAGGAATCGATCAAAGGGTAGACAGTTTGAGACATTTCTCCCATGGAGAAAAGTCCGCATGGTGATCGTTATATTCAATCCCGATGCAATTTCTGTCTTTCATCAAAACTCTGAACGTCCACAGATTACAGGAAGCCTCCAGATGTGCTTTGGGAACTACTACTGGTGTTCCAGGAATCGATCAAAGAGTAGACAGTTTGAGACATTACTCCCATGGAGAAAAGTCTTCATGGTGCCCGTTATATTCAACCCCGATGCAATTTCTGTCTTTCATCAAAACTCTGAACGTCCTCAGATTACAGGAAGCCTCCAGATGTGCTTTGGGAACTACTACTGGTGTTTCAGGAATCGATCAAAGAGTAGACAGTTTGAGACATTACTCTAATGGAGAAAAGGCCGCATGGTGCCCGTTATATTCAATCCCGATGCAATTTCTGTCCTTCATCAAAACTCTGAACGTCCACAGATTACAGGAAGCCTCCAGATGTGCTTCGGAAACTACTACTGGTGTTCCAGGAATCGATCAAAGAGTAGACAGTTTGAGACATTACTCCCATGGAGAAGAGTCCGCATGGTGCCCGTTATATTCAATCCCGATGCAATTTCTGTCTTTCATCAAAACTCTGAACGTGCACAGATTACAGGAAGCCTCCAGATATGCTTTGGGAACTACTACTGGTGTCCCAGGAATCGATCAAAGAGTAGACAGTTTGAGACATTACTCCCATGGAGAAAAGTCTTCATGGTGCCCGTTATATTCAACCCCGATGCAATTTCTGTCTTTCATCAAAACTCTGAACGTCCACAGATTACAGGAAGGGTCCAGATGTGCTTCGTGAACTACTACTGGTGTTCCAAAAATCGATCAAAGAGTAGACAGTTTGAGACATTACTCTAATTGAGAAAAGGCCGCATGGTGCCCGTTATATTCAATCCCGATGCAATTTCTGTCCTTCATCAAAACTCTGAACGTCCACAGATTACAGGAAGCCTCCAGATGTGCTTCGGAAACTACTACTGGTGTTCCAGGAATCGATCAAAGAGTAGACAGTTTGAGACATTACTCCCATGGAGAAAAGTAAGCATGGTGCCCGTTATATTCAATCCCGATGCAATTTCTGTCTTTCATCAAAACTCTGAACGTCCACAGATTACAGGAAGCCTCCAGATATGCTTTGGGAACTACTACTGGTGTCCCAGGAATCGATCAAAGAGTAGACAGTTTGAGACATTACTCCCATGGAGAAAAGTCTTCATGGTGCCCGTTATATTCATTCCCGATGCAATTTCTGTCTTTCATCAAAACTCTGAACGTCCACAGATTACAGGAAGCCTCCAGATGTGCTTCGTGAACTACTACTGGTGTTCCAAAAATCGATCAAAGAGTAGACAGTTTGAGACATTACTCTAATGGAGAAAAGGCCGCATGGTGCCCGTTATATTCAATCCCGATGCAGTTTCTGTCCTTCATCAAAACTCTGAACGTCCACAGATTACAGGAAGCCTCCAGATGTGCTTCGGAAACTACTACTTGTGTTCCAGGAATCGATCAAAGCGTAGACAGTTTGAGACATTACTCCCATGGAGAAAAGTCTTCATGGTGCCCGTTATATTCAACCCCGATGCAATTTCTGTCTTTCATCAAAACTCTGAACGTCCACAGTTTACAGGAAGCCTCCAGATATGCTTTGGGAACTACTACTGCTGTCCCAGGAATCGATAGAAAGCGTAGACAGTTTGAGACATTACTCCCATGGAGAAAAGTCTTCATGGTGCCCGTTATATTCAACCCCGATGCAATTTCTGTCTTTCATCATAACTCTGAACGTCCACAGATTACAGGAAGCCTCCAGATATGCTTTGAGAACTACTACTGGTGTTCCAGGAATCGATCAAAGAGTAGACAGTTTGAGACATTACTCCCATGGAGAAAAGTCTTCATGGTGCCCGTTATATTCAACCCCGATGCAATTTCTGTCTTTCATCAAAACTCTGAACGTCCACAGATTACAGGAAGCCTCCGGATGTGCTTTGGGAACTACTACTGGTGTTCCAGGAATCGATCAAAGGGTAGACAGTTTGAGACATTTCTCCCATGGAGAAAAGTCCGCATGGTGATCGTTATATTCAATCCCGATGCAATTTCTGTCTTTCATCAAAACTCTGAACGTCCACAGATTACAGGAAGCCTCCAGATGTGCTTTGGGAACTACTACTGGTGTTCCAGGAATCGATCAAAGAGTAGACAGTTTGAGACATTACTCCCATGGAGAAAAGTCTTCATGGTGCCCGTTATATTCAACCCCGATGCAATTTCTGTCTTTCATCAAAACTCTGAACGTCCTCAGATTACAGGAAGCCTCCAGATGTGCTTTGGGAACTACTACTGGTGTTCCAGGAATCGATCAAAGAGTAGACAGTTTGAGACATTACTCTAATGGAGAAAAGGCCGCATGGTGCCCGTTATATTCAATCCCGATGCAATTTCTGTCCTTCATCAAAACTCTGAACGTAAACAGATTACAGGAAGCCTCCAGATGTGCTTCGGAAACTACTACTGGTGTTCCAGGAATCGATCAAAGAGTAGACAGTTTGAGACATTACTCCCATGGAGAAGAGTCCGCATGGTGCCCGTTATATTCAATCCCGATGCAATTTCTGTCTTTCATCAAAACTCTGAACGTCCACAGATTACAGGAAGCCTCCAGATATGCTTTGGGAACTACTACTGGTGTCCCAGGAATCGATCAAAGAGTAGACAGTTTGAGACATTACTCCCATGGAGAAAAGTCTTCATGGTGCCCGTTATATTCAACCCCGATGCAATTTCTGTCTCTCATCAAAACTCTGAACGTCCACAGATTACAGGAAGCCTCCAGATGTGCTTCGTGAACTACTACTGGTGTTCCAAAAATCGATCAAAGAGTAGACAGTTTGAGACATTACTCTAATGGAGAAAAGGCCGCATGGTGCCCGTTATATTCAATCCCAATGCAATTTCTGTCCTTCATCAAAACTCTGAACGTCCACAGATTACAGGAAGCCTCCAGATGTGCTTCGGAAACTACTACTGGTGATCCAGGAATCGATCAAAGAGTAGACAGTTTGAGACATTACTCCCATGGAGAAAAGTCCGCATGGTGCCCGTTATATTCAATCCCGATGCAATTTCTGTCTTTCATCAAAACTCTGAACGTCCACAGATTACAGGAAGCCTCCAGATATGCTTTGGGAACTACTACTGGTGTCCCAGGAATCGATCAAAGAGTAGACAGTTTGAGACATTACTCCCATGGAGAAAAGTCTTCATGGTGCCCGTTATATTCATTCCCGATGCAAGTTCTGTCTTTCATCAAAACTCTGAACGTCCACAGATTACAGGAAGCCTCCAGATGTGCTTCGTGAACTACTACTGGTGTTCCAAAAATCGATCAAAGAGTAGACAGTTTGAGACATTACTCTAATGGGGAAAAGGCCGCATGGTGCCCGTTATATTCATTCCCGATGCAATTTCTGTCTTTCATTAAAACTCTGAACGTCCACAGATTACAGGAAGCCTCCAGATGTGCTTCGTGAACTACTACTGGTGTTCCAAAAATCGATCAAAGAGTAGACAGTTTGAGACATTACTCTAATGGAGAAAAGGCCGCATGGTGCCCGTTATATTCAATCCCGATGCAATTTCTGTCCTTCATCAAAACTCTGAACGTCCACAGATTACAGGAAGCCTCCAGATGTGCTTCGGAAACTACTACTGGTGTTCCAGGAATCAATCAAAGAGTAGACAGTTTGAGACATTACTCCCATGGAGAGAAGTCCGCATGGTGACCGTTATATTCAATCCCGATGCAATTTCTGTCTTTCATCAAAACTCTGAACGTCCACAGATTACAGGAAGCCTCCAGATATGCTTTGGGAACTACTACTGGTGTCCCAGGAATGGATCAAAGAGTAGACAGTTTGAGACATTACTCCCATGGAGAAAATTCTTCATGGTGCCCGTTATATTCAACCCCGATGCAATTTCTGTCTTTCATACAAACTCTGAACGTCAGCAGATTACAGGAAGCTTCCAGATATGCTTTGAGAACTACTACTGGTGTCCCAGGAATCGATCAAAGAGTAGACAGTTTGAGACATTACTCCCATGGAGGAAAGTCTTCATGGTGCCCGTTATATTCAATCCCGATGCAATTTCTGTCTTTCATCAAAACTCTGAACGTCCACAGATTACAGGAAGCCTCCAGATATGCTTTGAGAACTACTACTGGTGTCCCAGGAATCGATCAAAGAGTAGACAGTTTGAGACATTACTCCCATGGAGAAAAGTCTTCATGGTGCCCGTTATATTCAACCCCGATGCAATTTCTGTCTTAAATACAAACTCTGAACGTCCACAGATTACAGGAAGCCTCCAGATATGCTTTGAGAACTACTACTGGTGTTCCAGTAATCGATCAAAGAGTAGACAGTTTGAGACATTACTCCCATGGAGAAAAGTCTTCATGGTGCCCGTTATATTCAATCCCGATGCAATTTCTGTCTTTCATCAAAACTCTGAACGTCCACAGATTACAGGAAGCCTCCAGATATGCTTTGAGAACTACTACTGGTGTCCCAGGAATCGAACAAAGAGTAGACAGTTTGAGACATTACTCCCATGGAGAAAAGTCTTCATGGTGCCCGTTATATTCAATCCCGATGCAATTTCTGTCTTTCATCAAAGCTCTGAACGTCCACAGATTACAGGAAGCCTTCAGATGTGCTTCGGGAACTACTACTGGTGTTCCAAAAATCGATCAAAGAGTAGACAGTTTGAGACATTACTCTAATGGAGAAAAGTCCGCATGGTGCCCGTTATATTCAATCCCGATGCAATTTCTGTCCTTCATCAAAACTCTGAACGTCCACAGATTACAGGAAGCCTCCAGATGTGCTTCGGAAACTACTACTTGTGTTCCAGGAATCGATCAAAGCGTAGACAGTTTGAGACATTACTCCCATGGAGAAAAGTCTTCATGGTGCCCGTTATATTCAACCCCGATGCAATTTCTGTCTTTCATCAAAACTCTGAACGTCCACAGTTTACAGGAAGCCTCCAGATATGCTTTGGGAACTACTACTGCTGTCCCAGGAATCGATAGAAAGCGTAGACAGTTTGAGACATTATCCCCCTGGAGAAAAGTCTTCATGGTGCCCGTTATATTCAACCCCGATGCAATTTCTGTCTTTCATACAAACTCTGAACGTCCACAGATTACAGGAAGCCTCCAGATATGCTTTGAGAACTACTACTGGTGTTCCAGGAATCGATCAAAGAGTAGACAGTTTGAGACATTACTCCCATGGAGAAAAGTCTTCATGGTGCTCGTTATATTCAACCCCGATGCAATTTCTGTCTTTCATCAAAACTCTGAACGTCCACAGATTACAGGAAGCCTCCGGATGTGCTTTGGGAACTACTACTGGTGTTCCAGGAATCGATCAAATGGTAGACAGTTTGAGACATTTCTCCCATGGAGAAAAGTCCGCATGGTGATCGTTATATTCAATCCCGATGCAATTTCTGTCTTTCATCAAAACTCTGAACGTCCACAGATTACAGGAAGCCTCCAGATGTGCTTTGGGAACTACTACTGGTGTTCCAGGAATCGATCAAAGAGTAGACAGTTTGAGACATTACTCCCATGGAGAAAAGTCTTCATGGTGCCCGTTATATTCAACCCCGATGCAATTTCTGTCTTTCATCAAAACTCTGAACGTCCACAGATTACAGGAAGCCTCCAGATGTGCTTTGGGAACTACTACTGGTGTTCCAGGAATCGATCGAAGAGTAGACAGTTTGAGACATTACTCCCATGGAGAAAAGTCTTCATGGTGTCCGTTATATTCAACCCCGATGCAATTTCAGTCTTTCATCAAAACTCTGAACGTCCACAGATTACAGGTAGCCTCCAGATATGATTTGGGAACTACTACTGGTGTTCCAGGAATCGATCAAAGAGTAAACAGTTTGAGACATTACTCCCATGGAGAAAAGTCTTCATGGTGCCCGTTATATTCAACCCCGATGCAATTTCTGTCTTTCATACAAACTCTGAACGTCCACAGATTACAGGAAGCCTCCAGATATGCTTTGGGAACTACTACTGCTGTCCCAGGAATCGATAGAAAGCGTAGACAGTTTGAGACATTACTCCCATGGAGAAAAGTCTTCATGGTGCCCGTTATATTCAACCCCGATGCAATTTCTGCCTTTCATCATAACTCTGAACGTCCACAGATTACAGGAAGCCTCCAGATATGCTTTGAGAACTACTACTGGTGTTCCAGGAATCGATCAAAGAGTAGACAGTTTGAGACATTACTCCCATGGAGAAAAGTCTTCATGGTGCCCGTTATATTCAACCCCGATGCAATTTCTGTCTTTCATCAAAACTCTGAACGTCCACAGATTACAGGAAGCCTCCAGATGTGCTTTGGGAACTACTACTGGTGTTCCAGGAATCGATCAAAGAGTAGACAGTTTGAGACATTACTCCCATGGAGAAAAGTCTCCATGGTGCCCGTTATATTCAACCCCGATGCAATTTCTTTCTTTCATACAAACTCTGAACGTCCACAGATTACAGGAAGCCTCCAGATATGCTTTGGGAACTACTACTGGTGTCCAAGGGATCGATCAAAGAGTAGACAGTTTGAGACATTACTCCCATGGAGAAAAGTCTTCATGGTGCCCGTTATATTCAATCCCGATGCAATTTCTGTCTTTCATCAAAACTCTGAACGTCCACAGATTACAGGAAGCCTCCAGATATGCTTTGAGAACTACTACTGGTGTCCCAGGAATCGAACAAAGAGTAGACAGTTTGAGACATTACTCCCATGGAGAAAAGTCTTCATGGTGCCCGTTATATTCAATCCCGATGCAATTTCTGTCTTTCATCAAAGCTCTGAACGTCCACAGATTACAGGAAGCCTTCAGATGTGCTTCGGGAACTACTACTGGTGTTCCAAAAATCGATCAAAGAGTAGACAGTTTGAGACATTACTCTAATGGAGAAAAGTCCGCATGGTGCCCGTTATATTCAATCCCGATGCAATTTCTGTCCTTCATCAAAACTCTGAACGTCCACAGATTACAGGAAGCCTCCAGATGTGCTTCGGAAACTACTACTTGTGTTCCAGGAATCGATCAAAGCGTAGACAGTTTGAGACATTACTCCCATGGAGAAAAGTCTTCATGGTGCCCGTTATATTCAACCCCGATGCAATTTCTGTCTTTCATCAAAACTCTGAACGTCCACAGTTTACAGGAAGCCTCCAGATATGCTTTGGGAACTACTACTGCTGTCCCAGGAATCGATAGAAAGCGTAGACAGTTTGAGACATTATCCCCCTGGAGAAAAGTCTTCATGGTGCCCGTTATATTCAACCCCGATGCAATTTCTGTCTTTCATACAAACTCTGAACGTCCACAGATTACAGGAAGCCTCCAGATATGCTTTGAGAACTACTACTGGTGTTCCAGGAATCGATCAAAGAGTAGACAGTTTGAGACATTACTCCCATGGAGAAAAGTCTTCATGGTGTCCGTTATATTCAACCCCGATGCAATTTCAGTCTTTCATCAAAACTCTGAACGTCCACAGATTACAGGTAGCCTCCAGATATGATTTGGGAACTACTACTGGTGTTCCAGGAATCGATCAAAGAGTAAACAGTTTGAGACATTACTCCCATGGAGAAAAGTCTTCATGGTGCCCGTTATATTCAACCCCGATGCAATTTCTGTCTTTCATACAAACTCTGAACGTCCACAGATTACAGGAAGCCTCCAGATATGCTTTGGGAACTACTACTGCTGTCCCAGGAATCGATAGAAAGCGTAGACAGTTTGAGACATTACTCCCATGGAGAAAAGTCTTCATGGTGCCCGTTATATTCAACCCCGATGCAATTTCTGCCTTTCATCATAACTCTGAACGTCCACAGATTACAGGAAGCCTCCAGATATGCTTTGAGAACTACTACTGGTGTTCCAGGAATCGATCAAAGAGTAGACAGTTTGAGACATTACTCCCATGGAGAAAAGTCTTCATGGTGCCCGTTATATTCAACCCCGATGCAATTTCTGTCTTTCATCAAAACTCTGAACGTCCACAGATTACAGGAAGCCTCCAGATGTGCTTTGGGAACTACTACTGGTGTTCCAGGAATCGATCAAAGAGTAGACAGTTTGAGACATTACTCCCATGGAGAAAAGTCTCCATGGTGCCCGTTATATTCAACCCCGATGCAATTTCTTTCTTTCATACAAACTCTGAACGTCCACAGATTACAGGAAGCCTCCAGATATGCTTTGGGAACTACTACTGGTGTCCAAGGGATCGATCAAAGAGTAGACAGTTTGAGACATTACTCCCATGGAGAAACGTCTTCATGGCGCCCGTTATATTCAACCCCGATGCAATATCTGTCTTTCTTACAAACTCTGAACGTCCACAGATTACAGGAAGCCTCCAGATATGCTTTGAGAACTAATACTGGTGTTCCAGGAATCGATCAAAGAGTAGACAGTTTGAGACATTACTCCCATGGAGAAAAGTCTTCATGGTGCCCGTTATATTCAATCCCGATGCAATTTCTGTCTTTCATCAAAACTCTGAACGTCCACAGATTACAGGAAGCTTCCAGATATGCTTTGAGAACTACTACTGGTGTCCCAGGAATCGATCAAAGAGTAGACAGTTTGAGACATTACTCCCATGGAGAAAAGTCCGCATGGTGCCCGTTATATTCAATCCCGATGCAATTTCTGTCTTTCATCAAAACTCTGAACATCCACAGATTACAGGAAGCCTCCAGATGTGCTTCGGAAAGTACTACTGGTGTTCCAAAAATCGATCAAAGAGTAGAAAGTTTGAGACATTACTCCCATGGAGAAAAGTCTTCATGGTGCCCGTTATATTCAACCCCGATGCAATTTCTGTCTTTCATCAAAACTCTGAACGTCCACAGATTACAGGAAACCTCCAGATGTGCTTCGTGAACTACTACTGGTGTTCCAAAAATCGATCAAAGAGTAGACAGTTTGAGACATTACTCTAATGGAGAAAAGGCCGCATGGTGCCCGTTATATTCAATCCCGATGCAATTTCTGTCCTTCATCAAAACTCTGAACGTCCACAGATTACAGGAAGCCTCCAGATGTGCTTCGGAAACTACTACTGGTGTTCCAGGAATCGATCAAAGATTAGACAGTTTGAGACATTACTCCCATGGAGAGAAGTCCGCATGGTGACCGTTATATTCAATCCCGATGCAATTTCTGTCTTTCATCAAAACTCTGAACGGCCACAGATTACAGGAAGCCTCCAGATATGCTTTGGGAACTACTACTGGTGTCCCAGGAATCGATCAAAGAGTAGACAGTTTGAGACATTACTCCCATGGAGAAAAGTCTTCATGGTGCCCGTTATATTCAACCCCGATGCAATTTCTGTCTTTCATACAAACTCTGAACGTCCACAGATTACAGGAAGCTTGCAGATATGCTTTGAGAACTACTACTGGTGTCCCAGGAATGGATCAAAGAGTAGACAGTTTGAGACATTACTCCCATGGAGAAAAGTCTTCATGGTGCCCGTTATATTCAATCCCGATGCAATTTCTGTCTTTCATCAAAACTCTGAACGTCCACAGATTACAGGAAGCCTCCAGATGTGCTTCGGAAACTACTACTGGTGTCCCAGGAATCGATCAAAGAGTAGACAGTTTGAGACATTACTCCCATGGAGAAAAGTCTTCATGGTGCCCGTTATATTCAACCCCGATGCAATTTCTGTCTTTCATACAAACTCTGAACGTCCACAGATTACAGGAAGCCTCCAGATATGCTTTGAGAACTACTACTGGTGTTCCAGTAATCGATCAAAGAGTAGACAGTTTGAGACATTACTCCCATGGAGAAAAGTCTTCATGGTGCCCGTTATATTCAATCCCAATGCAATTTCTGTCTTTCATCAAAACTCTGAACGTCCACAGATTACAGGAAGCCTCCAGATATGCTTTGAGAACTACTACTGGTGTCCCAGGAATCGATCAAAGAGTAGATAGTTTGAGACATTACTCCCATGGAGAAAAGTCTTCATGGTGCCCGTTATATCCAATCCCGATGCAATTTCTGTCTTTCATCAAAACTCTGAACGTCCACAGATTACAGGAAGCCTCCAGATGTGCTTCGGGAACTACTACTTGTGTTCCAAAAATCGATCAAAGTGTAGACAGTTTGAGACATTACTCTAGTGGAGAAAAGTCCGCATGGTTCCCGTTATATTCAATCCCGATGCAATTTCTGTCCTTCATCAAAACTCTGAACGTCCACAGATTACAGGAAGCCTCCAGATGTGCTTCGGAAACTACTACTTGTGTTCCAGGAATCGATCAAAGCGTAGACAGTTTGAGACATTACTCCCATGGAGAAAAGTCTTCATGGTGCCCGTTATATTCAACCCCGATGCAATTTCTGTCTTTCATCAAAACTCTGAACGTCCACAGTTTACAGGAAGCCTCCAGATATGCTTTGGGAACTACTACTGCTGTCCCAGGAATCGATAGAAAGCGTAGACAGTTTGAGACATTACTCCCATGGAGAAAAGTCTTCATGGTGAACGTTATATTCAACCCCGATGCAATTTCTGTCTTTCATCATAACTCTGAACGTCCACAGATTACAGGAAGCCTCCAGATATGCTTTGAGAACTACTACTGGTGTTCCAGGAATCGATCAAAGAGTAGACAGTTTGAGACATTACTCCCATGGAGAAAAGTCTTCATGGTGCCCGTTATATTCAACCCCGATGCAATTTCTGTCTTTCATCAAAACTCTGAACGTCCACAGATTACAGGAAGCCTCCAGATGTGCTTTGGGAACTACTACTGGTGTTCCAGGAATCGATCAAAGGGTAGACAGTTTGAGACATTTCTCCCATGGAGAAAAGTCCGCATGGTGATCGTTATATTCAATCCCGATGCAATTTCTGTCTTTCATCAAAACTCTGAACGTCCACAGATTACAGGAAGCCTCCAGATATGCTTTGGGAACTACTACTGGTGTCCCAGGAATCGATCAAAGAGTAGACAGTTTGAGACATTACTCCCATGGAGAAAAGTCTTCATGGTGCCCATTATATTCAACCCCGATGCAATTTCTGTCTTTCATCAAAACTCTGAACGTCCACAGATTACAGGAAGCCTCCAGATATGCTTTGAGAACTACTACTGGTGTTCCAGGATTCGATCAAAGAGTAGACAGTTTGAGACATTACTCCCATGGAGAAAAGTCTTCATGGTGCCCGTTATATTCAATCCCGATGCAATTTCTGTCTTTCATCAAAACTCTGAACGTCCACAGATTACAGGAAGCCTCCAGATATGCTTTGAGAACTACTACTGGTGTCCCAGGAATCGATCAAAAAGTAGACAGTTTGAGACATTACTCCCATGGGGAAAAGTCCGCATGGTGCCCGTTATATTCAATCCCGATGCAATTTCTGTCTTTCATCAAAACTCTGAACATCCACAGATTACAGGAAGCCTCCAGATGTGCTTCGGAAAGTACTACTGGTGTTCCAAAAATCGATCAAAGAGTAGAAAGTTTGAGACATTACTCCCATGGAGAAAAGTCTTCATGGTGCCCGTTATATTCAACCCCGATGCAATTTCTGTCTTTCATCAAAACTCTGAACGTCCACAGATTACAGGAAGCCTCCAGATGTGCTTCGTGAACTACTACTGGTGTTCCAAAAATCGATCAAAGGGTAGACAGTTTGAGACATTACTCTAATGGAGAAAAGGCCTCATGGTGCCCGTTATATTCAATCCCGATGCAATTTCTGTCCTTCATCAAAACTCTGAACGTCCACAGATTACAGGAAGCCTCCAGATGTGCTTCGGAAACTACTACTGGTGTTCCAGGAATCGATCAAAGAGTAGACAGTTTGAGACATTACTCCCATGGAGAGAAGTCCGCATGGTGACCGTTATATTCAATCCCGATGCAATTTCTGTCTTTCATCAAAACTCTGAACGGCCACAGATTACAGGAAGCCTCCAGATATGCTTTGGGAACTACTACTGGTGTCCCAGGAATCGATCAAAGAGTAGACAGTTTGAGACATTACTCCCATGGAGAAAAGTCTTCATGGTGCCCGTTATATTCAACCCCGATGCAATTTCTGTCTTTCATACAAACTCTGAACGTCCACAGATTACAGGAAGCTTGCAGTTATGCTTTGAGAACTACTACTGGTGTCCCAGGAATGGATCAAAGAGTAGACAGTTTGAGACATTACTCCCATGGAGAAAAGTCTTCATGGTGCCCGTTATATTCAATCCCGATGCAATTTCTGTCTTTCATCAAAACTCTGAACGTCCACAGATTACAGGAAGCCTCCAGATGTGCTTCGGAAACTACTACTGGTGTCCCAGGAATCGATCAAAGAGTAGACAGTTTGAGACATTACTCCCATGGAGAAAAGTCTTCATGGTGCACGTTATATTCAACCCCGATGCAATTTCTGTCTTTCATACAAACTCTGAACGTCCACAGATTACAGGAAGCCTCCAGATATGCTTTGAGAACTACTACTGGTGTTCCAGTAATCGATCAAAGAGTAGACAGTTTGAGACATTACTCCCATGGAGAAAAGTCTTCATGGTGCCCGTTATATTCAATCCCAATGCAATTTCTGTCTTTCATCAAAACTCTGAACGTCCACAGATTACAGGAAGCCTCCAGATATGCTTTGAGAACTACTACTGGTGTCCCAGGAATCGATCAAAGAGTAGATAGTTTGAGACATTACTCCCATGGAGAAAAGTCTTCATGGTGCCCGTTATATTCAATCCCGATGCAATTTCTGTCTTTCATCAAAACTCTGAACGTCCACAGATTACAGGAAGCCTCCAGATGTGCTTCGGGAACTACTACTTGTGTTCCAAAAATCGATCAAAGTGTAGACAGTTTGAGACATTACTCTAGTGGAGAAAAGACCGCATGGTGCCCGTTATATTCAATCCCGATGCAATTTCTGTCCTTCATCAAAACTCTGAACGTCCACAGATTACAGGAAGCCTCCAGATGTGCTTCGGAAACTACTACTTGTGTTCCAGGAATCGATCAAAGCGTAGACAGTTTGAGACATTACTCCCATGGAGAAAAGTCTTCATGGTGCCCGTTATATTCAACCCCGATGCAATTTCTGTCTTTCATCAAAACTCTGAACGTCCACAGTTTACAGGAAGCCTCCAGATATGCTTTGGGAACTACTACTGCTGTCCCAGGAATCGATAGAAAGCGTAGACAGTTTGAGACATTACTCCCATTGAGAAAAATCTTCATGGTGAACGTTATATTCAACCCCGATGCAATTTCTGTCTTTCATCATAACTCTGAACGTCCACAGATTACAGGAAGCCTCCAGATATGCTTTGAGAACTACTACTGGTGTTCCAGGAATCGATCAAAGAGTAGACAGTTTGAGACATTACTCCCTTGGAGAAAAGTCTTCATGGTGCCCGTTATATTCAACCCCGATGCAATTTCTGTCTTTCATCAAAACTCTGAACGTCCACAGATTACAGGAAGCCTCCAGATGTGCTTTGGGAACTACTACTGGTGTTCCAGGAATCGATCAAAGGGTAGACAGTTTGAGTCATTTCTCCCATGGAGAAAAGTCCGCATGGTGATCGTTATATTCAATCCCGATGCAATTTCTGTCTTTCATCAAAACTCTGAACGTCCACAGATTACAGGAAGCCTCCAGATATGCTTTGGGAACTACTACTGGTGTCCCAGGAATCGATCAAAGAGTAGACAGTTTGAGACATTACTCCCATGGAGAAAAGTCTTCATGGTGCCCATTATATTCAACCCCGATGCAATTTCTGTCTTTCATCAAAACTCTGAACGTCCACAGATTACAGGAAGCCTCCAGATGTGCTTTGGGAACTACTACTGGTGTTCCAGGAATCGATCAAAGAGTAGACAGTTTGAGACATTACTCCCATGGAGAAAAGTCTTCATGGTGTCCGTTATATTCAACCCCGATGCAATTTCAGACTTTCATCAAAACTCTGAACGTCCACAGATTACAGGTAGCCTCCAGATATGCTTTGGGAACTACTACTGGTGTTCCAGGAATCGATCAAAGAGTAGACAGTTTGAGACATTACTCCCATGGAGAAAAGTCTTCATGGTGCCCGTTATATTCAACCCCGATGCAATTTCTGTCTTTCATACAAACTCTGAACGTCCACAGATTACCGGAAGCCTCCTGATATGCTTTGGGAACTACTACTGCTGTCCCAGGAATCGATAGAAAGCGTAGACAGTTTGAGACATTACTCCCATGGAGAAAAGTCTTCATGGTGCCCGTTATATTCAACCCCGATGCAATTTCTGTCTTTCATCATAACTCTGAACGTCCACAGATTACAGGAAGCCTCCAGATATGCTTTGAGAACTACTACTGGTGATCCAGGAATCGATCAAAGAGTAGACAGTTTGAGACATTACTCCCATGGAGAAAAGTCTTCATGGTGCCCGTTATATTCAACCCCGATGCAATTTCTGTCTTTCATCAATACTCTGAACGTCCACAGATTACAGGAAGCCTCCAGATGTGCTTTGGGAACTACTACTGGTGTTCCAGGAATCGATTAAAGAGTAGACAGTTTGAGACATTACTCCCATGGAGAAAAGTCTTCATGGTGCCCGTTATATTCAACCCCGATGCAATTTCTGTCTTTCATCAAAACTCTGAACGTCCACAGATTACAGGAAGCCTCCAGATGTGCTTCGTGAACTACTACTGGTGTTCCAAAAATCGATCAAAGGGTAGACAGTTTGAGACATTACTCTAATGGAGAAAAGGCCGCATGGTGCCCGTTATATTCAATCCCGATGCAATTTCTGTCCTTCATCAAAACTCTGAAAGTCCACAGATTACAGGAAGCCTCCAGATGTGCTTCGGAAACTACTACTGGTGTTCCAGGAATCGATCAAATAGTAGACAGTTTGAGACATTACTCCCATGGAGAAAAGTCCGCATCTTGACCGTTATATTCAATCCCGATGCAATTTCTGTCTTTCATCAAAACTCTGAACGTCCACAGATTACAGGAAGCCTCCAGATATGCTTTGGGAACTACTACTGGTGTCCCAGGAATCGATCAAAGAGTAGACAGTTTGAGACATTACTCCCATTTAGAAAAGTCTTCATGGTGCCCGTTATATTCATTCCCGATGCAATTTCTGTCTTTCATCAAAACTCTGAACGTCCACAGATTACAGGAAGCCTCCAGATGTGCTTCGTGAACTACTACTGGTGTTCCAAAAATCGATCAAATAGTAGACAGTTTGAGACATTACTCTAATGGAGAATTCCGCATGGTGACCGTTATATTCAATCCCGATGCAATTTCTGTCTTTCATCAAAACTCTGAACGTCCACAGATTACAGGAAGCCTCCAGATATGCTTTGGGAACTACTACTGGTGTTCCTTGAATCGATCAAAGAGTAGACAGTTTGAGACATTACTCCCATGGAGAAAAGTCTTCATGGTGCCCGTTATATTCAACCCCGATGCAATTTCTGTCTTTCATACAAACTCTGAACGTCCACAGATTACAGGAAGCTTCCAGATATGCTTTGAGAACTACTACTGGTGTCCCAGGAATCGATCAAAGAGTAGACAGTTTGAGACATTACTCCCATGGAGAAAAGTCTTCATGGTGCCCGTTATATTCAATCCCGATGCAATTTCTGTCTTTCATCAAAACTCTGAACGTCCACAGATTACAGGAAGCCTCCAGATATGCTTTGAGAACTACTACTGGTGTCCCAGGAATCGATCAAAGAGTAGACAGTTTGAGACATTACTCCCATTGAGAAAAGTCTTCATGGTGCCCGTTATATTCAACCCCGATGCAATTTCTGTCTTTCATACAAACTCTGAACGTCCACAGATTACAGGAAGCCTCCAGATATGCTTTGAGAACTACTACTGGTGTTCCAGGAATCGATCAAAGAGTAGACAGTTTGAGACATTACTCCCATGGAGAAAAGTCTTCATGGTGCCCGTTATATTCAATCCCGATGCAATTTCTGTCTTTCATCAAAACTCTGAACGTCCACAGATTACAGGAAGCCTCCAGATATGCTTTGAGAACTACTACTGGTGTCCCAGGAATCGATCAAAGAGTAGACAGTTTGAGACATTACTCCCATGGAGAAAAGTCTTCATGGTGCCCGTTATATTCAATCCCGATGCAATTTCTGTCTTTCATCAAAACTCTGAACGTCCACAGATTACAGGAAGCCTCCAGATGTGCTTTGGGAACTACTACTGGTGTCCCAGGAATCGATCAAAGAGTAGACAGTTTGAGACATTACTCCCATGGAGAAAAGTCTTCATGGTGCCCGTTATATTCATTCCCGATGCAATTTCTGTCTTTCATCAAAACTCTGAACGTCCACAGATTACAGGAAGCCTCCAGATGTGCTTCGTGAACTACTACTGGTGTTCCAAAAATCGATCAAAGAGTAGACAGTTTGAGACATTACTCCCATGGAGAAAAGTCTTCATGGTGCCCGTTATATTCAACCCCGATGCAATTTCTGTCTTTCATACAAACTCTGAACGTCCACAGATTACCGGAAGCCTCCTGATATGCTTTGGGAACTACTACTGCTGTCCCAGGAATCGATAGAAAGCGTAGACAGTTTGAGACATTACTCCCATGGAGAAAAGTCTTCATGGTGCCCGTTATATTCAACCCCGATGCAATTTCAGTCTTTCATCAAAACTCTGAACGTCCACAGATTACAGGTAGCCTCCAGATATGCTTTGGGAACTACTACTGGTGTTCCAGGAATCGATCAAAGAGTAGACAGTTTGAGACATTACTCCCATGGAGAAAAGTCTTCATGGTGCCCGTTATATTCAACCCCGATGCAATTTCTGTCTTTCATACAAACTCTGAACGTCCACAGATTACCGGAAGCCTCCTGATATGCTTTGGGAACTACTACTGCTGTCCCAGGAATCGATAGAAAGCGTAGACAGTTTGAGACATTACTCCCATGGAGAAAAGTCTTCATGGTGCCCGTTATATTCAACCCCGATGCAATTTCTGTCTTTCATCATAACTCTGAACGTCCACAGATTACTGGAAGCCTCCAGATATGCTTTGAGAACTACTACTGGTGTTCCAGGAATCGATCAAAGAGTAGACAGTTTGAGACATTACTCCCATGGAGAAAAGTCTTCATGGTGCCCGTTATATTCAACCCCGATGCAATTTCTGTCTTTCATCAAAACTCTGAACGTCCACAGATTACAGGAAGCCTCCAGATGTGCTTTGGGAACTACTACTGGTGTTCCAGGAATCGATTAAAGAGTAGACAGTTTGAGACATTACTCCCATGGACAAACGTCTTCATGGTGCCCGTTATATTCAACCCCGATGCAATTTCTGTCTTTCATACAAACTCTGAACGTCCACAGATTACAGGAAGCCTCCAGATATGCTTTGGGAACTACTACTGGTGTCCCAGGAATCGATCAAAGAGTAGACAGTTTGAGACATTACTCCCATGGAGAAACGTCTTCATGGCGCCCGTTATATTCAACCCCGATGCAATTTCTGTCTTTCATACAAACTCTGAACGTCCACAGATTACAGGAAGCCTCCAGATATGCTTTGAGAACTACTACTGGTGTTCCAGGAATCGATCAAAGAGTAGACAGTTTGAGACATTACTCCCATGGAGAAGAGTCAGCATGGTGCCCGTTATATTCAATCCCGATGCAATTTCTGTCTTTCATCAAAACTCTGAACGTCCACAGATTACAGGAAGCCTCCAGATATGCTTTGGGAACTACTACTGGTGTCCCAGGAATCGATCAAAGAGTAAACAGTTATAGACATTACTCCCATGGAGAAAAGTCTTCATGGTGCCCGTTATATTCAACCCCGATGCAATTTCTGTCTTTCATCAAAACTCTGAACGTCCACAGATTACAGGAAGCCTCCAGATGTGCTTCGTGAACTACTACTGGTGTTCCAAAAATCGATCAAAGAGTAGACAGTTTGAGACATTACTCTAATGGAGAAAAGGCCGCATGGTGCCCGTTATATTCAATCCCGATGCAATTTCTGTCCTTCATCAAAACTCTGAAAGTCCACAGATTACAGGAAGCCTCCAGATGTGCTTCGGAAACTACTACTGGTGTTCCAGGAATCGATCAAATAGTAGACAGTTTGAGACATTACTCCCATGGAGAAAAGTCCGCATGGTGCCCGTTATATTCAATCCCGATGCAATTTCTGTCTTTCATCAAAACTCTGAACGTCCACAGATTACAGGAAGCCTCCAGATATGCTTTGGGAACTACTACTGGTGTCCCAGGAATCGATCAAAGAGTAGACAGTTTGAGACATTACTCCCATGGAGAAAAGTCTTCATGGTGCCCGTTATATTCATTCCCGATGCAATTTCTGTCTTTCATCAAAACTCTGAACGTCCACAGATTACAGGAAGCCTCCAGATGTGCTTCGTGAACTACTACTGGTGTTCCAAAAATCGATCAAATAGTAGACAGTTTGAGACATTACTCTAATGGAGAAGTCCGCATGGTGACCGTTATATTCAATCCCGATGCAATTTCTGTCTTTCATCAAAACTCTGAACGTCCACAGATTACAGGAAGCCTCCAGATATGCTTTGGGAACTACTACTGGTGTTCCTTGAATCGATCAAAGAGTAGACAGTTTGAGACATTACTCCCATGGAGAAAAGTCTTCATGGTGCCCGTTATATTCAACCCCGATGCAATTTCTGTCTTTCATACAAACTCTGAACGTCCACAGATTACAGGAAGCTTCCAGATATGCTTTGAGAACTACTACTGGTGTCCCAGGAATCGATCAAAGAGTAGACAGTTTGAGACATTACTCCCATGGAGAAAAGTCTTCATGGTGCCCGTTATATTCAATCCCGATGCAATTTCTGTCTTTCATCAAAACTCTGAACGTCCACAGATTACAGGAAGCCTCCAGATGTGCTTTGGGAACTACTACTGGTGTCCCTGGAATCGATCAAAGAGTAGACAGTTTGAGACATTACTCCCATGGAGAAAAGTCTTCATGGTGCCCGTTATATTCATTCCCGATGCAATTTCTGTCTTTCATCAAAACTCTGAACGTCCACAGATTACAGGAAGCCTCCAGATGTGCTTCGTGAACTACTACTGGTTTTCCAAAAATCGATCAAAGAGTAGACAGTTTGAGACATTACTCTAATGGAGAAAAGGCCGCATGGTGCCCGTTATATTCAATCCCGATGCAGTTTCTGTCCTTCATCAAAACTCTGAACGTCCACAGATTACAGGAAGCCTCCAGATGTGCTTCGGAAACTACTACTGGTGTCCCAGGAATCGATCAAAGAGTAGACAGTTTGAGACATTACTCCCATGGAGAAAAGTCTTCATGGTGCCCGTTATATTCATTCCCGATGCAATTTCTGTCTTTCATCAAAACTCTGAACGTCCACAGATTACAGGAAGCCTCCAGATGTGCTTCGTGAACTACTACTGGTATTCCAAAAATCGATCAAAGAGTAGACAGTTTGAGACATTACTCTAATGGAGAAAAGGCCGCATGGTGCCCGTTATATTCAATCCCGATGCAGTTTCTGTCCTTCATCAAAACTCTGAAAGTCCACAGATTACAGGAAGCCTCCAGATGTGCTTCGGAAACTACTACTGGTGTTCCAGGAATCGATCAAATAGTAGACAGTTTGAGACATTACTCCCATGGAGAAAAGTCCGCATCTTGACCGTTATATTCAATCCCGATGCAATTTCTGTCTTTCATCAAAACTCTGAACGTCCACAGATTACAGGAAGCCTCCAGATATGCTTTGGGAACTACTACTGGTGTCCCAGGAATCGATCAAAGAGTAGACAGTTTGAGACATTACTCCCATGGAGAAAAGTCTTCATGGTGCCCGTTATATTCATTCCCGATGCAATTTCTGTCTTTCATCAAAACTCTGAACGTCCACAGATTACAGGAAGCCTCCAGATGTGCTTCGTGAACTACTACTGGTGTTCCAAAAATCGATCAAATAGTAGACAGTTTGAGACATTACTCTAATGGAGAAGTCCGCATGGTGACCGTTATATTCAATCCCGATGCAATTTCTGTCTTTCATCAAAACTCTGAACGTCCACAGATTACAGGAAGCCTCCAGATATGCTTTGGGAACTACTACTGGTGTTCCTTGAATCGATCAAAGAGTAGACAGTTTGAGACATTACTCCCATGGAGAAAAGTCTTCATGGTGCCCGTTATATTCAACCCCGATGCAATTTCTGTCTTTCATACAAACTCTGAACGTCCACAGATTACAGGAAGCTTCCAGATATGCTTTGAGAACTACTACTGGTGTCCCAGGAATCGATCAAAGAGTAGACAGTTTGAGACATTACTCCCATGGAGAAAAGTCTTCATGGTGCCCGTTATATTCAATCCCGATGCAATTTCTGTCTTTCATCAAAACTCTGAACGTCCACAGATTACAGGAAGCCTCCAGATATGCTTTGAGAACTACTACTGGTGTCCCAGGAATCGATCAAAGAGTAGACAGTTTGAGACATTACTCCCATTGAGAAAAGTCTTCATGGTGCCCGTTATATTCAACCCCGATGCAATTTCTGTCTTTCATACAAACTCTGAACGTCCACAGATTACAGGAAGCCTCCAGATATGCTTTGAGAACTACTACTGGTGTTCCAGGAATCGATCAAAGAGTAGACAGTTTGAGACATTACTCCCATGGAGAAAAGTCTTCATGGTGCCCGTTATATTCAATCCCGATGCAATTTCTGTCTTTCATCAAAACTCTGAACGTCCACAGATTACAGGAAGCCTCCAGATATGCTTTGAGAACTACTACTGGTGTCCCAGGAATCGATCAAAGAGTAGACAGTTTGAGACATTACTCCCATGGAGAAAAGTCTTCATGGTGCCCGTTATATTCAATCCCGATGCAATTTCTGTCTTTCATCAAAACTCTGAACGTCCACAGATTACAGGAAGCCTCCAGATGTGCTTTGGGAACTACTACTGGTGTCCCAGGAATCGATCAAAGAGTAGACAGTTTGAGACATTACTCCCATGGAGAAAAGTCTTCATGGTGCCCGTTATATTCATTCCCGATGCAATTTCTGTCTTTCATCAAAACTCTGAACGTCCACAGATTACAGGAAGCCTCCAGATGTGCTTCGTGAACTACTACTGGTGTTCCAAAAATCGATCAAAGAGTAGACAGTTTGAGACATTACTCCCATGGAGAAAAGTCTTCATGGTGCCCGTTATATTCAACCCCGATGCAATTTCTGTCTTTCATACAAACTCTGAACGTCCACAGATTACCGGAAGCCTCCTGATATGCTTTGGGAACTACTACTGCTGTCCCAGGAATCGATAGAAAGCGTAGACAGTTTGAGACATTACTCCCATGGAGAAAAGTCTTCATGGTGCCCGTTATATTCAACCCCGATGCAATTTCAGTCTTTCATCAAAACTCTGAACGTCCACAGATTACAGGTAGCCTCCAGATATGCTTTGGGAACTACTACTGGTGTTCCAGGAATCGATCAAAGAGTAGACAGTTTGAGACATTACTCCCATGGAGAAAAGTCTTCATGGTGCCCGTTATATTCAACCCCGATGCAATTTCTGTCTTTCATACAAACTCTGAACGTCCACAGATTACCGGAAGCCTCCTGATATGCTTTGGGAACTACTACTGCTGTCCCAGGAATCGATAGAAAGCGTAGACAGTTTGAGACATTACTCCCATGGAGAAAAGTCTTCATGGTGCCCGTTATATTCAACCCCGATGCAATTTCTGTCTTTCATCATAACTCTGAACGTCCACAGATTACTGGAAGCCTCCAGATATGCTTTGAGAACTACTACTGGTGTTCCAGGAATCGATCAAAGAGTAGACAGTTTGAGACATTACTCCCATGGAGAAAAGTCTTCATGGTGCCCGTTATATTCAACCCCGATGCAATTTCTGTCTTTCATCAAAACTCTGAACGTCCACAGATTACAGGAAGCCTCCAGATGTGCTTTGGGAACTACTACTGGTGTTCCAGGAATCGATTAAAGAGTAGACAGTTTGAGACATTACTCCCATGGACAAACGTCTTCATGGTGCCCGTTATATTCAACCCCGATGCAATTTCTGTCTTTCATACAAACTCTGAACGTCCACAGATTACAGGAAGCCTCCAGATATGCTTTGGGAACTACTACTGGTGTCCCAGGAATCGATCAAAGAGTAGACAGTTTGAGACATTACTCCCATGGAGAAACGTCTTCATGGCGCCCGTTATATTCAACCCCGATGCAATTTCTGTCTTTCATACAAACTCTGAACGTCCACAGATTACAGGAAGCCTCCAGATATGCTTTGAGAACTACTACTGGTGTTCCAGGAATCGATCAAAGAGTAGACAGTTTGAGACATTACTCCCATGGAGAAGAGTCAGCATGGTGCCCGTTATATTCAATCCCGATGCAATTTCTGTCTTTCATCAAAACTCTGAACGTCCACAGATTACAGGAAGCCTCCAGATATGCTTTGGGAACTACTACTGGTGTCCCAGGAATCGATCAAAGAGTAAACAGTTATAGACATTACTCCCATGGAGAAAAGTCTTCATGGTGCCCGTTATATTCAACCCCGATGCAATTTCTGTCTTTCATCAAAACTCTGAACGTCCACAGATTACAGGAAGCCTCCAGATGTGCTTCGTGAACTACTACTGGTGTTCCAAAAATCGATCAAAGAGTAGACAGTTTGAGACATTACTCTAATGGAGAAAAGGCCGCATGGTGCCCGTTATATTCAATCCCGATGCAATTTCTGTCCTTCATCAAAACTCTGAAAGTCCACAGATTACAGGAAGCCTCCAGATGTGCTTCGGAAACTACTACTGGTGTTCCAGGAATCGATCAAATAGTAGACAGTTTGAGACATTACTCCCATGGAGAAAAGTCCGCATGGTGCCCGTTATATTCAATCCCGATGCAATTTCTGTCTTTCATCAAAACTCTGAACGTCCACAGATTACAGGAAGCCTCCAGATATGCTTTGGGAACTACTACTGGTGTCCCAGGAATCGATCAAAGAGTAGACAGTTTGAGACATTACTCCCATGGAGAAAAGTCTTCATGGTGCCCGTTATATTCATTCCCGATGCAATTTCTGTCTTTCATCAAAACTCTGAACGTCCACAGATTACAGGAAGCCTCCAGATGTGCTTCGTGAACTACTACTGGTGTTCCAAAAATCGATCAAATAGTAGACAGTTTGAGACATTACTCTAATGGAGAAGTCCGCATGGTGACCGTTATATTCAATCCCGATGCAATTTCTGTCTTTCATCAAAACTCTGAACGTCCACAGATTACAGGAAGCCTCCAGATATGCTTTGGGAACTACTACTGGTGTTCCTTGAATCGATCAAAGAGTAGACAGTTTGAGACATTACTCCCATGGAGAAAAGTCTTCATGGTGCCCGTTATATTCAACCCCGATGCAATTTCTGTCTTTCATACAAACTCTGAACGTCCACAGATTACAGGAAGCTTCCAGATATGCTTTGAGAACTACTACTGGTGTCCCAGGAATCGATCAAAGAGTAGACAGTTTGAGACATTACTCCCATGGAGAAAAGTCTTCATGGTGCCCGTTATATTCAATCCCGATGCAATTTCTGTCTTTCATCAAAACTCTGAACGTCCACAGATTACAGGAAGCCTCCAGATGTGCTTTGGGAACTACTACTGGTGTCCCTGGAATCGATCAAAGAGTAGACAGTTTGAGACATTACTCCCATGGAGAAAAGTCTTCATGGTGCCCGTTATATTCATTCCCGATGCAATTTCTGTCTTTCATCAAAACTCTGAACGTCCACAGATTACAGGAAGCCTCCAGATGTGCTTCGTGAACTACTACTGGTTTTCCAAAAATCGATCAAAGAGTAGACAGTTTGAGACATTACTCTAATGGAGAAAAGGCCGCATGGTGCCCGTTATATTCAATCCCGATGCAGTTTCTGTCCTTCATCAAAACTCTGAACGTCCACAGATTACAGGAAGCCTCCAGATGTGCTTCGGAAACTACTACTGGTGTCCCAGGAATCGATCAAAGAGTAGACAGTTTGAGACATTACTCCCATGGAGAAAAGTCTTCATGGTGCCCGTTATATTCATTCCCGATGCAATTTCTGTCTTTCATCAAAACTCTGAACGTCCACAGATTACAGGAAGCCTCCAGATGTGCTTCGTGAACTACTACTGGTATTCCAAAAATCGATCAAAGAGTAGACAGTTTGAGACATTACTCTAATGGAGAAAAGGCCGCATGGTGCCCGTTATATTCAATCCCGATGCAGTTTCTGTCCTTCATCAAAACTCTGAACGTCCACAGATTACAGGAAGCCTCCAGATGTGCTTGGGAAACTACTACTGGTGTTCCAGGAATCGATCAAAGAGTAGAAAGTTTGAGACATTACTCCCATGGAGAAAAGTCCGCATGGTGACCGTTATATTCAATCCCGATGCAATTTCTGTCTTTCATCAAAACTCTGAACGTCCACAGATTACAGGAAGCCTCCAGATATGCTTTGGGAACTACTACTGGTGTCCCAGGAATCGATCAAAGAGTAGACAGTTTGAGACATTACTCCCATGTAGAAAAGTCTTCATGGTGCCCGTTATATTCAACCCCGATGCAATTTCTGTCTTTCATACAAACTCTGAACGTCCACAGATTACAGGAAGCTTCCAGATATGCTTTGAGAACTACTACTGGTGTCCCAGGAATCGATCAAAGAGTAGACAGTTTGAGACATTACTCCCATGGAGAAAAGTCTTCATGGTGCCCGTTATATTCAATCCCGATGCAATTTCTGTCTTTCATCAAATCTCTGAATGGCCACAGATTACAGGAAGCCTCCAGATATGCTTTGAGAACTACTACTGGTGTCCCAGGAATCGATCAAAGAGTAGACAGTTTGAGACATTACTCCCATGTAGAAAAGTCTTCATGGTGCCCGTTATATTCAACCCCGATGCAATTTCTGTCTTTCTTACAAACTCTGAACGTCCACAGATTACAGGAAGCCTCCA
The DNA here is from genome assembly GCF_023897955.1 of Schistocerca gregaria. Taxonomy (NCBI): domain Eukaryota; kingdom Metazoa; phylum Arthropoda; class Insecta; order Orthoptera; family Acrididae; genus Schistocerca; species Schistocerca gregaria. The sequence continues at coordinate 37,457,247 of NC_064930.1, forward strand.
GATATGCTTTGAGAACTACTACTGGTGTTCCAGGAATCGATCAAAGAGTAGACAGTTTGAGACATTACTCCCACGGAGAAAAGTCTTCATGGTGCCCGTTATATTCAATCCCGATGCAATTTCTGTCTTTCATCAAAACTCTGAACGTCCACAGATTACAGGAAGCCTCCAGATATGCTTTGAGAACTACTACTGGTGTCCCAGGAATCGATCAAAGAGTAGACAGTTTGAGACATTACTCCCATGGAGAAAAGTCTTCATGGTGCCCGTTATATTCAATCCCGATGCAATTTCTGTCTTTCATCAAAACTCTGAACGTCCACAGATTACAGGAAGCCTCCAGATGTGCTTCGCGAACTACTACTGGTGTTCCAAAAATCGATCAAAGAGTAGACAGTTTGAGACATTACTCTAAAGGAGAAAAGTCCGCATGGTGCCCGTTATATTCAATCCCGATGCAATTTCTGTCCTTCATCAAAACTCTGAACGTCCACAGATTACAGGAAGCCTCCAGATGTGCTTCGGAAACTACTACTTGTGTTCCAGGAATCGATCAAAGCTTAGACAGTTTGAGACATTACTCCCATGGAGAAAAGTCTTCATGGTGCCCGTTATATTCAACCCCGATGCAATTTCTGTCTTTCATCAAAACTCTGAACGTCCACAGATTACAGGAAGCCTCCAGATGTGCTTCGTGAACTACTACTGGTGTTCCAAAAATCGATCAAAGAGTAGACAGTTTGAGACATTACTCTAATGGAGAAAAGGCCGCATGGTGCCCGTTATATTCAATCCCGATGCAATTTCTGTCTTTCATCAAAACTCTGAACGTCCACAGATTACAGGAAGCCTCCAGATGTGCTTCGGAAACTACTACTGGTGTCCCAGGAATCGATCAAAGAGTAGACAGTTTGAGACATTACTCCCATGGAGAAAAGTCTTCATGGTGCCCGTTATATTCATTCCCGATGCAATTTCTGTCTTTCATCGAAACTCTGAACGTCCACAGATTACAGGAAGCCTCCAGATGTGCTTCGTGAACTACTACTGGTATTCCAAAAATCGATCAAAGAGTAGACAGTTTGAGACATTACTCCATGGAGAAAAGGCCGCATGGTGCCCGTTATATTCAATCCCGATGCAGTTTCTGTCCTTCATCAAAACTCTGAACGTCCACAGATTACAGGAAGCCTCCAGATGTGCTTGGGAAACTACTACTGGTGTTCCAGGAATCGATCAAAGAGTAGAAAGTTTGAGACATTACTCCCATGGAGAAAAGTCCGCATGGTGACCGTTATATTCAATCCCGATGCAATTTCTGTCTTTCATCAAAACTCTGAACGTCCACAGATTACAGGAAGCCTCCAGATATGCTTTGGGAACTACTACTGGTGACCCAGGAATCGATCAAAGAGTAGACAGTTTGAGACATTACTCCCATGGAGAAAAGTCTTCATGGTGCCCGTTATATTCAACCCCGATGTAATTTCTGTCTTTCATACAAACTCTGAACGTCCACAGATTACAGGAAGCTTCCAGATATGCTTTGAGAACTACTACTGGTGTCCCAGGAATCGATCAAAGAGTAGACAGTTTGAGACATTACTCCCATGGAGAAAAGTCTTCATGGTGCCCGTTATATTCAATCCCGATGCAATTTCTGTCTTTCATCAAATCTCTGAATGGCCACAGATTACAGGAAGCCTCCAGATATGCTTTGAGAACTACTACTGGTGTCCCAGGAATCGATCAAAGAGTAGACAGTTTGAGACATTACTCCCATGTAGAAAAGTCTTCATGGTGCCCGTTATATTCAACCCCGATGCAATTTCTGTCTTTCTTACAAACTCTGAACGTCCACAGATTACAGGAAGCCTCCAGATATGCTTTGAGAACTACTACTGGTGTTCCAGGAATCGATCAAAGAGTAGACAGTTTGAGACATTACTCCCACGGAGAAAAGTCTTCATGGTGCCCGTTATATTCAATCCCGATGCAATTTCTGTCTTTCATCAAAACTCTGAACGTCCACAGATTACAGGAAGCCTCCAGATATGCTTTGAGAACTACTACTGGTGTCCCAGGAATCGATCAAAGAGTAGACAGTTTGAGACATTACTCCCATGGAGAAAAGTCTTCATGGTGCCCGTTATATTCAATCCCGATGCAATTTCTGTCTTTCATCAAAACTCTGAACGTCCACAGATTACAGGAAGCCTCCAGATGTGCTTCGGGAACTACTACTGGTGTTCCAAAAATCGATCAAAGAGTAGACAGTTTGAGACATTACTCCCATGGAGAAAAGTCCGCATGGTGCCCGTTATATTCAATCCCGATGCAATTTCTGTCCTTCATCAAAACTCTGAACGTCCACAGATTACAGGAAGCCTCCAGATGTGCTTCGGAAACTACTACTTGTGTTCCAGGAATCGATCAAAGCGTAGACAGTTTGAGACATTACTCCCATGGAGAAAAGTCTTCATGGTGCCCGTTATATTCAACCCCGATGCAATTTCTGTCTTTCATCAAAACTCTGAACGTCCACAGTTTACAGGAAGCCTCCAGATATGCTTTGGGAACTACTACTGCTGTCCCAGGAATCGATAGAAAGCGTAGACAGTTTGAGACATTACTCCCATGGAGAAAAGTCTTCATGGTGCCCGTTATATTCATTCCCGATGCAATTTCTGTCTTTCATCAAAACTCTGAACGTCCACAGATTACAGGAAGCCTCCAGATGTGCTTCGTGAACTACTACTGGTATTCCAAAAATCGATCAAAGAGTAGACAGTTTGAGACATTACTCTAATGGAGAAAAGGCCGCATGGTGCCCGTTATATTCAATCCCGATGCAGTTTCTGTCCTTCATCAAAACTCTGAACGTCCACAGATTACAGGAAGCCTCCAGATGTGCTTGGGAAACTACTACTGGTGTTCCAGGAATCGATCAAAGAGTAGAAAGTTTGAGACATTATTCCCATGGAGAAAAGTCCGCATGGTGACCGTTATATTCAATCCCGATGCAATTTCTGTCTTTCATCAAAACTCTGAACGTCCACAGATTACAGGAAGCCTCCAGATATGCTTTGGGAACTACTACTGGTGTCCCAGGAATCGATCAAAGAGTAGACAGTTTGAGACATTACTCCCATGGAGAAAAGTCTTCATGGTGCCCGTTATATTCAACCCCCGATGCAATTTCTGTCTTTCATACAAACTCTGAACGTCCACAGATTACAGGAAGCTTCCAGATATGCTTTGAGAACTACTACTGGTGTCCCAGGAATCGATCAAAGAGTAGACAGTTTGAGACATTACTCCCATGGAGAAAAGTCTTCATGGTGCCCGTTATATTCAATCCCGATGCAATTTCTGTCTTTCATCAAATCTCTGAATGGCCACAGATTACAGGAAGCCTCCAGATATGCTTTGAGAACTACTACTGGTGTCCCAGGAATCGATCAAAGAGTAGACAGTTTGAGACATTACTCCCATGTAGAAAAGTCTTCATGGTGCCCGTTATATTCAACCCCGATGCAATTTCTGTCTTTCTTACAAACTCTGAACGTCCTCAGATTACAGGAAGCCTCCAGATATGCTTTGAGAACTACTACTGGTGTTCCAGGAATCGATCAAAGAGTAGACAGTTTGAGACATTACTCCCACGGAGAAAAGTCTTCATGGTGCCCGTTATATTCAATCCCGATGCAATTTCTGTCTTTCATCAAAACTCTGAACGTCCACAGATTACAGGAAGCCTCCAGATATGCTTTGAGAACTACTACTGGTGTCCCAGGAATCGATCAAAGAGTAGACAGTTTGAGACATTACTCCCATGGAGAAAAGTCTTCATGGTGCCCGTTATATTCAATCCCGATGCAATTTCTGTCTTTCATCAAAACTCTGAACGTCCACAGATTACAGGAAGCCTCCAGATGTGCTTCGGGAACTACTACTGGTGTTCCAAAAATCGATCAAAGAGTAGACAGTTTGAGACATTACTCTAAAGGAGAAAAGTCCGCATGGTGCCCGTTATATTCAATCCCGATGCAATTTCTGTCCTTCATCAAAACTCTGAACGTCCACAGATTACAGGAAGCCTCCAGATGTGCTTCGGAAACTACTACTTGTGTTCCAGGAATCGATCAAAGCGTAGACAGTTTGAGACATTACTCCCATGGAGAAAAGTCTTCATGGTGCCCGTTATATTCAACCCCGATGCAATTTCTGTCTTTCATCAAAACTCTGAACGTCCACAGATTACAGGAAGCCTCCAGATGTGCTTCGTGAACTACTACTGGTGTTCCAAAAATCGATCAAAGAGTAGACAGTTTGAGACATTACTCTAATGGAGAAAAGGCCGCATGGTGCCCGTTATATTCAATCCCGATGCAGTTTCTGTCCTTCATCAAAACTCTGAACGTCCACAGATTACAGGAAGCCTCCAGATGTGCTTCGGAAACTACTACTGGTGTCCCAGGAATCGATCAAAGAGTAGACAGTTTGAGACATTACTCCCATGGAGAAAAGTCTTCATGGTGCCCGTTATATTCATTCCCGATGCAATTTCTGTCTTTCATCAAAACTCTGAACGTCCACAGATTACAGGAAGCCTCCAGATGTGCTTCGTGAACTACTACTGGTATTCCAAAAATCGATCAAAGAGTAGACAGTTTGAGACATTACTCCATGGAGAAAAGGCCGCATGGTGCCCGTTATATTCAATCCCGATGCAGTTTCTGTCCTTCATCAAAACTCTGAACGTCCACAGATTACAGGAAGCCTCCAGATGTGCTTGGGAAACTACTACTGGTGTTCCAGGAATCGATCAAAGAGTAGAAAGTTTGAGACATTACTCCCATGGAGAAAAGTCCGCATGGTGACCGTTATATTCAATCCCGATGCAATTTCTGTCTTTCATCAAAACTCTGAACGTCCACAGATTACAGGAAGCCTCCAGATATGCTTTGGGAACTACTACTGGTGTCCCAGGAATCGATCAAAGAGTAGACAGCTTGAGACATTACTCCCATGGAGAAAAGTCTTCATGGTGCCCGTTATATTCAACCCCGATGCAATTTCTGTCTTTCATACAAACTCTGAACGTCCACAGATTACAGGAAGCTTCCAGATATGCTTTGAGAACTACTACTGGTGTCCCAGGAATCGATCAAAGAGTAGACAGTTTGAGACATTACTCCCATGGAGAAAAGTCTTCATGGTGCCCGTTATATTCAATCCCGATGCAATTTCTGTCTTTCATCAAATCTCTGAATGGCCACAGATTACAGGAAGCCTCCAGATATGCTTTGAGAACTACTACTGGTGTCCCAGGAATCGATCAAAGAGTAGACAGTTTGAGACATTACTCCCATGTAGAAAAGTCTTCATGGTGCCCGTTATATTCAACCCCGATGCAATTTCTGTCTTTCTTACAAACTCTGAACGTCCACAGATTACAGGAAGCCTCCAGATATGCTTTGAGAACTACTACTGGTGTTCCAGGAATCGATCAAAGAGTAGACAGTTTGAGACATTACTCCCACGGAGAAAAGTCTTCATGGTGCCCGTTATATTCAATCCCGATGCAATTTCTGTCTTTCATCAAAACTCTGAACGTCCACAGATTACAGGAAGCCTCCAGATATGCTTTGAGAACTACTACTGGTGTCCCAGGAATCGATCAAAGAGTAGACAGTTTGAGACATTACTCCCATGGAGAAAAGTCTTCATGGTGCCCGTTATATTCAATCCCGATGCAATTTCTGTCTTTCATCAAAACTCTGAACGTCCACAGATTACAGGAAGCCTCCAGATGTGCTTCGGGAACTACTACTGGTGTTCCAAAAATCGATCAAAGAGTAGACAGTTTGAGACATTACTCTAAAGGAGAAAAGTCCGCATGGTGCCCGTTATATTCAATCCCGATGCAATTTCTGTCCTTCATCAAAACTCTGAACGTCCACAGATTACAGGAAGCCTCCAGATGTGCTTCGGAAACTACTACTTGTGTTCCAGGAATCGATCAAAGCGTAGACAGTTTGAGACATTACTCCCATGGAGAAAAGTCTTCATGGTGCCCGTTATATTCAACCCCGATGCAATTTCTGTCTTTCATCAAAACTCTGAACGTCCACAGTTTACAGGAAGCCTCCAGATATGCTTTGGGAACTACTACTGCTGTCCCAGGAATCGATAGAAAGCGTAGACAGTTTGAGACATTACTCCCATGGAGAAAAGTCTTCATGGTGCCCGTTATATTCAACCCCGATGCAATTTCTGTCTTTCATCAAAACTCTGAACGTCCACAGATTACAGGAAGCCTCCAGATGTGCTTTGGGAACTACTACTGGTGTTCCAGGAATCGATCAAAGGGTAGACAGTTTGAGACATTACTCTAATGGAGAAAAGTCCGCATGGTGATCGTTATATTCAATCCCGATGCAATTTCTGTCTTTCATCAAAACTCTGAACGTCCGCAGATTACAGGAAGCCTCCAGATGTGCTTTGGGAACTACTACTGGTATTCCAGGAATCGATCAAAGAGTAGACAGTTTGAGACATTACTCCCATGGAGAAAAGTCTTCATGGTGCCCGTTATATTCAACCCCGATGCAATTTCTGTCTTTCATCAAAACTCTGAACGTCCTCAGATTACAGGAAGCCTCCAGATGTGCTTTGGGAACTGCTACTGGTGTTCCAGGAATCGATCAAAGCGTAGACAGTTTGAGACATTACTCCCATGGCGAAAAGTCCGCATGGTGCCCGTTATAATCAATCCCGATGCAATTTCTCTCTTTCATCAAAACTCTGAACGTCCACAGATTACAGGAAGCCTCCAGATATGCTTTAGGAACTACTACTGGTGTCCCAGGAATCGATCAAACAGTAGACAGTTTGAGACATTACTCCCATGGAGAAAAGTCCGCATGGTGCCCCTTATATACAATCCCGATGCAATTTCTGTCTTTCATCAATACTCTGAACGTCCACAGATTACAGGAAGCCTCCAGATATGCTTTGGGAACTACTACAGGTGTCCCAGGAATCGATCAAAGAGTAGACAGTTTGAGACATTACTCCCATGGAGAAAAGTCTTCATGGTGCCCGTTATATTCAACCCCGATGCAATTTCTGTCTTTCATCAAAACTCTGAACGTCCACAGATTACAGGAAGCCTCCAGATGTGCTTTGGGAACTACTACTGGTGTTCCAGGAATCGATCGAAGAGTAGACAGTTTGAGACATTACTCCCATGGAGAAAAGTCTTCATGGTGTCCGTTATATTCAACCCCGATGCTATTTCAGTCTTTCATCAAAACTCTGAACGTCCACAGATTACAGGAAGCCTCCAGATATGCTTTGGGAACTACTACTGGTGTTCCATGAATCGATCAAAGAGTAGACAGTTTGAGACATTACTCCCATGGAGAAAAGTCTTCATGGTGCCCGTTATATTCAACTCCCATGCAATTTCTGTCTTTCATCAAAACTCTGAACGTCCACAGATTACAGGAAGCCTCCAGATATGCTTTGGGAACTACTACTGGTGTCCCAGGAATCGATCAAAAAGTAGACAGTTTGAGACATTACTCCCATGGAGAAAAGTCCGCATGGTGCCCGTTATATACAATCCCGATGCAATTTCTGTCTTTCATCAAAACTCTGAACGTCCACAGATTACAGGAAGCCTCCAGATATGCTTTGGGATCTACTACTGGTGTCCCAGGAATCGATCAAAGAGTAGACAGTTTGAGGCATTACTCCCATGGAGAAAAGTCTTCATGGTGCCCGTTATATTCAACCCCGATGCAATTTCAGTCTTTCATCAAAACTCTGAACGTCCACAGATTACAGGAAGCCTCCAGATATGCTTTGGGAACTACTACTGGTGTCCCAGGAATCGATCAAAGCGTAGACAGTTTGAGACATTCCTCCCATGGAGAAAGGTCTTCATGGTGCCCGTTATATTCAACCCCGATGCAATTTCAGTCTTTCATCAAAACTCTGAACGTCCACAGATTACAGGAAGCCTCCAGATATGCTTTGGGAACTACTACTGGTGTTCCAGGAATCGATCAAAAAGTAGACAGTTTGAGACATTACTCCCATGGAGAAAAGTCTTCATGGTGCCCGTTATATTCATCCCCGATGCAATTTCAGTCTTTCATCAAAACTCTGAACATCCACAGATTACAGGAAGCCTCCAGATATGCTTTGGGAACTACTACTGGTGTTCCAGGAATCGATCAAAGAGTAGACAGTTTGAGACATTACTCCCATGGAGAAAAGTCTTCATGGTGCCCGTTAAATTCAACCCCGATGCAATTTCAGTCTTTCATCAAAACTCTGAACGTCCACAGATTACAGGAAGCCTCCAGATATGCTTTGGGAACTACTACTGGTGTCCCAGGGATTGATCAAAGAGTAGACAGTTTGAGACATTACTCCCATGGAGAAAAGTCTTCATGGTGCCCGTTATATTCAACACCGATGCAATTTCTGTCTTTCATCAAAACTCTGAACGTCCACAGATTACAGGAAGCCTCTAGATGTGCTTTGGGAACTACTACTGGTGTTCCATGAATCGATCAAAGAGTAGACAGTTTGAGACATTACTCCCATGGAGAAAAGTCTTCATGGTGCCCGTTATATTCAACTCCGATGCAATTTCTGTCTTTCATCAAAACTCTGAACGTCCACAGAATCCAGGAAGCCTCCAGATGTGCTTCGGGAACTATTACTGGTGTTCCAAAAATCGATCAAAGAGTAGACAGTTTGAGACATTACTCCCATGGAGAAAAGTCCGCATGGTGCCCGTTAAATTCAATCCCGATGCAGTTTCAGTCTTTCATCAACACTCTGAACGTCCACAGATTACAGGAAGCCTCCAGATATCCTTTGGGAACTACTACTGATGTCCCAGGAATCGATCAAAGCGTAGACAGCTTGAGACTTTACTCCCATGGGGAAAAGTCTTCATGGTGCCCGTTATATTCAACCCCGATGCAATTTCAGTCTTTCATCAAAACTCTGAACATCCAGAGATTACAGGAAGCCTCCAGATGTGCTTCGGAAACTACTACTGGTGTCCCAGGAATCGATCAAAGAGTAGACAGTTTGAGACATTACTCCCATGGATAAAAGTCCGCATGGTGCCCGTTATATTCAATCCCGATGCAATTTCTGTCTTTCATCAAAACTCTGAACATCCACAGATTACAGGAAGCCTCCAGATGTGCTTCGGAAAGTACTACTGGTGTTCCAGGAATCGATCAAAGAGTAGACAGTTTGAGACATTACTACCAGGGAGAAAAGTGCCCATGGTGCCCGTTAAATTCAATCAAGATGCAATTTCTGTCTTTCATCAAAACTCTGAACGTCCAAAGACTTCAGGAAGCCTCCAGATGTGCTTTGGAAACTACTACTGTTGTTCCAGGAATCGATCAAAGAGTAGACAGTTTGAGACATTACTCCCACAGAGAAAAGTCCGCTAAGTGCCCGTCATATTCAATCCCGATGCAATTTCTGTCTTTCATCAAAACTCTGAACGTCCACAGATTACAGGAAGCCTCCAGATGTGCTTCGGAAACTACTACTGGTGTTCCAGGAATCGATCAAAGAGTAGACAGTTTGAGACATTACTCCCATGGAGAAAAGTCCTCATGGTGCCCGTTATTTTCAATAGCGATGCTATTTCTGTCTTTCATCAAAACTCTGAACGTCCACAGGTTACAGGAAGCCTCCAGATGTGCTTCGCAAACGACTACTGGTGTCCCAGGAATCGATCAAAGAGTAGACAGTTTGAGACATTACTCCCATGGAGAAAAGTCCGCATGGTGCCCGTTATATTCAATCCCGATGCAATTTCGGTCTTTCATCAAAACTCTGAACGTCCACAGATTACAGGAAGCCTCCAGATGTGCTTCGGAAACTACTACTGGTGTCCCAGGAATCGATCAAAGAGTAGACAGTTTGAGACATTACTCCCATGGAGAAAAGTCCACATGGTGCCCGTTATATTCAATCCCGATGCAATTTCTAACTTTCATCAAAACTCTGAACGTCCACAGATTACAGGAAGCCTCCAGATGTGCTTCGTGAACTACTACTGGTATTCCAAAAATCGATCAAAGAGTAGACAGTTTGAGACATTACTCTAATGGAGAAAAGGCCGCATGGTGCCCGTTATATTCAATCCCGATGCAGTTTCTGTCCTTCATCAAAACTCTGAACGTCCACAGATTACAGGAAGCCTCCAGATGTGCTTGGGAAACTACTACTGGTGTTCCAGGAATCGATCAAAGAGTAGAAAGTTTGAGACATTACTCCCATGGAGAAAAGTCCGCATGGTGACCGTTATATTCAATCCCGATGCAATTTCTGTCTTTCATCAAAACTCTGAACGTCCACAGATTACAGGAAGCCTCCAGATATGCTTTGGGAACTACTACTGGTGTCCCAGGAATCGATCAAAGAGTAGACAGTTTGAGACATTACTCCCATGGAGAAAAGTCTTCATGGTGCCCGTTATATTCAACCCCGATGCAATTTCTGTCTTTCATACAAACTCTGAACGTCCACAGATTACAGGAAGCTTCCAGATATGCTTTGAGAACTACTACTGGTGTCCCAGGAATCGATCAAAGAGTAGACAGTTTGAGACATTACTCCCATGGAGAAAAGTCTTCATGGTGCCCGTTATATTCAATCCCGATGCAATTTCTGTCTTTTATCAAATCTCTGAATGGCCACAGATTACAGGAAGCCTCCAGATATGCTTTGAGAACTACTACTGGTGTCCCAGGAATCGATCAAAGAGTAGACAGTTTGAGACATTACTCCCATGTAGAAAAGTCTTCATGGTGCCCGTTATATTCAACCCCGATGCAATTTCTGTCTTTCATCAAAACTCTGAACGTCCACAGATTACAGGAAGCCTCCAGATGTGCTTCGGAAACTACTAATGGTGTCCCAGGAATCGATCAAAGAGTAGACAGTTTGAGACATTACTCCCACGGAGAAAAGTCTTCATGGTGCCCGTTATATTCAATCCCGATGCAATTTCTGTCTTTCATCAAAACTCTGAACGTCCACAGATTACAGGAAGCCTCCAGATATGCTTTGAGAACTACTACTGGTGTCCCAGGAATCGATCAAATAGTAGACAGTTTGAGACATTACTCCCATGGAGAAAAGTCTTCATGGTGCCCGTTATATTCAATCCCGATGCAATTTCTGTCTTTCATCAAAACTCTGAACGTCCACAGATTACAGGAAGCCTCCAGATATGCTTTGGGATCTACTACTGGTGTCCCAGGAATCGATCAAAGAGTAGACAGTTTGAGGCATTACTCCCATGGAGAAAAGTCTTCATGGTGCCCGTTATATTCAACCCCGATGCAATTTCAGTCTTTCATCAAAACTCTGAACGTCCACAGATTACAGGAAGCCTCCAGATATGCTTTGGGAACTACTACTGGTGTCCCAGGAATCGATCAAAGCGTAGACAGTTTGAGACATTCCTCCCATGGAGAAAGGTCTTCATGGTGCCCGTTATATTCAACCCCGATGCAATTTCAGTCTTTCATCAAAACTCTGAACGTCCACAGATTACAGGAAGCCTCCAGATATGCTTTGGGAACTACTACTGGTGTTCCAGGAATCGATCAAAAAGTAGACAGTTTGAGACATTACTCCCATGGAGAAAAGTCTTCATGGTGCCCGTTATATTCATCCCCGATGCAATTTCAGTCTTTCATCAAAACTCTGAACATCCACAGATTACAGGAAGCCTCCAGATATGCTTTGGGAACTACTACTGGTGTTCCAGGAATCGATCAAAGAGTAGACAGTTTGAGACATTACTCCCATGGAGAAAAGTCTTCATGGTGCCCGTTAAATTCAACCCCGATGCAATTTCAGTCTTTCATCAAAACTCTGAACGTCCACAGATTACAGGAAGCCTCCAGATATGCTTTGGGAACTACTACTGGTGTCCCAGGGATTGATCAAAGAGTAGACAGTTTGAGACATTACTCCCATGGAGAAAAGTCTTCATGGTGCCCGTTATATTCAACACCGATGCAATTTCTGTCTTTCATCAAAACTCTGAACGTCCACAGATTACAGGAAGCCTCTAGATGTGCTTTGGGAACTACTACTGGTGTTCCATGAATCGATCAAAGAGTAGACAGTTTGAGACATTACTCCCATGGAGAAAAGTCTTCATGGTGCCCGTTATATTCAACTCCGATGCAATTTCTGTCTTTCATCAAAACTCTGAACGTCCACAGAATCCAGGAAGCCTCCAGATGTGCTTCGGGAACTATTACTGGTGTTCCAAAAATCGATCAAAGAGTAGACAGTTTGAGACATTACTCCCATGGAGAAAAGTCCGCATGGTGCCCGTTAAATTCAATCCCGATGCAGTTTCAGTCTTTCATCAACACTCTGAACGTCCACAGATTACAGGAAGCCTCCAGATATCCTTTGGGAACTACTACTGATGTCCCAGGAATCGATCAAAGCGTAGACAGCTTGAGACTTTACTCCCATGGGGAAAAGTCTTCATGGTGCCCGTTATATTCAACCCCGATGCAATTTCAGTCTTTCATCAAAACTCTGAACATCCAGAGATTACAGGAAGCCTCCAGATGTGCTTCGGAAACTACTACTGGTGTCCCAGGAATCGATCAAAGAGTAGACAGTTTGAGACATTACTCCCATGGATAAAAGTCCGCATGGTGCCCGTTATATTCAATCCCGATGCAATTTCTGTCTTTCATCAAAACTCTGAACATCCACAGATTACAGGAAGCCTCCAGATGTGCTTCGGAAAGTACTACTGGTGTTCCAGGAATCGATCAAAGAGTAGACAGTTTGAGACATTACTACCAGGGAGAAAAGTGCCCATGGTGCCCGTTAAATTCAATCCCGATGCAATTTCTGTCTTTCATCAAAACTCTGAACGTCCAAAGACTTCAGGAAGCCTCCAGATGTGCTTTGGAAACTACTACTGTTGTTCCAGGAATCGATCAAAGAGTAGACAGTTTGAGACATTACTCCCACAGAGAAAAGTCCGCTAAGTGCCCGTCATATTCAATCCCGATGCAATTTCTGTCTTTCATCAAAACTCTGAACGTCCACAGATTACAGGAAGCCTCCAGATGTGCTTCGGAAACTACTACTGGTGTTCCAGGAATCGATCAAAGAGTAGACAGTTTGAGACATTACTCCCATGGAGAAAAGTCCTCATGGTGCCCGTTATTTTCAATAGCGATGCTATTTCTGTCTTTCATCAAAACTCTGAACGTCCACAGGTTACAGGAAGCCTCCAGATGTGCTTCGCAAACGACTACTGGTGTCCCAGGAATCGATCAAAGAGTAGACAGTTTGAGACATTACTCCCATGGAGAAAAGTCCGCATGGTGCCCGTTATATTCAATCCCGATGCAATTTCGGTCTTTCATCAAAACTCTGAACGTCCACAGATTACAGGAAGCCTCCAGATGTGCTTCGGAAACTACTACTGGTGTCCCAGGAATCGATCAAAGAGTAGACAGTTTGAGACATTACTCCCATGGAGAAAAGTCCACATGGTGCCCGTTATATTCAATCCCGATGCAATTTCTAACTTTCATCAAAACTCTGAACGTCCACAGATTACAGGAAGCCTCCAGATGTGCTTCGTGAACTACTACTGGTATTCCAAAAATCGATCAAAGAGTAGACAGTTTGAGACATTACTCTAATGGAGAAAAGGCCGCATGGTGCCCGTTATATTCAATCCCGATGCAGTTTCTGTCCTTCATCAAAACTCTGAACGTCCACAGATTACAGGAAGCCTCCAGATGTGCTTGGGAAACTACTACTGGTGTTCCAGGAATCGATCAAAGAGTAGAAAGTTTGAGACATTACTCCCATGGAGAAAAGTCCGCATGGTGACCGTTATATTCAATCCCGATGCAATTTCTGTCTTTCATCAAAACTCTGAACGTCCACAGATTACAGGAAGCCTCCAGATATGCTTTGGGAACTACTACTGGTGTCCCAGGAATCGATCAAAGAGTAGACAGTTTGAGACATTACTCCCATGGAGAAAAGTCTTCATGGTGCCCGTTATATTCAACCCCGATGCAATTTCTGTCTTTCATACAAACTCTGAACGTCCACAGATTACAGGAAGCTTCCAGATATGCTTTGAGAACTACTACTGGTGTCCCAGGAATCGATCAAAGAGTAGACAGTTTGAGACATTACTCCCATTGAGAAAAGTCTTCATGGTGCCCGTTATATTCAATCCCGATGCAATTTCTGTCTTTTATCAAATCTCTGAATGGCCACAGATTACAGGAAGCCTCCAGATATGCTTTGAGAACTACTACTGGTGTCCCAGGAATCGATCAAAGAGTAGACAGTTTGAGACATTACTCCCATGTAGAAAAGTCTTCATGGTGCCCGTTATATTCAACCCCGATGCAATTTCTGTCTTTCTTACAAACTCTGAACGTCCACAGATTACAGGAAGCCTCCAGATATGCTTTGAGAACTACTACTGGTGTTCCAGGAATCGATCAAAGAGTAGACAGTTTGAGACATTACTCCCACGGAGAAAAGTCTTCATGGTGCCCGTTATATTCAATCCCGATGCAATTTCTGTCTTTCATCAAAACTCTGAACGTCCACAGATTACAGGAAGCCTCCAGATATGCTTTGAGAACTACTACTGGTGTCCCAGGAATCGATCAAAGAGTAGACAGTTTGAGACATTACTCCCATGGAGAAAAGTCTTCATGGTGCCCGTTATATTCAATCCCGATGCAATTTCTGTCTTTCATCAAAACTCTGAACGTCCACAGATTACAGGAAGCCTCCAGATGTGCTTCGGGAACTACTACTGGTGTTCCAAAAATCGATCAAAGAGTAGACAGTTTGAGACATTACTCTAAAGGAGAAAAGTCCGCATGGTGCCCGTTATATTCAATCCCGATGCAATTTCTGTCCTTCATCAAAACTCTGAACGTCCACAGATTACAGGAAGCCTCCAGATGTGCTTCGGAAACTACTACTTGTGTTCCAGGAATCGATCAAAGCGTAGACAGTTTGAGACATTACTCCCATGGAGAAAAGTCTTCATGGTGCCCGTTATATTCAACCCCGATGCAATTTCTGTCTTTCATCAAAACTCTGAACGTCCACAGATTACAGGAAGCCTCCAGATGTGCTTCGTGAACTACTACTGGTGTTCCAAAAATCGATCAAAGAGTAGACAGTTTGAGACATTACTCTAATGGAGAAAAGGCCGCATGGTGCCCGTTATATTCAATCCCGATGCAGTTTCTGTCCTTCATCAAAACTCTGAACGTCCACAGATTACAGGAAGCCTCCAGATGTGCTTCGGAAACTACTACTGGTGTCCCAGGAATCGATCAAAGAGTAGACAGTTTGAGACATTACTCCCATGGAGAAAAGTCTTCATGGTGCCCGTTATATTCATTCCCGATGCAATTTCTGTCTTTCATCAAAACTCTGAACGTCCACAGATTACAGGAAGCCTCCAGATGTGCTTCGTGAACTACTACTGGTATTCCAAAAATCGATCAAAGAGTAGACAGTTTGAGACATTACTCTAATGGAGAAAAGGCCGCATGGTGCCCGTTATATTCAATCCCGATGCAGTTTCTGTCCTTCATCAAAACTCTGAACGTCCACAGATTACAGGAAGCCTCCAGATGTGCTTGGGAAACTACTACTGGTGTTCCAGGAATCGATCAAAGAGTAGAAAGTTTGAGACATTACTCCCATGGAGAAAAGTCCGCATGGTGACCGTTATATTCAATCCCGATGCAATTTCTGTCTTTCATCAAAACTCTGAACGTCCACAGATTACAGGAAGCCTCCAGATATGCTTTGGGAACTACTACTGGTGTCCCAGGAATCGATCAAAGAGTAGACAGTTTGAGACATTACTCCCATGGAGAAAAGTCTTCATGGTGCCCGTTATATTCAACCCCGATGCAATTTCTGTCTTTCATACAAACTCTGAACGTCCACAGATTACAGGAAGCTTCCAGATATGCTTTGAGAACTACTACTGGTGTCCCAGGAATCGATAAAAGAGTAGACAGTTTGAGACATTACTCCCATGGGGAAAAGTCTTCATGGTGCCCGTTGTATTCAATCCCGATGCAATTTCTGTCTTTCATCAAATCTCTGAATGGCCACAGATTACAGGAAGCCTCCAGATATGCTTTGAGAACTACTACTGGTGTCCCAGGAATCGATCAAAGAGTAGACAGTTTGAGACATTACTCCCATGTAGAAAAGTCTTCATGGTGCCCGTTATATTCAACCCCGATGCAATTTCTGTCTTTCTTACAAACTCTGAACGTCCACAGATTACAGGAAGCCTCCAGATATGCTTTGAGAACTACTACTGGTGTTCCAGGAATCGATCAAAGAGTAGACAGTTTGAGACATTACTCCCACGGAGAAAAGTCTTCATGGTGCCCGTTATATTCAATCCCGATGCAATTTCTGTCTTTCATCAAAACTCTGAACGTCCACAGATTACAGGAAGCCTCCAGATATGCTTTGAGAACTACTACTGGTGTCCCAGGAATCGATCAAAGAGTAGACAGTTTGAGACATTACTCCCATGGAGAAAAGTCTTCATGGTGCCCGTTATATTCAATCCCGATGCAATTTCTGTCTTTCATCAAAACTCTGAACGTCCACAGATTACAGGAAGCCTCCAGATGTGCTTCGGGAACTACTACTGGTGTTCCAAAAATCGATCAAAGAGTAGACAGTTTGAGACATTACTCTAAAGGAGAAAAGTCCGCATGGTGCCCGTTATATTCAATCCCGATGCAATTTCTGTCCTTCATCAAAACTCTGAACGTCCACAGATTACAGGAAGCCTCCAGATGTGCTTCGGAAACTACTACTTGTGTTCCAGGAATCGATCAAAGCGTAGACAGTTTGAGACATTACTCCCATGGAGAAAAGTCTTCATGGTGCCCGTTATATTCAACCCCGATGCAATTTCTGCCTTTCATCAAAACTCTGAACGTCCACAGTTTACAGGAAGCCTCCAGATATGCTTTGGGAACTACTACTGCTGTCCCAGGAATCGATAGAAAGCGTAGACAGTTTGAGACATTACTCCCATGGAGAAAAGTCTTCATGGTGCCCGTTATATTCAACCCCGATGCAATTTCTGTCTTTCATCAAAACTCTAAACGTCCACAGATTACAGGAAGCCTCCAGATGTGCTTTGGGAACTACTACTGGTGTTCCAGGAATCGATCAAAGGGTAGACAGTTTGAGACATTACTCTAATGGAGAAAAGTCCGCATGGTGATCGTTATATTCAATCCCGATGCAATTTCTGTCTTTCATCAAAACTCTGAACGTCCGCAGATTACAGGAAGCCTCCAGATGTGCTTTGGGAACTACTACTGGTATTCCAGGAATCGATCAAAGAGTAGACAGTTTGAGACATTACTCCCATGGAGAAAAGTCTTCATGGTGCCCGTTATATTCAACCCCGATGCAATTTCTGTCTTTCATCAAAACTCTGAACGTCCTCAGATTACAGGAAGCCTCCAGATGTGCTTTGGGAACTACTACTGGTGTTCCAGGAATCGATCAAAGCGTAGACAGTTTGAGACATTACTCCCATGGCGAAAAGTCCGCATGGTGCCCGTTATAATCAATCCCGATGCAATTTCTCTCTTTCATCAAAACTCTGAACGTCCACAGATTACAGGAAGCCTCCAGATATGCTTTAGGAACTACTACTGGTGTCCCAGGAATCGATCAAACAGTAGACAGTTTGAGACATTACTCCCATGGAGAAAAGTCCGCATGGTGCCCCTTATATACAATCCCGATGCAATTTCTGTCTTTCATCAATACTCTGAACGTCCACAGATTACAGGAAGCCTCCAGATATGCTTTGGGAACTACTACAGGTGTCCCAGGAATCGATCAAAGAGTAGACAGTTTGAGACATTACTCCCATGGAGAAAAGTCTTCATGGTGCCCGTTATATTCAACCCCGATGCAATTTCTGTCTTTCATCAAAACTCTGAACGTCCACAGATTACAGGAAGCCTCCAGATGTGCTTTGGGAACTACTACTGGTGTTCCAGGAATCGATCGAAGAGTAGACAGTTTGAGACATTACTCCCATGGAGAAAAGTCTTCATGGTGTCCGTTATATTCAACCCCGATGCTATTTCAGTCTTTCATCAAAACTCTGAACGTCCACAGATTACAGGAAGCCTCCAGATATGCTTTGGGAACTACTACTGGTGTTCCATGAATCGATCAAAGAGTAGACAGTTTGAGACATTACTCCCATGGAGAAAAGTCTTCATGGTGCCCGTTATATTCAACTCCCATGCAATTTCTGTCTTTCATCAAAACTCTGAACGTCCACAGATTACAGGAAGCCTCCAGATATGCTTTGGGAACTACTACTGGTGTCCCAGGAATCGATCAAAAAGTAGACAGTTTGAGACATTACTCCCATGGAGAAAAGTCCGCATGGTGCCCGTTATTTACAATCCCGATGCAATTTCTGTCTTTCATCAAAACTCTGAACGTCCACAGATTACAGGAAGCCTCCAGATATGCTTTGGGATCTACTACTGGTGTCCCAGGAATCGATCAAAGAGTAGACAGTTTGAGGCATTACTCCCATGGAGAAAGGTCTTCATGGTGCCCGTTATATTCAACCCCGATGCAATTTCAGTCTTTCATCAAAACTCTGAACGTCCACAGATTACAGGAAGCCTCCAGATATGCTTTGGGAACTACTACTGGTGTTCCAGGAATCGATCAAAAAGTAGACAGTTTGAGACATTACTCCCATGGAGAAAAGTCTTCATGGTGCCCGTTATATTCATCCCCGATGCAATTTCAGTCTTTCATCAAAACTCTGAACATCCACAGATTACAGGAAGCCTCCAGATATGCTTTGGGAACTACTACTGGTGTTCCAGGAATCGATCAAAGAGTAGACAGTTTGAGACATTACTCCCATGGAGAAAAGTCTTCATGGTGCCCGTTAAATTCAACCCCGATGCAATTTCAGTCTTTCATCAAAACTCTGAACGTCCACAGATTACAGGAAGCCTCCAGATATGCTTTGGGAACTACTACTGGTGTCCCAGGAATTGATCAAAGAGTAGACAGTTTGAGACATTACTCCCATGGAGAAAAGTCTTCATGGTGCCCGTTATATTCAACACCGATGCAATTTCTGTCTTTCATCAAAACTCTGAACGTCCACAGAATCCAGGAAGCCTCCAGATGTGCTTCGGGAACTATTACTGGTGTTCCAAAAATCGATCAAAAAGTAGACAGTTTGAGACATTACTCCCATGGAGAAAAGTCCGCATGGTGCCCGTTAAATTCAATCCCGATGCAGTTTCAGTCTTTCATCAACACTCTGAACTTCCACAGATTACAGGAAGCCTCCAGATATCCTTTGGGAACTACTACTGATGTCCCAGGAATCGATCAAAGCGTAGACAGCTTGAGACTTTACTCCCATGGGGAAAAGTCTTCATGGTGCCCGTTATATTCAACCCCGATGCAATTTCAGTCTTTCATCAAAACTCTGAACATCCAGAGATTACAGGAAGCCTCCAGATGTGCTTCGGAAACTACTACTGGTGTCCCAGGAATCGATCAAAGAGTAGACAGTTTGAGACATTACTCCCAAAGATAAAAGTCCGCATGGTGCCCGTTAGATTCAATCCCGATGCAATTTCTGTCTTTCATCAAAACTCTGAACATCCACAGATTACAGGAAGCCTCCAGATGTGCTTCGGAAAGTACTACTGGTGTTCCAGGAATCGATCAAAGAGTAGACAGTTTGAGACATTACTACCAGGGAGAAAAGTGCCCATGGTGCCCGTTAAATTCAATCCCGATGCAATTTCTGTCTTTCATCAAAACTCTGAACGTCCAAAGACTTCAGGAAGCCTCCAGATGTGCTTTGGAAACTACTACTGTTGTTCCAGGAATCGATCAAAGAGTAGACAGTTTGAGACATTACTCCCACAGAGAAAAGTCCGCTAAGTGCCCGTTATATTCAATCCCGATGCAATTTCTGTCTTTCATCAAAACTCTGAACGTCCACAGATTACAGGAAGCCTCCAGATGTGCTTCGGAAACTACTACTGGTGTTCCAGGAATCGATCAAAGAGTAGACAGTTTGAGACATTACTCCCATGGAGAAAAGTCCTCATGGTGCCCGTTATTTTCAATAGCGATGCTATTTCTGTCTTTCATCAAAATTCTGAACGTCCACAGGTTACAGGAAGCCACCAGATGTGCTTCGCAAACGACTACTGGTGTCCCAGGAATCGATCAAAGAGTAGACAGTTTGAGACATTACTCCCATGGAGAAAAGTCCGCATGGTGCCCGTTATATTCAATCCCGATGCAATTTCGGTCTTTCATCAAAACTCTGAACGTCCACAGATTACAGGAAGCCTCCAGATGTGCTTCGGAAACTACTACTGGTGTCCCAGGAATCGATCAAAGAGTAGACAGTTTGAGACATTACTCCCATGGAGAAAAGTCCACATGGTGCCCGTTATATTCAATCCCGATGCAATTTCTAACTTTCATCAAAATTCTGAACGTCCACAGATTGCAGGTAGCCTCCAGATGTGCTTCGGAAACTACTACTGGTGTTCCAGAAATCGATCAAAGAGTAGACAGTTTGAGACATTACTCCCATGGAGAAAAGTCCGCATGGTGCCCGTTATATTCAATCCCGATGCAATTTCTGTCTTTCATCAAATCTCTGAACGTCCACAGATTACAATAAGCCTCAAGATGTGCTTCGGAAACTTCTACTGGTGTCCCAGGAATCGATCAAAGCGTAGACAGTTTGAGACATTACTCCCATGGAGAAAAGTCCGCATCGTGCCCGTTATATTCAATCACGATGCAATTTCTGTCTTTCATCAAAACTCTGAACGTCCACAGATTACAGGAAGCCTCCAGATGTGCTTCGGGAACTACTACTGGTTTCCAGGAATCGATCAAACAGTAGACAGTTTGATACATTACTCTAATGGAGAAAAGTCCGCATGGTGCCCGTTATATTCAATCCCGATGCAATATCTGTCTTTCATCAAAACTCTGAACGTCCATAGATTACAGGAAGCCTCCAGATGTGCTTCGGAAACTACTAGTTGTGTTCCAGGAATCGATCAAAGATTAGACAGTTTGAGACAATACTCCCACGGAGAAAAGTCCTCATGGTTCCCGTTATTTTCAATAGCGATGCAATTTCTGTCTTTCATAAGAACTCTGAACGTCCACAGGTTACAGGAAGCCTCCAGATGTGCTTTGGAAACGACTACTGGTGTCCCAGGAATCGTTCAAAGAGTAGACAGTTTGAGACATTACTCCCATGGAGAAAAGTCCGCATGGTGCCCGTTATATTCAATCCCGATGCAATTTCTGTCTTTCATCAAAACTCTGAAAGTCCACAGATTACAGGAAGCCTCCAGATGTGCTTCGGAAACTACTACTGGAGTCCCAGGATCGATCAAAGAGTAGACAGTTTGAGACATTACTCCTATGGAGAAAAGTCCACATGGTGCCCGTTATAGTCAATCCCGATGCAATTTCTGTCTTTCATCGAAACTCTGAACGTCCACAGATTACAGGAAGCCTCCGGATGTGCTTCGGAAACTACTACTGGTGTTCCAGGAATCGATCAAAGAGTAGGCAGTTTGAGACATTACTCCCACGGAGAAAAGTATTTATGGTGCCTGTTATTTTCAATAGCGATGCTATTTCTGTCTTTCATCAAAACTCTGAACGTCCACAGGTTTCAGGAAGCCTCCAGATGTGCTTCGGAAACGACTACTGGTGTCCCAGGAATCGATCGAAGAGTAGACAGTTTGAGACATTACTCCTATGGAGAAAAGTCCGCATGGTGCCCGTTATATTCATCGCGATGCAATTTCTGTCTTTCATCAAAACTCTGAACGTTCACAGCCTCCAGATGTGCTTCGGAAACTACTACTGGTGTCCCAGGAATCGATCAAACCGTAGACAGTTTGAGACATTACTCCCATGGAGAAAAGTCTTCATGGTGCCCGTTATATTCAATCCCGATGCAATTTCTGCCTTTCATCAAAACTCTGAACGTCCACAGATTACAGGAAGCCTCCAGATGTGCTTCGGAAACTACTACTGGTGTCATAGGAATCGATCAAAGAGTAGACAGTTTGAGACGTTACCCCCATTGAGAAAAGTCCTCATGCTGCCCCTTATATTCAATCCCGATGCAATTTCTGTCTTTCGTCAAAACTCTGAACGTCCACAGATTACAGGAAACCTCCAGATGTGCTTCGGATACTACTACTGCTATCCCAGAAAGCGATCAAAACGTAGACAGTATGAGACATTACTCCGATGGAGAAAAGTCTGCATGGTGCCGTTATATTCAACACGAATGCAATTTCTGTCTTTCATCAAATCTCTGAACATCCACAGATTACAGGAAGCCTCCAGATGTGCTTCGGGAACTACTACTGGTGTTCCAAAAATCGATCAAAGAGTAGACAGTTTGAGACATTACTCTAATGGAGAAAAGGCCGCATGGTGCCCGTTATATTCAATCCCGATGCAATTTCTGTCTTTCATCAAAACTCTGAACGTCCACAGATTACAGGAAGCCTCCAGATGTGCTTCGGAAACTACTACTGGTGTTCCAGGAATCGATCAAAGAGTAGACAGTTTGAGACATTACTCCCATGGAGAAGAGTCCGCATGGTGCCCGTTATATTCAATCCCGATGCAATTTCTGTCTTTCATCAAAACTCTGAACGTCCACAGATTACAGGAAGCCTCCAGATATGCTTTGGGAACTACTACTGGTGTCCCAGGAATCGATCAAAGAGTAGACAGTTTGAGACATTACTCCCATGGAGAAAAGTCTTCATGGTGCCCGTTATATTCAATCCCGATGCAGTTTCTGTCCTTCATCAAAACTCTGAACGACCACAGATTACAGGAAGCCTCCAGATGTGCTTCGGAAACTACTACTGGTGTTCCAGGAATCGATCAAAGAGTAGACAGTTTGAGACATTACTCCCATGGAGAAAAGTCCGCATGGTGACCGTTATATTCAACTCCGATGCAATTTCTGTCTTTCATCAAAACTCTGAACGTCCACAGATTACAGGAAGCCTCCAGATATGCTTTGGGAACTACTAATGGTGTCCCAGGAATCGATCAAAGAGTAGACAGTTTGAGACATTACTCCCATGGAGAAAAGTCTTCATGGTGCCCGTTATATTCAACCCCGATGCAATTTCAGTCTTTCATCAAAACTCTGAACGTCCACAGATTACAGGAAGCCTCGAGATATGCTTTGGGAACTACTACTGGTGTTCCAGGAATCGATCGAAGAGTAGACAGTTTGAGACATTACTCCCATGGAGAAAAGTCTTCATGGTGCCCGTTATATTCATCCCCGATGCAATTTCAGTCTTTCATCAAAACTCTGAACATCCACAGATTACAGGAAGCCTCCAGATATGCTTTGGGAACTACTACTGGTGTTCCAGGAATCGATCGAACAGTAGACAGTTTGAGACATTACTCCCATGGAGAAAAGTCTTCATGGTGCCCGTTAAATTCAACCCCGATGCAATTTCAGTCTTTCATCAAAACTCTGAACGTCCACAGATTACAGGAAGCCTCCAGATATGCTTTGGGAACTACTACTGGTGTCCCAGGAATCGATCAAAGAGTAGACAGTTTGAGACATTACTCCCATGGAGAAAAGTCTTCATGGTGCCCGTTATATTCAACCCCGATGCAATTTCTGTCTTTCATCAAAACTCTGAACGTCCACAGATTACAGGAAGCCTCTAGATGTGCTTTGGGAACTACTACTGGTGTTCCAAAAATCGATCAAAGAGTAGACAGTTTGAGACATTACTCTAATGGAGAAAAGGCCGCATGGTGCCCGTTATATTCAATCCCGATGCAATTTCTGTCCTTCATCAAAACTCTGAACGTCCACAGATTACAGGAAGCCTCCAGATGTGCTTCGGAAACTACTACTGGTGTTCCAGGAATCGATCAAAGAGTAGACAGTTTGAGACATTACTCCCATGGAGAAGATTCCGCATGGTACCCGTTATATTCAATCCCGATGCAATTTCTGTCTTTCATCAAAACTCTGAACGTCCACAGATTACAGGAAGCCTCCAGATATGCTTTGGGAACTACTACTGGTGTCCCAGGAATCGATCAAAGAGTAGACAGTTTGAGACATTACTCCCATGGAGAAAAGTCTTCATGGTGCCCGTTATATTCAACCCCGATGCAATTTCTGTTTTTCATCAAAACTCTGAACGTCCACAGATTACAGGAAGCCTCCAGATGAGCTTCGTGAACTACTACTGGTGTTCCAAAAATCGAGCAAAGAGTAGACAGTTTGAGACATTACTCTAATGGAGAAAAGGCCGCATGGTGACCGTTATATTCAATCCCGATGCAATTTCTGTCCTTCATCAAAACTCTGAACGTCCACAGATTACAGGAAGCCTCCAGATGTGCTTCGGAAACTACTACTGGTGTCCCAGGAATCGATCAAAGAGTAGACAGTTTGAGACATTACTCCCATGGAGAAAAGTCCGCATGGTGCCCGTTATATTCAATCCCGATGCAATTTCTGTCTTTCATCAACACTCTGAACGTCCACAGATTACAGGAAGCCTCCAGATATGCTTTGGGAACTACTACTGGTGTCCCAGGAATCGATCAAAGAGTAGACAGTTTGAGACATTACTCCCATGGAGAAAAGTCTTCATGGTGCCCGTTATATTCAACCCCGATGCAATTTCTGTCTTTCATCAAAACTCTGAACGTCCACAGATTACAGGAAGCCTCCAGATGTGCTTCGTGAACTACTACTGGTGTTCCAAAAATCGATCAAAGAGTAGACAGTTTGAGACATTACTCTAATGGAGAAAAGGCCGCATGGTGCCCGTTATATTCAATCCCGATGCCGTTTCTGTCCTTCATCAAAACTCTGAACGTCCACAGATTACAGGAAGCCTCCAGATGTGCTTCGGAAACTACTACTGGTGTTCCAGGAATCGATCAAAGAGTAGACAGTTTGAGACATTACTCCCATGGAGAAAAGTCCGCATGGTGACCGTTATATTCAATCCCGATGCAATTTCTGTCTTTCATCAAAACTCTGAACGTCCACAGATTACAGGAAGCCTCCAGATATGCTTTGGGAACTACTACTGGTGTCCCAGGAATCGATCAAAGAGTAGACAGTTTGAGACATTACTCCCATGGAGAAAAGTCTTCATGGTGCCCGTTATATTCAACCCCGATGCAATTTCAGTCTTTCATCAAAACTCTGAACGTCCACAGATTACAGGAAGCCTCCAAATATGCTTTGGGAACTACTACTGGTGTTACAAAAATCGATCAAAAAGTAGACAGTTTGAGACATTACTCCCATGGAGAAAAGTCTTCATGGTGCCCGTTATATTCATCCCCGATGCAATTTCAGTCTTTCATCAAAACTCTGAACATCCACAGATTACAGGAAGCCTCCAGATATGCTTTGGGAACTACTACTGGTGTACCAGGAATCGATCAAAGAGTAGACAGTTTGAGACATTACTCCCATGGAGAAAAGTCTTCATGGTGCCCGTTAAATTCAACCCCGATGCAATTTCAGTCTTTCATCAAAACTCTGAACGTCCACAGATTACAGGGAGCCTCCAGATATGCTTTGGGAACTACTACTGGTGTCCCAGGAATCGATCAAAGAGTAGACAGTTTGAGACATTACTCCCATGGAGAAAAGTCTTCATGGTGCCCGTTATATTCAACCCCGATGCAATTTCTGTCTTTCATCAAAACTCTGAACGTCCACAGATTACAGGAAGCCTCTAGATGTGCTTTGGGAACTACTACTGGTGTTCCATGAATCGATCAAAGAGTAGACAGTTTGAGACATTACTCCCATGGAGAAAAGTCTTCATGGTGCCCGTTATATTCAACTCCGATGCAATTTCTGTCTTCCATCAAAACTCTGAAGGTCCACAGATTCCAGGAAGCCTCCAGATGTGCTTCGGGAACTATTACTGGTGTTCCAAAAATCGATCAAAGAGTAGACAGTTTGAGACATTACTCCCATGGAGAAAAGTCCGCATGGTGGCCGTTAAATTCAATCCCGATGCAGTTTCAGTCTTTCATCAACACTCTGAACGTAGACAGATTACAGGAAGCCTCCAGATATCCTTTGGGAACTACTACTGATGTCCCAGGAATCGATCAAAGCGTAGACAGCTTGAGACTTTACTCCCATGGGGAAAAGTCTTCATGGTGCCCGTTATATTCAACCCCGATGCAATTTCAGTCTTTCATGAAAACTCTGAACATCCACAGATTACAGGAAGCCTCCAGATGTGCTTCGGAAACTACTACTGGTGTCCCAATAATCGATCAAAAAATAGACGGTTTGAGACATTACTCCCATGGAGAAAAGTCCGCATGGTGCCCGTTATATTCAATCCCGATGCAATTTCTGTCTTTCATCAAAACTCTGAACATCCACA
Source organism: Schistocerca gregaria (assembly GCF_023897955.1). Taxonomy (NCBI): domain Eukaryota; kingdom Metazoa; phylum Arthropoda; class Insecta; order Orthoptera; family Acrididae; genus Schistocerca; species Schistocerca gregaria. Next base: position 37,483,892 of record NC_064930.1, read on the forward strand.
GATTACAGGAAGCCTCCAGATGTGCTTCGGAAAGTACTACTGGTGTTCCAGGAATCGATCAAAGAGTAGACAGTTTGAGACATTACTACCAGGGAGAAAAGTGCCCATGGTGCCCGTTAAATTCAATCCCGATGCAATTTCTGTCTTTCATCAAAACTCTGAACGTCCAAAGACTTCAGGAAGCCTCCAGATGTGCTTTGGAAACTACTACTGTTGTTCCAGGAATCGATCAAAGAGTAGACAGTTTGAGACATTACTCCCACAGAGAAAAGTCCGCAAAGTGCCCGTTATATTCAATCCCGATGCAATTTCTGTCTTTCATCAAAACTCTGAACGTCCACAGATTACAGGAAGCCTCCAGATGTGCTTCGGAAACTACTACTGGTGTTCCAGGAATCGATCAAAGAGTAGACAGTTTGAGACATTACTCCCATGGAGAAAAGTCCTCATGGTGCCCGTTATTTTCAATAGCGATGCAATTTCTGTCTTTCATAAAAACTCTGAACGTCCACAGGTTACAGGAAGCCTCCAGATGTGCTTCGGAAACGACTACTGGTGTCCCAGGAATCGATCAAAGAGTAGACAGTTTGAGACATTACTCCCATGGAGAAAAGTCCGCATGGTGCCCGTTATATTCAATCCCGATGCAATTTCTGTCTTTCATCAAAACTCTGAAAGTCCACAGATTACAGGAAGCCTCCAGATGTGCTTCGGAAACTACTACTGGTGTCCCAGGATCGATCAAAGAGTAGACAGTTTGAGACATTACTCCTATGGAGAAAAGTCCACATGGTGCCCGTTATAGTCAATCCCGATGCAATTTCTGTCTTTCATCGAAACTCTGAACGTCCACAGATTACAGGAAGCCTCCGGATGTGCTTCGGAAAATCCTACTGGTGTTCCAGGAATCGATCAAAGAGTAGGCAGTTTGAGACATTACTCCCACGGAGAAAAGTATTTATGGTGCCTGTTATTTTCAATAGCGATGCTATTTCTGTCTTTCATCAAAACTCTGAACGTCCACAGGTTTCAGGAAGCCTCCAGATGTGCTTCGGAAACGACTACTGGTGTCCCAGGAATCGATCGAAGAGTAGACAGTTTGAGACATTACTCCTATGGAGAAAAGTCCGCATGGTGCCCGTTATATTCATCGCGATGCAATTTCTGTCTTTCATTAAAACTCTGAACGTTCACAGCCTCCAGATGTGCTTCGGAAACTACTACTGGTGTCCCAGGAATCGATCAAACCGTAGACAGTTTGAGACATTACTCCCATGGAGAAAAGTCTTCATGGTGCCCGTTATATTCAATCCCGATGCAATTTCTGCCTTTCATCAAAACTCTGAACGTCCACAGATTACAGGAAGCCTCCAGATGTGCTTCGGAAACTACTACTGGTGTCATAGGAATCGATCAAAGAGTAGACAGTTTGAGACGTTACCCCCATTGAGAAAAGTCCTCATGCTGCCCCTTATATTCAATCCCGATGCAATTTCTGTCTTTCGTCAAAACTCTGAACGTCCACAGATTACAGGAAGCCTCCAGATGTGCTTTGGATACTACTACTGCTGTCCCAGAAAGCGATCAAAACGTAGACAGTATGAGACATTACTCCGATGGAGAAAAGTCTGCATGGTGCCGTTATATTCAACACGGATGCAATTTCTGTCTTTCATCAAAACTCTGAACATCCACAGATTACAGGAAGCCTCCAGATGTGCTTCGGGAACTACTACTGGTGTTCCAAAAATCGATCAAAGAGTAGACAGTTTGAGACATTACTCTAATGGAGAAAAGGCCGCATGGTGCCCGTTATATTCAATCCCGATGCAATTTCTGTCTTTCATCAAAACTCTGAACGTCCACAGATTACAGGAAGCCTCCAGATGTGCTTCGGAAACTACTACTGGTGTTCAAGGAATCGATCAAAGAGTAGACAGTTTGAGACATTACTCCCACGGAGAAGAGTCCGCATGGTGCCCGTTATATTCAATCCCGATGCAATTTCTGTCTTTCATCAAAACTCTGAACGTCCACAGATTACAGGAAGCCTCCAGATATGCTTTGGGAACTACTACTGGTGTCCCAGGAATCGATCAAAGAGTAGACAGTTTGAGACATTACCCCCATGGAGAAAAGTATTCATGGTGCCCGTTATATTCAACCCCGATGCAATTTCTGTCTTTCATCAAAACTCTGAACGTCCACAGATTACAGGAAGCCTCCAGATGTGCTTCGTGAACTACTACTGGTGTTCCAAAAATCGATCAAAGAGTAGACAGTTTGAGACATTACTCTAATGGAGAAAAGGCCGCATGGTGCCCGTTATATTCAATCCCGATGCAATTTCTGTCCTTCATCAAAACTCTGAACGTCCACAGATTACAGGAAGCCTCCAGATGTGCTTCGGAAACTACTACTGGTGTCCCAGGAATCGATCAAAGAGTAGACAGTTTGAGACATTACTCCCAAGGAGAAAAGGCCGCATGGTGCCCGTTATATTCAATCCCGATGCAATTTCTGTCTTTCATCAACACTCTGAACGTCCACAGATTACAGGAAGCCTCCAGATATGCTTTGGGAACTACTACTGGTGTCCCAGGAATCGATCAAAGAGTAGACAGTTTGAGACATTACTCCCATGGAGAAAAGTCTTCATGGTGCCCGTTATATTCATTCCCGATGCAATTTCTGTCTTTCATCAAAACTCTGAACGTCCACAGATTACAGGAAGCCTCCAGATGTGCTTCGTGAACTACTACTGGTGTTCCAAAAATCGATCAAAGAGTGGACAGTTTGAGACATTACTCTAATGGCGAAAAGGCCGCATGGTGCCCGTTATATTCAATCCCGATGCAGTTTCTGTCCTTCATCAAAACTCTGAACGTCCACAGATTACAGGAAGCCTCCAGATGTGCTTCGGAAACTACTACTGGTGTTCCAGGAATCGATCGAAGAGTAGACAGTTTGAGACATTACTCCCATGGAGAAAAGTACGCATGGTGACATATTCAATCCCGATGCAATTTCTGTCTTTCATCAAAACTCTGAACGTCCACAGATTACAGGAAGCCTCCAGATATGCTTTGGGAACTACTAATGGTGTCCCAGGAATCGATCAAAGAGTAGACAGTTTGAGACATTACTCCCATGGAGAAAAGTCTTCATGGTGCCCGTTATATTCAACCCCGATGCAATTTCAGTCTTTCATCAAAACTCTGAACGTCCACAGATTACAGGAAGCCTCCAGATATGCTTTGGGAACTACTACTGGTGTTCCAGGAATCGATCGAAGAGTAGACAGTTTGAGACATTACTCCCATGGAGAAAAGTCTTCATGGTGCCCGTTATATTCATCCCCGATGCAATTTCAGTCTTTCATCAAAACTCTGAACATCCACAGATTACAGGAAGCCTCCAGATATGCTTTGGGAACTACTACTGGTGTTCCAGGAATCGATCAAAGAGTAGACAGTTTGAGACATTACTCCCATGGAGAAAAGTCTTCATGGTGCCCGTTAAATTCAACCCCGATGCAATTTCAGTCTTTCATCAAAACTCTGAACGTCCACAGATTACAGGAAGCCTCCAGATATGCTTTGGGAACTACTACTGGTGTCCCAGGAATCGATCAAAGAGTAGACAGTTTGAGACATTACTCCCATGGAGAAAAGTCTTCATGGTGCCCGTTATATTCAACTCCGATGCAATTTCTGTCTTTCATCAAAACTCTGAACGTCCACAGATTCCAGGAAGCCTCCAGATGTGCTTCGGGAACTATTACTGGTGTTCCAAAAATCGATCAAAGAGTAGACAGTTTGAGACATTACTCCCATGGAGAAAAGTCCGCATGGTGCCCGTTAAATTCAATCCCGATGCAGTTTCAGTCTTTCATCAACACTCTGAACGTCCACAGATTACAGGAAGCCTCCAGATATCGTTTGGGAACTACTACTGATGTCCCAGGAATCGATCAAAGCGTAGACAGCTTGAGACTTTACTCCCATGGGGAAAAGTCTTCATGGTGCCCGTTATATTCAACCCCGATGCAATTTCAGTCTTTCATCAAAACTCTGAACATCCACAGATTACAGGAAGCCTCCAGATGTGCTTCGGAAACTACTACTGGTGTCCCAGGAATCGATCAAAAAATAGACGGTTTGAGACATTACTCCCATGGAGAAAAGTCCGCATGGTGCCCGTTATATTCAATCCCGATGCAATTTCTGTCTTTCATCAAAACTCTGAACATCCACAGATTACAGGAAGCCTCCAGATGTGCTTCGGAAAGTACTACTGGTGTTCCAGGAATCGATCAAAGAGTAGACAGTTTGAGACATTACTACCATGGAGAAAAGTGCCCATGGTGCCCGTTAAATTCAATCCCGATGCAATTTCTGTCTTTCATCAAAACTCTGAACGTCCAAAGACTTCAGGAAGCCTCCTGATGTGTTTTGGAAACTACTACTGTTGTTCCAGGAATCGATCAAAGAGTAGACAGTATGAGACATTACTCCTATGGAGAAAAGTCCACATGGTGCCCGTTATAGTCAATCCCGATGCAATTTCTGTCTTTCATCGAAACTCTGAACGTCCACAGATTACAGGAAGCCTCCGGATGTGCTTCGGAAACTACTACTGGTGTTCCAGGAATCGATCAAAGAGTAGGCAGTTTGAGACATTACTCCCACGGAGAAAAGTATTTATGGTGCCTGTTATTTTCAATAGCGATGCTATTTCTGTCTTTCATCAAAACTCTGAACGTCCACAGGTTTCAGGAAGCCTCCAGATGTGCTTCGGAAACGACTACTGGTGTCCCAGGAATCGATCGAAGAGTAGACAGTTTGAGACATTACTCCTATGGAGAAAAGTCCGCATGGTGCCCGTTATATTCATCCCGATGCAATTTCTGTCTTTCATCAAAACTCTGAACGTTCACAGCCTCCAGATGTGCTTCGGAAACTACTACTGGTGTCCCAGGAATCGATCAAACCGTAGACAGTTTGAGACATTACTCCCATGGAGAAAAGTCTTCATGGTGCCCGTTATATTCAATCCCGATGCAATTTCTGCCTTTCATCAAAACTCTGAACGTCCACAGATTACAGGAAGCCTCCAGATGTGCTTCGGAAACTACTACTGGTGTCATAGGAATCGATCAAAGAGTAGACAGTTTGAGACGTTACCCCCATTGAGAAAAGTCCTCATGCTGCCCCTTATATTCAATCCCGATGCAATTTCTGTCTTTCGTCAAAACTCTGAACGTCCACAGATTACAGGAAGCCTCCAGATGTGCTTCGGATACTACTACTGCTGTCCCAGAAAGCGATCAAAACGTAGACAGTATGAGACATTACTCCGATGGAGAAAAGTCTGCATGGTGCCGTTATATTCAACACGGATGCAATTTCTGTCTTTCATCAAAACTCTGAACATCCACAGATTACAGGAAGCCTCCAGATGTGCTTCGGGAACTACTACTGGTGTTCCAAAAATCGATCAAAGAGTAGACAGTTTGAGACATTACTCTAATGGAGAAAAGGCCGCATGGTGCCCGTTATATTCAATCCCGATGCAATTTCTGTCTTTCATCAAAACTCTGAACGTCCACAGATTACAGGAAGCCTCCAGATGTGCTTCGGAAACTACTACTGGTGTTCCAGGAATCGATCAAAGAGTAGACAGTTTGAGACATTACTCCCATGGAGAAGATTCCGCATGGTGCCCGTTATATTCAATCCCGATGCAATTTCTGTCTTTCATCAAAACTCTGAACGTCCACAGATTACAGGAAGCCTCCAGATATGCTTTGGGAACTACTACTGGTGTCCCAGGAATCGATCAAAGAGTAGACAGTTTGAGACATTACTCCCATGGAGAAAAGTCTTCATGGTGCCCGTTATATTCAACCCCGATGCAATTTCTGTTTTTCATCAAAACTCTGAACGTCCACAGATTACAGGAAGCCTCCAGATGTGCTTCGTGAACTACTACTGGTGTTCCAAAAATCGATCAAAGAGTGGACAGTTTGAGACATTACTCTAATGGCGAAAAGGCCGCATGGTGCCCGTTATATTCAATCCCGATGCAGTTTCTGTCCTTCATCAAAACTCTGAACGTCCACAGATTACAGGAAGCCTCCAGATGTGCTTCGGAAACTACTACTGGTGTTCCAGGAATCGATCGAAGAGTAGACAGTTTGAGACATTACTCCCATGGAGAAAAGTACGCATGGTGACATATTCAATCCCGATGCAATTTCTGTCTTTCATCAAAACTCTGAACGTCCACAGATTACAGGAAGCCTCCAGATATGCTTTGGGAACTACTAATGGTGTCCCAGGAATCGATCAAAGAGTAGACAGTTTGAGACATTACTCCCATGGAGAAAAGTCTTCATGGTGCCCGTTATATTCAACCCCGATGCAATTTCAGTCTTTCATCAAAACTCTGAACGTCCACAGATTACAGGAAGCCTCCAGATATGCTTTGGGAACTACTACTGGTGTTCCAGGAATCGATCGAAGAGTAGACAGTTTGAGACATTACTCCCATGGAGAAAAGTCTTCATGGTGCCCGTTATATTCATCCCCGATGCAATTTCAGTCTTTCATCAAAACTCTGAACATCCACAGATTACAGGAAGCCTCCAGATATGCTTTGGGAACTACTACTGGTGTTCCAGGAATCGATCAAAGAGTAGACAGTTTGAGACATTACTCCCATGGAGAAAAGTCTTCATGGTGCCCGTTAAATTCAACCCCGATGCAATTTCAGTCTTTCATCAAAACTCTGAACGTCCACAGATTACAGGAAGCCTCCAGATATGCTTTGGGAACTACTACTGGTGTCCCAGGAATCGATCAAAGAGTAGACAGTTTGAGACATTACTCCCATGGAGAAAAGTCTTCATGGTGCCCGTTATATTCAACTCCGATGCAATTTCTGTCTTTCATCAAAACTCTGAACGTCCACAGATTCCAGGAAGCCTCCAGATGTGCTTCGGGAACTATTACTGGTGTTCCAAAAATCGATCAAAGAGTAGACAGTTTGAGACATTACTCCCATGGAGAAAAGTCCGCATGGTGCCCGTTAAATTCAATCCCGATGCAGTTTCAGTCTTTCATCAACACTCTGAACGTCCACAGATTACAGGAAGCCTCCAGATATCGTTTGGGAACTACTACTGATGTCCCAGGAATCGATCAAAGCGTAGACAGCTTGAGACTTTACTCCCATGGGGAAAAGTCTTCATGGTGCCCGTTATATTCAACCCCGATGCAATTTCAGTCTTTCATCAAAACTCTGAACATCCACAGATTACAGGAAGCCTCCAGATGTGCTTCGGAAACTACTACTGGTGTCCCAGGAATCGATCAAAAAATAGACGGTTTGAGACATTACTCCCATGGAGAAAAGTCCGCATGGTGCCCGTTATATTCAATCCCGATGCAATTTCTGTCTTTCATCAAAACTCTGAACATCCACAGATTACAGGAAGCCTCCAGATGTGCTTCGGAAAGTACTACTGGTGTTCCAGGAATCGATCAAAGAGTAGACAGTTTGAGACATTACTACCATGGAGAAAAGTGCCCATGGTGCCCGTTAAATTCAATCCCGATGCAATTTCTGTCTTTCATCAAAACTCTGAACGTCCAAAGACTTCAGGAAGCCTCCAGATGTGTTTTGGAAACTACTACTGTTGTTCCAGGAATCGATCAAAGAGTAGACAGTATGAGACATTACTCCTATGGAGAAAAGTCCACATGGTGCCCGTTATAGTCAATCCCGATGCAATTTCTGTCTTTCATCGAAACTCTGAACGTCCACAGATTACAGGAAGCCTCCGGATGTGCTTCGGAAACTACTACTGGTGTTCCAGGAATCGATCAAAGAGTAGGCAGTTTGAGACATTACTCCCACGGAGAAAAGTATTTATGGTGCCTGTTATTTTCAATAGCGATGCTATTTCTGTCTTTCATCAAAACTCTGAACGTCCACAGGTTTCAGGAAGCCTCCAGATGTGCTTCGGAAACGACTACTGGTGTCCCAGGAATCGATCGAAGAGTAGACAGTTTGAGACATTACTCCTATGGAGAAAAGTCCGCATGGTGCCCGTTATATTCATCCCGATGCAATTTCTGTCTTTCATCAAAACTCTGAACGTTCACAGCCTCCAGATGTGCTTCGGAAACTACTACTGGTGTCCCAGGAATCGATCAAACCGTAGACAGTTTGAGACATTACTCCCATGGAGAAAAGTCTTCATGGTGCCCGTTATATTCAATCCCGATGCAATTTCTGCCTTTCATCAAAACTCTGAACGTCCACAGATTACAGGAAGCCTCCAGATGTGCTTCGTGAACTACTACTGGTGTTCCAAAAATCGATCAAAGAGTAGACAGTTTGAGACATTACTCTAATGGAGAAAAGGCCGCATGGTGCCCGTTATATTCAATCCCGAAGCAATTTCTGTCCTTCATCAAAACTCTGAACGTCCACAGATTACAGGAAGCCTCCAGATGTGCTTCGGAAACTACTACTGGTGTCCCAGGAATCGATCAAAGAGTAGACAGTTTGAGACATTACTCCCATGGAGAAAAGTCCGCATGGTGCCCGTTATATTCAATCCCCATGCAATTTCTGTCTTTCATCAACACTCTGAACGTCCACAGATTACAGGAAGCCTCCAGATATGCTTTGGGAACTACTACTGGTGTCCCAGGAATCGATCAAAGAGTAGACAGTTTGAGACATTACTCCCATGGAGAAAAGTCTTCATGGTGCCCGTTATATTCATTCCCGATGCAATTTCTGTCTTTCATCAAAACTCTGAACGTCCACAGATTACAGGAAGCCTCCAGATGTGCTTCGTGAACTACTACTGGTGTTCCAAAAATCGATCAAAGAGTAGACAGTTTGAGACATTACTCTAATGGAGAAAAGGCCGCATGGTGCCCGTTATATTCAATCCCGATGCAGTTTCTGTCCTTCATCAAAACTCTGAACGTCCACAGATTACAGGAAGCCTCCAGATGTGCTTCGGAAACTACTACTGGTGTTCCAGGAATCGATCAAAGAGTAGACAGTTTGAGACATTACTCCCATGGAGAAAAGTCCGCATGGTGACCGTTATATTCAATCCCGATGCAATTTCTGTCTTTCATCAAAACTCTGAACGTCCACAGATTACAGGAAGCCTCCAGATATGCTTTGGGAACTACTACTGGTGTCCCAGGAATCGATCAAAGAGTAGACAGTTTGAGACATTACTCCCATGGAGAAAAGTCTTCACGGTGCCCGTTATATTCAACCCCGATGCAATTTCAGTCTTTCATCAAAACTCTGAACGTCCACAGATTACAGGAAGCCTCCAGATATGCTTTGGGAACTACTACTAGTGTTCCAGGAATCGATCAAAAAGTAGACAGTTTGAGACATTACTCCCATGGAGAAAAGTCTTCATGGTGCCCGTTATATTCATCCCCGATGCAATTTCAGTCTTTCATCAAAACTCTGAACATCCACAGATTACAGGAAGCCTCCAGATATGCTTTGGGGACTACTACTGGTGTTCCAGGAATCGATCAAGGAGTAGACAGTTTGAGACATTACTCCCATGGAGAAAAGTCTTCATGGTGCCCGTTAAATTCAACCCCGATGCAATTTCAGTCTTTCATCAAAACTCTGAACGTCCACAGATTACAGGAAGCCTCCAGATATGCTTTGGGAACTACTACTGGTGTCCCAGGAATCGATCAAAGAGTAGACAGTTTGAGACATTACTCCCATGGAGAAAAGTCTTCATGGTGCCCGTTATATTCAACTCCGATGCAATTTCTGTCTTTCGTCAAAACTCTGAACGTCCACAGATTCCAGGAAGCCTCCAGATGTGCTTCGGGAACTATTACTGGTGCTCCAAAAATCGATCAAAGAGTAGACAGTTTGAGACATTACTCCCATGGAGAAAAGTCCGCATGGTGCCCGTTAAATTCAATCCCGATGCAGTTTCAGTCTTTCATCAACACTCTGATCGTAGACAGATTACAGGAAGCCTCCAGATATCCTTTGGGAACTACTACTGATGTCCCAGGAATCGATCAAAGCGTAGACAGCTTGAGACTTTACTCCCATGGGGAAAAGTCTTCATGGTGCCCGTTATATTCAACCCCGATGCAATTTCAGTCTTTCATCAAAACTCTGAACATCCACAGATTACAGGAAGCCTCCAGATGTGCTTCGGAAACTACTACTGGTGTCCCAATAATCGATCAAAAAATAGACGGTTTGAGACATTACTCCCATGGAGAAAAGTCCGCATGGTGCCCGTTATATTCAATCCCGATGCAATTTCTGTCTTTCATCAAAACTCTGAACATCCACAGATTACAGGAAGCCTCCAGATGTGCTTCGGAAAGTACTACTGGTGTTCCAGGAATCGATCAAAGAGTAGACAGTTTGAGACATTACTACCAGGGAGAAAAGTGCCCATGGTGCCCGTTAAATTCAATCCCGATGCAATTTCTGTCTTTCATCAAAACTCTGAACGTCCAAAGATTACAGGAAGCCTCCAGATGTGCTTTGGAAACTACTACTGTTGTTCCAGGAATCGATCAAAGAGTAGACAGTTTGAGACATTACTCCCACAGAGAAAAGTCCGCAAAGTGCCCGTTATATTCAATCCCGATGCAATTTCTGTCTTTCATCAAAACTCTGAACGTCCACAGATTACAGGAAGCCTCCAGATGTGCTTCGGAAACTACTACTGGTGTTCCAGGAATCGATCAAAGAGTAGACAGTTTGAGACATTACTCCCATGGAGAAAAGTTCTCATGGTGCCCGTTATTTTCAATAGCGATGCTATTTCTGTCTTTCATCAAAACTCTGAACGTCCACAGGTTACAGGAAGCCTCCAGATGTGCTTCGCAAACGACTACTGGTGTCATAGGAATCGATCAAAGAGTAGACAGTTTGAGACATTACTCCCATGGAGAAAAGTCCGCATGGTGCCCGTTATATTCAATCCCGATGCAATTTCTGTCTTTCATCAAATCTCTGAACGTCCACAGATTACAATAAGCCTTAAGATGTGCTTCGGAAACTACTACTGGTGTCCCAGGAATCGATCAAAGCGTAGACAGTTTGAGACATTACTCCCATGGAGAAAAGTCCGCATCGTGCCCGTTATATTCAATCACGATGCAATTTCTGTCTTTCATCAAAACTCTGAACGTCCACAGATTACAGGAAGCCTCCAGATGTGCTTCGGAAACTACAACTGGTGTTCCAGGAATCGATCAAAGAGTAGACAGTTTGAGACATTACTCCGAGGGAGAAAAATCCCCATGGTGCCCGTTATATTCAATCCCGATGCAATTTCTGTCTTTCATCAAAACTCTGAACGTCCACAGATTACAGGAAGCCTCCAGATGTGCTTCGGAAACTACAACTGGTGTTCCAGGAATCGATCAAAGAGTAGACAGTTTGAGACATTACTCCGAGGGAGAAAAATCCCCATGGTGCCCGTTATATTCAATCCCGATGCAATTTCTGTCTTTCATCAAAACTCTGAACGTCCACAGATTACAGGAAGCCTCCAGATGTGCTTCGGGAACTACTACTGGTTTCCAGGAATCGATCAAACAGTAGACAGTTTGATACATTACTCTAATGGAGAAAAGTCCGCATGGTGACCGTTATATTCAATCCCGATGCAATTTCTGTCTTTCATCAAAACTCTGAACGTCCACAGATTACAGGAAGCCTCCAGATGTGCTTCGGAAACTACTACTGGTGTCCCAGTAATCGATCAAAGCCTAGACACTTTGAGACATTACATCATGGTGAAAAGTCTGCATGGTGCTGTTGTATTCTTTTCCGATGCAACTTCTGTCTTTCATCAGAACTCTTAACGCCCACAGATTGCCGGAAGCCTCTAGATGTGCTTCGGAACCTACTACTGGTGTTCCAGGAATCGATCAAAGAGTAGGCAGTTTGAGACATTACTCCCATTGAGAAAAGTCCCCATGGTGCCCGTTATATTCAATCCCGATGCAATTTCTGTCTTTCATCAAAACTCTGAACGTCCACAGATTACAGGAAGCCTCCAGATGTGCTTCGGAAACTACTACTGGTGTTCCAGGAATGGATCAAAGAGTAGACAGTTTGAACATTACTCCCATGGAGAAAAGTCCGCATGGTGCCCGTTATATTCAATCCCGATGCAATTTCTGTCTTTCATCAAAATTCTGAACGTCCACAGATTACAGGAAGCCTCCAGATGTGCTTCGGAAACTACTACTGGTGTTCCAGGAATCGATCAAAGAGTAGTCAGTTTGAGACATTACTCCCACGGAGAAAAGTCCTCATGGTGCCCGTTATTTTCAATAGCGATGCAATTTCTGTCTTTCATCAAAACTCTGAACGTCCACAGATTACAGGAAGCCTCCAGATGTGCTTCGGAAACTACTAAAGGTGTCCCAGGAATCGATCAAAGAGTAGACAGTTTAAGACATTACTCCCATGGAGAAAAGTCCCCATGGTGCCCGTTATATTCCATCCCGATGCAATTTCTGTCTTCCATCAAAACTCTGAACGTCCACAGACTATAGGAAGCCTCCAGATGTGCTTCGGAAACTACTACTGGTGTCCCAGGAATCGATCAAAGCCTAGACACTTTGAGACATTACATCATGGAGAAAAGTCTGCATGGTGCCTGTTGTATTCTTTCCCGATGCAACTTCTGTCTTTCATCAGAACTCTTAACGTCCACAGATTGCCAGAAGCCTCTAGATGTGCTTCGGAACCTACTACTGGTGTTCCAGGAATCGATCAAAGAGTAGGCAGTTTGAGACATTACTCCCATTGAGAAAAGTCCCCATTGGTGCCCGTTATATTCAATCCCGATGCAATTTCTGTCTTTCATCAAAACTCTGAACGTCCACAGATTACAGGAAGCCTCCAGATGTGCTTCGGAAACTACTACTGGTTTTCCAGGAATGGATCAAAGAGTAGACAGTTTGAGACATTACTCAAATGGAGAAAAGTCCGCATGGTGCTCGTTATATTCAACCTCGATGCAATTTCTGTCTTTCATCAAAATTCTGAACGTCCACAGATTACAGGAAGCCTCCAGATGTGCTTCGGAAACTACTACTGGTGTTCCAGGAATCGTTCAAAGAGTAGACAGTTTGAGACATTACTCCCACGGAGAAAAGTCCTCATGGTGCCCGTTATATTCAATCCCGATGCAATTTCTGTTTTTCATCAAAACTCTGAACGTCCACAGATTACAGGAAGCCTCCAGATGTGCTTCGGAAACTACTACTGGTGTTCCAGGAATGGATCAAAGAGTAGACAGTTTGAGACATTACTCCCATGGAGAATTGTCCGCATGGTGCCCGTTATATTCAATCCCGATGCAATTTCTGTCTTTCATCATTACTCTGAACGTCCACAGATTACAGGAAGCCTCAAGATGTGTTTCGGAAACCACTACTGGTGTCCCAGGAAGCGATCAAAGAGTAGACAGTTTGAGACATTACTCCCAGTGAGAAAAGCCAGAATGGTGCCCGTTATATTCAACCCCGATGCAATTTCTGTCTTTCATCAAAACTCTGAACGTCCACAGATTACAGGAAACCTCCAGATGTGCTTCGGAAACTACTAATGGTGTCCCAGGAATCGATCAAAGAGTAGACAGTTTTAGACATTACTCCCATGGAGAAAAGTCCCCATGGTGCCCGTTATATTCCATCCCGATGCAATTTCTGTTTCCATCAAAACTCTGAACGTCCTCAGATTATAGGAAGCCTCCAGATATGCTTCGGAAACTACTACTGGTGTCCCAGGAATCGATCAAAGCCTAGACACTTTGAGACATTACATCATGGAGAAAAGTCTGCATGGTGCCTGTTTTATTCTTTCCCGATGCAACTTCTGTCTTTCATCAGAACTCTTAACGTCCACAGATTGCCGGAAGCCTCTAGATGTGCTTCCGAACCTACTACTGGTGTTCCAGGAATCGATCAAAGAGTAGGCAGTTTGAGACATTACTCCCATTGAGAAAAGTCCCCATGGTGCCCGTTGTATTCAATCCCGATGCAATTTCTGTCTTTCATCAAAACTCTGAACGTCCACAGATTACAGGAAGCCTCCAGATGTGCTTCGGAAACTACTACTGGTGTTCCAGGAATCGTTCAAAGAGTAGACAGATTGAGACATTACTCCCACGGAGAAAAGTCCTCATGGTGCCCGTTATTTTCAATAGCGATGCAATTTCTGTCTTTCATCAAAACTCTGAACGTCCACTGGTTACAGGAAGCCTCCAGATGTGCTTCGGAAACGACTACTGGTGTCCCAGGAATCGATCAAAGAGTAGACAGTTTGAGACATTACTGCCATGGAGAAAAGTCCGCATGGTGCCCGTTATATTCAATCCCGATGCAATTTCTGTCTTTTATCAAAACTCTGAACGTCCACAGATTACAGGAAGCCTCCAGATGTGCTTTGGAAACTACTACTGGTGTCCCAGGAATCGATCAAATCGTAGACAGTTTGAGACATTACTCCCATTCAGAAAATTCTTCTTGGTGCCCGTTATATTCAACCCCGATGCAATTTCAGCCTTTCATCAAAACTCTGAACATCCACAGATTACAGGAAGCCTCCAAATGTGCTTCGGAAACTACTACTGGTGTCCCAGGAATCGATCAAAGAGTAGACAGTTAGAGACATTACCCCTATGGTGAAAAGTCCGCATGGTGCCCGTTATATTCAATCCCGATGCAATATCTGTCTTTCATCAAAACTCTGAACGTTCACAGATTACAGGAAGCCTCCAGATGTGCTTCGGAAACTACTACTGGTGTCCCAGGAATCGATCAAAGCGTAGACAGTTTGAGACATTACTCCCATGGAGAAAAGTCTTCATGGTGCCCGTTATATTAAATCCCGATGCAATTTCTGTCTTTCATCAATACTCTCAACGTCCACAGATTATAGGAAGCCTCCAAATGTGCTTCGGAAACTACTACTGGTGTCATAGGAATCGATCAAAGAGTAGACTGTTTGAGACGTTGCTCCCATTGAGAAAAGTCCTCATGGTGCCCCTATATTCAATCCCGATGCAATTTCTGTCTTTCATCAAAACTCTGAACGTCCACAGATTACAGGAAGCCTCCAGATTTGCTTCGGAAGCTACTACTGGTGTTCCATTAATTGATCAAAGAGTAGACAGTTTGAGACTTTACTCCCATGGAGAAAAGTCCGCATGGTGCGCATATATTCAATCCCGATGCAATTTCTGTCTTTCATCAAAACTCTGAACGTCCACAGACTATAGGAAGCCTCCAGATGTGCTTCGGAAACTACTACTGGTGTCCCAGGAATCGATCAAAGCCTAGACACTTTGAGACATTACATCATGGAGAAAAGTCTGCATGGTGCCTGTTGTATTCTTTCCCGATGCAACTTCTGTCTTTCATCAGAACTCTTAACGTCCACAGATTTCCAGAAGCCTCTAGATGTGCTTCGGAACCTACTACTGGTGTTCCAGGAATCGATCAAAGAGTAGGCAGTTTGAGACATTACTCCCATTGAGAAAAGTCCCCATGGTGCCCGTTATATTCAATCCCGATGCAATTTCTGTCTTTCATCAAAACTCTGAACGTCCACAGATTACAGGAAGCCTCCAGATGTGCTTCGGAAACTACTACTGGTGTTCCAGGAATGGATCAAAGTGTAGACAGTTTGAGACATTACTCCCATGGAGAATTGTCCGCATGGTGCCCGTTATATTCAATCCCGATGCAATTTCTGTCTTTCATCATTACTCTGAACGTCCACAGATTACAGGAAGCCTCAAGATGTGTTTCGGAAACCACTACTGGTGTCCCAGGACGCGATCAAAGAGTAGACAGTTTGAGACATTACTCCCATGGAGAAAAGTCCGCATGGTGCCCGTTATATTCAACCCCGATGCAATTTCTGTCTTTCATCAAAACTCTGAACGTCCACAGATTACAGGAAACCTCCAGATGTGCTTCGGAAACTACTAATGGTGTCCCAGGAATCGATCAAAGAGTAGACAGTTTTAGACATTACTCCCATGGAGAAAAGTCCCCATGGAGCCCGTTATATTCCATCCCGATGCAATTTCTGTCTTCCATCAAAACTCTGAACGTCCACAGATTATAGGAAGCCTCCAGATGTGCTTCGGAAACTACTACTGGTGTCCCAGGAATCGATCAAAGCCTAGACACTTTGAGACATTACATCATGGAGAAAAGTCTGCATGGTGCCTGTTTTATTCTTTCCCGATGCAACTTCTGTCTTTCATCAGAACTCTTAACGTCCACAGATTGCCGGAAGCCTCTAGATGTGCTTCGGAACCTACTACTGGTGTTCCAGGAATCGATCGAAGAGTAGGCAGTTTGAGACATTACTCCCATTGAGAAAAGTCCCCATGGTGCCCGTTATATTCAATCCCGATGCAATTTCTGTCTTTCATCAAAACTCTGAACGTCCACAGATTACAGGAAGCCTCCAGATGTGCTTCGGAAACTACTACTGGTGTTCCAGGAATCGATCAAAGCCTAGACACTTTGAGACATTACATCATGGAGAAAAGTCTGCATGGTACCTGTTTTATTCTTTCCCGATGCAACTTCTGTCTTTCATCAGAACTCTTAACGTCCACAGATTGCCGGAAGCCTCTAGATGTGCTTCGGAACCTACTACTGGTGTTCCAGGAATCGATCAAAGAGTAGGCAGTTTGAGACATTACTCCCATTGAGAAAAGTCCCCATGGTGCCCGTTATATTCAATCCCGATGCAATTTCTGTCTTTCATCAAAACTCTGAACGTCCACAGACTACAGGAAGCCTCCAGATGTGCTTCGGAAACTACTACTGGTGTTCCAGGAATGGATCAAAGAGTAGACAGTTTGAGACATTACTCCCATGGAGAAAAGTCCGCATGGTGCCCGTTATTTTCAATCCCGATGCAATTTCTGTCTTTCATCAAAATTCTGAACGTCCACAGATTACAGGAAGCCTCCAGATGTGCTTCGGAAACTACTACTACTGGTGTTCCAGGAATCGTTCAAAGAGTAGACAGATTGAGACATTACTCCCACGGAGAAAAGTCCTCATGGTGCCCGTTATTTTCAATAGCGATGCAATTTCTGTCTTTCATCAAAACTCTGAACGTCCACAGGTTACAGGAAGCCTCCAGATGTGCTTCGGAAACGACTACTGGTGTCCCAGGAATCGATCAAAGAGTAGACAGTTTGAGACATTACTCCCATGGAGAAAAGTCCGCATGGTGCCCGTTATATTCAATCCCGATGCAATTTCTGTCTTTCATCAAAACTCTGAACGTCCACAGATTACAGGAAGCCTCCAGATGTGCTTCGGAAACTACTACTGGTGTCCCAGGATCGATCAAAGAGTAGACAGTTTGGGACATTACTCCTATGGAGATAAGTCCACATGGTGCCCGTTATATTCAATCCCGATGCAATTTCTGTCTTTTATCAAAACTCTGAACGTCCACAGATTACAGGAAGCCTCCAGATGTGCTTTGGAAACTACTACTGGTGTCCCAGGAATCGATCAAATCGTAGACAGTTTGAGACATTACTCCCATTCAGAAAATTCTTCTTGGTGCCCGTTATATTCAACCCCGATGCAATTTCAGCCTTTCATCAAATCTCTGAACATCCACAGATTACAGGAAGCCTCCAAATGTGCTTCGGAAACTACTACTGGTGTTCCAGGAATCGATCAAAGAGTAGACAGTTTGAGACATTACTCAAATGGAGAAAAGTCCGCATGGTGCTCGTTATATTCAACCTCAATGCAATTTCTGTCTTTCATCAGAACTCTGAACGTCCACAGATTCCAGGAAGCCTCCAGATGTGCTTCGGGAACTACTACTGGTGTTCCAGGAATCGATCAAACAGTAGACAGTTTGATACATTACTCTAATGGAGAAAAGTGCGCATGGTGCCCGTTATATTCAAGTCCAATGCAATTTCTGTCTTTCATCAAAACTCTGAACTTCCACAGATTACAGGAAGCCTCCAGATGTGCTTCGGAAACTACTACTGGTGTTCCAGGAATCGATCAAAGAGTAGACAGTTTGAGACATTACTCCCACGGAGAAAGGAATTCATGCTGCCTGTTATTTTCAATAGCGATGCTATTTCTGTCTTTCATCAAAATTCTGAACGTCCACAGGTTACAGAAAGCCTCCAGACGTGCTTCGGAAACGACTACTGGTGTCCCAGGAATCGATCAAAGAGTAGACAGTTTGAGACATTACTCCCATGGATAAAAGTCCGCATGGTGCCCGTTATATTCAATACCGATGCAATTGCTGTCTTTCATCAAAACTCTGAACGTCCACAGATTACAGGAAGTCTCCAGATGTGCTTCGGAAACTACTACTGGTGTCCCAGGAATCGATCAAAGAGTAGACAGTTAGAGACATTACCCCTATGGTGAAAAGTCCGCATGGTGCCCGTTATATTCAATCCCGATGCAATATCTGTCTTTCATCAAAACTCTGAACGTTCACAGATTACAGGAAGCCTCCAGATGTGCTTCGGAAACTACTACTGGTGTCATAGGAATCGATCAAAGAGTAGACAGTTCTAGACATTACTCCCATGGAGAAAAGTCCGCATGGTGCCCGTTATATTCAATCCCGATGCAATTTCTGTCTTTCATCAAAACTCTGAACGTCCACAGATTACAGGAAGCCTCCAGATGTGCTTCGGAAACTACTACTGGTGTCCCAGGATCGATCAAAGAGTAGACAGTTTGGGACATTACTCCTATGGAGATAAGTCCACATGGTGCCCGTTATATTCAATCCCGATGCAATTTCTGTCTTTTATCAAAACTCTGAACGTCCACAGATTACAGGAAGCCTCCAGATTTGCTTCGGAAGCTACTACTGGTGTTCCATTAATTGATCAAAGAGTAGACAGTTTGAGACATTACTCCCATGGAGAAAAGTCCGCATGGTGCGCATATATTCAATCCCGATGCAATTTCTGTCTTTCATCAAAACTCTGAACGTCCACAGACTATAGGAAGCCTCCAGATGTGCTTCGGAAACTACTACTGGTGTCCCAGGAATCGATCAAAGCCTAGACACTTTGAGACATTACATCATGGAGAAAAGTCTGCATGGTGCCTGTTGTATTCTTTCCCGATGCAACTTCTGTCTTTCATCAAAACTCTGAACGTTCACAGATTACAGGAAGCCTCTAGATGTGCTTCGGAACCTACTACTGGTGTCATAGGAATCGATCAAAGAGTAGACAGTTCTAGACATTACTCCCATGGAGAATTGTCCGCATGGTGCCCCTTATATTCAATCCCGATGCAATTTCTGTCTTTCATCATTACTCTGAACGTCCACAGATTACAGGAAGCCTCAAGATGTGTTTCGGAAACCACTACTGGTGTCCCAGGAAGCGATCAAAGAGTAGACAGTTTGAGACATTACTCCCATGGAGAAAAGTCCGCATGGTGCCCGTTATATTCAACCCCGATGCAATTTCTGTCTTTCATCAGAACTCTGACCGTCCACAGATTACAGGAAACCTCCAGATGTGCTTCGGAAACTACTAATGGTGTCCCAGGAATCGATCAAAGAGTAGACAGTTTTAGACATTACTCCCATGGAGAAAAGTCCCCATGGTGCCCGTTATATTCCATCCCGATGCAATTTCTGTCTTCCATCAAAACTCTGAACGTCCACAGATTATAGGAAGCCTCCAGATGTGCTTCGGAAACTACTACTGGTGTCCCAGGAATCGATCAAAGCCTAGACACTTTGAGACATTACATCATGGAGAAAAGTCGGCATGGTGCCTGTTTTATTCTTTCCCGATGCAACTTCTGTCTTTCATCAGAACTCTTAACGTCCACAGATTGCCGGAAGCCTCTAGATGTGCTTCGGAACCTACTACTGGTGTTCCAGGAATCGATCAAAGAGTAGGCAGTTTGAGACATTACTCCCATTGAGAAAAGTCCCCATGGTGCCCGTTATATTCAATCCCGATGCAATTTCTGTCTTTCATCAAAACTCTGAATGTCCACAGGTTACAGGAAGCCTCCAGATGTGCTTCGGAAACGACTACTGGTGTCCCAGGAATCGATCAAAGAGTAGACAGTTTGAGACATTACTCCCATGGAGAAAAGTCCGCATGGTGCCCGTTATATTCAATCCCGATGCAATTTCTGTCTTTCATCAAAACTCTGAACGTCCACAGATTACAGGAAGCCTCCAGATGTGCTTCGGAAACTACTACTGGTGTCCCAGGATCGATCAAAGAGTAGACAGTTTGGGACATTACTCCTATGGGGAAAAGTCCACATGGTGCCCGTTATATTCAATCCCGATGCAATTTCTGTCTTTTATCAGAACTCTGAAAGTCCAAAGATTACAGGAAGCCTCCAGATGTGCTTTGGAAACTACCACTGGTGTCCCAGGAATCGATCAAATCGTAGACAGTTTGAGACATTACTCCCATTCAGAAAATTCTTCTTGGTGCCCGTTATATTCAACCCCGATGCAATTTCAGCCTTTCACCAAAACTCTGATCATCCACAGATTACAGGAAGCCTCCAAATGTGCTTCGGAAACTACTACTGGTGTTCCAGGAATCGATCAAAGGGTAGACAGTTTGAGAAATTACTCAAATGGAGAAAAGTCCGCATGGTGCTCGTTATATTCACCCTCGATGCAATTTCTGTCTTTCATCAAAACTCTGAACGTCCACAGATTCCAGGAAGCCTCCAGATGTGCTTCGGGAACTACTGCTTGTGTACCGGGAATCGATCAAACAGTAGACAGTTTGATACATTACTCTAATGGAGGAAAGTGCGCATGGTGCCCGTTATATTCAATCCCGATGCAATTTCTGTCTTTCATCAAAACTCTGAACGTCCACAGATTACAGGAAGACTCCAGATGTGCTTCGGAAACTACTACTGGTGTTCCAGGAATCGATCAAAGAGTAGACAGTTTGAGACATTACTCCCACGGAGAAAGGAATTCATGCTACCTGTTATTTTCAATAGCGATGCTATTTCTGTCTTTCATCAAAATTCTGAACGTCCACAGGTTACAGGAAGCCTCCAGACGTGCTTCGGAAACGACTACTGGTGTCCCAGGAATCGATCAAAGAGTAGACAGTTTGAGACATTACTCCCATGGACAAAAGTCCGCATGGTGCCCGTTATATTCAATACCGATGCAATTGCTGTCTTTCATCAAAACTCTGAACGTCCACAGATTACAGGAAGTCTCCAGATGTGCTTCGGAAACTACTACTGGTGTCCCAGGAATCGATCAAAGAGTAGACAGTTAGAGACATTACCCCTATGGTGAAAAGTCCGCATGGTGCCCGTTATATTCAATCCCGATGCAATATCTGTCTTTCATCAAAACTCTGAACGTTCACAGATTACAGGAAGCCTCCAGATGTGCTTCGGAAACTACTACTGGTGTCCCAGGAATCGATCAAAGCGCAGACAGTTTGAGACATTACTCCCATGGAGAAAAGTCTTCATGGTGCCCGTTATATTCAATCCCGATGCAATTTCTGTCTTTCATCAATACTCTCAACGTCCACAGATTATAGGAAGCCTCCAAATGTGCTTCGGAAACTACTACTGGTGTCATAGGAATCGATCAAAGAGTAGACAGTTTGAGACGTTGCTCCCATTGAGAAAAGTCCTCATGGTGCCCCTTATATTCAATCCCGATGCAATTTCTGTCTTTCATCAAAACTCTGAACGTCCTCAGATTACAGGAAGCCTCCAGATTTGCTTCGGAAGCTACTACTCGTGTTCCATTAATTGATCAAAGAGTAGACAGTTTGAGACATTACTCCTATGGAGAAAAGTCCGCATGGTGCGCATATATTCAATCCCGATGCAATTTCTGTCTTTCATCAAAACTCTGAACGTCCACAGATTACAGGAAGTTTCCAGATGTGCTTCGGAAACTGCTACTGGTGTTGCAAGTATCGATCTAAGAGTAGACAGTTTGGGACATTACTCCCGTGGAGAAAAGTCCGCATGGTGCCCGTTATATTCAATCCCGATGCAATTTCTGTCTTTCATCAAAACTCTGAACGTCCACAGATTACAGGAAGCCTCCAGATGTGCTTCGGAAACTACTACTGGTGTTCCAGGAATCGATCGAAGAGTATACAGTTTGAGACTTTACTCCCATGGAGAAAAGTCCTCATGGTGCCCGTTATATCCAATCCCGATGCAATTTCTGTCTTTCATCAAAACTCTGAACGTCCACAGATTACAGGAAGCCTCCAGATGTAATTCGGAAACTACTAATGGTGTCCCAGGAAGCGAACAAAGCGTAGACAGTTTGAGACATTACTCCCATGGAGAAAAGTCCGCATGGTGCCCGTTATATTAAACCCCGATGCTATTTCTGACTTCCATCAAAACTCTGAACGTCCACAGATTACAGGAAGCCTGAAGATGTGCTTCGGAAACTAGTACTGGTGTCCCAGGAATCGATCAAAGAGTAGACAGTTTGAGACATTACTCCCATGGAGAAAAGTCAGCATGGTGCCTGTTATATTCAATCCCGATGCAATATCTGTCTTTCATCAAAACTCTGAACGTCCACAGATTACAGGAAACCTCCAGATGTGCTTCGGAAACTACTAATGGTGTCCCAGGAATCGATCAAAGAGTAGACAGTTTTAGACATTACTCCCATGGAGAAAAGTCCCCATGGTGCCCGTTATATTCCATCCCGATGCAATTTCTGTTTCCATCAAAACTCTGAACGTCCTCAGATTATAGGAAGCCTCCAGATGTGCTTCGGAAACGACTACTGGTGTCCCAGGAATCGATCAAAGAGTAGACAGTTTGAGACATTACTCCCATGGAGAAAAGTCCGCATGGTGCCCGTTATATTCAATCCCGATGCAATTTCTGTCTTTCATCAAAACTCTGAACGTCCACAGATTACAGGAAGCCTCCAGATGTGCTTCGGAAACTACTACTGGTGTCCCAGGATCGATCAAAGAGTAGACAGTTTGGGACATTACTCCTATGGAGATAAGTCCACATGGTGCCCGTTATATTCAATCCCGATGCAATTTCTGTCTTTTATCAAAACTCTGAACGTCCACAGATTACAGGAAGCCTCCAGATGTGCTTTGGAAACTACTACTGGTGTCCCAGGAATCGATCAAATCGTAGACAGTTTGAGACATTACTCCCATTCAGAAAATTCTTCTTGGTGCCCGTTATATTCAACCCCTATGCAATTTCAGCCTTTCATCAAATCTCTGAACATCCACAGATTACAGGAAGCCTCCAAATGTGCTTCGGAAACTACTACTGGTGTTCCAGGAATCGATCAAAGAGTAGACAGTTTGAGACATTACTCAAATGGAGAAAAGTCCGCATGGTGCTCGTTATATTCAACCTCAATGCAATTTCTGTCTTTCATCAAAACTCTGAACGTCCACAGATTCCAGGAAGCCTCCAGATGTGCTTCGGGAACTACTACTGGTGTTCCAGGAATCGATCAA
Organism: Schistocerca gregaria; assembly: GCF_023897955.1. Classification (NCBI taxonomy): domain Eukaryota; kingdom Metazoa; phylum Arthropoda; class Insecta; order Orthoptera; family Acrididae; genus Schistocerca; species Schistocerca gregaria. Next base: position 37,507,488 of record NC_064930.1, read on the forward strand.
ACAGTAGACAGTTTGATACATTACTCTAATGGAGAAAAGTGCGCATGGTGCCCGTTATATTCAAGTCCAATGCAATTTCTGTCTTTCATCAAAACTCTGAACCTCCACAGATTACAGGAAGCCTCCAGATGTGCTTCGGAAACTACTACTGGTGTTCCAGGAATCGATCAAAGAGTAGACAGTTTGAGACATTACTCCCACGGAGAAAGGAATTCATGCTGCCTGTTATTTTCAATAGCGATGCTATTTCTGTCTTTCATCAAAATTCTGAACGTCCACAGGTTACAGGAAGCCTCCAGACGTGCTTCGGAAACGACTACTGGTGTCCCAGGAATCGATCAAAGAGTAGACAGTTTGAGACATTACTCCCATGGATAAAAGTCCGCATGGTGCCCGTTATATTCAATACCGATGCAATTGCTGTCTTTCATCAAAACTCTGAACGTCCACAGATTACAGGAAGTCTCCAGATGTGCTTCGGAAACTACTACTGGTGTCCCAGGAATCGATCAAAGAGTAGACAGTTAGAGACATTACCCCTATGGTGAAAAGTCCGCATGGTGCCCGTTATATTCAATCCCGATGCAATATCTGTCTTTCATCAAAACTCTGAACGTTCACAGATTACAGGAAGCCTCCAGATGTGCTTCGGAAACTACTACTGGTGTCATAGGAATCGATCAAAGAGTAGACAGTTTGAGACGTTGCTCCCATTGAGAAAAGTCCTCATGGTGCCCCTATATTCAATCCCGATGCAATTTCTGTCTTTCATCAAAACTCTGAACGTCCACAGATTACAGGAAGCCTCCAGATTTGCTTCGGAAGCTACTACTGGTGTTCCATTAATTGATCAAAGAGTAGACAGTTTGAGACATTACTCCCATGGAGAAAAGTCCGCATGGTGCGCATATATTCAATCCCGATGCAATTTCTGTCTTTCATCAAAACTCTGAACGTCCACAGACTATAGGAAGCCTCCAGATGTGCTTCGGAAACTACTACTGGTGTCCCAGGAATCGATCAAAGCCTAGACACTTTGAGACATTACATCATGGAGAAAAGTCTGCATGGTGCCTGTTGTATTCTTTCCCGATGCAACTTCTGTCTTTCATCAGAACTCGTAACGTCCACAGATTGCCAGAAGCCTCTAGATGTGCTTCGGAACCTACTACTGGTGTTCCAGGAATCGATCAAAGAGTAGGCAGTTTGAGACATTACTCCCATTGAGAAAAGTCCCCATGGTGCCCGTTATATTCAATGCCGATGCAATTTCTGTCTTTCATCAAAACTCTGAACGTCCACAGATTACAGGAAGCCTCCAGATGTGCTTCGGAAACTACTACGGGTGTTCCAGGAATGGATCAAAGTGTAGACAGTTTGAGACATTACTCCCATGGAGAATTGTCCGCATGGTGCCCCTTATATTCAATCCCGATGCAATTTCTGTCTTTCATCATTACTCTGAACGTCCACAGATTACAGGAAGCCTCAAGATGTGTTTCGGAAACCACTACTGGTGTCCCAGGAAGCGATCAAAGAGTAGACAGTTTGAGACATTACTCCCATGGAGAAAAGTCCGCATGGTGCCCGTTATATTCAACCCCGATGCAATTTCTGTCTTTCATCAGAACTCTGACCGTCCACAGATTACAGGAAACCTCCAGATGTGCTTCGGAAACTACTAATGGTGTCCCAGGAATCGATCAAAGAGTAGACAGTTTTAGACATTACTCCCATGGAGAAAAGTCCCCATGGTGCCCGTTATATTCCATCCCGATGCAATTTCTGTCTTCCATCAAAACTCTGAACGTCCACAGATTATAGGAAGCCTCCAGATGTGCTTCGGAAACTACTACTGGTGTCCCAGGAATCGATCAAATCCTAGACACTTTGAGACATTACATCATGGAGAAAAGTCGGCATGGTGCCTGTTTTATTCTTTCCCGATGCAACTTCTGTCTTTCATCAGAACTCTTAACGTCCACAGATTGCCGGAAGCCTCTAGATGTGCTTCGGAACCTACTACTGGTGTTCCAGGAATCGATCAAAGAGTAGGCAGTTTGAGACATTACTCCCATTGAGAAAAGTCCCCATGGTGCCCGTTATATTCAATCCCGATGCAATTTCTGTCTTTCATCAAAACTCTGAATGTCCACAGGTTACAGGAAGCCTCCAGATGTGCTTCGGAAACGACTACTGGTGTCCCAGGAATCGATCAAAGAGTAGACAGTTTGAGACATTACTCCCATGGAGAAAAGTCCGCATGGTGCCCGTTATATTCAATCCCGATGCAATTTCTGTCTTTCATCAAAACTCTGAACGTCCACAGATTACAGGAAGCCTCCAGATGTGCTTCGGAAACTACTACTGGTGTCCCAGGATCGATCAAAGAGTAGACAGTTTGGGACATTACTCCTATGGGGAAAAGTCCACATGGTGCCCGTTATATTCAATCCCGATGCAATTTCTGTCTTTTATCAGAACTCTGAACGTCCACAGATTACAGGAAGCCTCCAGATGTGCTTTGGAAACTACCACTGGTGTCCCAGGAATCGATCAAATCGTAGACAGTTTGAGACATTACTCCCATTCAGAAAATTCTTCTTGGTGCCCGTTATATTCAACCCCGATGCAATTTCAGCCTTTCACCAAAACTCTGATCATCCACAGATTACAGGAAGCCTCCAAATGTGCTTCGGAAACTACTACTGGTGTTCCAGGAATCGATCAAAGGGTAGACAGTTTGAGACATTACTCAAATGGAGAAAAGTCCGCATGGTGCTCGTTATATTCACCCTCGATGCAATTTCTGTCTTTCATCAAAACTCTGAACGTCCACAGATTCCAGGAAGCCTCCAGATGTGCTTCGGGAACTACTACTGGTGTACCGGGAATCGATCAAACAGTAGACAGTTTGATACATTACTCTAATGGAGAAAAGTGCGCATGGTGCCCGTTATATTCAATCCCGATGCAATTTCTGTCTTTCATCAAAACTCTGAACGTCCACAGATTACAGGAAGACTCCAGATGTGCTTCGGAAACTACTACTGGTGTTCCAGGAATCGATCAAAGAGTAGACAGTTTGAGACATTACTCCCACGGAGAAAGGAATTCATGCTGCCTGTTATTTTCAATAGCGATGCTATTTCTGTCTTTCATCAAAATTCTGAACGTCCACAGGTTACAGGAAGCCTCCAGACGTGCTTCGGAAACGACTACTGGTGTCCCAGGAATCGATCAAAGAGTAGACAGTTTGAGACATTACTCCCATGGACAAAAGTCCGCATGGTGCCCGTTATATTCAATACCGATGCAATTGCTGTCTTTCATCAAAACTCTGAACGTCCACAGATTACAGGAAGTCTCCAGATGTGCTTCGGAAACTACTACTGGTGTCCCAGGAATCGATCAAAGAGTAGACAGTTAGAGACATTACCCCTATGGTGAAAAGTCCGCATGGTGCCCGTTATATTCAATCCCGATGCAATATCTGTCTTTCATCAAAACTCTGAACGTTCACAGATTACAGGAAGCCTCCAGATGTGCTTCGGAAACTACTACTGGTGTCCCAGGAATCGATCAAAGCGCAGACAGTTTGAGACATTACTCCCATGGAGAAAAGTCTTCATGGTGCCCGTTATATTCAATCCCGATGCAATTTCTGTCTTTCATCAATACTCTCAACGTCCACAGATTATAGGAAGCCTCCAAATGTGCTTCGGAAACTACTACTGGTGTCATAGGAATCGATCAAAGAGTAGACAGTTTGAGACGTTGCTCCCATTGAGAAAAGTCCTCATGGTGCCCCTTATAATCAATCCCGATGCAATTTCTGTCTTTCATCAAAACTCTGAACGTCCACAGATTACAGGAAGCCTCCAGATTTGCTTCGGAAGCTACTACTCGTGTTCCATTAATTGATCAAAGAATAGACAGTTTGAGACATTACTCCTATGGAGAAAAGTCCGCATGGTGCGCATATATTCAATCCCGATGCAATTTCTGTCTTTCATCAAAACTCTGAACGTCCACAGATTACAGGAAGTTTCCAGATGTGCTTCGGAAACTGCTACTGGTGTTGCAAGTATCGATCTAAGGGTAGACAGTTTGGGACATTACTCCCGTGGAGAAAAGTCCGCATGGTGCCCGTTATATTCAATCCCGATGCAATTTCTGTCTTTCATCAAAACTCTGAACGTCCACAGATTACAGGAAGCCTCCAGATGTGCTTCGGAAACTACTACTGGTGTTCCAGGAATCGATCGAAGAGTATACAGTTTGAGACTCTACTCCCATGGAGAAAAGTCCTCATGGTGCCCGTTATATCCAATCCCGATGCAATTTCTGTCTTTCATCAAAACTCTGAACGTCCACAGATTACAGGAAGCCTCCAGATGTAATTCGGAAACTACTAATGGTGTCCCAGGAAGCGAACAAAGCGTAGACAGTTTGAGACATTACTCCCATGGAGAAAAGTCCGCATGGTGCCCGTTATATTAAACCCCGATGCTATTTCTGACTTCCATCAAAACTCTGAACGTCCACAGATTACAGGAAGCCTGAAGATGTGCTTCGGAAACTAGTACTGGTGTCCCAGGAATCGATCAAAGAGTAGACAGTTTGAGACATTACTCCCATGGAGAAAAGTCAGCATGGTGCCTGTTATATTCAATCCCGATGCAATATCTGTCTTTCATCAAAACTCTGAACGTACACAGATTACAGGAAACCTCCAGATGTGCTTCGGACACTACTAATGGTGTCCCAGGAATCGATCAAACAGTAGACAGTTTTAGACATTACTCCCATGGAGAAAAGTCCCCATGGTGCCCGTTATATTCCATCCCGATGCAATTTCTGTTTCCATCAAAACTCTGAACGTCCTCAGATTATAGGAAGCCTCCAGATGTGCTTCGGAAACTACTACTGGTGTTCCAGGAATCGATCAAAGAGTAGACAGTTTGAGACATTACTCCCATGGAGAAAAGTCCGCATGGTGATCGTTATATTCAATCCCGATGCAATTTCTGTCTTTCATCAAAACTCTGAACGTCCACAGATTACAGGAAGCCTCCAGATTTGCTTCGGAAACTACTACTGGTTTTTCAGAAATAGATCAAAGGTAGACAGTTTGAGACATTACTCCCGTGGAGAAGAGTCCGCATGTTGCCCGTTATATTCAACCCCGATGCAATTTCCGTCTTTCATCAAAACTCTGAACGTCCACAGATTACAGGTAGCCTCCAGATGTGCTTCGGAAACTACTACTGGTGTCCCTGGAATCGATCAAAGAGTAGACTATTAGAGACATTACTCCCATGGAGAAAAGTCCGCATGGTGCCTGTTATATTCCATTCCGATGCAATTTCTGTCTTTCATCAAAACTCTGAACGTCCACAGATTACAGGAAGCCTTCAGATGTGCTTCGGAAACTACTACTGGTGATCAAGAAATCGATCAAAGAGTAAACAGTTTGAGACATTACTCCCATTGAGAAAAGGCCGCATGGTGCCCGTTATATTCAATCCCGATGCAATTTCTGTCTTTCATCAAAACTCTGAACGTCCGCAGATTACAGGAAGCCTCCAGATGTGATTCGGAAACTACTAATGGTGTCCCAGGAAGCGAACAAAGCGTAGACAGTTTGAGACATTACTCCCATGGAGAAAAGTCCGCATGGTGCCCGTTATATTCAACCCCGATGCTATTTCTGTCTTCCATCAAAACTCTGAACGTCCACAGATTACAGGAAACCTCCAGATGTGCTTCGGAAACTAGTACTGGTGTCCCAGGAATCGATCAAAGAGTAGACAGTTTGAGACATTACTCCCATGGAGAAAAGTCTACATGGTGCCTGTTATATTCAATCCCGATGCAATTTCTGTCTTTCATCAAAACTCTGAACGTCCACAGATTACAGGATGCCTCCAGAAGTGCTTCGGAAACTACTACTGGTGTTCCAGGAATCGATCAAAGAGTACACAGTTTGAGACATTACTCCCATGGAGAAAAGTCCGCATGGTGCACGTTATATTCAACCCCGATGCAATTTCTGTCTTTCATCAAAACTCTGAACGTCCACAGATTACAGGAAGCCTCCAGATGTGCTTCAGAAACTACTACTGGTGATCCAGGAATCGATCAAATAGTAGGCAGTTTGAGACATTACTCCCATGGAGAAAAGTCCGCATGGTGCCCGTTATATTCAACCCCTATGCAATTTCTGTCCTTCATCAGAACTCTGAACTTCCACAGATTACAGGAAGTCTCCAGATGTGCTTCGGAAACTACTACTGGTGTTCCAGGAGTCGATCAAAGAGTAGACAGTTTGAGACATAACTCCCATGGAGAAAAGTCCGCATGGTGCCCGTTATACTCAACCCCTATGCAATTTCTGGCTTTCATCAAAACTCTGAACGTCCACAGATTACAGGAAGCCTCCAGATTTGTTTCGGAAACTACTACTGGTGTTCCAGAAATAGATCAAAGAGTAGACAGTTTGAGACATTACTCAAATGGAGAAAAGTCCGCATGGTGCTCGTTATATTCACCCTCGATGCAATTTCTGTCTTTCATCAAAACTCTGAACGTCCACAGATTCCAGGAAGCCTCCAGATGTGCTTCGGGAACTACTACTGGTGTACCGGGAATCGATCAAACAGTAGACAGTTTGATACATTACCCTAATGGAGAAAAGTGCGCATGGTGCCCGTTATATTCAATCCCGATGCAATTTCTGTCTTTCATCAAAACTCTGAACGTCCACAGATTACAGGAAGACTCCAGATGTGCTTCGGAAACTACTACTGGTGTTCCAGGAATCGATCAAAGAGTAGACAGTTTGAGACATTACTCCCACGGAGAAAGGAATTCATGCTGCCTGTTATTTTCAATAGCGATGCTATTTCTGTCTTTCATCAAAATTCTGAACGTCCACAGGTTACAGGAAGCCTCCAGACGTGCTTCGGAAACGACTACTGGTGTCCCAGGAATCGATCAAAGAGTAGACAGTTTGAGACATTACTCCCATGGACAAAAGTCCGCATGGTGCCCGTTATATTCAATACCGATGCAATTGCTGTCTTTCATCAAAACTCTGAACGTCCACAGATTACAGGAAGTCTCCAGATGTGCTTCGGAAACTACTACTGGTGTCCCAGGAATCGATCAAAGAGTAGACAGTTAGAGACATTACCCCTATGGTGAAAAGTCCGCATGGTGCCCGTTATATTCAATCCCGATGCAATATCTGTCTTTCATCAAAACTCTGACGTTCACAGATTACAGGAAGCCTCCAGATGTGCTTCGGAAACTACTACTGGTGTCCCAGGAATCGATCAAAGCGCAGACAGTTTGAGACATTACTCCCATGGAGAAAAGTCTTCATGGTGCCCGTTATATTCAATCCCGATGCAATTTCTGTCTTTCATCAATACTCTCAACGTCCACAGATTATAGGAAGCCTCCAAATGTGCTTCGGAAACTACTACTGGTGTCATAGGAATCGATCAAAGAGTAGACAGTTTGAGACGTTGCTCCCATTGAGAAAAGTCCTCATGGTGCCCCTTATATTCAATCCCGATGCAATTTCTGTCTTTCATCAAAACTCTGAACGTCCACAGATTACAGGAAGCCTCCATATTTGCTTCGGAAGCTACTACTCGTGTTCCATTAATTGATCAAAGAGTAGACAGTTTGAGACATTACTCCTATGGAAAAAAGTCCGCATGGTGCGCATATATTCAATCCCGATGCAATTTCTGTCTTTCATCAAAACTCTGAACGTCCACAGATTACAGGAAGTTTCCAGATGTGCTTCGGAAACTGCTACTGGTGTTGCAAGTATCGATCTAAGAGTAGACAGTTTGGGACATTACTCCCGTGGAGAAAAGTCCGCATGGTGCCCGTTATATTCAATCCCGATGCAATTTCTGTCTTTCATCAAAACTCTGAACGTCCACAGATTACAGGAAGCCTCCAGATGTGCTTCGGAAACTACTACTGGTGTTCCAGGAATCGATCGAAGAGTATACAGTTTGAGACTTTACTCCCATGGAGAAAAGTCCTCATGGTGCCCGTTATATCCAATCCCGATGCAATTTCTGTCTTTCATCAAAACTCTGAACGTCCACAGATTACAGGAAGCCTCCAGATGTAATTCGGAAACTACTAATGGTGTCCCAGGAAGCGAACAAAGCGTAGACAGTTTGAGACATTACTCCCATGGAGAAAAGTCCGCATGGTGCCCGTTATATTAAACCCCGATGCTATTTCTGACTTCCATCAAAACTCTGAACGTCCACAGATTACAGGAAGCCTGAAGATGTGCTTCGGAAACTAGTACTGGTGTCCCAGGAATCGATCAAAGAGTAGACAGTTTGAGACATTACTCCCATGGAGAAAAGTCAGCATGGTGCCTGTTATATTCAATCCCGATGCAATATCTGTCTTTCATCAAAACTCTGAACGTCCACAGATTACAGGAAACCTCCAGATGTGCTTCGGAAACTACTAATGGTGTCCCAGGAATCGATCAAAGAGTAGACAGTTTTAGACATTACTCCCATGGAGAAAAGTCCCCATGGTGCCCGTTATATTCCATCCCGATGCAATTTCTGTTTCCATCAAAACCCTGAACGTCCTCAGATTATAGGAATCCTCCAGATGTGCTTCGGAAACTACTACTGGTGTTCCAGGAATCGATCAAAGAGTAGACAGTTTGAGACATTACTCCCATGGAGAAAAGTCCGCATGGTGATCGTTATATTCAATCCCGATGCAATATCTGTCTTTCATCAAAACTCTGAACGTCCACAGATCACAGGAAACCTCCAGATGTGCTTCGGAAACTACTAATGGTGTCCCAGGAATCGATCAAAGAGTAGACAGTTTTAGACATTACTCCCATGGAGAAAAGTCCCCATGGTGCCCGTTATATTCCATCCCGATGCAATTTCTGTTTCCATCAAAACTCTGAACGTCCACAGATTACAGGAAGCCTCCAGATTTGCTTCGGAAACTACTACTGGTTTTTCAGAAATAGATCAAAGGTAGACAGTTTGAGACATTACTCCCGTGGAGAAGAGTCCGCATGTTGCCCGTTATATTCAACCCCGATGCAATTTCCGTCTTTCATCAAAACTCTGAACGTCCACAGATTACAGGTAGCCTCCAGATGTGCTTCGGAAACTACTACTGGTGATCAAGAAATCGATCAAAGAGTAAACAGTTTGAGACATTACTCCCATTGAGAAAAGGCCGCATGGTGCCCGTTATATTCAATCCCGATGCAATTTCTGTCTTTCATCAAAACTCTGAACGTCCGCAGATTGCAGGAAGCCTCCAGATGTGATTCGGAAACTACTAATGGTGTCCAAGGAAGCGAACAAAGCGTAGACAGTTTGAGACATTACTCCCATGGAGAAAAGTCCGCATGGTGCCCGTTATATTCAACCCCGATGCTATTTCTGTCTTCCATCAAAACTCTGAACGTCCACAGATTACAGGAAACCTCCAGATGTGCTTCGGAAACTAGTACTGGTGTCCCAGGAATCGATCAAAGAGTAGACAGTTTGAGACATTACTCCCATGGAGAAAAGTCTACATGGTGCCTGTTATATTATATCCCGATGCAATTTCTGTCTTTCATCAAAACTCTGAACGTCCACAGATTACAGGATGCCTCCAGATGTGCTTCGGAAACTACTACTGGTGTTCCAGGAATCGATCAAAGAGTACACAGTTTGAGACATTACTCCCATGGAGAAAAGTCCGCATGGTGCACGTTATATTCAACCCCGATGCAATTTCTGTCTTTCATCAAAACTCTGAACGTCCACAGATTACAGGAAGCCTCCAGATGTGCTTCAGAAACTACTACTGGTGATCCAGGAATCGATCAAAGAGTAGGCAGTTTGAGACATTACTCCCATGGAGAAAAGTCCGCATGGTGCCCGTTATATTCAACCCCTATGCAATTTCTGTCCTTCATCAGAACTCTGAACTTCCACAGATTACAGGAAGTCTCCAGATGTGCTTCGGAAACTACTACTGGTGTTCCAGGAGTCGATCAAAGAGTAGACAGTTTGAGACATTACTCCCATGGAGAAAAGTCCGCATGGTGCCCGTTATACTCAACCCCTATGCAATTTCTGGCTTTCATCAAAACTCTGAACGTCCACAGATTACAGGAAGCCTCCAGATTTGTTTCGGAAACTACTACTGGTGTTCCAGAAATAGATCAAAGAGTAGACAGTTTGAGACATTACTCCCATGGAGAAAAGTCCGCATGGTGCCCGTTATATTTAATGCCGTTGCAATTTCTGTCTTTCATCAAAACTCTGAACGTCCACAGATTACAGGAAGCCTCCAGATGTGCTTCAGAAACTACTACTGGTGTTCCAGGAATCGATCAAAGAGTAGACAGTTTGAGACGTTACTCCCATGGAGAAAAGTCCGCATGGTGCCCGTTATACTCAACCCCTACGCAATTTCTGTCTTTCATCATAACTCTGAACGTCCACAGTTTACAGGAAGCCTCCGGATGTGCTTCGGAAACTACTACTGGTGTTCCAGGAATCGATCAAAGAGTAGACAGTTTGAGCCATTACTCCCATGGAGAAAAGTCCGCATGGTGATGGTTATATTCAATCCCGATGCAGTTTCTGTCTTTCATCAAAACTCTGAACGTCCACAGATTCCAGGAAGCCTCCAGATGTGCTTTGGAAACTACTACTGGTGTCCCAGGAATCGATCAAATCGTAGACAGTTTGAGACATTACTCCCATTCAGAAAATTCTTCTTGGTGCCCGTTATATTCAACCCCGATGCAATTTCAGCCTTTCATCAAAACTCTGAACATCCACAGATTACAGGAAGCCTCCAAATGTGCTTCGGAAACTACTACTGGTGTTCCAGGAATCGATCAAAGAGTAGACAGTTTGAGACATTACTCAAATGGAGAAAAGTCCGCATGGTGCTCGTTATATTCAACCTCGATGCAATTTCTGTCTTTCATCAAAACTCTGAACGTCCACAGATTCCAGGAAGCCTCCAGATGTGCTTCGGGAACTACTACTGGTGTTCCAGGAATCGATCAAACAGTAGACAGTTTGATACATTACTCTAATGGACAAAAGTGCGCATGGTGCCCGTTATATTCAATCCCGATGCAATTTCTGTCTTTCATCAAAACTCTGAACGTCCACAGATTACAGGAAGCCTCCAGATGTGCTTCGGAAACTACTACTGGTGTCCCAGGAATCGATCAAAGCGTAGACAGTTTGAGACATTACTCCCATGGAGAAAAGTCTTCATGGTGCCCGTTATATTCAATCCCGATGCAATTTCTGTCTTTCATCAATACCCTCAACGTCCACAGATTATAGGAAGCCTCCAAATGTGCTTCGGAAACTACTACTGGTGTCATAGGAATCGATCAAAGAGTAGACAGTTTGAGACGTTGCTCCCATTGAGAAAAGTCCTCATGGTGCCCCTTATATTCAATCCCGATGCAATTTCTGTCTTTCATCAAAACTCTGAACGTCCACAGATTACAGGAAGCCTCCAGATGTGATTCGGAAACTACTAATGGTGTCCCAGGAAGCGAACAAAGCGTAGACAGTTTGAGACATTACTCCCATGGAGAAAAGTCCGCATGGTGCCCGTTATATTCAACCCCGATGCTATTTCTGTCTTCCATCAAAACTCTGAACGTCCACAGATTACAGGAAGCCTCAAGATGTGCTTCGGAAACTAGTACTGGTGTCCCAGGAATCGATCAAAGAGTAGACAGTTTGAGACATTACTCCCATGGAGAAAAGTCCGCATGGTGCCTGTTATATTCAATCCCGATGCAATATCTGTATTTCATCAAAACTCTGAACGTCCACAGATTACAGGATGCCTCCAGATGTGCTTCGGAAACTACTACTGGTGTTCCAGGAATCGATCAAAGAGTAGACAGTTTGAGACATTACTCCCATGGAGAAAAGTCCGCATGGTGCCCGTTATATTCAACCCCTATGCAATTTCTGTCTCTCATCAGAACTCTGAACTTCCACAGATTACAGGAAGTCTCAAGATGTGCTTCGGAAACTACTACTGGTGTTCCAGGAATCGATCAAAGAGTAGACAGTTTGAGACATTACTCCCATGGAGAAAATTCCGCATGGTGCCCGTTAAACTCAACCCCTATGCAATTTCTGTCTTTCATCAAAACTCTGAACGTCCACAGATTACAGGAAGCCTCCAGATGTGCTTCGGAAACTACTACTGGTGTTCCAGGAATCGATCAAAGAGTAGACAGTTTGAGACATTACTCCCATGGAGAAAAGTCCGCATGGTGATCGTTATATTCAATCCCGATGCAATTTCTGTCTTTCATCAAAACTCTGAACGTCCACAGATTACAGGAAGCCTCCAGATTTGCTTCGGAAACTACTACTGGTTTTTCAGAAATAGATCAAAGTGTAGACAGTTTGAGACATTACTCCCATGGAGAAAAGTCCGCATGGTGCCCGTTATATTCAACCGCTATGCAATTTCTGTCTTTCATCAAAACTCTGAACGGCCACAGATTACAGGAAGCCTCCAGATGTGCTTCAGAAACTACTACTGGTGTTCCAGGAGTCGATCAAAGAGTAGACAGTTTGAGACTATACTCCCATGGAGAAAAGTCTGCATGGTGCCCGTTATACTCAACCCCTATGCAATTTCTGGCTTTCATCAAAACTCTGAACGTCCACAGATTACAGGAAGCCTCAAGATGTGCTTCGGAAACTACTACTGGTGTTCCAGAAATAGATCAAAGAGTAGACAGTTTGAGACATTACTCCTATGGAGAAAAGTCCGCATGGTGCCCGTTATATTTAATGCCGTTGCAATTTCTGTCTTTCATCAAAACTCTGAATGTCCACAGATTACAGGAAGACTCCAGACGTGCTTCGGAAAATACTACTGGTGTCCCAGGAAGCGATCAAAGCGTAGACAGTTTGAGACATTACTCTCATGGAGAAAAGTCCGCATGGTGCCCGTTATATTCAACCCCTATGCAATTTCCGTCTTTCATCAAAACTCTGAACGTCCACAGATTACAGGAAGCCTCCAGATGTGCTTCGGAAACTACTACTGGTGTCCCTGGAATCGATCAAAGAGTAGACTATTAGAGACATTACTCCCATGGAGAAAAGTCCGCATGGTGCCTGTTATATTCCATTCCGATGCAATTTCTGTCTTTCATCAAAACTCTGAACGTCCACAGATTACAGGAAGCCTCCAGATGTGCTACGGAAACTACTACTGGTGATCAAGAAGTCGATCAAAGAGTAAACAGTTTGAGACATTACTCCCATTGAGAAAAGTCCGCATGGTGCCCGTTATATTCAATCCCGATGCAATTTCTGTCTTTCATCAAAACTCTGAACGTCCGCAGATTACAGGAAGCCTCCAGATGTGATTCGGAAACTACTAATGGTGTCCCAGGTAGCGAACAAAGAGTAGACAGTTTGAGACATTACTCCCATGGAGAAAAGTCCGCATGGTGCCCGTTATATTCAACCCCGATGCTATTTCTGTCTTCCATCAAAACTCTGAACGTCCACAGATTACAGGAAACCTCCACATGTGCTTCGGAAACTAGTACTGGTGTCCCAGAAATCGATCAAAGGGTAGACAGTTTGAGACATTACTCCCATGGAGAAAAGTCCGCATGGTGCCTGTTATATTCAATCCCGATGCAATTTCTGTCTTTCATCAAAACTCTGAACGTCCACAGATTACAGGATGCCTCCAGATGTGCTTCGGAAACTACTACTGGTGTTCCAGGAATCGATCAAAGAGTACACAGTTTGAGACACTACACCCATGGGGAAAAGTCCGCATGGTGCCCGTTATATTCAACCCCGATGCAATTTCTGTCTTTCATCAAAACTCTGAACGTCCACAGATTACAGGAAGCCTCCAGATGTGCTTCAGAAACTACTACTGGTGTTCCAGGAATCGATCAAAGAGTAGACAGTTTGAGACATTACTCCCATGGAGAAAAGTCCGCATGGTGCCCGTTATATTCAACCCCTATGCAATATCTGTCCTTCATCAGAACTCTGACCTTCCACAGATTACAGGAAGTCTCCAGATGTGCTTCGGAAACTACTACTGGTGTTCCAGGAATCGATCAAAGAGTAGACAGTTTGAGACATTACTCCCATGGAGAAAATTCCGCATGGTGCCCGTTATACTCAACCCCTATGCAATTTCTGTCTTTCATCAAAACTCTGATCATCCACAGATTACAGGAAGCCTCCAGATGTGCTTCGGAAACTACTACTGGTGTTCCAGGAATCGATCAAAGAGTAGACAGTTTGAGACATTACTCCCATGGAGAAAAGTCCGCATGGTGATCGTTATATTCAATCCCGATGCAATTTCTGTCTTTCATCAAAACTCTGAACGTCCACAGATTACAGGAAGCCTCCAGATTTGCTTCGGAATCTACTACTGGTTTTTCAGAAATGGATCAAAGGGTAGACAGTTTGAGACATTACTCCCATGGAGAAAAGTCCGCATGGTGCCCGTTATATTCAACCGCTATGCAATTTCTGTCTTTCATCAAAACTCTGAACGGCCACAGATTACAGGAAGCCTCCAGATGTGCTTCGGAAACTACTACTGGAGTTCCAGGAGTCGATCAAAGAGTAGACAGTTTGAGACATTACTCCCATGGAGAAAAGTCCGCATGGTGCCCGTTATACTCAACCCCTATGCAATTTCTGGCTTTCATCAAAACTCTGAACGTCCACAGATTACAGGAAGCCTCCAGATTTGTTTCGGAAACTACTACTGGTGTTCCAGAAATAGATCAAAGAGTAGACAGTTTGAGACATTACTCCCATGGAGAAAAGTCCGCATGGTGCCCGTTATATTTAATGCCGTTGCAATTTCTGTCTTTCATCAAAACTCTGAACGTCCACAGATTACAGGAAGCCTCCAGACGTGCTTCGGAAACTACTACTGGTGTCCCAGGAAGCGATCAAAGCGTAGACAGTTTGAGACATTACTCCCATGGAGAAAAGTCCTCATGGTGCCCGTTATATTCAACCCCGATGCAATTTCCGTCTTTCATCAAAACTCTGAACGTCCACAGATTACAGGAAGCCTCCAGATGTGCTTCAGAAACTACTACTGGTGTTCCAGGAATCGATCAAAGAGTAGACAGTTTGAGACGTTACTCCCATGGAGAAAAGTATGCATGGTGCCCGTTATACTCAACCCCTACGCAATTTCTGTCTTTCATCATAACTCTGAACGTCCACAGATTACAGGAAGCTTCCAGATGTGCTTCGGAAACTACTACTGGTGTTCCAGGAATCGATCAAAGAGTAGACAGTTTGAGACATTACTCCCATGGAGAAAAGTCCGCATGGTGCCCGTTATATTCAACCCCTATGCAATATCTGTCCTTCATCAGAACTCTGACCTTCCACAGATTACAGGAAGTCTCCAGATGTGCTTCGGAAACTACTACTGGTGTTTCAGGAATCGATCAAAGAGTAGACAGTTTGAGACATTACTCCCATGGAGAAAATTCCGCATGGTGCCCGTTATACTCAACCCCTATGCAATTTCTGTCTTTCATCAAAACTCTGATCATCCACAGATTACAGGAAGCCTCCAGATGTGCTTCGGAAACTACTACTGGTGTTCCAGGAATCGATCAAAGAGTAGACAGTTTGAGACATTACTCCCATGGAGAAAAGTCCGCATGGTGATCGTTATATTCAATCCCGATGCAATTTCTGTCTTTCATCAAAACTCTGAACGTCCACAGATTACAGGAAGCCTCCAGATTTGCTTCGGAATCTACTACTGGTTTTTCAGAAATGGATCAAAGGGTAGACAGTTTGAGACATTACTCCCATGGAGAAAAGTCCGCATGGTGCCCGTTATATTCAACCGCTATGCAATTTCTGTCTTTCATCAAAACTCTGAACGGCCACAGATTACAGGAAGCCTCCAGATGTGCTTCGGAAACTACTACTGGAGTTCCAGGAGTCGATCAAAGAGTAGACAGTTTGAGACATTACTCCCATGGAGAAAAGTCCGCATGGTGCCCGTTATACTCAAACCCTATGCAATTTCTGGCTTTCATCAAAACTCTGAACGTCCACAGATTACAGGAAGCCTCCAGATTTGTTTCGGAAACTACTACTGGTGTTCCAGAAATAGATCAAAGAGTAGACAGTTTGAGACATTACTCCCATGGAGAAAAGTCCGCATGGTGCCCGTTATATTTAATGCCGTTGCAATTTCTGTCTTTCATCAAAACTCTGAACGTCCACAGATTACAGGAAGCCTCCAGACGTGCTTCGGAAACTACTACTGGTGTCCCAGGAAGCGATCAAAGCGTAGACAGTTTGAGACATTACTCCCATGGAGAAAAGTCCTCATGGTGCCCGTTATATTCAACCCCGATGCAATTTCCGTCTTTCATCAAAACTCTGAACGTCCACAGATTACAGGAAGCCTCCAGATGTGCTTCAGAAACTACTACTGGTGTTCCAGGAATCGATCAAAGAGTAGACAGTTTGAGACGTTACTCCCATGGAGAAAAGTATGCATGGTGCCCGTTATACTCAACCCCTACGCAATTTCTGTCTTTCATCATAACTCTGAACGTCCACAGATTACAGGAAGCTTCCAGATGTGCTTCGGAAACTACTACTGGTGTTCCAGGAATCGATCAAAGAGTAGACAGTTTGAGCCATTACTCCCATGGAGAAAAGTCCGCATGGTGATGGTTATATTCAATCCCGATGCAGTTTCTGTCTTTCATCAAAACTCTGAACGTCCACAGATTACAGGAAGTCTTCCAGATTTGCTTCGGAAACTACTACTGGTGTTCCAGAAATAGATCAAAGAGTAGACAGTTTGAGACATTACTCCCATGGACAAAAGTCCGCATGGTGTCCGTTATATTCAATTCCGATGCAATTTCTGTCTTTCATCAAAACTCTGAACGTCCAGAGATTACAGGAAGCCTCCAGATGTGCTTCGGAAACTACTACTGGTGTTCCAGGAATCGATCAAGGAGTAGACAGTTTGAGACATTACTCCCATGGAGAAAAGTCCGCATGGTGCCCGTTATATTCAATCCCGATGCAATTTCTGTCTTTCATCAAATCTCTGAACGTCCACAGATTATAGGAAGCCTCCAGATGTGCTTCGGAAACTACTACTGGTGTTTCAGGAATCGATTAAAGAGTTGACAGTTTGAGACATTTCTCCCATGGAGAAAAGTCCGCATGGTGCCCGTTATATTCAACCCCTATGCAATTTCTGTCTTTCATCAAAACTCTGAACGTCCACAGATTACAGGAAGCCTCCAGATGTGCTTCGGAAACTACTACTGGTGTTCCAGGAATCATTCAAAGAGTAGACAGTTTGAGACATTACTCCCATGGGGAAAATTCCGCATGGTGCCCGTTATACTTAACCCCTATGCAATTTCTGTCTTTCATCAAAACTCTGAACGTCCACAGATTACAGGAAGCCTCCAGATGTGCTTCGGAAACTACTACTGGTGTTCCAGGAATCGATCAAAGAGTAGAGAGTTTGAGACATTACTCCCATGGAGAAAAGTCCGCATGGTGCCCGTTATATTCAATCCCGATGCAATTTCTGTCTTTCATCAAAACTCTGAACGTCCACAGATTACAGGAAGCCTCCAGATGTGCTTCGGAAACTACTACTGGTGTTCCAGGAATCGATCAAAGAGTATACAGTTTGAGACTTTACTCCCATAGAGAAAAGTCCTCATGGTGCCCGTTATATTCAATCCCGATGCAATTTCTGTCTTTTATCAAAGTCTGAACGTCCACAGATTACAGGAAGCCTCCAGATGTGCTTCGGAAACTACTACTGGTGTCCCAGGAATCGATCAAATAGTAGACAGTTTGAGACGTTACTCCCATGGAGGAAAGTCCGCAGGGTGCCCGTTATATTCAATCCCGATGCAATTTCTGTCTTTCATCATTACTCTGAACGTCCACAGATTACAGGAAGCCTCAAGATGTGCTTCGGAAACTACTACTGGTGTCCCAGGAATCGATCAAAGCCTAGACGCTTTGAGACATTACATCATGGAGAAAAGTCTGCATGGTGCCTGTTGTATTCTTTCGCGATGCAACTTCTGTCTTTCATCAGAACTCTTAACGTCCACAGATTGCCGAAAGCCTCTAGATGTGCTTCGGAAACTACTACTGGTGTTCCAGGAATCGATCAAAGAGTAGACAGTTTGAGACATTACTCCCATGGAGAAAAGTCCGCATGGTGCCCGTTATGTTCAACCCCTATGCAATTTCTGTCTTTCATCAGAACTCTGAAATTCCACAGATTACAGGAAGTCTGCAGATGTGTTTCGGAAACTACTACTGGTGTTCCAGGAATCGATCAAAGAGTAGACAGTTTGAGGCATTACTCCCATGGAGAAAATTCCGCATGGTGCCCGTTATACTCAACCCCTATGCAATATCTGTCTTTCATCAAAACTCTGAACGTCCACAGATTACAGGAAGCCTCCAGATGTGCTTCGGAAACTACTACTGGTGTTCCAGGAATGGATCAAAGAGTAGACAGTTTGAGATATTACTCCCATGGAGAAAAGTCCGCATGGTGCCCGTTATATTCAATCCCGATGCAATTTCTGTCTTTCATCAAAATTCTGAACGTCCACAGATTACAGGAAGCCTGCAGATGTGCTTCGGAAACTACTACTGGTGTTCCAGGAATCGATCAAAGAGTAGTCAGTTTGAGACATTACTCCCATTTAGAAAAGTCCGCATGGTGCCCGTTATATTCAATCCCGATGCAATTTCTGTCTTTCATCAAAACTCTGAACGTCCACAGATTACAGGAAGCCTCCAGATTTGCTTCGGAAACTACTACTGGTGTTCCAGGAATCGATCAAAGAGTAGGCACTTTGAGACATTACTCCCATGGAGAAAAGTCCTCATGTTGCCCGTTATATTCAATCCCGATGCAATTTCTGTCTTTCATCAAAACTCTGAACGTCCACAGATTAAAGGATGCCTCCAGATGTGCTTCGGAAACTACTACTGGTGTTCCAGAAATCGATCAAAGAACAGACAGTTTGAGACATTACTCCCATATAGAAAAGTCCGCATGGTGCCCGTTATATTCAATCCCGATGCAATTTCTGTCTTTCATCAAAACTCTGAACCTCCACAGATTACAGGAAGCCTCCAGATGTGCTTCGGAAACTACTACTGGTGTCCCAGGAATCGATCAAAGCCTAGACACTTTGAGACATTACATCATGGAGAAAAGTCTGCATGGTGCCTGTTGTATTCGATTCCGATGCAACTTCTGTCTTTCATTAGAACTCTGAACGTGAACATGTTACAGGAAGTCTCTAGATGTGCTTTGGAACCTACTACTGGTGTTCCAGGAATCGATCAAAGAGTAGGCAGTTTGAGACATTACTCCCATGGAGAAAAGCCCTCATGTTGCCCGTTATATTCAATCCCGATGCAATATCTGTCTTTCATCAAAACTCTGACCGTCCACAGATTACAGGAAGCCTCCAGATGTGCTTCGGAAACTACTACTGGTGTCCCAGGAATCGTCCAAAGCCAAGACACTTTGAGACATTACATCATGGAGAAAAGTCTGCATGGTGCTTGTTGTACTCGATCCCGATGCAACTTCTGTCTTTCATCAGAACTCTTAACGCGCACAGATTACAGGAAGCCTCTAGATGTGCTTCGGAACCTACTACTGGTGTTCCAGGAATCGATCAAATAGTAGGCAGTTTGAGACATTACTCCCATGGAGAAAAGTCCCCATGGTGCCCGTTATATTCAATCCCGATGCAATTTCTGTCTTTCATCAAAACTCTGAACGTCCACAGATTACAGGAAGCCTCAGGATGTGCTTCCGAAACTACTACTGCTGTTCCAGGAATGGATCAAATAGTAGACAGTTTGAGACATTACTCCCATGGACAAAAGTCCGCATGGTGCCCGTTATATTCAATCCCGATGCAATTTCTGTCTTTCATCAAAACTCTGAACGTCCACAGATTACAGGAAGCCTCCAGATGTGCTTCGGAAACTACTACTGGTGTTCCAGGAATCGATCAAAGAGTAGACAGTTTGAGACATTACTCCCATTGAGAAAAGTCCTCATGGTGCCCGTTGTATTCAATCCCGATGTAATTTCTGTCTTTCATCAAAACTCTGAACGTCCACAGATTACAGGAAGCCTCCAGATGTGCTTTGGAAACTACTACAGGTGTCCCAGGAATCGATCAAAGAGTAGACAGTTTGAGACGTTACTCCCATGGAGAAAAGTCCGCATAGTGCCCGTTATATTCAATCCCGATGCAATTTCAGTCTTTCATCAATACTCTGAACGTCCACAGATTACAGGAAGCCTCCAGATGTGTTTCGGAAACTACTACTGGTGTCCCAGGAAGCGATCAAAGCGTAAACAGTTTGAGACATTACTCCCATGGAGAAAAGTCCGTATGGTGCCCGTTATATTCAACCCCGATGCAATTTCTGTCTTTCATCAAAACTCTGAACGTCCACAGATTACAGGAAGCTTCCAGATGTGCTTCGGAAACTACTACAGGTGTTCCAGAAATCGATCAAAGAGTAGACATTTTGAGACATTACTCCCATGGAGAAAAGTCCGAATGGTGCCCGTTATATTCAATCCCGATGCAATTTCTGTCTTTTATCAAAACTCTGAACGTCCACAGATTACAGGAAGCCTCCAGATGTGCTACGGAAACTACTACTGGTGTCCCAGGAATCGATCAAAGCCTAGACACTTTGAGACATAACTTCATGGAGAAAAGTCTGCATGGTGCATGTTGTATTCGATCCCGATGCAACTTCTGTCTTTCATCAGAACTCTGAACGTCCACAGATTACAGGAAGCCTCTTGTTGTGCTTCGGAACCTACTACTGGTGTTCCAGGAATCGATCAAAGTGTAGGCAGTTTGAGACATTACCCCCATGGAGAAAAGTCCTCATGGGGCCCGTTATATTCAAACCCTATGCAATTTCTGTCTTTCATCAAAACTCTGAACGTCCACAGATTACAGGAAGCCTCCAGATGTGCTTCGGAAACTACTAATGGTGTCCCAGGAATCGATCAAAGAGTAGACAGTTTGAGAGATTATTCACAAGGAGAAAAGTCCGCATGGTGTCCGTTATATTCAATCCCGATGCAATTTCTGTCTTTCATCAAAACTCTGAACGTCCACAGATTACAGGAAGCCTCCAGATGTGCGTCGGAAACTACTACTGGTGTCCCAGGAAGCGATCAAAGAGTAGACAGTTTGAGACATTACTCCCTTGGAGAAATGTCCGCATGGTGACCGTTATATTCACCCCGATTCAATTTCTGGCTTTCATCAAAACTCTGAACTTCCACAGATTACAGGAAGCCTCCAGATGTGCTTCGGAAACTACTACGGGTGTCCCAGGAATCGATCAAAGAGTAGACAGTTTGAGACATTACTCCCATGGAGAAAAGTCCGCATGGTGCCCGTTATATTCAATCCCGATGCAATTTCTGTCTTTCATCAAAACTCTGAACGTCCACAGATTACAGGAAGCCTCCAGTTGTGCTTCGGAAACTACTACTGATGTTCCAGGAATCGATCAAAGAGTAGACAGTTTGAGACATTACTCCCATGGAGAAAAGTCGGCATGGTTCCCGTTATACTCAACCCCTATGCAATATCTGTCTTTCATCAAAACTCTGAACGTCCACAGATTACAGGAAGCCTCCAGATGTGCTTCGGAAACTACTACTGGAGTTCCAGGAATCGATCAAAGAGTAGACAGTTTTAGACATTACTCCCATGGAAAAAAGTCCAAATGGTGATCGTTATATTCAATCCCGATGCAATTTCTGTCTTTCATCAAAACTCTGAACGTCCACAGATTACAAGAAGCCTCAAGATTTGCTTCGGAAACTACTACTGGTGTTCCAGAAATAGATCAAAGAGTAGACAGTTTGAGACATTACTCCCATGGAGAAAAGTCCGCATGGTGCCCGTTATATTCAACCCCTATGCAATTTCTGTTTTTCATCAAAACTCTGAACGTCCCAGATTACAGGAAGCCTCCAGATGTGCATCGGAAACCACTACTGGTGTTCCAGAAATCGATCAAAGAACAGACAGTTTGAGACATTACTCCCATATAGAAAAGTCCGCATGGTGCCCGTTATATTCAATCCCGATGCAATTTCTGTCTTTCATCAAAACTCTGAACGTCCACAGATTACAGGAAGCCTCCAGATGTGCTTCGGAAACTACTACTGGTGTCCCAGGAATCGATCAAAGCCTAGACACTTTGAGACATTACATCATGGAGAAAAGTCTGCATGGTGCCTGTTGTATTCGATTCCGATGCAACTTCTGTCTTTCATTAGAACTCTGAACGTGAACATGTTACAGGAAGTCTCTAGATGTGCTTTGGAACCTACTACTGGTGTTCCAGGAATCGATCAAAGAGTAGGCAGTTTGAGACATTACTCCCATGGAGAAAAGCCCTCATGTTGCCCGTTATATTCAATCCCGATGCAATATCTGTCTTTCATCAAAACTCTGACCGTCCACAGATTACAGGAAGCCTCCAGATGTGCTTCGGAAACTACTACTGGTGCCCCAGGAATCGTCCAAAGCCAAGACACTTTGAGACATTACATCATGGAGAAAAGTCTGCATGGTGCTTGTTGTACTCGATCCCGATGCAACTTCTGTCTTTCATGAGAACTCTTAACGCCCACAGATTACAGGAAGCCTCTAGATGTGCTTCGGAACCTACTACTGGTGTTCCAGGAATCGATCAAATAGTAGGCAGTTTGAGACATTACTCCCATGGAGAAAAGTCCCCATGGTGCCCGTTATATTCAATCCCGATGCAATTTCTGTCTTTCATCAAAACTCTGAACGTCCACAGATTACAGGAAGCCTCCAGATGTGCTTCGGAAACTACTACTGCTGTTCCAGGAATGGATCAAATAGTAGACAGTTTGAGACATTACTCCCATGGACAAAAGTCCGCATGGTGCCCGTTATATTCAATCCCGATGCAATTTCTGTCTTTCATCAAAACTCTGAACGTCCACAGATTACAGGAAGCCTCCAGATGTGCTTCGGAAACTACTACTGGTGTTCCAGGAATCGATCAAAGAGTAGACAGTTTGAGACATTACTCCCATTGAGAAAAGTCCTCATGGTGCCCGTTGTATTCAATCCCGATGTAATTTCTGTCTTTCATCAAAACTCTGAACGTCCACAGATTACAGGAAGCCTCCAGATGTGCTTTGGAAACTACTACAGGTGTCCCAGGAATCGATCAAAGAGTAGACAGTTTGAGACGTTACTCCCATGGAGAAAAGTCCGCATAGTGCCCGTTATATTCAATCCCGATGCAATTTCAGTCTTTCATCAATACTCTGAACGTCCACAGATTACAGGAAGCCTCCAGATGTGTTTCGGAAACTACTACTGGTGTCCCAGGAAGCGATCAAAGCGTAAACAGTTTGAGACATTACTCCCATGGAGAAAAGTCCGTATGGTGCCCGTTATATTCAACCCCGATGCAATTTCTGTCTTTCATCAAAACTCTGAACGTCCACAGATTACAGGAAGCTTCCAGATGTGCTTCGGAAACTACTACAGGTGTTCCAGAAATCGATCAAAGAGTAGACATTTTGAGACATTACTCCCATGGAGAAAAGTCCGAATGGTGCCCGTTATATTCAATCCCGATGCAATTTCTGTCTTTCATCAAAACTCTGAACGTCCACAGATTACAGGAAGCCTCCAGATGTGCTTCGGAAACTACTAATGGTGTCCCAGGAATCGATCAAAGAGTAGACAGTTTGAGAGATTATTCACAAGGAGAAAAGTCCGCATGGTGTCCGTTATATTCAATCCCGATGCAATTTCTGTCTTTCATCAAAACTCTGAACGTCCACAGATTACAGGAAGCCTCCAGATGTGCGTCGGAAACTACTACTGGTGTCCCAGGAAGCGATCAAAGAGTAGACAGTTTGAGACATTACTCCCTTGGAGAAATGTCCGCATGGTGACCGTTATATTCACCCCGATTCAATTTCTGGCTTTCATCAAAACTCTGAACTTCCACAGATTACAGGAAGCCTCCAGATGCGCTTCGGAAACTACTACGGGTGTCCCAGGAATCGATCAAAGAGTAGACAGTTTGAGACATTACTCCCATGGAGAAAAGTCCGCATGGTGCCCGTTATATTCAATCCCGATGCAATTTCTGTCTTTCATCAAAACTCTGAACGTCCACAGATTACAGGAAGCCTCCAGATGTGCTTCGGGAACTACTACTGGTGTTCCAGGAATCGATCAAAGAGTAGAAAGATTGAGACATTACTCCCATGGAGAAAAGACCACATGGTGCCCGTTATATTCAACCCCGATGCAATTTCTGTCTTTCATCAAAACTCTTAACGTCCACAGATTACAGGGAGCCTCCAGATGTGCTTCGGAAACTACTACTGGTGTTCCAGGAACCAATCAAAGAGTAGACAGTTTGAGACATTACTCCCAGGGTGAAAAGTCCCCATGGTGGCCGTTATATTCAATCCCGATGCAATTTCTGTCTTTCATCAAAACTCTGAACGTCCACAGATTACAGGATGCCTCCAGATGTGCTTCGGAAACTACTAATGGTGTCCCAGGAATCGATCAAAGAGTAGACAGTTTGAGACATAACTCACAAGGAGAAAAGTCCGCATGGTGTCCGTTATATTCAATCCCGATGCAATTTCTGTCTTTCATCAAAACTCTGAACGTCCACAGATTACAGGAAGCCTCCAGATGTGCTTCGGAAACTACAACTGGTGTCCCAGGAAGCGATCAAAAAGTAGACAGTTTGAGACATTACTCCCTTGGAGAAAAGTCCGCATGGTGACCGTTATATTCACCCCGATTCAATTTCTGGCTTTCATCAAAACTCTGAACTTCCACAGATTACAGGAAGCCTCCAGATGTGCTTCGGAAACTACTACTGGTGTCCCAGGAATCGATCAAAGCCTAGAAACTGTGAGACATTACATCATTAAGAAAAGTCTGCATGGTGCCTGTTGTATTCGATCCCGATGCAACTTCTGTCTTTCATCAGAACTCTGAACGTCCACAGATTACAGGAAGCCTCTAGTTGTGCTTCAGAACCTACTATTGGTGTTCCAGGAATCGATCAAATGTAGGCAGTTTGAGACATTACTCCCATGGAGAAAAGTCCTCATGGTCCCCGTTATATTCAAACCCGATGCAATTTCTGTCTTTCATCAAAACTCTGAACGTCCACAGATTACAGGAAGCCTCCAGATGTGCTTCGGAAACTACTAATGGTGTCCCAGGAATCGATCAAAGAGTAGACAGTTTGAGACATTACTCACATGGAGAAAAGTCCGCATGGTGTCCGTTATATTCAATCCCGATGCAATTTCTGTCTTTCATCAAAACTCTGAACGTCCACAGATTACAGGAAGCCTCCAGATGTGCTTCGGAAACTACTACTGGTGTCCCAGGAATCGATCAAAGAGTAGACAGTTTCAGACATTACTCCCATGGAGAAAAGTCCTCATGGTGCCCGTTATATTCAACCCCGATGCAATTTCTGTCTTTCATCAAAACTCTAAACGTCCACAGATTACAGGGAGCCTCCAGATGTGCTTCGGAAACTACTACTGGTGTTCCAGGAATCAATCAAAGAGTAGACAGTTTGAGACATTACTCCCAGGGAGAAAAGTCCCCATGGTGGCCGTTATATTCAATCCCGATGCAATTTCTGTCTTTCATCAAAACTCTGAACGTCCACAGATTATAGGAAGCCTCCAGATGTGCTTCGGAAACTACTACTGGTGTCCCAGGAAGCGATCAAAGCGTAGACAGTTTCAGACATTACTCCCATGTAGAAAAGTCCGCATGGTGCCCGTTATATTCAACCCCGATGCAATTTCTGTCTTTCATCAAAACTCTGAACGTCCACAGATTACAGGATGCCTCCAGATGTGGCTCGGAAACTACTACTGGTGTCCCAGGAATCGATCAAAGCCTAGAAACCTTGAGACATTACATCATAGAGAAAAGTCTGCATGGTGCCTGTTGTATTCGATTCCGATGCGACTTCTGTCTTTCATCATAACTCTGAACGTCCACAGATCACAGGAAGCCTCTAGATGTGCTTCGGAACCTACTACTGGTGTTCCAGGAATCGATCAAACAGTAGGCAGTTTGAGACATTACTCCCATGGAGAAAAGTCCAAATGGTGCCCGTTATATTCAACCTCGATGCAATTTCTGTCTTTCATCAAAACTCTGAACGTCCACAGATTACAGGAAGCCTCCAGAGGTGCTTCGGAAACTACAACTGGTGTTCCAGGAATCGATCAAAGGGTAGACAGTTTGAGACATTACTCCCATGGAGAAAAGTCCGCATGGTGCCCGTTATATTCAACCCCTATGAAATTTCTGTCTTTCATCAAAACTCTGAACGTCCACAGATTACAGGAAGCCTCCAGATGTGCTTCGGAAACCACTACTGGTGTTCCAGAAATCGATCAAAGAACAGACAGTTTGAGACATTACTCCCATGGAGAAAAGTCCGCTTGGTGCCCGTTATATTCAATCCCGATGCAATTTCTGTCTTTCATCAAAACTCTCAACATCCACAGATTACTGGAAGCCTCCAGATGTGCTTCGGAAACTACTACTGGTGTTCCAGGAATCGATCAAAGAGTAGACAGTTTGAGACATTACTCCCATGGAGAAAAGTCCGCATGGTGCCCGTTATATTCAATCCCGATGCAATTTCTGTCTTTCATCAAAACTCTGAACGTCCACAGATTACAGGAAGCCTCCAGATGTGCTTCGGCAACTACTACTGGTGTCCCAGGAATCGTTCAAAGCCTAGACACTTTGAGACATTACATCATGGAGAAAAGTCTGCATGGTGCTTGTTGTACTCGATCCCGATGCAACTTCTGTCTTTCATCAGAACTCTTAACGCCCACAGATTACAGGAAGCCTCTAGATGTGCTTCGGAACCTACTACTGGTGTTCCAGGAATCGATCAAATAGTAGGCAGTTTGAGACATTACTCCCATGGAGAAAAGTCCCCATGGTGCCCGTTATATTCAATCCCGATGCAATTTCTGTCTTTCATCAAAACTCTGAACGTCCACAGATTACAGGAAGCCTCCAGATGTGCTTCGGAAACTATTACTGGTGTTCCAGGAATGGATCAAAGAGTAGACAGTTTCAGACATTACTCCCATGGAGAAAAGTCCGCATGGTGCCCGTTATATTCAATCCCGATGCAATTTCTGTCTTTCATCAAAACTCTGAACGTCCACAGATTACAGGAAGCTTCCAGATGTGTTTCGGAAACTATTACTGGTGTCCCAGGAAGCGATCAAAGCGTAAACAGTTTGAGACATTACTCCCATGGAGAAAAGTCCGTATGGTGCCCGTTATATTCAACCCCGATGCAATTTCTGTCTTTCATCAAAACTCTGAACGTCCACAGATTACAGGAAGCCACCAGATGTGCTTCGGAAACTACTACTGGTGTCCCAGGAAGCGATGAAAGAGTAGACAGTTTGAGACACTACTCCCTTGGAGAAAAGTCCGCATGGTGACCGTTATATTCACCCCGATTCAATTTCTGGCTTTCATCAAAACTCTGAATTTCCACAGATTACAGGAATCCTCCAGATGTGCTTCAGAAACTACTAATGGTGGCCCAGGAATCGATCAAAGAGTAGACAGTTTGAGACATTACTCACATGGAGAAAAGTCCGCATGGTGTCCGTTATATTCAATCCCGATGCAATTTCTGTCTTTCATCAAAACTCTGAACGTCCACAGATTACAGGAAGCCTCCAGATGTGCTTCGGAAACTACTACTGGTGTCCCAGGAATCGATCAAAGAGTAGACAGTTTGAGACATTACTCCCATTGAGAAAAGTCCTCATGGTGCCCGTTGTATTCAATCCTGATGTAATTTCTGTCTTTCATCAAAACTCTGAACGTCCACAGATTACAGGAAGCCTCCAGATGTGCTTTGGAAACTACTACAGGTGTCCCAGGAATCGATCAAAGAGTAGACAGTTTGAGACGTTACTCCCATGGAGAAAAGTCCGCATGGTGCCCGTTATATTCAATCCCGATGCAATTTCTGTCTTTCATCAAAACTCTGAACGTCCACAGGTTACAGGAAGCCTCCAGATGTGTTTCGGAAACTATTACTGGTGTCCCAGAAAGCGATCAAAGCGTAAACAGTTTGAGACATTACTCCCATGGAGAAAAGTCCGTATGGTGCCCGTTATATTCAACCCCG